>NC_084965.1:1235495-1958470 GCF_949316205.1 Platichthys flesus
TCTCTCTCTCTCTCTCTCTCTCTCTCTCTCCTCCTCTGTCTCTCTCTCTCTCTCTCTCTCTCTCTCTCTCTCTCTCTCTCTCTCTTAAGAACACTTCCATCATCCACTGAATAATCAGAGACGGTTCATAGACATAAACAGCTGGTGGAGCCATTTCTCCAGTTGTGAGAGGATTCAGTGAAAACCATGACAGACTTTTTAGAAAACATGACAAAGATATGAGATTTATTAATGATTAACTCAAGATAAAGCTTTTCTGGAAATAATAATAATGTATCCTAATTATTTTGATCAAGGCTGAAACTAACGATTAATCAAAACCATTATAAAACAGTGCAGATCTAAGTTGATGTCATCAGAGCTTTTATTTTGAAGTCTAAGTCATCTGTTTTCTGGCAGGAGAAGTTTTCACATCCTGCTCCTCAGGAAACTGCTCTGAACGCAGCTTATGTTTCTTACATCAGCTTTGCTTTGGAGCTGTATTCGATTTCTCTCTTTGAGGCTTGAGCCCTGATATCTGATACCTGGAAGAGAAGATTCAAGATTCTGATTCCAGCTCCAAAAACCACCAAAACCACCAAAACCATTCCCCTGCTCGTCACTACTAAAGTTTATATTGGTCTAAGCATCGCGTCTGCTCACCTGTGAGGTTTCTATGGTAGATCAGTTAATAGCAAAGTGAAGGTAGGACACACAGTCATCTACTGTGTGTGTGTGTGTGTGTATGTGTGTGTGTGTGTGTGTGTGTGTGTGTATGTATATGTGTGTGTGTGTGCAGTCATTGAGGATCTTATCTTGCCAGCTCCTGAATTAATGATGATGTCCTCCCTCTGCTCCTGCTCATCTATACTTAATGCTCTCTGCCGCTCTCTGTAACATGAAGTTCGGCCTCGGCCACAAATCATGTCCTTTCATCACAGACGTCTTGATTTTCCTTGGACACATTTCAGGATATAAACTGTTCCTCTTGTGTCCAAATGTCCCCTGTCCCCTGTCCCCTGTCCCCCTGTCCCCCTACTCCCACCTCAACCCCAAAGAATATGTGTTCCGTGTGTTCAACACAGAAAATCTGCTTCATGTATATTTGATGTATATTTAAAATTCATGTATATTCATGTAAATGTATATTTCACGTGCTGCACCCCCCCCCACAGAAGCACGTTCTGGTCGGGACGGTTCCCCTTGACATTATCCAGGACATGACCCCCCCCCCCCCCCCCCCTCACGTGTTTAATAAACTTCTATAAAAACATGTTAGTGCTGAGATGACTCTCTGATCTCCGACAGGTGACTGAGCTGTGAGCCTCTGTGTGTGTGTGTGTGTGTGTGTGTGTGTGTGTGTGTGTGTGTTGGGGGGGGGGGAGGTTATTTGATCCCTGGTCAAGGCCAGCGGAAATGCACTTTATGGTTCTACCTGACAAATCCCCAAGCTCCGTGTGTGTAGTGTTGTGTAGTGTTGTGAAGTGTTGTGTAGTGTGGTGTAGTGTCTATCCGGCCGGTTAATTTGATTGCGTAACAGGCTTAGGGGGGGGAGGGGGGGGGGGGGATTGTCAGGAATGGAATCCCACTCAGTCCTTGATAGCTGCTGCCATGGAGAAGCTATACACACAGACACACACATCGCACATTTGAAGTTGTAGTTGCAGTATTGTTTAATTGTGAACATTTTGTTGAATTAAAATGAGATTGAAAATGATAAATTATAAAAATATAATAAATTAGTACAATAAAAGTTGTATTAAAAGTACAAAAAAAGGGGGGGGGTGCGCGCGTGTGTGTGTGTGTGCTCCTATTGGTACTATATATGACATATGATCTTATTTCTGAGGCATGTAGCAGTGTGTGCTGGTGGGCAGATACCACAACTGCAAATCAATCTAATGCTGTTATAAAGGTTAATCTGAGCCTGTGTGGAGCACCTATGGATTATACTGCATATAGAGTTCATTCATGTGTTGTGGATGCAGATGGTCGAGCAGGATTTAACTCAGAGATTAGAGAATAGTCTCCGGGAGAAGATGGCGATCATTGGAGTTCCATGTTTCATGCTTTTCTGAGACGCCAACAGAAGCTTCCTCAGCTACGTGCTGTCCTGTTTGTCATATTTGAAGAAGTGAAAACATGTCTGTGTGTGTGTGAGCAGCAGTGATCCACCACAGTGTGACATTTATAAACGTGTGTGAGGTATCATCTGGATATCACCATCGTTCAGGTCATTATGATAATCACCAGGATCGCAAGCTGCCTGCAGTTTCAATATGAAACACATAGTGGGAACACACATTCTCGTACACACACACACACACACACACACACGACATGGGATGAAAACACAACGGAACAATCTGCTCTCTGTCTCTCACCCACTCACACACACACACACACACACACACACACACACACACACTCTCCTGACTGAATATTCATTTTCCAGCCAGACACTGAGGTCTCAGTTTCTGCTGTAGAGGTAAATGTCTGAAACCACAGGTTCTTCAGCAGGTTAACACAATGAAAAGCAAATCATCACATTTGAGAATCTGAATCGAGCTGAAGTGTGGGACGTTGTAAACATCTCAGGCTGAAAGATGCAGATGTCTAATAAATAATCTCTCTGAGGGAGATGCAGGACATGAAACTACAAAAACATTAGTAAAACAATAAATCATCGATGTTCATTACATGAAGCCGGGCAAGAAGAACAAGGCCACAAAGCACAGTGTGTTCGTGTTAGTGTGTGTGTGTGTGTGTGTGTGTGTGTGTGTGTGTGTGTGTGTGTGTGTGTGTGTGTGTGTGTGTGTGTGTGTGTGTGTGTGTGTGTGTGTGTGTGTGTGTGTGTGTGTGTGTGTGTGTGTGTGTGTGTGTGTGTGTGTGTGTGTGTGTGTGTGTGTGTGTGTGTGTGTGTGTGTGTGAGTAAGACAGTGCACACTCAGGGAAGGCGACAACAGGTGGAGGTAATCCAAGAAATGTCACGCATCCTGTCGCTGGTCTGCACTGGCATTGTGTACATTGTGTTTGTGTACTGGTAGCGGTGGTGTGTGTGGGGTGCTGTGACAGGTGGAGGATGTTGGGTGTCTGTGTTGTGCGTTGGACTGTCGAAGCCTAGTCCACTGTCCTGGCTCTGGGTTGTGAGGATGTTGGATTTGTGTGTATGTGCGTCACACCAGTCATTATACACAACTTCACTTAGGAGATAAGGAGGTTAAATATATATTTTGTGTCTCGTTTTCCATGTAGAAAAAAAGTGGATTAACTAGTCTAAACTTTCTAAGGTCTTTGCTTGTGTGTGCGTGTGTGTGTGTGTCTGTGTGCATGTGCGTGTGTGTGTGTCTGTGTGGGTGCGTTTGTTTCCTCGTGTTATGCAGTCATTGGTCAGTGAGTTATGTGAGCGTGGAGTAAATGGGGATCTCCGGGACACCTGATGGAAACACAGGGTGGAAGGTTACAGCTGCGTGTTAGTGGAGAAGGCTGGGGGGGGGGGGGGGTGGAGCGGGGGAGATCCCTCTTCCCATCCCGATATGGACCCCCCCCCCCCCCTCCTCGTCCTCTGGGTATCCCCTCACACTGACTCACACAGACACTGGTTTGCCTCTCCCAGTCTCCAGTCGTCTCGGCACACTTCATGATGACACACTGCGCGGCCAACGCTAAGCCGGCGTGCGTGTGCGCGGCAGCCGGCCTGCTCCGGGCGCTGAGGAGCCGGCTGAAGTCCCTCAGACGCCTTCTGCTGCTCGGCGGCCACCGGCATCGAACCCGTGATGGAGGCCACTGGGATCAGAGCAGGAAACACAGGGCTGTGAGTAGTCCGGAGTCCCGGGTCAGACTGTGGTGCTGCAGGTGTTGTTTCCATCTTTCAGCTGTTATGTTGATTTAGATATTTGGACCTGCTCAGTAGTGCTGCCCCAAAATGAGCCGCCACATATTTTGGTGTTTTCTCTGTTTGAATGGAGTTCACTCTGGTGAGTGGTGAGTGCGACCACCAGGGAATAGCAGCGTGTCTGTAAAGTCCGACAGCAACGAGAGCTTTTCACCTTCTCCCTTCTCCTTGCCTTTTACGTGATACCAAACTAACTGCCGGTCATATTCATGAAAGCATTGCAAACTCAAAATAGTGTGACGAGCCCTAAACACCAGATCAGGTGGTGAGGGTTAGGAGAAGGTTCAGGTTAACGTACGGCATGTCATGTTAGTGGCTCAGGAGCCTTTATACTGGAAACCTGAAGTCTTCTGTAGATTCAGTGGTCGACTCCCAGTATATGAGGGACAAACACACACATTTGTTAATTAATGCATCAACTTTAACAACTCTAGTGGCTTGTTGTGTTGACGTTTTTGTTAATTCAGTGTGAGAGTGGAACTTCCAGCTGTTGAGTCCACTTCATACCAGAGACAACACAAGGACGACATGAGAGGCAGCTCCTGTGAACAGGGAGCCACTGAACCTCAGGTCTCATCGTGATCATCAAGGTTTCACTGTTTCTAAAGGAGACTGTCGTGATTCATCTTCACGTCCTTACAACACACCAGGTTCTTCAACAGTCTCTTTAAGAAGTCTTGAGATCAGTCCTGTAGTTGTGAGTTCATGCTACACAACTGACTGGCACAGGGGCTCACACACAACCTCCCTCCAGGAGAATCCCCCAACTAGCATATCTGCTCTTTCTGGGTTTCCCCCTCTTCTCCTGCCTTCCCCCCGCCCCTCGCTCTGATGTCATCCTGTGGGACCGTGACTCACAAACAGCTCAATTATGTTTTCAAGTTAAAAGACTGAAAAGTAAGAAAGTTAAGAGGAACTGAATTAATTTGAAATTACCCCCAAAACAATCATATAAATAATAGATTATTGTACGATATCTTTCACACTGTAGCATCAGTGAAAACTATATATATATTTATCTTGGATGACTTTGTATATACTCAGCATCGTTTAGGAGATAATGAATGAACTATATTTCAGTATTGGCCCCTTGTGGTGAAAATGTTTTGTGGATTTTATTGTGTGAGCTGCCTGTGTGCGGAGTTGTCGTGACTTTCCAGAGACTCAACCGTCACCGGAGTTTGGATTAACGTCAGTGAAGAGTCAGTGGACGAGCTGTTGTGATGAGTTTTCATGGTTCTGGCATCAAACCTGCAGGGACAAGCTGGTTTGTACAGGAGTCATAGAAAAGTCCAGATTTAATGTTGTGTATGTTTTGTATATATGTGTGTGTGTCTGTGTTTGTGCGGGGGCAGTGAGGGGTGGGGGGGGTTTCATGTTACCGCTCCTCTCATGACCCTCCTCCTCTCGAACACTGACGTGTCCTAACATCAGCTGTGAGAATCTTCACTGTTCACCACTGAGCTGAAGCTGAATGAACAGAATCACGCAGCAGGTTCTTGTTGACTGACACATGAACCCATTAAATATGATCTAACTCATGTTCTCTCATTGGAGAGCACAGGGATTGTCTGTATACGATTGGAAGTTTTAGAGGATTCTACCAATTAATTTCTAGTAATTTTGATTATTGTTTTTCAAAATGCGATAATTTGTATAGAAAACTAACCCTAACCTGGACATACCTCCTTCTCAGGCCGTATGTATGACCTTGTCTTAGTAGAAGCTACAAATATCAAACTAAATATGAAAGTTCCATGCAGCCAAACAAACACACTGGCTTGTGTTCATCTCCCCGTTGGACCCAAGGTTTAAAAAAAACCCAAACGTGTGCAGCGTTTACGTTGATCTGATCTGAGTGCAGTAATGTGAGCGTCTGGGAGGTTTGTTGCTGCAGCGTAACGACATCACACTGATTCACTCCGCTCAGGAGACCTCTTTAATCAGATCTGCTGCTGGACAGATGAGGTGAAGTGTGTCTCCAGCTGTGTGACTCACGGATCAATCCCTGAGGGGAGACTTCAGTCAGAGGAAGAGTGAAGCTGTGTGTGTTTGTCATATCACACAGTGAACATGAGAGGGAAATAAACAGAGGCAATAGCAGGTTAGAGAAGCAGGTAAAGTAAGTGTGTGTGTGTGTGTTTGTGTTGTGTGTTGTGTACGTGTGTGTGAGTGTGTGTGTTCAGAGCACAGGTGCAGGGTTTGCAGTTTTGATCCTGTGATTAAGAGGTGCTACATGAGCATCCTGTCGCTTCAGATCTGATCCTCCATCTGTGTTCTGACTCACACACACACACACACACACACACACATGCATGCAAACTCTCCCAAACACACACACACACAGACTAGTACACAGACAAACGTACCCACATTTGCATATAAAAGACACATCATTTTAGTTTTCAACACTCGATCTCTTCCCTCAGCTCCGGGTTCCTTCATTTATCGTCTGTTTGTGGTTCTCGGCTCCGAGCTGCGTTCAGAGGCTCCGTCTGGATGTGAATCTCATTTACATGCGGCGGCGTGATGTTCCACACTTGATGACATGCTGTTAAATTGCATGTTTGTGTGCATGTGTGGGGCCTGGGTTCAGTTGACCTGCAGATCTGATACCAGAATTCAGACCTGAGATAATCAGTTTTAAAATCAAACAGTGTTATTATTAAACAATTCTAGAGTAGTCTTTTTTCACTCTCCTATGAAGGAAACTGAATTAGATTGAAGAAGCTACATTTGTACTTTGTGTTACTTTATTATTACATTTCAGACACTACCTTTGAACAATTTACTACATTATATTTAACAAACAGATATAGTCACAAGTAAAATCGCAAATTAAAGTTTAATAAGCTTCTCCTCAGTATAGAAATCATGTACTGACCCAGAACTGGACATGAAATACTCCAAATTAGCTCCAAGCTCTCAAATAGCAGCAGTTTTGGAAACCTGTGCACAGATATCAATCTAAAATATACTTTATTTATCTATCAGATAAATATTGGTTCGACAGCAGGCAGAAAGTAAATGTGGGCAGAGAAGGAGAATGGTTCGTTCCTCTAGAGCCTGTCATGATGCCAATAATCCAGATAATCACAAATAATATATATAAACTTTAGATTTTAAATAGATTGGCCTTTGTTTGTAACTGAGTAGCAAATTCTGGTATTGGTACAAAATAAAAATCTGAATACTTCATCTACCACTGCACATCTGGCTACACCCCCTCCCACAGCAGCCCATTCCCCACGAGGAAGAGAGAGAGAGAGAGAGAGATAGGAGACAGGAGAGGTGAGAATGGTTCAAATAAAGATAGGAAAAAAAGTGAGAAAGTAGGAGGGAACGAGGGAGGAAAGGAGGGAGGGAAATATTTCTCTGGGGGAGAGAGAGAGAGAGAGAGAGACAGAGGGAGAGGGAGAAGTGTCAGGCACCAGCAGAAGCCGGCACCGGTTCCATCCTGTCGCTTCACAGTCGATGCACAGGAGCATGTTAGCACCACAGACCCTCAGCCGGAGCCGGGACTACAGGTCCCACAATGCACTGGGACACCTGGCCGCCAGCACCTGGGAACTACAGGTAGGAGGAGGAGGAGGAGGAGGAGGAGGAGGAGGAGGAGGACAGAGAAAGACAGTAGTAGGACAGAGAGGATGATGGGAAAACAGAGGAAGTACAGCATGTACGTGTTCACTATAATTCATCAGTACCTGCAGAAAGGAGAACAAGAGGAACACACACACACACACACACACACACACACACACACACACACACACACACACACACACACACACACTAACACACTCAGTATGGTATCATTAGTCACTCAGCTACAGTGGGAAGCAGGTATTGAGGGTGGCTCCATGACAACTGTGTGCGTGTGCGTGTGTGTGTGTGTGTGCGTGTGCGTGTGCGTGTGTGTGTGTGTGTGTGTGTGTTGTGATTTCCCACTGTGCGGATGACGAGCGTTCGGGAACCCTGTTCAACCTGCTGTGTGATTCAGCGTTGTGTTTTACTGTGGAAGAGATGAAACCTGCTCAGACCCCACCCAGTGTGGTGGCTCAGCAGCTGCAAAGCATGCTGGTCCACTGAGGCTTTGGTAGCTTTAGAAACTGGTCTGGATGTCTGTGTAACTCTACTGCTGTCATGAAGTGTGAGTAGAGTATCGTTGGGAAAAGCACGAGCAATCAGACGCCTTAGTACGTGGACATGTGAATGAGTGTTGGACCAATCAGACGCCTCCCTGATGGTTCTGGTGAAGGATCAGAATCTTCACATATAAAGTGCTTAGAAACCTTTTCACAGAGCGGCACAGAGCGATTAGTGGCACTCTCTGAGCTGTGGGCTCCAGACAGAGTCTACCTCGCCCTGATAGCTGCAGAGGAACTGTCTCAGCACACGTTCATCCAGTCTTTGCTTTTTATTTATTAATTATTAAATAAATCTTTCGTAAAACAGCGTCACATTCAGTACACGTGTGTAACTGGTGACATGTTGACGTGTTGTCATTTTAAAGGTGTCACTTTCCAACAAAAGGCCGGGAACCGCTGTTTACAGACGAAAACTTCTGATAATGTCCAGAAAATTGGGTCTTTGTGGGAACATCCAGGTGAGGGGCGGAGCCTGTAGAGCAGCAGAGGCGGAGCCTGTAGAGCAGCAGAAGGCGGGACATAACGTATAAACTCTGCTGTGGAACGATCAGTGTTGTTGTTTACAGCTCGTCCACACCGGCGTGTGGACGTCTTCGTCTTCTACGTGTTTTCTTTATCCTCACTTTATTCACTTGGGACCTTTTGGGACATTTTCCCAGGGGCCTTCCAGGAGAAGTTCACGAAGCCACAACCGACTCGGACCTTTGTGTTCTCGCTCAAAGCTCCTCTGAACAATTTTAGGAGAATATCCAAAAGCATCATTTGTTTTATTTTTGTAAACATGTGTCACTGCTCAAGTTACCGGCCTGTGAAAAACTGCTGCAGAGAAACTCAGAGCTGAGACATTGTGCGTTTCAGAAAGTGACAAAGATATTTGTGTGTTACAGGATGACGTGCACATTAACGAGATCAATATCACACACCTCGTGAAGGAGGGATCAGAGAAGGCCGACCCTCGACAGTTCGAGCTCCGCAAGGTCCTGGGACAGGGCTCCTTCGGCAAGGTAGGTCTGTGTGTGTGTCTGTGTGTGTGTTGGCCTTAAGTGTGTGTGAGAGTTTGTAAGTGTGGGTTTCCTTTCCACTCAGATCTGTGTAATGTTTCCCTCGTGCCAGTTTTTGAGAGCCTGTTGTCTCTCACTCTTAATATGGTCTTTATGAATGAATCATTAGGCCCCTGCTCAGTGTGTGTGTGTGTGTGTGTTTCTGTTTGCGTTAATCTACACAAGAAAGTAGAACTTAACCAAACTAACTCACACACACAAAATCACGTTGATACCCGTTAATACTCTATATATGTCTACATATATATCACTGGGCACCTTACACAACACATTTCACACACAAATAAAGACATGAAATACACACATCGTAGTGCTTAACCATGTTTGTGTGTTTGTATTTAGGTGTTTCTGGTGAGGAAGATCTCAGGGCCAGACGCCGGTCAGCTTTACGCCATGAAGGTCCTGAAGAAAGCCACACTGAAAGGTACAAAGAGACAACACAACTTTCTATGATCCCATAAGAATTCTGTGGCCTCACTACAAACATCTCAGGAAAACCTTGAGGCATCTTCTTCACATGTGGTACAAACGTTCACTTGGACTCACGTCTGACCGGAATCGATTTTCGTGGTCGAAGGTCAAAGATCAAGGATGCAGTGACCTCAGAGTCTGGGAAAAGAAACTCCATGTAGACTGAAACACTAGATGAGAGGCAAACAACCACCGGTGGTCATTTTAGTTTTGTCCGGTACTGAGTTAAGCAAAGACGACAAGTGAGAGCTGCTGGTTTGATGAAATCAGTCTGGTCTAACAGGAATGAGAAGAATAAAAGGTCACCGACTCTTCAGTGATGGATTTGTTTCTCCAGAGTTTCAGGGTGTTACTTTTTTCCCTGTTTGCTCAGTCGTCATCGCCCAAAATGGAATTTCACACCTTAACGTGAGACCACACAGACACAAAGAACTGAGGAGAAGAAATGAACTCCTGAAGTGACGTTCAGCTCATACACCTCCTGCTGGTGGGACAAATACAACTGTGTGTGTGTTTCCTGCTTCTTCTCTCCTCTCTGGCTTCCTCTCTGTTTTAGTACTTTTCCTCTTTCTAAGTTTGTAACTTCCTCCTTTTCTTTGTTATCTTCTTTTCTTCCTTGATGTTTATTTTCATCCTCTCTGCCTGTGATTCCGTGTCTCTCATGCAGTCATCTGGAAGCCAAAGCACAAACCATATAAGGGAGGATGTTTATTTTTTGGCTTTTCAGTAAGAGCTCTATCTGGTGATTTATGTGTGTGTTTGTGTGTGTGTGTTTGTGTCCAGTGCGTGACCGGGTCAGGACAAAGATGGAGAGGGACATCCTGGTGGAGGTCAACCATCCCTTCATTGTGAAACTGCACTACGGTGAGTCAGACGGTAACAGACCTGCCTGATGAGTCACCAGCTCCACACCAGCCAATCAGAGCTCAGCGCTCCTGGCAGAGAAACTGTTCATAAACATGGAACTTCTCAGATCTCGTGTGAATTCACCTTCTTCCTCTTCCCTCCCTCAGCTTTCCAGACGGAGGGGAAGCTCTACTTGATCCTGGATTTTCTCAGAGGAGGAGATCTCTTCACTCGTCTCTCTAAGGAGGTAAAACCCGACACTTCAGGGTTACTTCCTGTGTCTGTGTCATGTGGGACTCGCCACTGCCCCGCCCCCTTTAGCAGGCTAACAGTCGTCAGTCTGTGGACGTGAGGGAGGTCAGGCTGAGATCCTTCTGCCCCAAAACCACCAATGTTAATATTTGAGAAAAAAAATCACAAAAGCCAAATATCATCAGATTGTTGTAATTGATCGTAAACGCTCGTTAGATCAGGAAAACATATCTCCTCTCTCTGAGGGTCAAGAATTGAGTTTAATGAGACAGAATCAATGCAACAAAGCTTGGTGTGGAGTAAAGTAATAAAGTATATTAAAAAATAGACTGACTGTGTTTGTGTGTGTGTGTGTGTGTGTGTGTGTGTGTGTGTGTGTGTGTGTGTGTGTGTGTGTGTGTGTGTGTGTGTGTGTGTGTGTGTGTGTGTGTGTGTGTGTGTGTGTGTGTGTGTGTGTGTGTGTGTGTGTGTGTGTGTGTGGGTGTGTGTGTGCGTGTGTGTTACAGGTAATGTTCACAGAGGAGGATGTAAAGTTCTACTTGGCTGAACTCGCTCTGGCACTCGATCACCTTCACGGCCTCGGCATAATTTACAGAGACCTCAAACCTGAGAAGTAGGCACAGGCACATGCACACACACAGACACACACACATGCACACACACACACACACACACACACACAATACTCTGTTTCCTGGCAGATATTTCCTTCGGAATACAAAAAGTATTTGTGTCGTTTCAGCATCCTGCTCGACGAGGAAGGACACATCAAACTGACTGGTGGGTTATACTGCACCTATTTCTGAGTTTCTCGGCCTGTGTGTGTGTGTGTTGGTGTGTATGTGTGTGTGTGTTCTCCTGTCATTGCTGTGTGTTTACTCAGTATGTTTCTGCTGCTGCCGATAATTACGATAACGTCCATGTGGCTGATATCTGTGTGTGTTCAGACTTTGGCCTCAGCAAGGAGTCCATCGACCATGAGAACAAAGCCTACTCCTTCTGTGGGACGGTGGAGTACATGGCTCCGGAGGTGGTGAACAGGCGAGGACACACACACAGCGCCGACTGGTGGTCGTACGGCGTTCTGATGGTGAGGGAACCATGTTATGATGATGACTGGGATCTTCTGATGAACCCAGTGATGACAGCAAAGTAGAACCAATGTGTCCAAATACCTTGTTTTATAGATTTTTTCAATTTTTCAAAATCTAAAAAACTGTAGGAACTATTGTCCTTGAAAGAAAAGATTCCAAACATTAGCTTCGGCTCCTCCAATCCCAGCCTCTGCACCTTCTGTGCAGTGAAACATCACTAATGTCTCTGACACTGGTAAAGTTCACACCTGCTGCCTTCCTCACATCTTCATCTCACCTGTGTGAGGAGAGAACATATTCATGCAGCTGACGTCTGATTCAAATATCAACACTTTGACTCATGCAGTAGATGAAACCCCCGACAGAAGGTCGTTGAGACGTGAGGGGATCGTTTCAGACTCGTTCTCAAACCTGAACTAAAAGACGAGCTAGGATCGATTTTACATGAAGATTAACATTACACACTTTATAAATGAGTCAGCTCGTTTAACCTGAACTAATATAAACACTTTAAACACTGCATGTTAGGGAAATATATGTATATAAATATAAATATATATATGCAGAGATATTTAGGTATTTAAGCCTAATGTTCATCTTTGGACCACATGTGGCCATGATACATCAGCATTCAATGAATTTATCAACAAAATGAAATTCTTCTTCTCCATTTTAATAGTCATATTTATTTATAGTCTGTCTCTGCAGCAGGAGCGTTGCAGTAATATGAACCTCTGACCGCTGGTGTTCTGTTTTCCTTTTAGTTTGAGATGCTGACGGGAACGCTGCCGTTTCAAGGCAAAGACCGGAAAGAGACGATGACCATGATCCTCAAGTAAGACACTTTATACCGTCTGTGAACTCCCGTCCAATCAGCAGCTCACAGCTTTTATTACAGAGCAGTGAACCTCTGAGAGGAGGCAGGCACCGACTCTATCAGAGAGAGAGAGAGACGACTTCCCTCTGTCCACAGTCAGCCCGGGGGGGAAGTGAAGGATTTATAACAGAGGAGATAAAGTGCAGCACTCAGGAGGAAGAGGGGGGGGGGGGCACGGGCAGAGCAGAGGAGGGACAAGTGAAATGGACTCAAGTCTCAAGTTTGCTGATAGCAGTTTATAACGTTGAGGAAGACGAGGAGGGAGGAAAAGCTAAGAAATAAAAAAACAAATCACAGGAAGTATTAACCCCTCCTGCTTCCTGTCGTCTCGTTCACCCACAGTGTCTCTGTGCAGACTGCCGAGTGTTTCCTGTGTGTGTCACACATTATCCTCATTATGCAATGTGGTCATTAGATGACATTTGCAATTCACCACAGTCAATCTGTTGTTTTAATAAAAATTCCCGGTCGTCTCATTCTTCTTCTTCTTTTCTTCTTTTACAGGGCAAAGTTGGGGATGCCACAGTTTCTGAGCTCAGAAGCTCAGAGTCTCCTCAGGAACCTTTTCAAACGCAACCCGGCCAACAGATTAGGTAAAGACGTCTGACTGAATCGATGAAGTCGCCCAGCATCTGAACACATTTAGAGTATGAGTCAAATGTAGAGTTTCCATCCTCCTCCAGATAAAGACATGGGGGAGGAAGTAGATTTCCATCCTCTCCATTTTCTCTCAAAATAACCCTTTCATCTGAAGCCCGCTGCGTCTCATTGGTCAGTTTGTTCCACTGCCCCCTGATGGACGTGTCACAAGTGGCTGCAGCCCAATCAGAAGTTCTCCTTATTTATACCAAAGAAACGTGTTTGTAGTTTTGTGTGGTCAAATAAATGTTTTGTTTCTGAATCAGGGTTTGTCATGTCGGGCATTCACTCAGTTAATTGTGAGTTTATCTGCTTTTGACAAATCCACTGTTTCCTCCTGTTTGTTAAAAATCTAAATATTTAGTCTTAGGTCTATGATGATGTGACTAATCAGAACCTTGGAGTCACTCTGCCCCCTGCTGGTGTGTGCTGTACTGCACTGACAGCTCATGATGATGATGATGATGATGAAGATGATGATGATGATGATGATGATGATGATGATGATGATGATGATGATGATGATGATGATGTGGTGTTTATCTGTGTTCCAGGAGCTGGACCAGACGGAGTGGAGGAGATCAAGAGGCATCACTTCTTCAGCACCATCGACTGGAACGTGAGTGTTGGAATAAAACAACATTCACGTTTTTCTTTTTAATTGTTTTGTCTGAACTTTCTGTTTCATCTTCCTCCTGAACTGAGTTTCTCAACGTCTTCCTCTCGTCTCAGAAACTGTTCCGCAGAGAGATCCCGCCTCCTTTCAAACCGGCGTCAGGACGACCTGATGACACGTTCTACTTCGATCCAGAGTTCACAGCTAAAACACCCAGAGGTACAGACTGTCACTCCTCCTCCTCCTCCTCCTCCTCCTCCTCCTCCTCCTCCTCCTCCTCCTCATCTCCACGGTAAAGTCTGATTTCATTGCGAGAAGAGGATTGACAGCTGTTCCTGTGTCCCTCTCAGATTCTCCGGGGATTCCTCCCAGTGCCAATGCCCATCAGCTGTTCAGAGGATTCAGCTTTGTGGCCATAACAGAGGAGGAAACACAACCACTACCTAATGCTATAGTTCAGGTACAGACTCACACTGACGCACTGCATCTAACACTGTTTGAACACCGAGGTCAAATGTCCTCTTTCCATGGAGAGTAGATAGTCGGCAGCACAGTGTGAAGGTTTCTCTGAGGTCTCAGCTTTTTAACCTGCAACCACAGAAGGTAACTGGGTCTTTGCATGTAGCAGCTGCACAGAAGCACGTCCCAGTTCGCAGACGCCTACGAGATCAAGGAGGACATCGGCGTGGGCTCCTACTCCATCTGCAAGCGCTGCGTACACAAAGGAACCGGCATGGAGTACGCCGTCAAGGTAAAACCCACCCGTCTGCCACACGGCGCCTCGTGTCCCGCTCTCCAGAGCCGCAAGAACACCGTCTGTTCCCGTTTCAGATCATCAACAAGGTCAAGAGAGACCCGACGGAGGAGGTGGAGATCCTGCTGAGATACGGACAACACCCCAACATCATCACCCTGAAGGACGTGAGTCACCTGAACCTGGAACTGAGCTTTAAAGAAACAGTGTCAGAACGTCTGTGGTTCTACTGCGTTCAAGTCAGAGCAGCATCTTATTGTGAAAATCTTCTTGATTGTTCTTCATGTTTAATCTCTGGTACGAGAGATTTGTTTTTATTCTTCTTTGTTTTATGAAACTACCAACTTTAAACTGAGTCTTCAAGTGTCTGTTGCATCAACTATTAAACTGTCAAGTGCAGGAAAATGGCATTAAAAGAGTTTTAGAACGTTTTATAGTCATTTTTACTTAATTTCGTTTTCGTACAATGATAAAAAAATGTAAGAATCCTTCAGGAATAAGAGAAAATGACAAGAAATCATTTGTGATACTAGAAGCAGGGAATGATTGCTGTCTTTTCTTTAAAAAAAATAATTTAAACTTTTACTTACTATTATAGAAACGTCTATTCAGTCAACTAATTATCGTTTTTGACAGTTGAATATCAAAAACTGACAAGTATTTGAAGTTTGTGTGAAATGTTTAATATGAACTTATGAGTATTTTCTTATGGCACTGACAAATAGACTCAAACAACCCGCTGATCATTTCAGTGATTAATCAGTTTCTCCTTTGGTTGATGAAAAAGTGAAACATCATCAGAGTCAAAGTTAGAAAACTGTTAAACTTACATTCTCCTCAAACTAAGGTAATTAAAAGAGCTGATAATCGCTATACTCATCTTAAAGTTGTTGTTTTTTTATTCCCACTCTCTGATGCGCTGCACTCGATTATTATTATTGTTAGATCCGAATATGTCTGAGTTGAACCGAGCCTCACAGACACTTCCCTGTCCCTTGGTGCAGGTGTATGACGATGGCCGCTCCGTGTTCCTGGTGACGGAGCTGATGAAGGGAGGAGAGCTGCTGGATAAAATCCTCCGACAGAAGTTCTTCTCTGAGAGAGAAGCCAGCGCTGTGCTCTACACCATCACCAAGACGCTGGAGTACCTGCACGTCCAGGGGGTAGGACTCTGCTTCCTGGTTTACCACGTGTTCAAAGACCAGTAAAGAGAGGAAGGGACATGTGGACACTTAGTGATGTCAATTAGAAATCAAGTGATTTAGAAAAGTAAGAGATGAAACAGAATCGGGTTGTCTCTAACTTCAAAGCCCTCTCCCCCTCGTCTTCCTGTGGTTGCAGGTGGTGCACAGAGACCTGAAGCCCAGTAACATCCTGTACGTGGACGAGAGCGGGAACGCCGAGTCCATCAGGATCTGCGACTTCGGTTTCGCCAAACAGCTGCGGGCGGAGAACGGGCTGCTCATGACGCCGTGCTACACCGCCAACTTCGTCGCGCCTGAGGTCAGTCGCTGTGTCGACAGAGAACTCAACACTGCAACACAAACAAGCAGAAAAAACGACAAGTGCAACAAACACAGACAACAATCTTATAGTCCAGGTGGAAAAGAGGAATTTGTTTAAATCTGAATTGTAGTGACCCTTTGTCTGTCTGTGTGGCAGGTGCTGAAGAAGCAGGGTTACGATGCAGCCTGTGACATCTGGAGTCTCGGAGTCCTGCTCTACACGATGCTAACAGGGTTTGTGTTGACACATGGACTCACTCCACCCGTCTCTAGTGGTAGTGGGGTGGCACCTTCTGATCTTCATCTCCTGAAGAGTCTTATTGATGTTCAGTAGAAACCTGTGAATCAAAGATATGAAAACCACATGAATCTAAACTGTCCTGCGTCTGTCTCCAGCTTCACTCCGTTCGCCAACGGCCCCGAGGACACACCGGAGGAGATCCTGGCTCGGATCGGCAGCGGAAAGTTCTCCCTCACTGGAGGATACTGGACGTCTGTGTCTTCTGAGGCTAAGGTGTGGACGCCCCCCCCCCCATTGCTGGACTGTACAATCAGACAAAGACACAATAAAATGGACAAACTTTCTCCTCCGCTGCAGATACTGATGAATTTAAAAGAGAGTAAATTAAACCCGTCAAATGTTCTCTTTGAAAAGGTTCCAGCTGAATTATCTGTAAATAAAGTTTGTTTGAAGTTAAACTTCACAATCAAACAATTACTTTTAGATTCTCTCTTTTTTATCAAAATGCATATGATGAAGTTACAGTTTTTTTTTGGCAGTGATTTTCTTGTGACCTCTTTTCTTTTCGCTCCAGTCACTTACTCTAACCTCTACACTGTGATCGCTCTGTGACCTCTGACCTCTGACCCCTCAGGATCTGGTGTCCAAGATGCTGCACGTGGACCCTCACCAGCGGCTGACGGCCGGGCAGGTCCTCAGACACCCCTGGGTGACGCACAGAGACCAGCTGCCCAAGTACACCCTGAACCGGCAGGACGCCCCGCACCTCGTCAAGGTAACGCACTGGTTTCCTCTCTCATTCCCAGTCCTCCCCGTGAACTCCTGTTCTCTGTAACTGTGGTGAAGGTTCGATCCCCTGTGGGAAGAACTCACTGAGAGACACAGCTTCAACTGTCGTCACTGTGAAACCACTGAAAGATGAATAATGGTCGTTTCTCTCTCTCCTCCCTCCAGGGGGCGATGGCGGCCACC
The DNA here is from genome assembly GCF_949316205.1 of Platichthys flesus. NCBI lineage: Eukaryota > Metazoa > Chordata > Actinopteri > Pleuronectiformes > Pleuronectidae > Platichthys > Platichthys flesus. Next base: position 1,252,846 of record NC_084965.1, read on the forward strand.
TACTCGGCCCTCAACATGAACGTCCCCCATGTCCTGGAGCCGGTGGGCTGCTCCACTCTGGCGCAGCGGAGGGGCATGAAGAAGATCACCTCCACCGCTCTGTGACCTTTACACCCCCAACCCCCCCCCCCCCACCTACTCCCATCAACTCTGACCTCTAGCTGACCTCTGCCGGACAAACCCCCTGACCACCACCACCACCCCCCTCCCTCCTGTCCGGCGGTACAGACTACTGATGGACCAGGGAACCGCTGACGCCAAATAGGAGCCCTCCCCCTCCTCCCCCTCCTCCCCCCCACTTCCTGTCCTGCACCTTAAGGGACTCTCCTGATTGGATCATCTGCTGTCTCACTGTAGAGTCCCAGCTCCTCCCATCGACAGCGGGACTGGGCTGCGACGACAAACCAGTCGACTCCTTCCTGTTTCTTTTTGCTTTGGACAATCACAGCTGCCTCGTGAACCCGAGACGCGTCAGGAAAATGAAAGTACTGTATTTATTTCCTTAAAAACTAGCTGGGATCTGAACATAGGAACATTATAATCTAATGTATGCATTTAAAGAGCCGGATCATCGTCTTCAAACTGGCGTCATGTCGTGCGTAGCTGTAGATTTACACCTCAAGTCGCCTCTGCAGAGGACAGAGGGTGAGACTGAGCACGGAGACACATTCCTGTTGAAGTCTCACTGAAACGAGTCCAACACAAGATGAACACGAGCAGATTCTGCCTTTTTAGCTTCACTTTAAAGCTACAAGAGGCTCAAAATATTATTGGACGCCCCCTGGTGGCCACATATTAAATATAAAATTAAATTGTATGCACTCCATTAAAATTATGCAAAGTAACGGCAGTAAAAACTATTTTCTGGGTGAAAGAACTAAGAAATAAGAGCCAATTTTCTCTCATTAATATTCTGCCTTGTTCCGACACCTGGGAGATGAAATGATTTCATCCAAACACATTGAGAATCTAAGAATCTTTCATGATGATGAATCTGTGAAGGAGTCGTGTTATTGCAGTGAGCTCGTCCCTCGTGCAGCTTTAACACAAAATTTGAATTAACTTTTACATTTTGAGGATTAACTCAAAAAGTTAGAAAACATGCGCGAGTTAGTTCTCTCTCCCCCCCCCCCCCCCCCCCCCACACACAAAACAACCAACCGCTGGAGCGAGAACACTCGAACCCGGACGACCTCCTGCACGCGCCGACAAGGAACAGAACTGTAAATACAAACTCGTCGAGTTACTCAGGTTTCTATGAATCATGACGATGCATTTTTTTATATATCTCTGAGGAGGAGGAGGAGGGAGGTGGACGTACAGAGCACAGACGTGGGCGATGGGAGAGAGACTTTTATCAGAGACGCTGGAGAATCATGAGAAGAATTAAATTCCAAAAGAAGATTGATGCATTTTGTCTTTATGGGCGTCTTCGATCTCCACCCTTCATCCTCAGACACACGGATGATGATGAAGATGAGGATGATGACGTGTTCTGGCTGCGATGGAGAGAATCACGTGTCGGCTGAACCCTTTAAAAACTCACCTGTGTAGCAGAGAAACAATTCAGGCTTCAGATCCATATATTAACATGTTTAAAGGACCAGTTCACCCAAACTACTGAAGATTTGAAACGTTCACATCAAGCGGTTAATGGTTCATTAGCAGTTTGGGTGAACTGGTCCTTTAAGCTGGACTGGTAGAAAAGCCCTCGACCTCCAGTGGGAATCGAACTGAAGACAACGAGCACTTCAAAATAAAACTCAAGTTCAGGTGACTGATCAGAATCTGATTCTTCCGCTGCTCGAGTCGACATCAAGGGATTAAACGTCTGATTGATTTTCTACATCATGAGAAATATATAAATGTTGGTCTTTGCCTCGTCGGTCGATGAGCAGCTCTGGGATAAAGGAATGTAAAAGGAATGATTTTTCTTCTGTACACGGGAAACAGCTTTCTCTCTTTTCTTCTTCTGCTCCGGTCAGAGACGCTCGGCCTGCTGCTCAGCCAGCTCTCTGTTTTTGTACCTGCAGCGAGAGTTGGACTTTCTATTAAAAACAATAAAAGAATAATCAGCAGATGACGCACACTGACTCTTATTGATCACTTCAGTTTACTGGAGCTTTGAGAGAAACACATCTGGAGGATCAAATAAACCAGTTTGTTTCTATCTTCAGCTCTTCATCTTACATTAATATAAAAATGTACAACTATATTTTATAAGCATTTGAATTAGTATAAATCTGAACTGTCTCTTCCTGTTTGCTTGAATCGTTCTTCTGAACCAGACTCCCCCTGTGGTAGATTGAAGGGATTGGACCACACCAGTGTATTAAAGGTCCGACATGTCGCACTGGGCGTCAGGATGGAAACCAGCAGGTTGATGATGAGATTGTCACGTGTGCGACAATCATAAAACAAACCAGTAAAACAAGTGCTGGGATTCAGGGTTTCAGGTCAGAGTCCCAGTGGAGAAACAAACACAAGGTGGTTTTCCCTTCAGTTACATTACATGCTGCTGCAAACATGAGAAAACTTCATATAAGAAATAAAATAAAAGGCGAAAGTGTTCAGAATGATTGTAAAAAACTGATTTAATTCAAACACAAACAAAACAACCTGCTGATTTCAGCCCCTTCGACTTTACTCTTCAACAGAAACTCAAATCATCTGAAGAGTTTTAAAGGAAAAGCTTTTATTCTCATACTTTTTACAGCGTTTAGTGAAGATATTAGTGTTTTTAATACCAGTGACTGCAAAAATAACGTTTGAACTCCTAAAACAAGTCTTGTTTGAGAAAACAGCAGGAAACTGTCTGGACACTTCCCAGTGAGCGAGTGGGCGTGTCCCTCTGACAAACAGGAAGTCACTGAGCTGGTGCTTCTACAAACACTGACGCAAGTGAACGTGGAATCTGCAGGGTCAGTTGTCTGAGTCGTCTGTTTTCAAGTTGTCTGTGTTGGTGAAGTCCTCGAGTGTCGGCCGGGGCTGCTGCTTCTTGTTCTGGTGGTTTCTGATGTGCACGCTCAGACCCCTCTGCCTCCTCTCGTGGATCTGACACTGGGCACAGTGGAACGGCAACCCCCCCCCCCCCCCCCCCCCCCCCCCCCACGTGCCTGAACTGATCGGCGAGGTTCATCTCGATTGTCTTGAGGCCTCGGTCACAGATGCTGCATCGAGGGATGGAGTCTTTCCCCGACTCCCTCACATAGCTGTCGTCCTCTCAGAGCTCCATGCCCTCTTATAGCTCCCTCCTCTTCCTCCTCCTCCTCTTCTGTTCTCATCTTCCTCTTCTGATTCACCGTCTGCCTGGACGACCCCTGAGTTCTGGACGCCATCGCTGAAGGAGCTGTGGCGTTTTCTTTGACCACTGGATGTTTGACCGGCCGTTTAGCCGAGAGCGATCTGTCCACAGACATGGTGAACTGGTAGCTGTCCCCCTCCTCCTCTGGATTTGAATATTCAATCACGTAGAGGCTGTCCTCCTCCTCCTCCTCCGTCTCCTCCTCCTCCTCTGCAGGTATCGAGTACTCCACCTCGTAGTAGTCCACTGCTTCACCTTTAACCTTTCCCCCGAGGTCAGACGGCTCCTCTGCGATGTGAGTGTCGTCTATTCTCACCATGTTGATCTGGTCCATCCCGCCGCCTCCGTCCCATTTCCTGTTTCCTGCCACAACTGAAGAGGAAGTCGCTTTCCCTGCAGCTCCGCCTCCGACCAGCGGGGGCTCCGAAGACATCTGCCACGAGAAATCAAATAATGAAACTTTACCTTGAGGGGATTTAACAAACTGCACATGTGACACTTTCTGTTCTTCATCCTCGTGAAGTCAGATGAGAAGAAGAGGAGGGAGAAACGAGAACTCTTCTTCCTGTGTAGAAAAACATCTGCAGCAATAACAGGTCATAAAGCTTGAATATTACTTCTGGTTATCATAATAATGACTTATGTGCAGTAAGGACCTGTTCTATCAGTAGGAAATGTTCTGTGCATAACGGTCCTGTTCTCCACAGCTCGTGTCCAGAAGAGAAGCTAGCTAGCTAACAGCTATTTAGTATTGTACATATTTGTCCGTCTCAGTAGTAATGGATTGTAAAATAAGACTTACTGATTCTAGCCTGGATGCCAGACGAACTTAGCCCCGCCCACAACATTTGAGGTCTGCCTCTAAGCTGGTAAATGAAGAGGCTTTCAGATCATCTGGAGATGATTCTACAGGATGAACCTTTTGTTTGGATTACAACTGTTTGCATTCGTTGCTTATTAGCTCCAGGATGTGAACCTTGATTTCCTCAACTAGGTGTTTGTGCTTCAACATTAACTTTGCAGCTGTTGTCCATTTGTTCTTATTTATGCTGTTCACTATTGAGGCTTCTTCTGAATGACATACCTTGGCAACAGTCTGTGATGGGTAATGGGTGACAACCTGAAATATAAGAGAATGTATAAAGTATGACAGTGTGAATAATTACAGTATAGCCTAATAAGTATAATGTGCATTGACAAAACATAGGAATATACAGACTGTTAAATATGGGGACCCCAGGTGCAATTGCAGAGCTGCTCACCCTACACCTGGCCTGACTCAAATTCGGACTGGCTTCCAGAATACACACTAGGCTACCATATCGGTTAATATGACTAAGATGGTTTAATCATAGGTACGTTACACTGAAATGAGGAGAGTGGGAATGCACGTGTGTTTATCACATTGGACAATAAAAACGACTCACTATTCACACATGAAAAACGTGGCGATCCAGGTTATTGTCATAGTCATATCATAATTAGTAGAAATGTATCAACCACACTCTTACCTCTGTGGTGCTGCTTCGCGTCGTGGTACCGGTTGGAGTTGACGGATCGGGGCAGAACTTCTTCAGAGCCCCGGGCGTCATGGAGGGAGGAGGCCCCCGGTCTCTTTCCTCTGATGCCCCAGATGGACACGCTTCTTGAGCCTGGTCTCCTTCGTCGTCTGTCCATTTTTTAAACACGGGGAGGTCGCGGTCCAGCCGTGTTATCAAGTTCTTACAGGCCCGACAAATGCGACACGATCTCTTCGATGGGATTTGGAGTCGTAATCCCAAACGCAGAACTTGTTCGTACGTGGACTCGTCTTTACCGTTTCTCTCAAAAAGGTTGTTCGTGTTGCTGAGTTGTCCGTGTATCCTTAAATACTTTTTACAACACCGGCAAAAGTCGTTTTCACTCATCTTCTTCTTCTCCTTCTTCCAGCGCGCGTGAAGTGGAGCTCTGTTGACAACAACTATGCGTCGCTTAACATACGTCACACACTACGTTGCTCTGATTGGTTGTAGGTCTATCCAATTGAGCGAAGAGGATTTTTTTTTTCCTGGTTCGGATCGCCCAATGGAGCGGTATCATACTCATATCAACGTCAGGATATATATTACCTGTTATCAGCTCGGTTGTTTTTACATTGAGTAGAAAAACATCTGCAGCAATAAAAGCTCATAAAGCTTGAATATTACTTCTGGTTATCTTAATGACTCATGTGCAGTAAGGACGTGTTCTATCAGTAGGACATGTTCTGTGCATAACGGTCCTGATCTCCACAGCTCGTGTTCAGCTCAGGTTTTAAACTCTGCTGTTACAACATTATGTAGAAAAACATTTTATTATAATTCAACCGGAGCTTTGAAAGACACAGATCTTTTGGATTCGTTAAATTCAATTAAACCTTTAGAAAACTGTGGTTTCCATGAGACCTGGTTTAACGCTTCGTGTGAAGAATAATAATTCATATTTTAAAACTGAAGTTTGAGTCAGAGCAGGTGAAACGATGCAGAACATTTCAAATCACAGGTCAAGATGTAAACACTCTCTGTGCTCGAGCAGCAGTCAGATATATACCCTCATATATCACATACAACCTCGTATGATATATAAACAATCTATGAGTCAGACATCAACTCAATATCACCACATTCAACTGAATTAGGTTTTTATATATATATAATTATATATAATTATATTAATAAAAAGAATATAATCTCATTCTTATCGTCGATCTGTATAAAAATATATAATTGTAATCTACCTGTACCTTTGATCATTTAGGAGAGTGCTCCTTTGATGTGATGTCATCTAAGGCATCTGTGATCGAAGGAGCCTTCTTCATGTTGAGAGCTGGATTCTAAGATTCAACCCCATCTCCACCTTGAGCCGGTAGAACATAGTCGACTCAGCATAAGAGATTTCAGCAACACAATGCAGACCAACAAGTGCTTCCTCATTTTCCTGATCTTCAAACAGAACCTTTATGACCATCTCTACCAGTGAGTCTGAAATGATTGTGGCCAGACAGACTTACACTCTGGATAAAGAAAATCAGAAGCATGTTTTCAAATGCACATCATTCAGTAAATTACGTATATACTGTTGTATTTTTAGTTTTATTTCGTTGATCGAGCCATGTTAGTGAGCCAGAAAAGAAGCTAACTAGCCAACAACTATTTAGTATTGTACATATTTGTCTGTCTCACTCCTAATGGACTGTAATATAAGACTTACATGCATCAGCTGTGTGGATATACAGGTGTTCAGTGAATACCTCCTGTTTGAGTCATTGTGACTAAAAGTGATGTAGAAATACAAAATGTACGTTAGTTTATAAAGTAAGAAAGGAAAAGGGGAACAAGGGATTCGTGGTGATCAAACACAAGATATTTAAGTATTAACTAAATATCTGGTTTGTCTCTGTTAACCAACATCCGTTTCAATAAAGCAGCGAGCTTTTGAACCTGGCGGAGCGCATGCGCAGAGCGGTCAGTGTAAATTAGCGGTAGCTAGCCGAGCTCATTTTCTCTCTCTCTGTTTAAACACGTTCTTTCGTTTCAGTTCTGAGGGATTCACGTGAACCGCGTCAGAGAACATGCCCAAGAATAAAGGTGAGATCCGCGCGCGTGTGTCCGTGTGTGTATAAGCGTGTGTCTCCGAAGCTTTGATTGTGTCGATCCCGCGGCGGACACACGCAGTGAAAACGTGACACCGAGCGGCTAAAGCTAGTTAGCACCGCGGCTGGAGTCGTTCACCGAGCTCTAAACCGGGTCTGTACGAGCTAAACCGAGCCAGCACGTGGTTAGTCCGGCTGAGTTAGTATTCAGGTTAGAGTTAACCCACTTACTAATGAACTCTGTAGCTCGGGGGTCAGTGTAGCTCCAACAGCTAGCACTAGCGTGCTAGCTAGCTGCTAGTTAAACCCCACCCCGGGCCGGCCCGGGACATTTCTATTTATCCTAAGTTGACCCGAGATAACAGCGGTGACCAGGTGACCGAGTTAGATCGAGGCCGCTGGGTCTTTGTCAGTTTCCATGTGATGTGACGTCTCTTTCACGCGACATCCATTAGCAAGGCAACGTTGACTTGTCTTCTCTGCTAGCCTCATTCAAACAGGTGATGCTAACCGTGCGGCGGCTCTAGATCTGTGAGGAGTAGATCCGCTCCTCTATTTACCGACTTGGGATCCACGGAGTAGAACCAGTGACAATGAGTGAATGTGCTGCCTGAGTTCAAATCCCCGTGTCTGTGTTTACAGGTAAAGGAGGAAAGAATCGGCGACGTGGAAAGAACGAGAATGAGTCTGAGAAGAGGGAGCTGGTGTTCAAGGAGGACGGACAGGGTGAGTCCCGGTCCTGAGTCTGCTGTGACTCCACAGATGCTCCACTTCCTGTCTTTAGTCCCTGTAAAACCACGAGAGTCCCTCCTCTGGGATCGGTCTGAAGAGCCTAACACGGGTCAGTGTAGGACATCTGGTTGTCACCGTGGCTCCAGATGAGGTTAACCATCATTTATCTGAAAGGAGATTATGAATATTCAGTGTATTACTTCATTCAAACACATTTTAATTAGTTTCCCATGAGTTGCAATGTTTTTCTAAACATTGCATCTTAAACCTTTTAAAGGAACAACTCTTGACCCGTGTCTGGGAATATGTTTAGAGTGTGAACCAGGTATCTTTGGGTTTGTGGCTGTTAGTCGCACCAAACAAGCTCTGACCTTGCTCTGTCATTCTCTAACCTTTTTAAAGAGCTGGAAAAATGGGTTAAGAGAGGCAAAAAATAATACAAATAATCTGTTTAAATTTAAAGATAGGGAAATAATGAAGTACAATGACGGTATGACTGTAGTTTTTTTTTATTTAGTTCAGTTTAAGGTACTTGGATGGAGAGCGTCAGACAGATTCAGGTCATAACGGAACAAAACTGATCAGATTGTTTGACCTCCAGTGGAAACGGCTCCACCAGCGCTCAGTGCTGCTGAAGTCCCTGCAAGTAGGGTCATGAACCCAGTGTGGACACGTCACTGAGACAAGTTCATAACAAAGAGAAGAAGAACAACGAGATGTGCCATTTCATTTTTATTACAATGGAATTTAAACTTATCCTCATTATTTCATAAATGTTCAGAAAGTTTTTTCAAAATCAAGAGAATCTGATCGTAGAAGACGTCAAACATTATTGATACGTTGCCTCGGTGCAAATCTTGTTTTGTGCAGCATGCAGGTCATCTGGATGAAAAAATAATATATTCTAAGACAAGAATAATGAGGTTTCCACTCGTTTTGAAGCAAAGGCTCCTCCTCTCTGTTTCTGTCGAGCTGTAACAGTAGAACTTTCCTACTCAGAACGCAGTGATGTGTAGCTCCAGTTATAGAATATAAATAATTAATTCAATTTCAATGACTATGAACTTCATGGGAAACTCAATTTCTTATTATATCTGTATTGATGACTCCTTCATTCCTAAATTAACCACCCAGCGTGTTCAAGAGTAGGACATGATGTTGAATTACTTCTGTGTGGCTGGATCTGAAAAATCTGCAAGAATCTCCCAGTGTGGTATTTGTTTGTTGGAGCGACTGGAGGAGATCCTGGTGTTGACTGAGGCCTCCCTGCTCTCTGGTGTCTTTCAGAATACGCTCAGGTGATTAAAATGTTGGGGAACGGACGGCTGGAGGCCATGTGCTTCGATGGCACCAAGCGGCTCTGCCACATCAGAGGAAAACTCCGGAAAAAGGTAGGAAGCTCCCGAGCAGCCATCGCACCTGTTCCCCAGCAGCACACAGGAAACCCCCCCGACATAATGCTGACTCAGCTGGGCCTCAATGGCCAGTAAGCCGCCATTAATGTGGCAGCGGGGACTCAATTGTGTGTGTGGAGTTCACAAAGTGCAGTGTGTTGTTGTACAGCACAAGGTGTAATCTTTGCGTTGCTTTGTTCTTCTCCAGGTTTGGATTAACACGTCAGACATCATCCTGGTCGGACTGAGAGATTATCAGGTGTGTTGGTCGCACACCACACAGAACAGACGCTGTTCTGACCCACACGTCACAAATGTCCTGTGTTTGTACAAATTAAAGTGTTTGTCTGTTCGTAGATCGTACCTAAGTGTAGATTTGCTTACATGGCATTTAAACTACTGTTCACTTCCCACTGCTGAATCTGTTTCCTTTTGAAATGTCAAATTGAAGCACAGGTTTTTGATCCCGTTTATATTTTTACCATATACTAATGTGATTAAGCTTTTCGTTGATTATCAAGACATATGTAGGTTTAAAAAATGCATGAGAAGATATTAAAAGCTCTGAAATGTATTTACAACAATCTTTTAATATATTTTCGAGCCTGCTAAGTGGTTTCTTACTCACATGATGCGATGGTCTAATGGATCAAACCAGTTGAAAGCGTTTTGGTGTTTGCCTCAGAACCTTTCTCTGTCTGTAGAATCTGTAAAACAAGTTGCCCTCGGCTTCCGGCTCTAACCACCACTTGTGTTTCAGGACACTAAAGCTGACGTCATCCTGAAGTACACGGCAGAAGAGGCTCGTAGTTTGAAAGCTTACGGAGAGCTGCCGGAGCACGGTGAGTCCAACTCATCGTGAATCCATCCAATCACCACCGGGACACAGGACTGGAGATGGATTTTAAACGTCCTCTCTGAACGTCTTCAGTCCAGATCAGTTTAGCTCCTAGTTTAACTCTTTCAGGTTGAGGATCTGTGAAGTGTTAGATGCAGTAACTGACTCCAAACAGCAGAGGTCGACCTCTAAAGTGCAGCAGCTTCACTCAGGCTGTTTTCTCATCCTTGTCTTTTCTCTCGCAGCCAAAATCAACGAGACAGATCCGTACGGACAAGGAGACGATGACGAGGTTCTGTTCGACGACATTGGAAATGATGATGAGGAGGTTGATGAGGTGAGTCCCGTTACATTTATTAAATATTGTATTAAATAAAGAATAGTAATATATTATATTAATAATCATTTAGGCAAAACACATTGGTAATGACTTCACTTTAAATATCTTATCTTAATATTTAAACTATCACAAACCATTAATCAATCATCATATGTAGCTACAGCTCAACTCAAACACAATAAAAGCCACAGAACCTGCTTTAGTGTTTTTTAAATAATCACAAACTATGATAATGTTCCAGTAATTACTTTTTAAATCCCAATAAATAAAAAATGCAGAACTAATCTTAAAGTAATTGTGTTTGTGCTCTTTTCTTTCCAGATCTAAAGACCTGCTGCTCGGGGGGGGGAGGTGGGATTTTACTAGAATTGCTCCCGTTGGGATATTTTGAGCCGAAACACCGCACCAATAATTATTATTTTTTCTTAAGATCAGCCTCTGCCAATCCAGCACAGTTTATTAAGACAGTATGTTTCCATCTCCAGGTTGTTTACCATCAGCAGACGTCTTTGTCGTTTGAAGAACTTAAATTGCATTTCACAGAGGGGGGGGGCATCAGTACTTAGATGTAGTTGTTTTGAATGAAGATTGCTTCATTCAAAACAATGCTGCAACAACGATGCTGCTTCAGTTATCACCCGTAGCCACTGGAGGGCGCTGCAGCAGGCGACCTGCGCCCTGATGGTGACGATGCAGTAATTCATTCCTTGGACTGTAGAATCCGAGCAGGCTGATCGGCAGCATCATGTTTGGGGAGAAGATCTGGAGCATTGCTAGATTTTTACCTTTTGCTTCTCACGTCAACAGAAAATCTCATTCTCATAGTTCTTTTTTTTTTATTTTTGTAGCCGAAACACTCGCTCCCTGTCGATACCATGACTGCAAAATATCTCACACCGAATGCGTCATCTTTTAAAAATGTATTTATATTCATTTCACATTATGTGGAATTTAGCAACAAGTACAGAATCTCTGGATTCGTCAATAAAAAGACAGAACTATGACGTGTTTTCCTTCTTTCTGCAGTCGCCTGGTAGACACGTTTATAAAGTCCAAGAAAGTTTGAAGGCTGTTTTAATATCATGGTTTTTCATTTTGTTGACCCAATATTCCACGAACGATTCCCAGTCAACGAGTTGCTTGTTTTGAATCGAGCCTCGGCCGAACGGAGGCAAAGAAAAGAATCAAATGTAAAAAGACTCAAATGTATTTTTCTGTTTCCCTTGTTCGTGTTTCTGTCTCTTTATCTTCTTTTGTTTCCTCTCATGTTCTGACCTCTTCGCTGCTCGCTCTGCGGCTGCAACACAAAGTGAAGCTCGACCAGCGGTTCCCAAACTTCACCACAGATACACACCAGTAAAACCTCACGCTGTGGCGTCTGTCTTACTTCGTCTCTTAACCTCTGGCAAATTGATTATATATACAGTATATTATATATCTTCTTCTTCTCCCCCTCTGGAAACCTCCCCATGTTCCCAGAGGGGGCCCAGCACCTCGGTTTGGGAACCACTGCTCTAGACCACATGGGGCCTGTTGCTGTTGTAACTCTGAATTAAAAATAATTGTACTATGATGTTTGAAGGCTGGTTTCCAATAAAGATCTTAACTGGGCCGAGCTGGCAAAAGTGTTTTTTAGCTGCCTGACGCACGTCGCTCTGGCGCCGCTCTGCCGGTGGTGAGCTGTAGCTGATAGAGCTGCAGCTCTGGAGTGAACTCGACTTAGGCACTTTGTCCAGGGCCCAAGGTTGTTTCATGACTAACAGGTCTGACCTCATATCAACAGTGGAGATAAAAACCTTGAGTCAGTCAGACCAGCTGATGTGTCCGGAGGTCAGTTCCTCCTGACTTCAGTCTGACTCATAATATTCACATTTTCAGGACTCTTCCAAACACAAATCACATTTAAATGTTTCATGTTCTCATGCCACAAAAGTCTTTTTGAATAAGAGTATGAGATCAGTTATAAAATGTCAGAGTACAGATGAAAACTTTGACACAACAGTCCCTAAAGTTCAAGCTGCACCAAACTCTTCAGATCATTGTGTTCAACGAGTCTGAGTCTGACGGTCAGTCCCAACAATCATGAGAAAACACAGAGCTTAGATTAATTTGTTTTTAATGTACATTTTGCTTCAATAAGCTTTAATCTGATCATTCCTAGTATGAGGTATTAATTTAATGACCAAAACAAATTGTCTTACTCAACATTATTTGGTTGATCTGCTAATGAGGATGAATGAAGCTTTTCAGACCCTCTTTGTAATTCAGATGTTATGGACTCTTAATATTTATGTTTTTAGGAATTACCATAGTTATTTAAATCTTTGATCTGAGGTCTGCTCACTGGGAACAACACAATCCCTGTGTCATCGATCCTACGCTGGTTTATTTCCATTACAGTAAGTGTTGTAGTTATTTATAGAGCTGCCATCAGTCGTGACTCAGTGGACCTGCATGTGAGCAGACTGAAAACAGCACTGACCCATATCACAGCAGCAGCAGCCTCTGTTCACTGAGGCTGTGACGTAACAGCGCCGCCGGGAATCGAACGTTTGCTCTGACACGAGCCAGAGAGTCAAACATATGAGGGAGGGAGAGAGAGAGAGACAGACAGATGACGGAGAGAGAGAGAGAAAGAGGGATAGAGACATGAGAGGTAGGGTGAGATAGAGAGAGAGAAACACACATGAGGTAGGGAGAGAGAGAGACACATGAGGGAGGGAGAGAAAGAGAGAGAGAGAGACACATGGGGAGGGAGAGAGACAGACATGAGGTAGGGAGAGAGAGAGAGACATGAGGGAGGGAGAGAAAGAGAGAGAGAGAGAGACACATGGGGAGGGAGAGAGACAGACATGAGGTAGGGAGAGAGAGAGAGAGACATGAGGGAGGGAGAGAGAGAGACATATGGGGGAGGGAGAGAGAGAGAGACATGAGGTAGGGAGAGAGAGACTGATAAACACAATCATCTAGAAGACAATATAAATACTGCAGTACTATTTACTCAAATGCTGTATTTATATGCACTTGTACAATACTTTACCCTTTTCTTACGATGCCTCCATTTCATATACATACATATTTATCTATTTTCAAGTGGGTAGATATTTTTAATGCAAAGATAAATCACCTCAAAAATAATGATTTCTTCAACTTTGGTACGAATGTATAATTTGACTTGAGACGAACTGATTAGAGATCAAAGTTCAAAGGTTAAAGGTCACAGCTGCACCGGTTCATCTTAAGACTGAAATCTATATTTACTGTATCCATGTGTGTGTGTGTCTGTGAAGATGGCAATGAAACTCAACTGTAAACAAATGCAGTGTGTTAGACGGGGGTGGGGGTTAGGGTTAGGGTTTGGGGGGGGGGGTGTCCTCATCCTCTGGGCGAATGTTCAAGTCCATGGTTTGGAGACAGTTACAGATTCCCTTGGTTTGTTATGAGCTCATCTTTATTCGAGAGGAGGAACTGAGATCAGTTTCAAACTGCTCCTGATCCTCTGAAACGTGTTCAGAGCGTCTTCTTCTTCTGTCCTGTGTCAAGGTGCATTAGTGTCATCCTCTGGATCTCCTCTTCTTCTTGTTCTCTCCCCACCCCAACCTATGATCACCTGGATCGAAGGAGAGGGGAGGGGCCTCAAGCTTAATCAGAGAAGAGGGGAGGAGCCTCAATCAAAGGAGAAAAGCTCCGTGTGGCACAATGACGTCATATGAAGCTCATGCCCGTGCATGATGCATGCGCGTGAATCGGTGAGCAGCTGCTGGAGCGCGCGCCAGTGTTTACTCTCATCACGTTTCTGTCACGTGCACCTGCAGCAATTTAATTGTTGATTTAAAACAGTGTAATCTTTCAAAATAAAAGACGGTTCAGAAACTGAGGTGTGAGCTGAGAGCTGCTCCGCCCCCCCTCCCAATCTGTCTCCTCTCCCTCCATCTGTCTGTATCCCATCCTCCCTCTGTCTCTCCTCCCTCCTCCGTCACTGCCCCCCCCCCGTCCGGCTCCTCCCGAGTCATCGTGCCCGAGCAGCCGCTCTCCTCTGCGGGCTTCACAGACTCCTGCTCCGGTTGGTGAAACCGACGACGACCGTGAAGATGACCCAGGTGTCTCCGAGCTGCGCCGACATGACAGGTGAGGACAACATGTCCCGTGTCCCCCTGCAGATGTGATTGATTGACGCACAGAAGGTAACCCCTCAATCTGACATTTTATATAATCTGCAGAATTTTTGTTCGTGTTTTCCGTTTGTTCAGATGACGTTTGACTGCATGAGGCCGGAAGCTGATGAGCTCATTCTCTCCTGAATCCTGTTAGAAGCTGCACGTGTTTTTACACAGGAATTCAGTGATGTCATCAGGACACAGCAGATTCTTCTTATTGTTATTTAAACGTCTCTCTTCCTCTTTTTAATGATATTATCACCCGACCCTCTGCCTCCCTGCGCACTGACTGACAGGCTGATGTTGTTTCCTCATGATCAGCTTCCATCCACCATCATGCTCTTGGGTCTCATCCCTCCACTGCACTGGGGAGGACCAGGCTTTGAACCTGTGATTCAGCTGATTCCTTTAGATCTGTGATGTAATTCTGAGTGAAGAGAAGCTGGACCCTGGAGACTTATCTGGGTTTTGCATGTACCTGCATAATGGCTGCATGTGTGTGAGTGTGTTTGTGGGCAGGATGCAGGCGAGTCAATGGATGTTCTCACGTCTTGATAGATACATGAATAAAACAAATCAGAAATTGGCTGCGGGTTACACTCGGTTGTCCCACAGCGACACCTGACCCTGAAGGCCTCACGTTGACCAGCAGATTGAGCCGTGCACAGACAGAAGCTGGGGTCACGTCCACAGCTGCAGGTTTTCATCTGTGTTTGTGTGTCTGCCAGTGTTGCATGAATCATGTGTGACTCCTCTCTCCATAAACACAGCACTGGCCCCTCCTCCCACGCTGCAGCTCACCAATCGGCCTGTTTCACCTTCCGGATCGCCATCCAATCACAGCAGCCCCCCAGGTAAACTTCTGATCATCACTTGATGCACTGTCATTGTCGTCATAATCCAGAATATAAAGCAGGAGGTGTAGTCAGCTCCCAGGTCCTCGTTGAACTCCACTTTAGTCTCAGTGCTTTTATGTGTTACATAAAATATTTCATTTAAGAGCATCTGTTCAGGTTGGCGTCTGCGGAGGTTATAATTACACTTTAACGCACAAAACACACAAACCACATCAGCCCTGAGTAAGAAACAAATGTTCAACGTGACAAACATCGAGAATCATTTCAATTTTTTTCTTTCCTGAAGACGCCCGGCCGCCATTAAACAAAGAGCGACGGGAAGAGAGAGAGAAGACACAAGGTGTGTAACGCTGTAATGTTCATCTGCCTCAAAGACACACACACACACACAAACACACGCACTTCCTGTTTACCACTGTGGAAAATTAAATATTAACATAAATAAAGTGTAGAGGAATCTACTGATTGTGGTATAAATCAATGGACTTGAGTTTAACATGTACGAGCAATGAATGTAATCTATTACCCGAGGTAAAAATACTCATTATGAAGAGGACTAGTTGGAAAATGGACTCTTAGGTCCTGAATATTTTCATTATCGATTGATCTGTTGTGTTATTAGTATTTTAAATGATTTCATTTCTTAAATCCTCCGTCTTCCGATGTTTAGTCTGAGTAACCATCAAAATATTCAAATCTTAGACTTGGAAACCTGTTAATTACAGATTTCAAAACATCTTCTGATGAGTTCTCTTTTATTTGATTTTTTTTTTAATAATAATTGCAGCTCTGAGCAGAATTAAATCAAAAGGAAACAAAAGACAGAAGAAGGTGAATCAAGGAGGAAAATACGGAAAGAACAAAAAAAGAAACAAGCAAATACAAGAGACAAGTAAATAGAGAAATATCTTTACATGTGTCTTTGCCACTGGAGCTTGAGAGGAAGTCAGGAGAAGTTCACAGTTTTTAAAGTCTGTGTTAAAACATTAGCTCAGAGTCATTATGGTCTTTTCCTGCTGGAATAATCCACTCGGCTCGAACTGACCTCTAGAAGAGTCCAAGAACTATTTATCTGAAGCTTCAAGTAAAAACCTTCCAAAGTTACAACCTTAATACTGTAAACTTGTGTGTGTGTGTGTGTGTGTGTGTGTGTGTGTGTGTGTGTGTGTGTGTGTGTGTGCGCGTGCAGAGCTGACGGAGGTGCTGCGTGATAAGGAGCGCCGGGTGCAGCAGCAGCTGGATCGCAGTGCCGGGGAGCGAGGGAGGAAGATGGAGGTGCAGAGGAGGAAGGAGCAGCAGCGCAGGGCAGCAGCCGAGGGGAAGAGACGGCAGAAGCAAGAGGCAGAAAAGGTCAGAGGTCAAGCTGATGAGGCGTTCACTTGACATTAGAGGAGGTGGGAGAACAGCATGACGCCTTGTTAGTGAGGCTGAACCACAGGCTCCATGAAATGATCTTAACCAAGGTGCAGTGTTTCATATCAACATCTCGATGCAGCGGTGGATTCAGAAATGGGCGAGAAGGGCGACTGCAGGCAAAACATGGAGCTGTCACCACTGTCCCATATAAACAAACTAACAGTTCTAAATATTTAAACACTGTAAAATACTTTGCTTCATAATTCCTGATGAGGAATGATTTGAGTTCAGGACCATTATGGCTATTTAATGGTCTTATACAGGAAATAAATAAAGACCATTATGAAAACTTCTCTAAACTTCAGCATCTTTACGGTCCTGAAAATCTCCTGCTGCGTTCTTCATATGAGAAACATATAAACGTCTTTTTTAACTTTGATATGGAACAAAAATAAGTTCAAGACTCTTTTGCTGCTGGATCTGCTTTTTTTTAAAAATCAGGACGAATCTGAACAAGTTTTCAGTGTCAAAGTTCTGACGATTTAAAACAAATCTCATCAAATCAAGAACTTGTTTACTTGTTCACATGTTTCCTGTTAATTCATTAAATATAATGAGTTGTATCAGAGTGAACACAACCACGTGTTAGTGTTAATAGAGGCCTGGTTTGTTGACAATGTGATTTAAAATCAGAATCATGATCCTCTGTCCTCTTCCCTCGATGACTTCCTGTCCACCGACCAGCTGGTTTGTTTTCAGACTTTAAGAAGAAGAGCTTAAATGACCCTAACATCAAACTTCTTTTACTTTGAACTTCATTCAGGCTTCACATTAGAGGGGGCTGGGGGGGGGACAGATATTGTGGCGGTGGACAGAAACCAATAAAGGTGTGGCCCCTAAGAGACGTGAACATCGGCCTACGTTTGACTCATAGTGGGTCAGAGGTCCCTTATATGGGGCCCAGGGCCAAAAGAGTGAGGTCACATGCACCACCTCCCAATGTGAGTGGTCTCCGGAGCACTGGCTTCAGTTCTGGACGGCGGGATGAAGTGGAGAAGCATCCAGCCTCTGTATTCACGAGTGTGAGGATAGAAGCTGCAGGTTCTCCTCGAAGGTTTGAGTTATCAAAACGTACGAGATCGAGAGGAATGTGCCGTTTATTCAAAACACAAACTTCATTCATCGCTCTGTTGAGTCATGACTCGGCTTCAGTTGGTCCAGAAGCATTGACTCAGGTTATTATTAATATTATTATTATTTCCATCGTGAATGATTCTGCTGAGTTTGGGCAAGAGCTCCGTCAGTTTGACATCAAGCATAAATTACTAGCTCCTGTGGAAATTAACCAGTCCAGAGTCCTGGGGGGGGGTTGTCACTGGGTCTATTGATTTGCATGCTAACACCCCCCCCCCCCCCCCCCCCCACACACACACACTCATATGCATAACTTAATGATTGGTCAGTCTCGCGGGAGATTACATCACTGCTGCTTCCTGGAACAGACGGAGGAAACGGCAGAATCGATGTGATCCAGGTTCTATAGAGAAAACACACAAGGTTTCATTTCTGATTTAAACTGATTTTAAATCAGGTTCATTTAGTATTTTATTGTCAATTCATTCTGTCAAAGGTTATTGCTCCTAAAACCACTGCAGCTACTTTTCACAGTTAATTTTACGATCATTCATATTTTCATTCATCTCAATCAGTTTGATACATTTTGTCCTAAATCGTTCAGTGTTTTCTGAATGATCATATTTATTTCTTCCCCATTTGTGTCTGAATCTGAAAAATTAGAGTTTGACATTTAGTTTGACAAACGATTCAAACTGTGAATTCATATAATAATATAATAGTTATTATATATTAATATTCTGTTGAATCTGTTGTATATTCCCTCGACTGTTTATTCGTTTGTCAGCAAGTTTACACAAAAACAATTGAATGAACGTGGAACTTGGTGGAGAATAATTCACAGATCTTGATGAAAACAATATTCATACACAAATATATTTAGAGGACTCATTTCTATGTGTTTCATTTGGTGCAGTTTTGACAGAAATTAGCTCTACTGAGTGTTTTCATTATTGTTATTCTTGAAATGTATTTATTAATACTTATTATAATCATGACAAACACTTCCTTTGTAATTATATATGGATTCATGATGTTTGTTGTTGATGTTGCACAATCTTAATATTTAATATACACTGCACTGGTATCTGGTTCTCCTTCAGGCCTGAGTCCGCTACAGTCTCTTCTTCCATCCTGCTTTTCTCTCTGTCTTTGCTTTTATTTGATCTGTTCTATTTCTCCTTCCCCCTCTACCGCTCCATCCCTCCATCCCTTCCACCTCCCCACCTCCATTTACATTTCTGCCTCCTCCCTCTCTCCCTTGAATCCGTCTCTCCTCCCTCCTGCAGTCAGTGCGTGACTCTGCATGCACTTTCAGCAACACCCCCCTCAACAATGCTGAGATGGGCCTTTCCATCCTTCATATACAGACAACCCTCTGGAGCAATGCATATGCTTTATTGTACCATTACACATACACACACACACACACACACACACACACACACAGTGTAAATATCAGTTCCTGAAATGTGCCTGATTGTTTAAATCAAGATCTGTGAAACAATATTTATCTCACAAAAAAGATAAATGATCGTCCAGACACACAACAAAATTGATTGTGTTGTTCCCTGACACACACTGCTTCCTCCGCACGGGGGGGGGGGGGCCTTCTCGGTCGAGGTAATAAACAAAATAAATATCAAATAGTGGAGACATCAATTAACGCAAAAGAATTATAAACAAATCAGACGGAGGAAGGCGACGACACTTACACGTCTATATTTAGTGGGTCGATATCGAGATGTTACTTTATTTACAAAGCTTTTATTAAATCCATAACAACCACGAGGGGATTCTCTTAAAGGTAACAAGGTAGACATCGAATAATAAAATAGAGAGAGAGAGAGAGAGAGAGAGACAGACAGAGCCAGAGAGAGCGAGACAGAGAGAGAGATTTTAGATAAAACAAACGCAACCAGTATCAATATCCAATCCACCCAGTGTGTGTGTGTGTGTGTTCTGTGAAATAGACTCAGTCATTACAGAGAGAGAGAGAGAGAGAGAGAGAGAGAGAAAGGAGGGAGGGAGATCGAGGTAGTTATAGTGTGAAAGAAGAGAGAGAGAGAGAGAGGGTGGGGTGAACAATTGTGAGGTAGGAGAGAGAGAGAGAGACGGAGTCAGTGCTACCTAGAGGGAGCGGCAGATGGAGAGAGAGAGAGAGAGAGAGCTGCTGTATTATGTATCACTGAGGGACAGAAGCGGGCGATCGAGCGCTGGTGACCGAGGGCGAGGCTGTTACCATGGCGCAGCCGTCTCCGTGCGCATCGCCTGCCTCCCGTCGCCGTAGCGATGGCTCAGTGAGAGAGAATCTGTTCTTTCCTGTTTCCGAACGCAACGAGCAGGAGAGGCTGGAGGCCCTGGTCCGCCGGAGAGCAGGAGGAGCAGGAGGAGCAGGAGGAGCAGGAGGAGGAGGGGGGGATGCTCAGGACCTCCTGGAGAACAGGCCCAAGCGCTGGACGTGGGGAGGACCACCGGAGGGAGTGGAGGGTGAGTACCACGGGAGCTGGTTCTACTGGTGACATGGTGGAAAGAGAAGGATTGTGATGATGTCAGTGGAGGGTTGGTTTGATATGTGCAGCGGGGCGATCGAGCGGGTGGAGACCGGTGATGATGATGGTGATGGGGGCTGCGAGCGGAGGAGAAGGGAGGAGAGGTGTTTGCTTTCGGGGAGGAGGTCTGGAGGTCAGGGGGAAGAGGGGGATGGGATGAAAGGGTGGAGACGACAAAGCGGAGGAGGACGGCTGTGGGGGGGGAAAGAGAAGGTGACATGAGGATAGAGAGGATGGAGCGAGGGAGCAGCAGAAAAGAGGAGGATGGAAAAGGGTGGGGAGGCTGCAGTGCAGGAGCTGCTCAGCGCTTTGTCTCTGAATCAGTGTTTACTTCACTGTGTCATCAGCTGCTCTTTGTCTTGTTAATGTGCTACAGGTGTGTGTGTGTGCATGTGTGTGTGCGTGTGCGTGTCACAGCTGTGTGGTTTTATTTCTGAGATGGGAGACGGGTCTAAATCCCAGAGGAGTTACACATCTAACCTTGACGACAACAAGGCCGCACAAACTGAGTGCGACATGTTTCCTGTGCCGACATCCATCGCTCTTCTTCTTCTGTTGTCGTCTTTCTTCTTCTGTTGTCGTCTTTCTTCTTCTGTTGTCGTCTTTCTTCTTCTGTTGTCGTCTTTCCCGACAAACGTCTTCTCCTCTGTCTTGTCGGCCGCCAGCGCCACCAGCTCTGTTGCCAGATGCTGTGGTGCATTCATAACGCCATCAATTATTCACCATCAGGCCTCGCCGCCCTGGCACTGACCGGGGATCCGGGTCCAGCCAGCAGCGGGTCTGGCTCCGGCCCGGCTGACAGGCGGAGAAGCTGCTCTGGGATCAGTTGTGCCCACTGCAGCAGAAACGGCAGCTTCTCATCTTACAGCTCGATCAGAGGACGGAGTCTCACCACAGATCGTTCTGTCTTCTCTCGTTCGCTCGGTCGTCGGGTCTGAAACTTGTGATGTGATCAGATGATTCCTTCATGGAGCTGAAAGCTTCACAACAGACTCGTTCATGACCTGGAGCTTCATGAGCAGAACCTGAAACGACCAGAGAAGGATGTGATTCCTCTAACCATCAAGGTGTCATATAGTCTGATGTGAGGGCCGAATACAGGAGGGGGGATCTGTGGGAAATACAACATTTAGTTATTATATTATGAGAATATTTTTTAGTCTCATGTTAGAAGGTGAATATCAGAAGTTCAGTCCGTCTCATGTGTTTAAATGAGGAACGTGCAGCATCTGGTTAAATTCTACTTTAGTTTTAAGTTTCATAACTAAATCCTTAAGAAACTGAGCCAAACAGACTGTGGAGGAAATGTTTGGTCGACTTCTGGGCCAAAGAGACTTCAGAGCTTTTCAATTAACAATCAGAAGATTTATTTCATTAAATTATAACTTCCTTCTTGTTTATGTCTCGATTCTGATAGAATTACAAGTCGTGAAGTCTGTGGATATTTTCAAACATCTGTGACCTTTACAAATCATTTATGGCATCACATTCATGTCCAGCAAGTCCTCATTGGTCCATCACTTAGTCCAGACTCCAGCTATTGGATGGATTTCTGTAAAATGTGTACATGCATGGTCCCTTCTGGATGAACTCTACTGACTGGGATCATCTGACTTCTCCTCACATCTCAGGAGACATTTGTGTATCTGCAACTATTGCACGGACGACAATAGAAGTTTGTGTTGACCTTTGTTTGCTTTGTGAACGTTGGGGATCTCCTGAGTATCGTCTTCTGCTGCCTGAAGGTCAGAATCTGAGTGGAGCTGGTTCCTGGTCAGGTTTCTCTCTCAGACTTCATGTCAGGATGTCCATCTTTGAGCGTGAGGTAAAAGGTTTGATGGGGAACAAGCAGAATTGTGTAAAAACTTGGATAATGCTTCACTGAAAGATTCACAGTGAAAATTACCTCAAACATTGAGATTCAAACATTGGTTTTGTTCTCACAGCTGATTTCACTGTATGAAGGTGTAGAGATTAAAAACTGGACCAGGATCCTCCCGACCTAAATGAAGAGCTTACCAGATTTAAGATTATCCTTTATTAGTCGCACAACGAGGAAATGTTAACTGGAGTTTGACCTTTGGAGGAATCCTTTATATTTTTTAGCGGATCCACGTTAACGGATGAACTCTGGAATTTGTTTTCACCCGTTTTCCTAACTTGGCCAGAAATGGTGATATTCTTGGTGAAGCTGTGAACTTCCAGAGTTCTTCCTTCTTCTCGTTGCCTGATTGGTTTGTTGAGCTGTGTCAAGTTGTTCTACATTTGTCTGACTTGATGATAATATAATAACATTAATAATAATAATAATTCCTCATGGTGTGAATGTGGCGTTGAGTGAGGTTCATCCCACGATTCTCCTCCTTGTTTGTACGTGTGTTTGTGTGTGAAGTGTTGTGTGTTGGAGTGTGTGTGTGATGCAGGAGTGTTGTGTGTTAGAGTGTGTGTGGGTGTGTAACGCTTTGCTTTCTCCGCTGTGCTTCGCCTGCTGCCCAGGTAACCCTAAGACCCCGCCCTGCCATGCCATTGGCTCTGCTCAGCCCAATGAGCTCCCTGCCGCTCCCAGTGCCAGCCAATCCCGTAACGGTACAGACCACATGTCTCTCTGTGTGCCACGCCCCCCCCCCCCCCCCCCTTTCCTGCTGTCACACCTGCAGCTGGTCCAGTGTCTGCATGTCTGTGGACGTCTGTGTCGTGTGTGTGTTCAGTGAAGTGTGTCTGTAGGTCAATGGAGGGTCAGTGTCTTTACAGTGATGTTATGAAGTCTCTAAGAGATCACCTTCACATCTCCACTCATTGTCTCCATTGTGGCACACACACACCGCCACACGGCCACACACACCCACACAAACACACAAACACACACACACATTACCCCACCCCCATCCTTATATTACAAAGGGCTGTTCCACTTCCTGTAGTCCCGGCCCAGAGCTGTGTTTTGTGATGCATACACAATATTCTCAACGGGGAACACACACACACACACACACA
The DNA here is from genome assembly GCF_949316205.1 of Platichthys flesus. Taxonomy (NCBI): domain Eukaryota; kingdom Metazoa; phylum Chordata; class Actinopteri; order Pleuronectiformes; family Pleuronectidae; genus Platichthys; species Platichthys flesus. The sequence goes on from NC_084965.1 coordinate 1,276,114, forward strand.
CACTCATGCACACACACATGCACACTCACACCATACATCATACCAGACGTACACCCTGTCGCTATCTGTGAAATCCATCAGAGCCATCCGACACACAGACACACACACAGACACACACCAGACATTTTGTCCCACAGCTGCTTTTATATATGAAAGCTTTCTTAAACATGTTTCATATTTATATCTACATTCTCTTCCTCTATATTATTTTCACATTACTTTATATATAAACAATATAAACACACAGCCAGTTCTCTTCTTCTCTCCGGACGCCCTCACGGTGCGTTCAGGCGCCGTGCGTACGAATCATTCTCCTCTCCGTCTCACGGGACTTCCTCTCTCGATGCTCATCCTCCATCTCACGATGAAGCAGGTTACAGACGCTCTGAGTTCTGCTTCATTTCTGTCTGACATCACCAAGGTTGAATCATCGATCGGCTGTTCTGTGTTTGTCAGGATCAGGACGTTCACCGGACGTGTTTGTGATTTACACTCATGTGCAGTGTGTGTCTGTGGTGCTGATTTTTGATGTTTGTTATTTTTATCAGTCGTTGATTTCCTGTGTCCACCCACAATGGATCCACCGATGAACAAACAGCTCTCCAGCTCCTCCGCCGCCCTCCACTCCCCGGAGAGAGGTGAGAACAGTCGTCTGATAAGAAGAGCTGATCTTAAATGTCCTGTTTGTAAAACACATATAAACCCTTTATGTAAAGAAATGATTTATAAACTTCTGATGCACCAACCTTATTTAAAATCAGGTTTCACTTCCTTAATAAATATAAATGATGGATAAACTTCACAAACAGCTTCGTCTTCTAAGGAGAATTTGAAATGAGACGGAGAATGTGTTTTAGACAGAGGCTGAAAAGAGGAGCTGCAGCTGATGCTGTATGTTTAATGTGTTGATCATAATCAATGTCATTTATAGGAAATATTAAAATATTAATGATGTCCATTACATACGTTTTTAAGAGGAAGGAACATATGATACAAGAAATGGGAGATTTTTATTGAAATAGTAAAATGTCAGTTTGGGTTGAGGAGTTTTTTCTTCTTTACTCACGAGTGTTTCTGATTTCTGTTTGTGTCTGTGTGTGTCTGTTTGTGTCTGTTTGTCGGTCTGTGTGTCTGCATGTGTGTCGGTCTGTGATCCATCAGTGTCTTTTGTGTCCAATCGAACAGCTTCCCCCAACAACCACAGACCTAACAGAAGTTCCTCCAACCGCAGGAGCATCGCTGGATTCTCTGAAGAGACGTCCAGAGCCAAAACACCCACGGTGAGGCACCACACACACACACACACACACACACACACACACAGACACACACACACACATAAATGTCCAGATTTCTCCAGTTTATTTGAATGTGAAATGATTATTATTAATATGAATTGGATCTGATTTGCAGGGAGAGACGCCGAACACACCGGCCCGTAGTTCTTCCTTCAGGGCCAACAGTAAAGGCCCGGCTACACCAAAACGGTAGGAAACATACACACCACACACACACACACACACACACACACACACACACACACACACACACACACACACACACACACCGGATGACCTGATGTGGTGGTGTGTGTTTCAGGGTGAGATCGAACAGGAGCCGCGCTCAGTCGCCTTGCTCTCCCGGACAGTTCCCTCCCTCTCCGCTCAGACAGAGAGCCAGCACCCCCGGCACTGACGACAGGGGTCACCCGGAGGTCAAAGGTCACAGCACCCTGGAGAGGAAATCAACCAAATCTGAAACCTCAGAGAAGAGGATCCCCAAATCCACCAGCAGAGAACTGAACGCAGGTAAGGCCACCGGGTCAAACATGTTTTCCTTTTCTTTCCTGCCCCACCTGCCGACTCACCTGTTCCTCCTCATGTCCAGAGTCTCCAGGGACGCCCACGGGCCGGAGTGTCGGGGGGACCACAGACGCTGAGGAGGCGTCCAGGCTGCTGGCCGAGAGACGACGTCTGGCCCGAATACAGAAGGAGCAGGAGGAGAGACAACGGCTGGAGGACGAGAGGTGGGAGGAAGAATGAATACATGTTTTTTTATTGGTTTACAATTGAGTCATGTTGTTTTTGTTCATAAATAATGAAACATCTATTTTATATCTATTTATTGCTCATCATAAGAATCAATTTTGTCAAAACATAATCTGTTGTGTTGCTACTTTGATTCTGGATTCAGGTTTCAGCTCCATTTCTAACTCACTCGTGTATTTTCTAGAAATCCTCCCATTTAATAACATGAAAAACTGTTTCAGAGAATATGGTCAGAAAACAGATTTCTGGCTCCGGCTGATTCAAATCTCACAGGTGATTTTGTCATGTGATACTTTAGGCTGCGGGCGGAGGAGGAGCAGAGGAGGCAGCAGGAGGCCAAGGAGCGACAGGAGAGAGCGGTGCGTCAGGCCGAGGAGGAGAGAGTGAGGAGGGAGGAGGAGAAGAGGAGCAAGGAGGAGGAGGAGAGACGACAGAAGGAGCAGAGATGGAAGGACATGCAGGATCAGCTGGACAGAGAGGTCAGCTCAGATTCTCTCTCTTCTGTCAGAAGTATTTCGACTGGTGGAACCCTGAGAACAGGAACTCAAAGTGTGTGTCTCCCATGTTTTCTCCTTCCAGAGGGAGGAGGCGTTCCTGCGAGCCCAGAAAGAGTCCGAGAGGAAGCGACAGGAGCGAGAGCTGCTGCACATCCAGGAGGAGCAGGAGCGCCTGCAGAGGAAGAAGGTACCACCGAGAGGATTAGATCTGCCCTGATAGACTCTGTGTCATCACAGCCTCGGTGTGTGTGCTTGTGCATTCCGAGGCACAAACACACAGCAAGAACACAATCAATGAATCCCAAGGCTTCTCATCATATCACAAAATCTTCAGCTGTCAAGAAAAAACTCAACTGAAAATATTGTCTATTCAGCATTATATTAATACATGAAAATCCACAATGTTATGGAACTAAGTCTCCATCTGCTGCTGAAAATCATTGAATTTGACCTGAAGCTCCAGTAAACTCACTAAATGTAAAGAAATGTATTTATTGTGTTTTTACAGAGAATTGAGGAAATAATGAAAAGAACAAGGAAGAGTGAAGTGGAGCCTCCCTCCGGTTCCCCAGGTGAATGTTCTACCTTTTTACTTCTGTCGCTCTCTCTCGTTTCTTCATGTGTTGTCGTTTCCTCCTCTTCTTCAGTTTCCCCATGTTTTATTATTCTGAGTGTTAAATATCTTCTTCAGCGTCTCTGCTCTGTTTCTCCAACATAATCAGTTTTATATGAAAGCGAATGAGATCAGTCTCCGCTGCAGTGTGACTCAGCAGTGTGACACGTGCAGGGGGACAGCGCCACCTGATGCTTATTGGCTGTAACTGCACAAGTATACTGCAGGGTTTTAATGACCTCTCAGGCCTGAGGTGTCTTTAGTTACACTCGGGTTTCCAGCCCCATCAGTTTGTTGGTTAGTTAGTTCGTTTGGAAACTACTAAACTTGGTGGAATGATGCATTATGGGTCAGAAAAGAACTCGTTAGGTTTTGATGCTGGTCTCGAGTCTGATTTCTCTTTTGTCTGTAACAACGAAACGACTGTGACAAAGCAAAACGCTGTGTTTCTGCAGGAGGTGACATGAGAGCCGAGGCTGCCGCCGCTCTGGAGGAAGACGGCCCGACTCCGGCTGAGGCCCCCGTCATCACGCTGGGGCCCCTGGAGAATAGGAGCTTTGTGGACGAGTTGTCTGACGGAGTCCAGTCAATGGACGTCAGGTAGGAGCCGTGTTTACTCGTGTGTTTCTCCTTCATTTTAGTTTGTCTGCACCGAGGTGAGGCTCCACTAACTTTATTTCTGTAGCACTTTTCAAAATGCAGGTTTACAAAGTGCTTCACAGAGATTAACAACACAACATTCCTTGAGTGTATTTTGAAATTTAAACAACTAATTAATAGTTTGGTCCCAGAGAAGCAAGAAAATAATAAAACAAATCAAATTTAAATATAACAAATAAAACTTTCTATATGTTGAGATGTCGAATCAACTTTTCCTCCTGGTTCAATCACAGGTTCCTCTTCTCCCACGTCTCATTCCTCGGCTCAATATAACTTCTTTACTGCGGCTGTGTTTTGAAAAGTGCTAATAAATGAAATATTGTGTCTCTGTCATCATCGTTGTTTCTTTAAGTTCTCCATCTGTCTCCATCAGCCCCGTGTCCAGGGAGGAGCAGGCGAGCGCTCAGGAGTTCTCGCCCGTCACCGAGGGGACAGACGTCTGTCCCCTGGAGCACCTGATGGACCTGGACCCCCAGGGACGAGTGCATGCTGCCCAGACGGCCCCCTACCCGAAGCTGCAGGCCGGCAGCGGGGTCGGAGACCTCAACAAGAACCTGCTGATTCAAGCGTACAGCGCCGCCTCTGAATCCACCCAGCTCATCCACAGCATCGGCCCCAGCAAGCTGGACGTCCAGTAGTCGGGTAAAGACCAGGACAGATGCTGGAGACGCAGTCCGGCTGCTTTAGAGGAAAGGACAGTTTGCTCATCATGGTCTTGTTTTTCTCTCGCAGGTCCTTTTCAGCAGCCGACAGGAACCAGAACCAAGCAAGAGACCGTCCCCCCCGTCTGCAACTACAACAATCATCACATCACAAGGAACTGATCTCTCATCTGTATTATCAACCACGCTCTTACTGCTCAGCTTCCAGCCACATCTTCACGCAGTGACTCTTAGAAACACAACAGGGTTCAACTGAATCGTGCAAATGATGTGAAGTATATTTAAGACTGTGCGACCAAAAACAAGCAGATGTCTATTTGAGAAGGGGAATTTAAGGAAATTGAAATTACTTTTATTTATCTAAACTTCACCTTTGTTCGTTTCTTAAAACTAGAAGCTTAACTTGTAAAGTTTTCACACATTAACCTTGTTTTCATGAACAGATTGAACATGTTTTTACATGTAAGGTGTCTCACTAACGAGCTGTTAGTCCCGTCCTGTCCTCTGGGTGTGAACAGGACATCTGCTCTACACCCGACCCAGTTAAAACCAGTATGCCCAGATGCGTTGCCTCTAACCATCACTCGAGTATCATTTGCTTTAATCTCCTTGCTTTTGTAAAAACTCTGTAAATAGATGTGTGTGGGTGTTGGAGTCCGTCATGGTAGGAGCAGGGAGCGGCTCTGTTCATCCAGAGCTGTTGTGTAAATCCTGTGTAGCATCTTCAGTGAGGACTAGTTAGTGAAGCTGTGGTTGTAGCTGTGTGGGAGTGTCTCCTCCTCTCAGTGTTTCTGATGGATCCCGTGTGTTTATCTCACCAGCGACTCCTGCTGCTCTGAAACCCAGTGTGTCCTCTGTAGAGTCGTCCCGATGCTGGAGACGAGCTGATCTTATAACCCCGCTGTCGCCCAGTAACACGTTGAGCCTGTAGCTTCGGTTCCTCTGCTGCTCGTCATTTAGCTGAAGGACGTTTTGTGGAGAAGAAGACGAGGAGGGAAAAGGGAAAAACAACGTCTCGTATTTTTATTTGCAGATCAGGAAAATATTGACACAGTGGGTTGTGTGTTCGTCCGGCACTGACTGTAACCACGCAAGCTGTGTTTTATAGTGTGCACTTACCGGTAGTTGTGTGTTTCACTGCTCGCTAGAAGATTACACCTGCTACCCCGCTCATCCCCCAAACTAAAGTATACCTCACAGATCACGATAGACTGGTGTTAAAGCAGCGTTCACGCTCAGCTCGCCACCTCCGAGGCCTTACACGCCCTCTGTGCTTCACCCTCAGGATCCGTCTCATCCAGCATGTGCACTTTCACTGTTTTAAAGGCCACAAAAGATCCAGAAAGTAGAGACACAACAATGTGAGAGGAAGGTTGGATTCCAGGCAGAGGCCCCCAGGGGCCCCAGAAGTGTGGACGGTCAGGGCTGTAACCGGGATTATAGATATACTTGGGTAATAAGTCTACATCCCCCCCCTAAACTCACACCAGGTTTAGAGCATTTAACCTGAATCACATTCTCTTCATTCAGCCGATAATTTGTCTTTAGCACACTCCAGTCTGGTGCAAAAACCTTCTTTCAGTTCTAAATGTCATTGATTGAGTTTATTTGGCCTAAATCTGTCTCAACTATTAGAATCAGCCTTAAACATGCAACGTGTTCAGTATGTGTGTAAATGTAGAATGTAAACTCCTTCCCACCACGATACTGAGGATTTCCTCTGTGTCCTCACCTCCTTTGTTTGAATTTATATATCGTACTCATTGGATTCATAATCCCGTCTGTGAATGTGTAAAGAAAGATGGTGGTGGTGGAACTATGAACTGTTTGGGAGCCGGACCTTTTCAGGGCGAGGAACCAAAGTTGGATCCAAGTGCAAAGAGAGTTTCTGTAAAAAGCTTCTTGATGTGGAAAAGGTTCTCAGCTCCTGAGTGTTTCCTCGTCACTGCTGCAACCTTCAGCTCTTGTTTTACATTGTCACGCCCCCCCGCCCCCCTGTCGGCATCTCCACGTCCTCCGGATTCTGCTGAAGCTCATTGTAAGAGAGTCTCCTGGGTCCCCTTGTATAAGACTTAAAAAAATAAAGGACATAATGTTTATCCTCATATAACTTAAACCCTGTGACACTGCAGCTTGGTGGAATATATCATTGTAGACGTGGTGCATGGATAACTGCTGAAAAAGAACAATAAACTTCATCAAGCCACTTGTGTCGGTGAACTGGGTGAATTCAGAGATGTGTGTTAATGGGAAACAGGAGGCAGGTGACAGAGTGAAGTGGAACTTTAAAGATTTAGAATCTGTAGATGATGTTCAGTCAGAGTTAGAGTTAGAGACGTGCAGGGTTCAACGCAGCCACTTTTATTTCATTATTTCTCACTGTTTATCGACTCTATGCTGCACTGACATTAAAACTGATCTGCAAAAACTGGACTGAAGAAGGAACTTTTACTTAAACAGCTGAAGATATTGATTAGAATTTAACACATGGGATCTTTTCAGTCAACGCATGAATGAATTCAAATAAACAAATTCATGTTTTAGTCACATCAGGACTGAAATAAAACCCTATCTGTACAGTATAGTAATAATAATAAGCTTTACAAACAAAAACACATTCAAATGTCATAAAACAAATAAAAACATAGTCATAAAAGAAAACATTTCCTAGACGTGATATAAATAATTTAAATACTATGATAGAATTGTAATATTTGTTATCATTTACTGAAGTACTTAAACAGTCATACACACCCTTAAATACCAAACAGTGAATAAAGTGGTTTCAAATATTAAAATCAAGCCTGAAAATGTGTCTCACATGTTAATTTATCAATTAGAGCAATCTAGTGATATGATAATAAAACCCTGAAAAGCATAAATCATGTAGTTTTCATTAGTTTAGTTCACAGCTACACTTTGAACAGAGGAACTTATACAAACATGTAAATATAATTATACTCGTGTCTGTGTTTTTTATTTTGTTGCTGTACAGCTGCGGATTTGCACATCCGCTGGTTTTCTTGTGAAAAGGCCGCAGCAGGAAGTAGTGAACCGGGTGTTTAACTGAAACATGAAGAGTTGAGGGTTTCAGACATTTTTAAACTTCACAGGAAACGTCTTCGCGTCTGTTCGCATCCGGATCCAGTTCGTGGATAGACACGTTTTTAATTTAACGTCACAAACGTTTTATCTTCGTGTTTTATCGCGTTTGTCCTCGCTGTTGCTAACGTTAGCCGCATTAGCGTTAGCCGCGTTAGCCTTGTTAGCCAACACTAGCGGGGCCTCGGGTAAGTGCACTGCACAGCGTTAGCTTAGCTTAGCTTAGCTAGCAATGGTGTTCATGTTCTGTTAAATGGTATTAAAATGTATTTTTACATAAAAATGTGTTTAGTTGTGACTCTAGTAGAAAGTGTTTCATGTCTTTAACCTGGTTGTTATTCTCCTGGTTGATAAACACACATGTTTAGTTAATCTACACGAGTGTAATGATCAATTAATAGAATTATATTGAAATAATAAACATCTATTGTAGTTCCAGGTCTTATTGACCATTGATTGATTCATTTGTCTATTAAACTGCAGATTAAAAATATCAACACAGCAATATAAAGTTGAACCTCAAAAAAAGTTATTAGTTTACAGTAATAACCAGTTGTGTTATTATTTACATAATGAAACTGGACTCTGAAATAACAGAATGATGATATAACAGAAATGCTGATAATGAATTGGGAGACAGTCCATCGTTAATCTTTAGTTAACGGGTGGTTCTTGATAAAACAGTGAATTAACCAAACGTAAACTTCTACTTTCTTTGAAGGTGGAAAATATGTCACGATCGCGGTCTCCTAACTACAGGTAAACACATTGTCATAATTTAACCTTTAAAAATATTTGTATTCAATTTATCAGTTTCAAAAGTGACGTAGTTTATTTTTTCCAGGAGGTTTCAATGGGAGGAATCCAGCTCTGATCCTCATAAGGTCCTCACAGAGCCGGATGAGAATCCACACAACAGGAGTCACCGCCTCAGACCGACTCCTGAAGAAGACTGGGGCTTTGACAGGGAAGAGATGTACCCAGAAGCCCAGAGAAGATCCCCTCCCTTTCCAGATGACCTTTTCCAGATTGAGCATCAACGCCGTCCAGACGTGGAGAAGTTTTACAACCGAGCGTCTTCACCTCACTATGATGTGAGGGCCTACGAGGGTCGCAGGCTTTCGCCACCGCGCAATGTCGGAGGGGATAGCGATAGACGCAGGGAAGGGTTTCATGACCAGAGCTATGATAACAGGGGGAGGTTGCCCCAGTCTCCCCCGAGTCTGGTGAGGGAAAGATTGCCACCGAGGTCTCAGGCAGATCACCAACAGAGAGAGCCGGGGACGGGCTGGAGGGAGGAGCAGGGCCGAGGCCCCGGGAGGTTCAGAGACCTCAGTCCTGCTATGAGGACAGACGACCAAAGGAGTGGAGCAGCTAGGGAGAGAGGTAGGAGGAATTTACAGGGTTCCAACAGAGACAGACAAAGGGAGGAGCCACATCAAGAGAGGAGCCCCCCCTTTAAAAGGCAACGGAGGGAAATGGATGACGCCGATCACCCTGGGTAAATTCCAAGCAAAATGCATCGCAGCACTTTCCAAGAAGGAAGAATTCAGAGGATTCTCATCTTTAAATTCCATAGAGCAAAATCCTTCACTCTCTTTCGTCATTTCTTATTTTCCTTCTAACAAAACACTAATCTTACATATTGCATGGCTTAAGTTGTCTTTCTTTGCCGGCTCTGCTGGCTCTTAACGATGCTGCATGTTTTCTGTCGTGCGTTCTCTAGTTGTTAATGCGAGCAGCAGCTGTAGTCTTTAAGAATCCTGCTACATTGGTAACTATTGCTTTGACAAAGACACAGAAAAAACAAAGCTAATGTCATCTGTAGATTTTAAAGCATATGTGAAGATGGACCTTCCCATGAATCATTGTTGAACCATGTCAACCCCTCTTATGCTGTCACAGGTACAGGAATGAGGAGGAGTTTGGGGAACAGCGTTACTTGGTGGAGACGCCCAGAGATGGGTTTGGAGGAAACACTCACGGGAGCCTTCCCCGTGGAGATGTCCGACCCTTGAGACCACTTGTCATTGAACATGATCACGGTATCGTAAATGTCAAAAAATTACCACAGTGGGAACAATTTGATAAACGCAGAGATCTTGAGTTTAATCGACAGAGGAGTCCCCGTCCTCAAGGCTCCTCGCAGGAGCGTTTCAGGACGTCGGACACACGGTTGGATGATCGTGAAGATGTGAGAGGAGGCCGCCTTCAAGATAATCGGAGAGATTCCAACTATGTTGAATCTCAGAGGAGCCCTGTGCCGCAAGAAAGACCAAATACCATGAGATATGGTAATCGAGATGGTTCTTTGAACCCCAGGGGGACAGGTTGTCCTCGTCCTGGGAGAGGGAGGTTTAATCGTGGACAGGTCGGAAGGGCCGGACCAGTCAGGACTCAACCACGTTTACAGCAATCCTCCCAAGGATACCAAGATCTTCCTCATGGAGAGCAAAGACTGGGATATCGACCCCTCAGAGAAGATGGAAACAAGGATCCCATGGAAGGAGGGCTTCGCTGGTCAGGAGAAGGCAGACTTCAAAACAGGCCCCGGAGTCTGGAGCAACACTTACTGAGGGATGACCTGGACCCCAAAATGCCCCGTGGATGGAGTGACAAGAAAACCAGTAACGTGGCCGCTGTGAAGGAGGAAACGTTAACCATCAAAGTAGACATGACCCGACCCATTAACCAGAACAGGTAGAGTATTTTTTATTACAACTATCAAGGGTGAGTGGTGGAAGTTCACACTTCTTTCTCAGCTCATGAAGAGCTGCTGCAGGAAGAGGAAACAAGCGACCGGGAGAGAGACGGAGAATCGACCTTTTCATCGAACTGGATTCGATTGTCGTTGATCCAAACACTGATGTTGGCACAATTCAATGATGTGCTTTGGCTTTACTCAATCAAGATGCCACGCAGAAGATTCTCCAAGTGACTAAATATCTTCTCACAAAGGTAAAGTTGCCCTCGCATGAAGAAGTGACGTGGCACCAGAAAGAGCTGCTGTTCGAACTGAAGACTAAGGAAATGCTCTTCATCCTGAAGAAAGAGATCTGGAGCCAAGCTTTGGGAAAGTGACCATGTTCTCGTCACCTTCCCAAATGAAGACAAGTTCCATTCGAAAGAGATTTCAGCTGCATCGGATTCTTTGTAAAAGAGATGAACTACTCGGCACTATTACTTTTGGGAGAGTTAAACAAAATGCACAGGCGAAGAATGACCTGATGAACGGAGACAACAGGAAACTGGAGCAGCTCAGGATGACACATTCTGCTTTGTCAAAAACTGAACCGCCTGAACCTGGTCTGGTTCAAGACCACAATTAATGTACAAGTTTTCATCAAGTTTTTCCTTTTATTGGTGAAATCAGGTGGAAAGAAGGCGAATGACAATACTTGAGGAGAGGCTCTGGCACTCGAGGCAGCAGATTCAAGCTCCAGTCATCATCTCACATGTCGGTTCTTCACAGGATTCCAGAAGAGGCAAGAATATAAAGATCTCCCCCTACGGTGAGGAGGAGTGAGCTGCAGCAACGGAGCATCTCACTGTCACTGTGATCTGAAGTGAAACCAAAGACTCCTCAAAGAGCCTTTTGATAAGACTGGACCCAGACTGTGATTCCTCGTCACTCTAGTTATTTCACTCTGAAGCTGCAGTGACACACACTCAACACCACGTCTTCTAGAAGGAGGTGTTGAAGGAATGTTGCTGTGTCATCATCCAGTAAAGTGGAGTTTGGTGTAAACTTCCAGAACAAGTCTTTGGAGTTTTTTAAGTCACTTTGACTGGAAATGAAAAACTGTCCTTGTGTCAACTTGAGAATTTTTTTTTGCAGATGAGCAACATCAGTACTCGACAAATCTGTGTGTGAGACAACAATGATCCTTTTGTGTGAGCTCCTGATCGATGCTGCACCTGCCCCCCATTGTGTTTGTGACGTCTGGCCACCGACTCATCCGAGGAACCGAAGGTGTCCAAGTCATGAGGCGTAAAATCCTGGAAAGATTGTTTCCCCGTTTGGTACAGAGGAGAATTCCAGCTGTGGAGGCACAGACGAGGTTAATCTGTGAAAACATGGATGTTCAGATGTGCAAGTATCAAAGTTCACGTTACTCGTGTCTCAAAAGGAGGAACCAAGAACCAGGAAGTATTTATGGATGGATGTTTCAGTGCTCTGCGAAGAAGACGACCATGGTTTGAGAGTGGAAACAGAAGAGGAGAACCTCTCTGAGATGACTTCATACGATGCTTCAGAGGGTTCTTTGAAGAGCATGTTCACAGTGATTGGTTACGAGCCACGTTGGAAGAACACAGCACAGGTTTGGAAACTGTGGAAGAACCTGGAGTGTTTCTGTTCATAGTTGATGGAAGATCCAAATGAGCAGCTTCTGGAACCAGCTCCTGTTAAATCAGGGTCATTTTGGAAAGAGGATCCAGAGCATGTTCTCTCTGGGGCTGCATCCACACGTGCATGTTCACAAAAACATGAACAGCTAAGGAGTCGTCGTCTTGTCCAGAGTGAAATGAAACAAGCTTCTCAAGCTTTGTCGACAGTGATCACAGCCAAAGTAGCTGTTAAATAAGGAAACAAGCTAACCACTCATTTCTTGTTTTTGTTAAACAGCATCAATTTAAATTCATACCAGAAGAAACTGAAGCAATGAACAATCTACAAAAAGGAGAAAATAAAGCTGTCAATATAATCATGGATGATTCTTAATTGAGAAATTGCAGGAAGATTTGACGCTGTGAACTTGAATATCCTCAGTTTTTTGAAAGAAGAAATTGAAGCCGTGAAGTTGGATGGCCCCTCAGTGGTGGAATTCAAGCAACATCTGTGCCGTGAAGAGCAGAAATCAAAAGATCCTGGAAATGTGCTGATCTGAGAAGTTCAGACCATGAACGTAATGTTCAATGCAGATAAATGGAGGAAACTTCTGCCTCATCAGTGCCGTCGGGAGGAGAAGATGGATTCTACACCCATAGATAAATATCATCATTACAGTGGAAAGGAATTTTATCTATTGACAAAAACATGGAGAAGTTGAGACATCGTCAAATCTGTCAAAAAGGAACATTTGAAGCCATGAACAGAATCCTTGATGCCGACAAATCAATCTGTGTCACAGATATTGGATCGAAAAACTACACGAGCATCAAATGAAATGCTGAAGATCGTGTTGGGCGACTGGAGTCATCCCCCCCCCCCCCCCCCCCCCCCCCCGTGAGGACCAGTGGTTCGAACTGAACCAGCTGAGTCACACTAAAGATCCGATAAAAACAAGAGCTGAAGTGTGAACTTTCACCCGACCTTTTAACTCACCTGTCTGTTTAAAAGAGGTTTAACCTGGTTTCACATGAACATCCACTAAGAGATGAGAATCCGTATGATTTTGTGCGTTAGAGCTCGACCCCCCCCCCCCCTCTTTCTAGATAACAGTGTTTTAGTTAGTGTCATATGTGGATCATGTAAAAGGTAAGTGTCGGGTAAGGTAAAGCTGTTTGTATTCATCTTCTTTAGCTCATACGTGTGAGTATTTCAGCTAAAATATTCAGACTCACACTGAGAACATTCACTTATTTCCCCCTGGCCACAGTAACTAGTGGCCTCAAGGTCTCATGAATCATTGTCAGCTCCGAGAAGAACAAGGAAACTGTCAGAACTGCAGTTCATCAAACAGCACTTTGCAGCTGTTAAATCCAAACTTCCTGTTGTATGAGTGTTTACAAACTGGAGATTTCTTAGTCCCATTATATGGTAGATAAAAGCTCAAGTAATTTATCTTCTGTGTATCAATTCATCATGTTTTTAACCTTCATCTCCCACCTCCTCCTCCTCCTCCTCAGCAGCTTGCCGAGTTACTCCACAGAGAGGCAGCTCTCTTTGGATCTGGTCAACGTGGGCCGGCAGCGTCTCGACTTCCTGCCCATGCTCGAGCACTCGGGCACATATCAAGAGACGGCCATGCACACTGGGACGTTTGCCCAGGAAATCATCACACTGGTGCACCATGTCAAAGGTCAGCACAGCGTCCACTGGTCTTATCTGTACCTGTCGGGATGTAATGGTGAAACAAACTGAACCTTTGGAACCAGGTCACCTCATACAACCACATTTTGGTTCACTCAGTCCAGACTCTTATTTGTATCTGCACCAAATCGCACATGATCATAAATATCAGTCCGCTAAACCTAACTTTTATTTATTAAATATCGTAATGGTCCTTTCTGGATGTAGTGATCAACAGTTGGCCAATTATTATAGATCTTGGCAGAATGTATTTCATTTTAACTGATTGCAAAGCACATTGAACTTTCACTGGTCGAACACAGCACAAGGTTCCTTCTGCAACGTAAACAAATGTTGGCCTCTATCATCTGATATGTTTTTGTGTAGCTTTATATTGTAGGATATGTATAAAGTGTTCTTGTCTGTGCTTGCAGAGCAATATTTCCGAGATGATGGCCTCACCCTGAACGAGCGTTTCTCAGTTCCTCAGACAAGTGGCTTCTCTGAAGAGGAGACGGTGGAGCTGACGCTGGACGAGCGGTTCAGCTCAAACCGGTGCGTCTGGACGTTTCTTGTTTTCAGTCATTCTACCGGATTCATATATATTTGTGCTGAAGTCTGAAACATAACACACAAACAACCCCGTTAACATCAAGCTGAAGAGTAATATTGAAACAGGAAGTTGTGTTTTTCTCCTCTGCAGAGGCTTCAGTCTAAACATGAACTCGCTGCATGAAGACGAGGAGCCTCTGTTCTCCAGACTGGAATCCATGCAGGTCATTAAATCACTCTTTCTCTCAAACCACCTTGGCTTCCTGAAATCTGACTGTGGATCAGCAGAGATAATTGTAGTTCTATGGGAATTTCCTGATGAATCCACAAGTTGATTGTTTTGCGCTGACGTTGTGGTGACAGGGTTTGAACCAGCAGCTGGTGCGAGACCCGGGGGACCTGAGGCACGACCTGGAGAGGAGGAGGCAGGAGAGACTGGAGGGTGTGATGGTCACCATACCAGGAGGCGGTATGTCACAGCGCCCCCTGGGTCAAGTCAGGTGAGCCAACGTTTTCATGTTTTACTGTGGTCCTCAACTGCTCGGGTCAGTGTCTTAACTTTGAATAACTTCATTCTTCTGCCACTTGTTTGTGTCAGTGAGCCAGAGTTCATTGACGACATGTCTCCGCTGGAAGAAGACAGATTCTCCACTTGGCCAGAGGAGCAGGGCAGGAGACAAGAAGGCAACATGGTGAGTGTTAAAGAACCTCTTCAGTCGAGTGATGGGGACGATATATGCTGCTCTCAGATCTGCACTGAAGTCCAAACATTCTCCTGAATATTTCTGGAGGGGCTGCATGTGAGAACATAAAATGTCAGTCAGTTCTGTCAGAGTGAGTCCAGGTGGGAAACAGCAGGAAAGTTGACGGATGTGAAACTGGAAGAACACAAACATCTCAGGATGAAGAAGAGGAGTCGGACACGTAGAGGACGAAGACGTCGGCTTGGAAACACGAGGAGATTCCAGATCTTCTGGTGATGAGGGCCGACGCCGGTGTGGATGAGCTGGAAACAACAACACTGATCTTTCCACAGCAGAGTTTATAGTCATGTCCCGCCCCCTGCTGCTCTACAGGCTCCGCCCCCTGCTGCTCTACAGGCTCCGCCCCTCGTCTGGATGTTCCCACATGTTGTGAACGAGTCAGACCCGACAACCTGATGCTGCTGCTTCACAAACACTAACTACACAACATGTACACACACTGTTTTACATAGTTCATATCTGAAAACCGATCCAGTCATCAAACTAACTCCAGTCTTTTTCACTCTTTTTATTTTTTAGGTACCAAGAAGAGGAGCTTCGTTCCGACTGAACTCCGGTTCCCAACGGAGGAACAACCGCTTCATTAACCAGGCTGGACCAATGAGGCGACAGAACAACCGCAGCAACCCTGCAGGTAAACCATTAACACCACTGAACTCTGAAACTGATAAACGGTCACCATCAATTACCCCATTAAGACGTAAGGCACCAAATCTGCTTCAGCATCGCTCCCCTCACTTAGTTTCTCAGCCATCATCTAGCAAACAAACTACATTTCCCATCATGCATTTCACCTCCTGTATTCCAGTGAATCACAACGTGTAACACAAAAAACAGTGTCATAGGAGGAGAAGCACTCGTCTCACCCGGCTCTTAAAGGTGTATACACGTGCACGTTGTTCTGGGGAATTCTCCCTTTGACCAGTTAACCCATTACACATCAGCTTCTGATCCTTCCTGAGCTCGTCCATCCCATCCGTCCTGTCTCTGGTCCAGTCCTGTTCTGTCGTCCATGTTCTGTTCTCCATGTTCTTCATACTCTGGATCCCTCTGACCGCCTCTCTCTGATTCTCTGCTGCTCACAGGTCCGACCTGGTGACCGGGCGCTGGAAGCATCTTTCATGTGGATGTTGCAGGTTTTATTTTTTACTGATGACACGTCTCATAAAAACCAGCCAGTTGAAGTTTGTTTTGATGAATTTGGGGATTAATTGAACCAGTGTTGAGTCTGATGGACGGCACACTGCTGGGATGAAACCCAGACGCTCGTGGCAGCAGCGGATTTGATTTAATGTGAAATGTTGAAAGCTGCCGTGCTGGAGGTTCACGGTCTTGCTTCTTTCTGTTTTTGCTTAACATTTAATTTCTCTTCATTAATAACTTAAGTGAATGTATTTAACATTTAAATCACAACCTAGTGAAATTAACCCGAAGAATCGATGACGATGAAACCGACAAGCTCCACTTTGACCGAGTGAGGTTTGGGATCCTGGTCGTTCAGATGTCAGGGAACTTGCAGATTTCAACATGTGAAGGTTTCACTTCTTTTTGACGACCTGTAGATGTTTGTCTGTGTCTGTACAGAACGATATGACATTAACCAGCCTCTGTGACACGTTAGCTTCACCTTGTTCCCGTCTAAATAAAAACACTTGTACAGTTGGATTTTGTCTGAGTTTCTTTTTCTTTTTTTTTTAAATCCATCTTGTTGCTGAATGGTAAATCCAGGTTTGCGATGACATAAATCCAGGAAGTGTGTTGTACTTTATTTTGTCCTTAACAGTTACATCAGTGTTTTAGTTTAGAGTTCTAGTTAAATCCTGCTAAGAAAAGAGTTGAAAATACATAAAATAATAATCCAGTATTTGAACAGACATGTTTTAAAATCTGTTTATTTCAAACGTTGGGTGAAAATTCAAAAATAAAAAAAAACAGTTTGACACATTTTTCAGAATCCGTTCAGGAAAGTTCAACTATTTAGTTTTAATCCTTTAAATCAGTTTACGAGCTTCAAAAACTGGTGCACAGTAATTTGCGTTTTCAAAATAAAACTCACATATTAACATGACAGATACACCCCCCCCCCCCCTCGCTCCCTCTGTCGTGAAGACTGACTTTATAAAATACGTGCACATCAACAAACCACAAACAAACACAAACCAAACAAGAGGTTGAGAACTGTTTGGTTTTAAGGCACAGAGACGATAAAATCTTTAGACCTGTCATGAAACTGAAAAAATATAAGTTTTCAACTTTTAAAAGTTCAAAGATTTACAGCTTATTGAAATGCAAGTTGCAAATTGTTTATTCAGACATAGACTAAAAGAAGTGTTTTTATTTGAACCATAATGAGGCTTTTCTATCTATTTAAGCATCTGAAGAATGTTTGTCTTTAATTAAATGTCCTTTAATGAGGATCAAGACACTTTGGCTTCACGTTCAGGAGCCGTCCTGTCGTCCATCTTGGTTTTACGGTCTAATGGAAACAGGTCAAGGACGTGAGAGACTCTTTATTTTCTCTATTTTCAAACTAAAACATGATTTCTATGTTTCATTAAACCTTGAAATCACTGAAACTGGATGTAAGGTTATAAAATATTCAACATGCATTGTGTTACTTCTGTCACACTGTGTGTACCCAGTGTGTACTTGTACTGACAGTGTCTCTGCAGTTGCAGGTGTGTGTTTCCTGACCTCAGTCTCTTTAACAACACGCTGACTTTCCAATAACCAGAAGTTCTCCACAGCAGATTGTTCGTCTTCTTCAGCCAAGCGAGGAGGCTGCCCCTCCCCCTGTGGGTCCCCCGGGGGTCCACCTGGGGCCGGGGCCCCCCCACAGCACCCAGGGGACGTCTGAGTTTCCTCCAGAAGGTTCAGGGGTGAATGGAGATGTGTTACGGTAGAAAGAGTTTGTGTTGAGGGCGTCAGAGGCGAGAGTCACAGGGCAGAGGTCGAAAGGCCACCTCCATGTTCTCCTCCATGATGATGTCAAAACGACAGATCAAAGGCCTGAAGACACAGAGAATGACAGTTATACCTTTTATCTCCATTTTCTCTTTTTAGTCTTGATTGAGTGAGTGAGATTTTCTGGCTTCTGCTTCGTGACCAAATCTCCCTGAGTCGTGGTGAAGAGCAGCACTGACCTCTCGGGTTGATCCAGAGGCGTGAAGCGGATCCGCAGCAGGCGGATTTTGTACCGAGGTCCGATCACGTTGCCGGTGTTGATGCGGATCGAGATCTTCTGGACCGGCTGCAGATCCTCATCGAACTGGGCCAGCAGGCGGGTGGAGGTGTACTGCTCCAGCCGGTACAGCTTACTGCCACAGACCAGGAGGAGTTTAACGATCACATGGAAATAGAACGAGGCTTCTTGATAAAATGTCTCAACTGAGAACCAGGAGGGCCAGAGACTACAGTTGCCACAATTACATAAAATTTACTTAAATCATCTTCTGACGTGTGGATGCATAATCATCTTTTTCTAATTTGCAAATAGAACTGGTAGATTCCATGTGCTTCAGTGACTCACTGGTCTATTCGAGCCTCGGTGAAGCTCCTGCCGCTGTGCAGCCGGATGTAGACCACCCCCCAGCGCAGGTACTGGTTCCAGGTGACCATGTCCACTCTGTAGCTCAGCTCTGACAAACAGGACACAGACAATATCACACAGTACTTTCATTTCTGAATGAAATCATCTCAGCTCACTCACAGGATCCAGATTCTTTACTTGAATCAAAGCCTCTTGCACCCTGCAAGTATTAACAGAGAAATGTTCTTCAAAGTATTTTGTCTACAAGTACTCTGTTGCAGAAACTTCATAAATGCAATTCACTTTATACATTTAATTACTGCAGTATCAGTTGTTGCTCTCATTTTAAAGTAGATCAGGTAAGAACTTTATATAAATGAGATAATTCAATGTTTTGGTCCTTAAAGTGTAATTAATGAAAAAGTAGTAAAATAATATAAATATAAAAGTACAGTCGCCTCTAAATTGTACTAAAACCTTGTTTAACTGAATTCCTACAGGACTGTGATGTCTCACAGGGATGACTCACTCCTGTAGGGCAGTGACGCCGTGGTGCTGAAGAAGACTCTGGTTTGTCCGAGTCGCAGCAGAGCCTCCGTCCAGCGGCTGAAGTCGTAACCTGCAGGTGATCACAGGTCAGTTCTCATCGCTCACAAGCTCGACTCCACACAAACGTTTGAACCCTGAGACTTCTCCTTTGTCTTCAGGGGGACCGGGGGGGATTGCTCCACCTACCGAGGACGGGGCAGGACGCCGGTTTGAAGGCCTCGCACTGCAGACACCTCCCGTCCAGGAAGTCGCTGTAGGACGAGCAGGGGTACCCGGTGAGGCTGCAGGTTCGGTTCAGAGCGCACAGGTACAGGAACACCGAGCGCTGGTGGTCACACACAAAGTAAGATTTACCTGTGGAGGGGGGGGGGGGAGAGATGATGATGCTGCATGTGAGTGTGTGTGTGTGTCATATTTTCTGATGTCTTTTTATGTGTGTGTGTGTGTTTACCTGCAAAGATGGTTTTGGGGCATCCTGGTTGGTCGGCTCCACCGTTGGCGTAGAAATCGATGTGACCGTGAGCTCCTCTCAGACCGAAGGCTGAACATGGAAACATGTTTATCAAGTTTATTTAATTTAATTTAATCTTTCACAGAGAAAAATGACCAAAGCCCAAAGGTTATAAATTCAACCATAAAAGAATCTGATAATAAATCATTAACATTTAGCAGGTGGAACATCAACCAGACTAAAAAAGGTAAAGATGTTTCTGTCGTTTCAGGTCTTTCTTCTCTCAAGTGTTTCTGATCCGTTTGGTTTGAATCAGTTATTTGATGATGAACAGGCTGAGACGTGATGATTGACAGCTGACACTCAGGTGATATTTAAAGTCACGTCTCATCCAGACCCCTCATTGTGATCGTCTATCTTGAGTTCAGTTTGATTTCTAGAGGCTCACAGTTCATGTCGGTGTGAAGAACGTCCACGAACATGGCGTCGGAGGGATCCAGCCTCTGCTCCAGGGCGGCGCTGGTGAACATCGGCCCGGCCGGGTCCAGACCTGGAGAGAGAGAATACAGAGTCGACTGAGACAGTGTAAAACGTTTGATACCAAATCCGTCTCTGACACTAACGAGAGAGAAAATAACTGTTTCTTGGTACGAGTGGTGTTTTCAGTTCTGTATCTATGTTTGCAAGAAACAGGAACATTAAAAGTTGACATGTTTAAAAATGATTTATAAATAAAAGGACCGGTTAAAGACTTTTCTGAACCTTTCCCTACACCTACAGTCGGGTCCTGTGTTCACCTGTGATGCGTCCGATCCTTCCCTCCAGGTTCGCTCCCACGAATCCGGCCAGGTGAGCTCCCAGGCTGACGCCGATGAGGTGGACTGAACTCAGAGAGGCTCCTTCCTCCTGCAGACACACAAACACCAGACTGTCGTTTACCGCTCAGACACAGCTACAGACGGTGACTGTCTGTGGTCTGGGGACTCGTCCTCTCACCTCCATGGTCATGATGAACCCGGTCAGGTTGTGTGCCGCCTCCCTCGTGTAGGCCACGGCGGTGAAGTAGTTGAGGTTCGCCGCCCCCTTGTTCCAGTCCACCACGATCACGTTCATGTCCTGCTGCTCGGCCAGCAGGCGGACCAGGTGGTCGATCCAGATGGGGGGGGCTCCGGTGGGCCGGTAGCCGTGGATGACGAAGGCCGTGGGACGGGAGAGGTTGAAGAGCGGCTGGGAGGCCAGGTGCTGGTGGTTGATCTCACGGCCACAGTCCAGGTTGGCTCGGGTGTAGAGCAGCAGCCGCACGTACAGACTGGTTCCCATGAAGCAGTGGGACAGGTTGAGGTCTGTGAAGCTGTCGCAGGGCTCGCCCCCCCCACTCTGCTCCTGACCTGAGGGCACAGAACGGGCGACAGCTGAGGCTCATGGGAAAATAATCATTTGTGTGTTTGATCGTGAAACAAAGCAAAGGACGAGAACAGCAGCAACATTCACTGAGGTCATGAACCTGCAGGTCGGAGAGGTCAAAGGTCAGAGGGGTGTGACAGTAAATGCTGAGATCACTTCTTTGTCTGGTTTGACCTCTTCAGCTCGGACAGGCGAGGATTAAACAGGAAGTCGGGATAAGGAGAGTCTGAAGTGCTGCAGAGGGAAACACTCCACTCGGTGCTGAGTGGCTGACATGAAGCCTTTTGTTCAGCGCCATCTTTTCTTTTTTTTAAACACGCGCGGTGCTTTATGAACTGTTTGACTCTACGTGGATCATAATGTATAAAGTGAACATCAGCTGTGTTGAAGAAGACTTGAAACTAGAGATTGAGAAATAAACTCCTGAGGAAAATCTTCACTGACGTTATAGACTCTGCATATCTCATAATATTTTGTGTCCCCTCTGGTGACGCCTCGTTCTCCGTCCCTCCGTCCCTCTGTCCCTCTGGTCTCTATCCCTCCATCCCTCTGTCCCTCCGTCCCTCTATCCCTCTGGTCTCTATCCCTCCGTCCCTCTATCCCTCTGGTCTCTATCCCTCCGTCCCTCTGTCCCTCCGTTCCTCTATCCCTCTGGTCTCTATCCCTCCGTCCCTCTGTCCCTCCGTCCCTCTGTCCCTCTGGTCTCTATCCCTCCGTCCCTCTATCCCTCTGGTCTCTATCCCTCCGTCCCTCTGTCCCTCCGTCCCTCTGTCCCTCTGGGCTCTATCCCTCCGTCCCTCTGTCCCTCCGTCCCTCTGTCCCTCTGGTCTCTATCCCTCTATCCCTCCATCCCTCTGTCCCTCTGGTCTCTATCCCTCCGTCCCTCTGTCCCTCCGTCCCTCTATCCCTCTGGTCTCTATCCCTTTGTCCCTCCGTCCCTCTGTCCCTCTATCCCTCCCTCCCGGTCCACATGCTATCTGAAGAACGCCTTGAGACGACTTCCTTTAGATTTGGTACAAACGCTCACTTGGACTAAAAGATGAACTGATCTGTATTTAGCAGACACGGATCAGGCTGCTATAAAAAAACACCTCATCCCCTCAGCACCCGCCCCTCCATGAACACAACAGGTGATTACAGCTGTCACTCAAACAGGGAGGGCGGGGCTACAGGGTGGAACATGGCCCCAATACAACCCCACATTAGTAGAGTGTGTGTAACGAATGAATGGACAACACACTGTGTGTGTGTGTGTGTGTGTGTGTGTGTGTGTGTTTGTGTGTGTGAGTGACTGTATATTTACTTTTACAGCAGCAGACAGAAAGAGATGCAGGCTTTTCTATTTTGACTTCAGATGATGGGTTGACTTTAAATAATCTGTTCCTTCCTGCACCTCACTAAGCTCTCTGTACACACACACACACACAGGCACACACACACAAACACACACTAAGTACGACACACTCATGTTTCCCTCCTCGCTGATAAGAATGCACTCTCACTTCTCCCCAGAGGATCTTTTTAAAGTGAGGACTAAAGAGCTGTGGGTGTTGTTCTTACCTTTGCAGAGCACGATGAGTCCCAGCAGACCCACAAGTCTGCAGGACAGCATCCTTCCACCAGAGGCAAACAGGGAATGAAGGAGGTGAAGATGAGGAGAGAGCAGGAGCTCTAAGTGCCGAGTGAAGGAGGTGACTGAGGGAGGGAGGGAGGGACTGTTGGGGAGATAGAGAGAAAGAGAGAAAGAGGGAGGAGGGATAAGAGGGTCAGTTTGTAGAAGGATGGAACAGTGGAGACAACAAGAGAGAGATAGATAACATCTCTTAGTTGTTATTATTGTGGAGGACTTCTGGAAACTGTCCTTATTGCTTAGCATGTTGTGTCTCATGTTAAATTATTTTTGCCATGATAATCAAACATATAATCTGATATTGTTCCAGTGCTGAGAGCAGAGCTATGAGACTAAAGAGACGGAGTCTGTTCTGCATATTTTCTTATTTCATGTTCAAACTGTGTTTTATAGTTGAAACCAGACAAAGTACAGTAGAGGGACGTCCGCTCTTCTGTGCTCAGGGGGCTCAAACCACCGGGCTATGAAATCTGTGCCCACAAACGTTGGAGCCCCACCAGCGCTGGTTATTAATAACTCCACAGACTGTGACCACACTGCACCCAGCCCATGCTGCCCTGTACTCACTGTGTCTCTACAGGAACACATGTAATTTAACATGGAGGGAGCACACACGCTTCTAACCCAGTGAAACTGAGTCAGACACGGAAATCACAGAGTCAAAGACAGAGAGACACTGTGGACTGGCTGTCCTCTGCACAGTCTGTGTCCATCAGGTAGCGTCCAGCGGCACGACGAGTCTCTGAGGCAGAAGTTTGATTTCACCTCAGTTTGCTACTTCTGCAAACTTTACGAATAGGAATAAAAACCTTTTGTCTAAGAGCAAACTTTACGCTGTTGTATGATAATATTATTGTCGTATTTCACATCAAAGGACACGTTAATAGCTTAGAACACTGACACGTGTGTTGTCAGCTCTGCAGACCTGGACTGAACTGATGCAGCAGATGAAAGATCAGCGACAGGTCACGATGTCCTGCTCGGCTAAACAGCTTATTCCTTGAGGCCACGCCCCCTTCAGTCACCTGACCTGACTCAAAACTGAGACGTGGATTATTAATCGAGTTTCAGTCATCTGATTTCTCTTCCACACCTGACCCCTGACCTTTGGAGTCCCACTAAGATATGTGAAGACCCTGGTTAGAAGAAAGTACCAGAAACATGTCCTGCTGGTTAATATTAAAAAAATATCTTATACCTTATAAATGAGACAAGCTGTGAGTTTGTTGAGTAAGTTGATAGAAACCATTCAACATTGAGTTCCTGCTCCTGGATCATCTGATCCAGAGCCGACGCTCAAGTTCAGGTTAAACCTGGAGCTGCGTCTCCTCCGGGGAATGAGCGTGAGGCTGCTGCAGGAGCCAGGGGGGGGGGTCTGATGTTCTATTATAAGAGTCCTCAGCCAAAGCTGCTGAGATAATCACAGCTCAACCGAGGGACCTGAACATTTTCACCTGTTAAACTGCAGCTTTAGGTCTTGATAATCGGATCCGACATGCATCCGCTCTCTGACACCATGAGCTGGACTTTCTGTTATGACTGGAGGGGCCTCGATCCCTTCATGTGTCTGTGAGTCGTGACCTGACTCCGGTGAGCAGACACCTCGCCCACCACCGACCCATAAAAGAGACCAGAGCGGCACCAGTTGAGTTGTGGATCTAGATCGGGGCGGAGCCAGGTCACCTAGCGTCACTCAGTGGAGATCATGGCCCGACAGCCCCCTCTTGAATCCACATTAACATTCAATGGATCCATATTTTCACTTGAGAATCAGTTCTCTGAAGATGTGATTCAAACACAGACGGAAGGAGCTCAGACCAACGCACACGAGGAACACAAATCTGCTGAAGTGAAGCTGACAGGGAGCAACTGACACATAGAGAGTGTGTGTGTGTGTCTGTGTGTGGCCGTGTGGCCGTGTGTGTGTGTGTGGGTCGACAGGAATCATCCGCTGCCTAAAATCGTAAAATATTACGACTTGATTCTTGTAATGTTCTGACTTTAATTGAAAAATCACCACTTTACAATTGAAATATGACTTTATTCTCATTTTGTGTCCCTCTCAGTGGCTCTAATACTCCATTGTAGTTTTTTGAAATCCCTGCACAGAGATGATTTATTAAAACATTTAAACTTTGTCTTTTTATTGTTTGTTCACACAAGTAAAGCCTCTTATTACCTGATATTTGGATCATTCTTTATTCTCAGACATTTGCATAAAACAATACAACATTTAAGACAAGAAAAACTAAATGTTAACATCGAACAAAAGAGTTTTAACGTCCTTCAACAAACTTTTGATCTGAGATAAAGTTCCATACTTAATAATCTTCTGTTTAATGGTCACAATTCATATTCATTGAGTTCCTCTTGTCTTCCTGTATCTAAGTTAAATTCTCTTCAGAGAAATAAACTGTTTTGTTTCTTCCTGTTGTGATCAGACTTCAGCTGGTTCAGATGAAGTGTTTCTGTTCAGTTATCAGTCGATCGTGTCTCACTTTGTTTCTCTCTCTTCACCCGAGCACAAATTTACATGTTCACACTGTGAAACTGTCTGTGGTTTTCTTGTGTCTGTGTCTTTGTGTTGAGTGCTGACCTCACACCACCGGCCCTCCTCCACCTGCCAGGGCCCTGCCTCTAGGCCAGCAGCTGTAACCCAGATCTGCCTCCGCTCTGAGGAATGAAGGGCGTCTGAAGCAACGTCTCGGTGTCTCCTCGCCATGGCAGAAGCTCTGCCGCTGTGCTACCACGGCGCCATCAGCAAGAAGGAGTGCGAGGAACTTCTGGGGAAGAAGAACAAGGACGGAGCGTATCTGATCCGAGCCAGTGAGACCCTGCAGGGAACCATGTGTCTGTGCGTCTAGTGAGTGCTCTTCATTATCTACGTTTAACTTCTCGTTTAAAAAGTTTCCTAATTTCAGACCTAATAATAATCCTTATATTTTTTAGACTACAAATTATTAAAATTATTGTTTCATAAATATTTGTGTTGGTTTTAGTTTGTTTTCATGTAACTATTGTATTTTATCTGTATTACCAGTGTTACCACTAAATATTATACAAGGATATTTTTGATCTGAGAATTTATACAAACCATTATTTTCTCATAGAGCAGATATTTAAAACTTTCATCAGGGATCTTGATCTACTCGTCATTTGAGTCTTTATTTTAAACTGTAAAACACATTTTACTCCGTCAAATTCATTTGTTTAAAAAAAGATATGAAACAAAATACATTTTGTTTGTTTCCAGTAACTCGTGTGTGTGTGTGTGTGTGTGTGTGTGTGTGTGTGTGTGTGTGTGTGTGTGTGTGTGTGTGTGTGTGTGTGTGTGTTTGTGTGTGACTCAACAACGTATCATCACAGGGAATGTTGTTGTTTGTTTCCGCTGATTGATCAAAGGTCAATTTAACAAATAAAAGTCTGAAGAAAACATTAAACCAAGAGAATAATAGAAGTGAAGATGAGAGAGGAATGACTTCTCTCACAGACACATCTATTTAACACAGATTATAGCTGTGTTAAATAGTTTGTTCTGGTTTCTGTGATTCATTAGTGTTGTGTTTTATTTCTTGATCTCTGATGTTTGTTTGTGAAACAATTGAAAAGTAGTTTGATTTGTGGTTGAAATTCAGCTTTGTTTCATCTCCACAGTAAAAAGAAGGTGGTGAATACCTACCGGCTGTTTCAGACCTGTACTGGACAGTACACTCTGCTGGTACACACACACACACACACACACACACAGATCAGCTGAATCTCACAAACACCAATTAAATGTTTTTTGTTTAGATATTTACATCTTTACTGAAGAATCCGTCCAACAAGTCTCATGTTAAACATTAAAAACACAATATCAACGAACATGGAACCGTTGTTTTGACCCAGGACACCTCGTGGCTGTGAACCACATTCAGCCTCTCAGAAATACAGAAGTTTCTTAGAATCCAACAAATGCATAACTTTATTTTTTACAGTTTAAAGTTGTTATTTCCTGCTGGCATCATTCTTCCTCCTCAGAGTGAAATCAGCAGAGATCAGTTTTTAATACACATTTCAGCTGTAAATGGAAACAGAGTAGTTATCAGCGCTCACCCCACAGGAAGCTTCCCTGACGCTCAACACGAACACACCACAGACCACAGAGATGAGAGCGGCTTTCAAGAGCGCACACATGTTGATGTGATCAGACTGGCCAGCTGTCTGAAGTGTGACTCATAGGTTCTATCGTTATCATGTTGGTTTCAAACACATGCCTCTCGCTGCTTAATGGACATGGGGACTGCTTACTGTAGGCTCCTGGTCACTTCTGAACTTGGGTCTTATTTCAAGTGGTTCTGTGAAATATGATAGACTCACACTCTGCAGTATCAGTATCAAATCTGAGGCCGCCATGTAGAGGAAGCTTGAAGGGAAGTGACCCGATGTCTGATTCTCTCTCAACTGTTTGCTGTGTCATTCCTTCAGACAGCAGGAGGTACGCAGGAGATGTGTTTTAAGACCTTGGATGATCTGATTCGTCACTATAAGAGGAAGAACCAGGGCATGGTCATGCACCTGCGGCACTCTGTGAAAAGGAAGACGTCCTTGTCGATCCAGCCCAGGAAACCTCCTGAAGATCCAGTAGATGAAGACAAGCAGAGGATGTTTGAGGAAGCGTCTGACTATGAGAGTGAGTCATCTATTCAAACCGATCTCTCTCTCTTCATCTCACAGCATCTTCTTTCATTTGTGACGTATTTCATTTTCTTCTTTTCTCCTAGATGTTACAGACTCCACCTACGTTGAGGTCCTCCCTGAATAACTTCTACTTCAACACTTCAGGTTCAGAGTCGCACACTGGATTTAATTCAGAAGATGAAGGAAAGAAAACATGGATGAGATGAGCTTCAGACGTTCATGTTCCCCAGAGGATGAATCCAACTGAGCTACGTTCTTTATTTTTGAGCTTTTATCAGAAAAGGGAAACGACTGTGTGACTCATTTCATGAAACCATTTTCATATGAAACAAGCAAACTTTCATTCATGGAAACTCTTGACCTATGTAGCTTACACTATTTAGAGTTTACTGAGCATCAGCGCCCCCTGCAGCAAAAACGTGGGGATTAATCCTGTTGGGCTCCTTGTTGAGCAATTAAGTGGTTTTCATGTAGAGAAAAGTCTAATTCTGTGTAGATATTACCCATGATCCTCTGCTTCCTGCCCAACAAGAGAATATTGAAGATAAACTCTGAGTGTTTTTAACTGATCTCAGTTCAGCTTCGCTCTTCACCTGGAGCTGGTTGTGACAGTTGAAGCTGTGACTCTGAGTCAGTTCTTCTCTCAGGAGATGGAACCCACTCACCAGAGTCACAGAGAACAGACGTTCAGGGAGAGAAGGAGGAAACTTCCTCTTTGTTCACACTCACACATCAACTCACTTTATTCAAACTGTGGATTTGGGCTAAAAACAAAGTTGTATATTGTCGCATTAAAGAAATTCCTCAGTGCCGCAAAATAAAAGTCTGTTGTTATGTTGTCGCTTATTTTCCACCACAGTCAACATCAACATCCATCGGCAGTCGTTCAGAACACACAGCTTCAGTTCCTTCTTTTGTTTTTTCAATTCGGAGACAAACCACTTTAACCACTTTCAGTTCTTTGACCTTAAACAGACTCACAGACACAACTTCTTGTTCTGCAAAGATCAAATTCACGAAGACAGAAGAAGCTCACACAGAGTAAAGAGTCCTCTTCCCTGCGTCAGGAGAATAATGAGAATAATGAGAATAATGAAACACTGTCTAAGTTATTAGATTGTGTTTGGATGATGTTCTGCAGATGTCACATTTTGTCTGAACGGATTGTAGTTTTTATTAAAGAAAGAAAACTATAAACCTTTTACTTGTATTCTATCTGATTGGTGTGAACTCCTTCACTTCTCTGTGGTTCCTTGTGACCATCCATGGTTTCATCACAGTGTGAACGTGAGACGTGTGATGTTCAGCAGACCTCTCTGTGTGTGTTCACACACACATCACCACACTTCCTGTGTGTTTCTCACTCCTCCAGCACGAGCTGACCTGAGCCTGAGTTTGTTCTGTTTGTCTTTGTCACTGATCATTTTCAAGCACCAGTTTCTTAATCTTTACTGATAAAGGTAGTTTGAACTTTTGTATGTTTCTTTTGGGAGAAGGTGTTAATGTGTGGTCTCATGTTTTCCATTTATTTTAATGGATTCTGTAATATTAAAAAATGTTTGAACTATCATATTATTGTTTGTTAGGTGTCGCTCTGTTATTTTAACTTTATATCTAACCCTAACAAAGAGCAGGGAACTTTAAAATGTTAAGAACATACAGTGTGAAGTTTGAATTAGAATTATAAATATTTTCAAAAGGGCTGAATCCACTGAACCTTATAACACCTGTGTTCAGACTTTGAGTCTTTCTGCTAACGTTAGTCACTTCTGCTCTCGCTCAGGAAAGAAGGAGCAGTTTATTAAAATATTACAACCTGAACCTTACACTGACCCTTTAATTGGTTAATGTTTAACAATGAATCACAGTTTCTCTGCATGTTTCCACCGTCTCTCCTTCATTGATCCACATTCAGTTCTCACAGAGTGAAGATGTCTGTGTTCCAGTCTCTGGTTGTGTTGATCCTCATCATGTGGACTCTCACCACAGCAGGTACGTGAACTCTGATCTCACTCAGAAATCACAGGTTCTGTTTGAACGTAGTACTTTGTACAAACATGTTGGTTTCCATCAGACGAAGCAGGAAACATGAGAAATGATTGTGAAGGTTTATAACAACACAGAGAAACATGTTCTCACTGAGCTGGAGGTGAAACAGTTCACACCAGATGTTGAGTTCTTCTATTCTTCATTGAAACTTCATCGTCAACAGAACTGAACTGAGTTGTGGTTTTGAATCATGAACTTGAACTGATGCAGATACCTTTTAATGTGTGTGTGTGTAGAAACAGATGTGTGTCTATGTGCACAGCGTGAGTCCATGTTTCTTTAAGTCTAAATTTCCAGATCCTAAATTCTTCTCTTCACAAAGAATGTTCAGATTTTGCTGAATCTCAAGTTCAATTTTCTAAATGAACATTTCTGTGATCAACACACAACTTTTCCACTTGGTGTGAATCTGAGCCTCTTTTAGTTCATATCTTTGTTTTGACAGTAAATGTACGTTACACATTCGACTGCCTCGTGTGGCAGGAGGTTGTTTCTGTGAAAGCAGCTCAGATCAAACTACTGTATGTTAACTGTCAACAGCCAAACAGACAGACAGTTCCATCAGGATATTTACATTCACAATCCGTCTGAGAGCAAATGCTCTAATTGCTCTTTAAAAAAAGTTTCTATTCACCACAGTTGATCCTGAACTGGTTGTTTTTTTACCCTTTGTCTCACAGATGTTGAGGTCTCCTGTGTTTTAGAGGAGAGCTGCATCTTACCCTGCAGCTTTCAGCCTGGTAAAGAACCAGTCATCCACTGGAAGCAGGTGGAACCAGTGTTCACTCGTGTCCACTCCTACTACAGTGACAGAGACCAGTTTGATCACCAGAGCGAGCGCTTCAGAGGCCGGACATCACTGTTCACAGATCAGATCTCCAGAGGAAACGCCTCCATCAGGCTGACGGGGCTGCAGCTTCAGGACCAGGGCCGATACAAGTGCTACACCAGCATCATCAATGGAGGCAACAAGGAGTCATTCATCAACCTGAGAGTAGATGGTAAAGAAACTCACAGTGAAAACACAACACAAATACTAGAAATGATATTTGTCTCTGACATAATTATAAAACAGATGAGGCTGGAGATGCACTTGCTGTTTAGTGGTCACATGACCAGATGCTTCATGAGCGTAGCTGCACTTTCTGGCTGTGTACTCTCAGCAGCGCCCTCTAGAGTATTTCACTAGATGGCACGACACAGAACTCAGATCAGATACAACTTCTGGATCTGCATTCTGGCAACACTGACATGTGACCTGTTGAATAATAATCACAATATGTCAAATGAATGAAGAGATCCAGACACGAGGAGGTAGAACTGCAGCAGGAAGAGAGACCCTCTGTTGTGTGAGAAATACATGGGGCGCCCCCCACTGGTGAAATCAAGTAGTGAGCAGGGACGGCTGCAATGAGTCAGATAGTATTTAAGTTTTTGATTGTTTCACTTTTAATTTCTTGGTTTATTCAAGGAGGTGAGAAGCCTGGTGGTGTGTTTTGTGACCTTTGACCCCAGAGTGAAATGTTAATGAGTGTTGCAAAAGGCTGAACTCCGGGTGCTGTATAAATACTGATCACTATCATAAAACCATGATTTCTACGACTGTGTGAGCTCAATACAACAACTCTCAGATCAATGAGTCACATCAGGAAACAGTCTGAGAAGTGACGGATGATTTCCTGAAGAAGCTTCAACAGTAAAAGAGTCATGTGATCATTCAACTGAGCTTCCTGAAGCAAACTCCAGGTTCTGGAGGAGCAAAGTGGGAAACAGACTTTTCTTATTCAGTGAAGAAGAGAAAACAAAGTCTCTGGAAAGATGTTTTATTTCTAACAGTTTTTATTGGTTTGAATGATCTCAGGTGAAAGGAGATGCTCCACAGAAGCAGCAGAGCAAAGAGTCTTTCCTCCCACATCACCACGTGGGAAACATCTTCCCTCAAACTGAATCTCTGTTGTCTTGCAGCTCCGGTGCGTCACGTGGACATGGAGCAGGTGGAGGACAGCTTCACCTGCCGCTCAGAGGGGATCTACCCCGAGCCACAGCTCACCTGGTCCACCAGGCCTCCGTCCAACGTGACCCTTCAGAACCAAACCTCAGTGAAGGAGACGGAGCAGCAGCTCTATGAGATCAGCAGCACAGTGACACTGTCAGACAGAGACTCTGTTCTGATCTGCAGCATCAGCACTCGCAGTGGGAGGAGGAGCGCGCTGTGGTATCAACCCAGTACGTTGAATCTGCTCTATGGAACTGAACCTTTGCTTGTTTCACCTACTGCTGCATATTCATATCTGCTCCTACAGATAACTCACATCTGATGATAGAACATGTTCAGAAAGTCTCATCAGAGCCTGAAACCACATTCTGACCACGATGATATTATTTGATCTCTTTTCTTTTCAGCTCTCGTCCATGTGTCACAGAGTGAAACAACAACAATCCACTGCACTGCTCCAAACACCAAACCCCCGACACACTGGGTGTGGAAGTTCAACCACAGTCAGATCATTGTGGACCAGACCGGGGTGGACGGCCCCCCCAGGGTCTCAGAGCAGTGGAGGCAGCAGGTGGAGGATGTGTCAGCGTCAGGCAGCCTCACGCTGCACCACTTATCTTCAGATCACCAGGGAACGTTCACCTGTGAACTCAGTAGTGAAGAGGAGACGCTCTTCATCAACAGCTACGTGACGATAGAGGAAGGTAAGATCCCATGAGACCAGAACTGATGATGAAATCCTCAGAGCGACTGTCAGACCTGAGGCTGGTGCAGAGAGTCCTGGTTCCTCCTGGTGGAGCAGATCCCCCAGGGCTCCGTCCTCCAGCTCCTCAGGAGCACCATGTCCACATGTAGTCAGGAGAACACACAGGAACCAGGAGGACACACACACACACACACACACACACACACACACACACTACACTTCACACTGAAGACACATCACTGCACTTTGTTGATGCTACAGTTCTTCTCTCTGAATTACAGGTTCTTCAGGTTCAGTTGCAGGAATTGTGGTCGGAGTCCTCGTTGTGTGTGTAGCATTAGGAGCTGGAGCAGGATTCTACTACTTTAAAATACTAAAGGTAAATATTAATATTTACAATAGTTCTGCTATTCATTTATTATGTGTTGTTTTTTCTAATGATTATTTCTTTTGAACAAACCCAAAACGGAACATCCACAATGAAACGCTCCAGAGACGATACATTTAAAGTAAGTTTATTGTTTATTCTGATAATTTCAATATTCTGCTCTAAAGAATAACCCTGTTTTCATGGAGATGCTCTAACAACTTCATCTCAGCTTCATCAGCAGACACATCCTAAAGCTTCAGTTTCTGAGAGTTCCTTCAAAAACCATATCGATATTAGAGTGAAAATCTGATACCAATAAATTGACCAATACATTTATGAAAAAGATTTGACAATGATTCCTAAGATGTCGTTATCAAACCCTTACGGCAAAGAAATGTAACCTAGACTTGATATTTTACAGCTTAACCATGAACTGAATTATTAATAACACAAATACAAACAGCTTTAATTAAAAAATGTGTATTTATGTCAAATGTAACATCTATTAGTATCGTTCATTCTGTAAAATGAAAGTTTCTATATCAGCAACATGAAGCAGATGTGTCTGTGAACGTCTCAGATAATTACATCTGTTATTTCTGTCATTTCCTGGAGGAGAAGTTTGTTTCAGGTTCGTGGAGCAAAAGCAAAAAGCACAAAGAAATGCATGATATAGAAAAAGAAATTCAATGGATTCAATAAGATTAAGAGAGAAAGAAAATGTCCTGATGTTTGATAGTTTCACATCTTCTGCAGTTTGTGTTTATGACTGATGAAGAATAAAAATCCAGGAGATTAAGATTTCAGCAGCTCTGAATTTTCTTAATTTTCTTTACAGGTCAGACATGAAGAAACTAATAAGAACACGTCATGTGAAAATAGAGAAACTGTGCTTGAGACAGAGAGCCAAACAAATATCTCAGGATGAAGAAGAGGAGCTGAACACAGAAGATGAAGACGTCAACTTGGAAGACGAGGAGGTTCCAGATCTTTAGGTGATGAGGTCGACGTCTGGTTCCATGTGAACGAGTCCGACCTGGACAACATCCTGCTGACTTCTTCTTCTGTGAGAGACCAAACGGCTTCAGTCCCTGAACCATCAAACCCATTTGAACCCAGCTGCTGGTTTGAGGTGGAGACATAGTGTTGCTCTAAGTCTGTTTTAACTCTGGACAACATCCGGCAGAGACTTGAAAACCAACAGAACCTGAATGAAACAGCTGAGACCAAACTAATCTGACACGTTCAGCAGACTCACAGAACCTGAACCAGCTTAAAGCTGAATTATAATAATTTAAAGCTCTGGAAAGAATGTGAAGATTTGTATTTTATATCTGGAACTGTTTGGTATTCATTAAAATGTATTTTTTATAAATCTGTGTGGTATCTTTCTGTAATTGACACATTTAGGATTTTACTCATCAGGGGATGAAAAGCTTAAATACAGAACAGAGGAGGACTGCGCATGACTTTGGTGAACTTCTATCTTGTCCTCTAGCGCCACCTGCAGTTCCAAGCTTCCATTTATCCACTGAAATCTAAATGAATCTCCAGATGTCTTCTCCTCTGGCTCCACCGTGTGGTCACTGGTTGTTCCAACACTGAGATCTTGTGATGTTCCTTTTTGGCAGGGGTCAGAAAGCTTTACTATCAAAAGAGACATTTTTCCTCTTCCACCAAATAAAACTTGTCTGGAGCCGCAAAACATATTTGATAACACAGCTTATAAAGTTATAGGTATACATATAAATATATAGTTATACTCAGTGTTGTCAGTTTACAGTTAAAACGAACAAGTTTAAAGTTCTGTTCATGCAGATGAAAATGAACTAGTTCATATTCATAAGTAATATTTTTAAATGTTGTATTAAGTTCTCGGTTCCAAAACTGAACAAATTTACTTTCATCTGTTTCATTTTGTATTCATTGAGATGATTAAGGAGATGAACTGACGATCATGTGTTTAGTTATTAATCGATGGAGTCGGATCATGTCTGTTTGGAGGGGAGGAGCACTTTACAGAGTCACTTTCAGTTTGCATCACACAATGTTCTCACTGGGACTTAGAGTGTGTGAGTCTTCAGTCTGAACTCTGCAGTGATCGTAGCTGCAGAGTCTGAACCTCAGCTGCTCTGACTCGGTGTCATGAGTCAAACCAGCTGTTAACTGGTCTCTTCTTCATTGATCCACATTCAGTTCTCACAGAGTGAAGATGTCTGTGTTCCAGTCTCTGGTTGTGTTGCTCCTCATCATGTGGACTCTCACCACAGCAGGTACGTGAAGTCTTATCTTACTCAGAAATCACAGGTTCTGTTTGAACGTTGTACTTTGTACAGGCATGTTGGTTTCCATCAGACGAAGCAGGAAACATGAGAAATGATTGTGAAGGTTTATAACAACACAGAGAAACATGTTCTCACTGAGCTGGAGGGGAAACAGTTCACACCAGAGGTTCTTTTATTCTTCATTGAAACTTGAGCATCAACAGAACTGAACTGAGTTGGGTCTTTAAAGGTGTGTGTGTGTGTGTGTGTGTGTGTGTGTGTGTGTGTGTGTGTGTGTGTGTGTGTGAATAAAGCTTAGCCCTGTGACACTCAAACACTAACGATGATGTATCATTTTATTTTCTAATGTATTAAAAGAAACAAAAATCATCATATTAAGATTTAGTTACCAAATTCATTTCTATGCTAATATTTTTATCTGTGATGAAGTTGAGAGGAAACAGCTTCTCTTGTTCCAAGTGTTGGAATCTTACAGAACCAGATTGACTACGTTCCACAAACTTTCCAGTGGAAAAACGTGATGATGCTTTAGTTTTTAATTTGTCACTGAATCAAACAACACATGTTGTATAGAACCAAATCAGATGATGCTATCTTTGCATTCTATATTTCTATATAGTCTATATCTATATTTTTATTCCATTTGATGATAACGTCATTATGATTTTTTACCATGTGACGAATGATTGGTTAATGTCAATAAGCTGTAAATTGTGTCTCTAATGCTATTGGTTGTGTTGTGCATATGAAACATTAAACGTGACACACTTATGCAACATTAATGAAAAAATAATTTGTTGAAGAAAAACATTCATGATGAAGATAATAAAAGTGAAAAAACACAAACTACTAAAGGTGTACTTACCATATTAAGATGTGTATGTGAGTAGGCATGTTTGTGAGTGAGTGAGCTTTCAAAATGGCGGCTGGCCCCTATAAAGATAATGGACCCCCCTTGTGGCGTGGGTCAGAGAGATGTGTGTGTGTGTGTTGGTGCCAGGTTAGAGGAAGTAACTTGTTGCATGCGAAGAAAGACTGTGAAGATTATAACATAACTAACGTTAACTTTCAAATAACCAAAATATCACAACAACCCAAATAAAACTTATAAACAATCACACGGAATCGAATAAACAGTCTTTGCTTAGCCTAGTATAATTATTTAGCCCAGTGGTGTTACCCGTCCATGAAAAGGAGGAAAAGGTTGATGTGCTGTTCGAAGTCCAGTGAAGTCGTCTTGTTGGTTTGTGGCTCCTGTTGTTGTGGTTCTGTTGTGCGATGCAGCTCTTGAGCTGAAGTTCTTAGGCTCTCGTGTCGCTGCTTTTGGAAGCTTTCAGCCGTCTGCACCAGGCAGGCCTGCTTGAAGGTTGGTAGAGCTTGGGAAGGGAGGAAGTTTCCCTCTATTGAAGTTGAGCCGGTGAGCTCCTCTTGGAGAGTTGAGTTGAAGAGATGAGTTGAAAGAGACAGAAGAGAGGGGACGTGGCCTGGTGACAATTAACATCACAGAGAAACACATGTTCTCACTGACCTGGAGGTAAAACAGTTATATCAGTAAATATCAACTTTCTGATTTGATCATGCTGATATCACACATGGACGAGGAAATGAAAAGCCAGCCGATCCGCGCCCATGTTAACAAACCAGTTCTGTTGAGTCGTGGTTCAGTTCTCTCTGAGCTTCTCCGCGTGGAGCTCGTGGTTCACTGCAGAATATACAGAGAAAATTAACCTGAACCCACTTGAACATCTGTGGGGTGATCTGCAGAGGACTGTGCACAGGAGACGCCCTCGAGGTCTGACAGACTTGGAACACTTTGAAGAGAAGAGTCTTTGCCAAGTCAAGATGTGCCATGCTAATAGACTCCTCCCCCAAAAAGTGCTGTAATAAAATCAAAAGGTGCTTCAACAAAGTATTAGTTTAAGGGTGTGCATATTTATACAACCAGGTTATTGTAAGTTTTTAATTTTTTCCTCTAAAAGATTTCAGTTTTTTGTTTCAGTTGAATTGTTCTCATTAAAGATGGACATGTTTTACCTTTGTCTCATTTGTATACATCATACAAACCTGACATATTAACAGGAGTGTGTAGACTTTTTATATCCACTGTATATAAAGAGGTTACACACAGGATCTGTAGCACGTCTGTCCATCCTGGGACAGATCCTCACATGTGGCTCTCTGAGGTTTCTACATTAGTTTTATGTATTTTTACTCTCGAAGGTTAAGAACAGAGGATGTCTCACCTTGTTAAGTTCTATGAAACAAATTTAGGGAGCCATCGTTTTTATCTACTGTCTGTGATCCAACCTCTCTTCGATAACTAAACTGTACAAACCGAAAACATTATATAAACATTCAATGAGAATTTTAACAGCACATTATTCTTCAGTATTTGTTATAATTTAGATAAAAGTGCAAGAATCTACACAAAAACACTGATATCTGCTTCCAATCATATTTTGTATATGCTGCTTATAAGGTGTTAACGTTATTTTGCATACACACACAAGATTCTAAAAAAAAGTATCTTTCTTTATATCTAAATTTCCAGATCCTAAATTCTTCTCATCACAAAGAATGTTCAGATTTTGATGAATCTCAAAGTTAATTTTCTAAATGAACATTTCTGTGATCAACACACAACTTTTCCACTTGGTGTGAATCTGAGCCTCTTTTAGTTCATATCTTTGGTTTGTCAGTAAATGTACGTTACACATTCGAATGCCTCGTGTGGCAGGAGGTTGTTTTTGTGAAAGCAGCTCAGATGAAACCACTGTATGTTAACTGTCAACAGCCAAACAGACAGACAGTTCCATCAGGATATTTACATTCACAATCCGTCTGAGAGCAAATGTTCTAATTGCTCTTTAAAAAAAGCTTCTATTCACCACAGTTGATCCTGAACTGGTTGTTTTTTTACCCTTTGTCTCACAGATGATGAGGTCTCCTCCATTTTAGCGGAGAGCTGCATCTTACCCTGCAGCTTTCAGCCTGGTAAAGACCCAGTCATTTACTGGGTGAAGGTGGAACCAGGAAACCCTTGTGTCCACACCTACAGAGACGGAGACCAGATTGAATTCCAGAGCGAGCGCTTCAGAGGCCGGACGTCACTGTTCACAGATCAGATCTCCAGAGGAAACGCCTCGATGAGGCTGACGGGGCTGCAGCTTCAGGACCAGGGCCGATACGAGTGCTACACCAGCACCATCACTGGAGTCCACAATGAGTCATTTATCAACCTGAGAGTAGATGGTAAAGAAACTCACAGTGAAAACACAACACAAATACTAAAAATGATATTTCAATCAGGGGAGACTTGGTTTTTACTTTAACAAGTTTATTTTTTACAGTGCTCAGAGAATGCGAATATTTATAGTCTTTGGCATTTTAGACCCCTGTGTGATGTCATCAGGATTAGAAGGGAGTGGAGCAGAACGTCTTACAGGAATACCCCCCAGGGGTCTAGACACTGGTGGTGGTTCATTGGTCAATCGTTTGTTTAGATGGTCCATATATGAGCATTGTCTTATTGGACTTCCTAAGTGTGACATCCTCTGTCCTTAACCCTCACAAGAGGAAGGAAAAACTACGAAAACCCTTCTTGAGGGAAAAACGTAGAAACCTCAGGAAGAGCCGCATGCAAGGGATCCCTCTTCCAGGATGGACAGGAGTGCAATGGATGCCACGAGTAACAAGTCTGTTGTCAGGCAGTCAGCTGCCACCTTAGTCAGTGATAGGTTGTCATCGGGATCCTGAAGAGGTGATGAATGTTCTTCTCAGGACTGGAGGAGATTGGGGTGGAGGAGGGGTTGTGCGAGTCACTGCATTGACACTGAGGAAGAGAAGAGAAGGGATTTTTAAAGTTTGACAGCTGCTGTGTGACTGGCTGAAGGAAACAGCGCAAGCCTGATTAGATGATTGGGAACACCTACGATCAGCTGACGGCATACAGGTTAAGCCCTCCCATGGGCATTCCCGATATTTAGGACCGCCCGCAGTCAGCTGATCTGAATGGGGTTTTAAGTCTTCCTTACTGAACTTACGCTGAGCTCCATTTGTCTCTAGTTGCTGTTCCCTTGTTTAACATGTGTACTGTTGGGTTGAGTTGAAGCTGATACTGAAGCATTGGACGTCTCGCTGCTTGCCGGCACCATTACCTCTTTGAAACATGGTTAGTCACTAAAGTGCAATGCATCCTGGGACAGGTTGGACGGGGACGGATCCACTCGTTGGAGCTCGGTCTTCAAATGCAGCCCCTGAGTTGAGACACAGCTGATGTCAGCAGCTCCACATATTGACTCATATGTGACATGTTAAATAATAAGCACAATAAGTCAGATTAATGAAGAGCTCCACAGAGAACGAGGCAAAGATGATCAATGAGTTATAAAAGAGAAATGTTGTCTTGCAGCTCCGGTGCGTCACGTGGACATGGAGCAGGTGGAGGACAGCTTCACCTGCCGCTCAGAAGGGATCTACCCCGAGCCACAACTCACCTGGTCCACCAGGCCTCCGTCCAACTCGATCCATCAGAACCAAACCTCAGTGAAGGAGACGGAGCAGCAGCTCTATGAGATCAGCAGCACAGTGACACTGTCAGACAGAGACTCTGTTCTGATCTGCAGCATCAGCACTCGCAGTGGGAGGAGGAGCGCGGTGTGGTATCAACCCAGTACGTTGAATCTGCTCTATGGAACTGAACCTCTGCTTGTTTCACCTACTGCTGCATATTCATATCTGCTCCTACAGATAACTCACATCTGATGATAGAACATGTTCAGAAAGTCTCATCAGAGCCTGAAACCACATTCTGACCACGATGATATTATTTGATCTCTTTTCTTTTCAGCTCTCGTCCATGTGTCACCGAGTGAAACAACAACAATCCACTGCACTGCTCCAAACACCAAACCCCCGCCACACTGGGTGTGGAAGTTCAACCACAGTCAGATCATTGTGGACCAGACCGGGGTGGACGGCCCCCCCAGGGTCTCAGAGCAGTGGAGGCAGCAGGTGGAGGATGTGTCAGCGTCAGGCAGCCTCACGCTGCACCACTTATCTTCAGATCACCAGGGAACGTTCACCTGTGAACTCAGTAGTGAAGAGGAGACGCTCTTCATCAACAGCTACGTGAAGATAGAGGAAGGTAAGATCCCATGAGACCAGAACTGATGATGAAATCCTCAGAGCGACTGTCAGACCTGAGGCTGGTGCAGTGAGTCCTGGTTCCTCCTGGTGGAGCAGATCCCCCAGGGCTCCGTC
This sequence comes from Platichthys flesus, assembly GCF_949316205.1. Taxonomy (NCBI): domain Eukaryota; kingdom Metazoa; phylum Chordata; class Actinopteri; order Pleuronectiformes; family Pleuronectidae; genus Platichthys; species Platichthys flesus. Next base: position 1,315,936 of record NC_084965.1, read on the forward strand.
CTCCAGCTCCTCAGGAGCATCATGTCCACATGTTGTCAGGAGAACACACAGGAACCAGGAGGACACACGCACACACACACACACACACACACACACACACACACTACACTTTACACTGAAGACACATCACTGCACTTTGTTGATGCTACAGTTCTACTCTCTGAATTACAGGTTCTTCAGGTTCAGTTGCACTAATTGTGGTCGGAGTCCTCGTTGTGTGTGTAGCATTAGGAGCTGGAGCAGGATTAATATACTACTGTATAACACTAAAGGTAAATATGAATACATACAATAATTCTGCTGTTAATTTATTATGTGTTGTTTTTTCTGATTATTTCTTTTGAACAAACCCAAAACAGACCATCAACAATCTGATGCTACAGTTGATACATTCACAGTAAGTTTATTGTTTATTCTGATAATTTCAATATTCTGCTCTGAAGAATAACCCTGTTGTCATGGAGATGCTGTAAACAGCAGACACATCCTAAAACTTCAGTTTCTGAGAGTTCCTTCAAAAACCATATCGATATTAGAGTGAAAGAAAATCTGATACCGATAAATCGTCCAAAAAATTCATAAAAAAGATTTGACAATTATTCCTAAGATGTTGTTATCAAACCCTTACAGCAAAGAAATGTAACTGAGACTTGATATTTTACAGCTTAACCATGAACTGAATTATTAATAACACAAATACAAACAGCTTTAATTAAAAAATGTGTATTTATGTCAAATGTAAGATCTATTAGTATTGTTCATTCTGTAAAATGAAAGTTTCTATATCAGCGAACATGAAGCAGATGTGTCTGTGAACGTCTCAGATAATTTCATCTGTTATTTCTGTCATTTCCTGGAGGAGATGTTTGTTTAAGGTTCGTGGAGCAAAAGCAAAAAGCTCAAAGAAATGCATGATATGAAAATATAAGTTCAATGGATTCAATAAGATTAAGAGAGAAAGAAAATGTCCTGATGTTTGATAGTTTCACATCTTCTGCAGTTTGTGTTTATGACTGATGAAGAATAAAAAAACAGGAGATTAAGATTTCAACAGCTCTGAATTTTCTTAATTTTGTTAACAGCTCAGAAAATTAAGAAAATAATGAGAACACGAACCATGAAAGAAGCAAGTGCTGTTTGAGACAGAAGACCAACAAAAACCTCAGGATGAAGAAAAGGAGCCGAACACGTAGAAGGTGAAGACGTCCACTTGGAAACACGAGGAGGTTCCAGATCTTTAGTTGATGAGGTCGACGTCTGGTTCCAGGTGAACGAGTCTGACCCGGACAACATCCTGCTGACTTCTTCTTCTGTGAGAGAGCAAACGGCTTCAGCCACTGAACCATCAAACCCATTTGAACCCAGCTGCTGGTTTGAGGTGGAGACATAGTGTTGCTCTAAGTCTGTTTTAACTCTGGACAACATCCGACAGAGACTTGAAAACCAGCAGCATAATTACATTACATTTAACACTTTTATCCAAAGCATCTTACCATAAGGGTTTTCAAGTATGAGGCTGAACTCAGAACAGCATTAATCGTAAAAGTACAACTAGCTTCAATAACTAATATCTGCACTGATCTCCTCATATTGCACTATCCCAGCAGCTTATAGAATTTGTTCTTTGCTTATAGTATTTATTTGAATTTAATTTTTGTTTCCAATTTTTTCATTTATAATATAGAATATCTACCATAGTGTTTAAACTTGGTGGAAAAACACTGAACACTGGCTTCGCTTCTTGTATTATGGTGGATCCTGATCGTGAATAGCAGCTGATTGTTGACCATTATTTTCAACAAGAAAATGTATATACAATGTTCCTCCTCACTTACTCTTCCATTATTGAGAATGAGTCCTTCGAACCACTGTTGTAAATATTCTTATATTTCTGATGTTCTCAGGATCTGAGGTTTCTACGTTAGTTTTATGTATTTTAACGCTTGAGGGTTAGAACACAGGATGTCTCACCTTGTTAAGTTCTATGAGATAGATTTGTGAATATTGGCTTTACAAATAAAATGTTATCCACTTTTTGGGAGCTGTCTGTCTTTATTTACTGTCTGTGATCCAACCTGTCTTCTATAACTAAACTGTATAAACCGAAAACATTATATAAACATTCGATGAGAGCACATTATTCTACAGTATTTTTCACCAGTTAAAAGTGAAGGAATCTACACGAAAACACTGATATCTGCTTACTATCATATTTTAATTGTTTATAAGTTGCTTATAAATTGCGACTTTCAAGTGTAATAATAATATATGCAGAACAAAAATAAAAACCTAGATGTCTGCTGAGTTTTAATGTTTATTCAAACCACACAAATCAAATTAAAATACGAGTTTAATCTGTTAATCTGTTGAAAAATATAATTTGACTAAAAATAATACATAAAGTGTAAATATGTAAACATAAACCATTGATATTGCACAGACAGATGACTTTAGCACATTGAATTTTGTTAAGAGTTAAAGTGTTAAAGTTCAGTTATATAATGTTGGTGCATGTAGTTTTACTGGGAGCAGGACTGGTTGGTATAGACAACACAACACACACATCCACATCCACACAACAACACAATCACTTTGTAATGATGTTAAAAGAAGCTGTGTAAATAAAGTTCAAATACTTTTATATATTGTGCATACTGAGGGAAATTCTCTCTGGTTTCAAAATTACACACTTTCAACAAACTTGAATAATTTGACAAAAATGAAATATATGAAGATATTAACCCAAGTGACCAAGTAACCTTTCCTGACTACAACGGTCGGTCGTAGCTCCGCCCCCCGGGTATCGTACCTTACGTGGCGCCTCCCATCACGTTTCATCTCGGGTGTGTTTCCTCAGATCGTTGAATTAAAGACTCAAAGTTCATCATGTCATATATCCTCGTTATAATATAAAACTGGTTTAATAATCTATCTACTGGTTTAATAATGTATCTCCGTTATTTCATTAAACAATCTGGACGAGTTCTGTTTGTACAGTTGAGTCCCCCCCGCTCTGAAATGGTCTGTCCCGGGTCAGTTTGAAGTCTGGGGCGGGAAGAAAAAGAAGAAGAAGAAGAAGCAGCAGCTGTGTGTTTGTGACGTTTCTCTGAGGTAAACACACAAAGTGCAGGTAGACCGCGAGCTACACACACACACACACATCGCGTTGTTGAGTGAAACACACAACTCGAGTCTCTAGCGGTGCTCGTGCACTTTCTGCGCCTGTAGCCGCCGGGTTCGTTAGCTGCTAGCTCTTAGCATCCCGGCGGCTCTAATGGACGCAGGATGATGACGTGTCGACTCACTGCTGTGTGCCCGCAGGTCGAGGTGCTGCTCCCCTGGGGATGGACCTGACGACGTGTTTGAAGTCCCTGCTGCTGGCCATCCAGCAGTACAGAGGCAGCAGGACGACACACAACACAGCGCAGCTACACAAACAAGTGGAGGTGAGTTCCCTCAGGACGTCACCTCCTCTCGTCCAATACACCTGGTTGTCCCCAGCACCTGGAGCCACAACAACAACAACAACAACAACAATGGGACATATCACGTAAAACCCATAATAATAATTAGGCAGAATAAAATTGATGAGAATATTGCACATGCCCATAAAATCCTAAAAAGATATAAATCATAAAAGATGAAAAACATAAACTGGCATTAAAACCTTAAAACAAAGTGTAGCATGTGTCAGACAAAGTGAAGAAGGTTTGTTAAGATACATGACAGAACCAACATGTCTCCTATGGAGTTTCACACTTAGTCTCTGTAACGTCCACCTGATGGTAACCAGTCCAAGTCGGGGATTATTGAGAATCCTGTGTTCCAGTCTGACCACAGAACCTTGGTCTGAAGGGAGGGATGCTCCTTCATAGCCGTCTGTACCAGGTTCAATGTATGATTTGAGATCACGATTCTCTCAGAAGAGAACAGCTTTGCTCTCAGACTCGAGGAGAAGCTAAATCAGAAAGTTCTGATGTGTGGATTACGACAGGGTTTTAAGTCAAGTCAGGTTTATTCAGAGCGCGTTTGAAACAATGGAGTTGAGCCACAGTACTTTTAAAAACATGGTTACGGATGAAGTAAGTGTGGTGCAAGAGAAGGAGGCAGTGAAAGACACAAGATAAGAGTAAAGGAAGGAAGAAGGGATTTAGGAGGGAGGGATGCAGGATCTTATTCAGAGTCGGGCAAGTTTGGATGTTTGTGTTTTTGTTTACTTTCTAGATTTTAACACAGCCCAGAAAAAATGTGATGTTGTTGTGATGACAAAGGTTGAATGAGGTTAATATGAGTATCATGTGCATGGTTGTGGCTCCACAGTGGAATGTAATACACTGCAGGCTCATCTCTAATGAACTTACCCAAAAGGAAATTCTGTTTTATCCAAATCATTGGTACAGATTGTTTAAGATTCTCTGAAAGTTGGATGAAATGTGTTCTTTCCATCTTTGTGTGCTTCATACCAGTGTAGCATGCAGTCTCTGCAGTGTGCGTACCATGTGTGTTTGTGTGTGTTTGCAGGAGGTCTCAGGACTGAGATGTGACCAGCTGCTCTCCTCAGGCCAGGTTTTACCCAGTGAATGTGTCAGTGGACTGGTGGAGCTGGTTGGAAACCCAAACACCAACCCCTCCCTGACCAGCTCCATCATCTCTCTGCTGGCACAACTAGGTATTGTAAATACACACAGTATACACACCTTTCGTTTGTCTTAATGATACAGATATTAACACAGTGTCATAAGATTACAAACAGACCAACATGGAACTGATAACTGATCGTCTGCCATCGCCCCGGTCAGAATTAATGTGACTTTACGCTGCTTGTCTGTGATAAAGACTGCGTACTGACGGTCTGTGGTTTGAGAGTTAACGTGGTGTTTCCGTATCTTCAGTTATGAGCCAGTGTAAATAATTCTGTAGATCTTAAATATCACATTCTCACTGTCCTGCAGCCTGTGATGACGACAGTCGGGAGATGCTTCACAGCAGCTATAACCTCACCAGCACCTTAGCCTCGGTCATCCACTGCCACAGCGTCACACCAGCAGAGCCACTGGTCCTGCAGGTAAGTCACTGCTCAGCGTCCTGTGTCACGTATGTCCTCTTCTCTGTTCTTGAGTATTTCGAAGCATAATATGAAAACATGCTTTGAGTGGCATTCATTGTTTAAATATAATTTCTTTTACACCAAATCACAAAAAACAATTCGTTAGTCAAAGCTGTTGCTTCCTAAAACCTGAGTAGAAGAGGACTTGATGCATTTGTGGTCTTTTCAAGTGTGTAATTGAATTTCTCAGCTAAAATAGACCAAGCTACAATGAGTTATAGTTGTATTGCATCAATCTATGTAATCTTATAGGTCATATGTATTAATGTTGTATTTGTTTTCAGTGTCTTCAGGTGCTGCAGAAACTGACGTACAGCACTCGCACCTTCCAGTCGACAAACTACATCCACGAGCTCATCGCCTTTCTCATGACCAACATGTAAAACCCACATCTCACGTCACCCAGTATGATAAATCCCAGTGAGGGGTAGCTTTGTATTGCTGGCTTCACGCTAACCACGTCACGTTCTTTCACCGCAGCCAGTCTCACAATGATGACATCATCATGCCGTGCCTCGGCCTCATGGCCAACCTGTGTCGTGACAACCACTCGGTGCAGAGCCACATCAAGTCTCTGGTGAGTCTCCCACACTGACAGAGCTGAAAGGATTTGTTGTCTAACCGATCAGTTGATTGACAGAAAATTAACTGAATCGATTTATTTGTTTCTACACGTCCCCTCGTTTTAGCTTCTCAGTTGTACGGTTGTTCTGCCTCTATTGCTTACATGGATGTTACACCTTGGTTCTTCTGTGTAATTTGTGTGTTTTTCCGTGTAGGACAATGTGAAGCCGTTTTACCGCACACTGATCAACTTCCTGGCTCACAACAGCCTGACGGTGGTGGTCTTCACGTTGTCCATACTGTCCAGCCTCACCCTGAACGAGAAGGTTGGCGAGAAGGTAAAACTCAGAATCGACTGAACTTATATTTAAGTCCCAGTATTAGTATTAAGTATAAGTATTAGTTTCTGTGTTCTTGATAAAGTGCTTGTTCAGTTTACTGTATATACCTCACTTTATATTTAGTTTCTAGTTCCAAAAATGTGATGATGTGATTTATCTAATTTACTCATCTCAACAAATATCTCTTCACTTGTGTTCTCTGCTTGTTCCCATCAGTTCTTTGACGCAAAGAACATCCATCAGACCTTCCAGCTTGTGTTCAACATCATTGTGAATGGCGACGGAACTCTGACAAGAAAATACTCAGTGGATCTCTTGGTGGACTTGTTGAAAAACTCAAAAATAGCAGACTTCCTCACAAGGTGCAGACACACACACAAACAGACATTTCTCCACTGACCTCAGCAGTTGCTTCAGGGCTTTATGTGCTGTGAGCTAAATGTGTTTTCTTTCCTTTGCCAGGTATCAGCACTTCTCAGCATGTTTGTCTCAGGTCTTAGGACTGCTGCAGTCCAAAGACCCAGATTCTGCAGCCAAGGTGAGACCAGAGAAACCAGGCCGCATTTAATGAGACGTTTGTGGTTACAGAGAAAAGTGTGAAAGTACAACAAAAGGCAAATTCTGCACTGTGTGTATTTTGCAGGTCTTGGAGCTGCTCCTGGCCATGTGCAGTGTCTCAGGTCTGCGCTCGCTCTTGTGTGACGTGGTTTTCAAACCGGCTGCAGCCAAACTCAGAGCCCCGAGCAGAAGGCAGGGGCCCGGTCTGGATAATGGGGGACGCAAGGAACAGTCTGGCCTCGCCCTGGTGCAGTGGCTGAGCTCGCCTGTAGAGGGCGCTGAATCCTGCTCTCTGCAGGCCCTGCACCTGCTGCATGAGCTACTGAAGGTAGCTGAGGGAAACTGTCTTTATATAATATGTTTTCTCTTTTACTTTCTCTTTAATTTGTTCCTGATCCTGTTTTCCTGTTTCCTCAGGAGTCGTTGGGAGCAGATACTTTACCTGATCGTGTTGTGAGCTTCATAGAGATGCTGCTTCCAGTGCTGCTGGGGCTCCTGAGGGGTCTGGATCCTGCGAAGGGAGACGCTCACCTGAGGAAACACTGCCACCGCATCACACACGTCAACAGCTTGCTGCTGCATATCCTTCACAGGAGGTCGGCACCTCTGCTTCTTCTTTCGGCGAATATTGTGTCTCTTGTGTTTCTGCTGGTTCTGAAGCCTTGACTCTGCCACTCCTGTGCACTGACGAGTCCACCCGGTCCATCGTGTCCCGTCAGGTGAGCGCTCAGCTCTGCCTCTCGCAGGCGGAGTCCCTCCTCTCCTCATGTCACGGCAACAACCCTCTTACCTGTCTCCCTCCCGGCTCTGACAATGATCTCAGGTGAGTCGCAGATGAAGGAATGAAATGTACATTAAACTAACATGGGTTCTGATCAGTGTTCTGCTTTCATAGCTCAATATAACCTGTTTCACAAAAGAACCGAATAGAATTTTATGTTTCACATCTCGATAGAGAGGATTTAAGAACATGCTCCCTACTGATCCTGGGGACAGCAGGACTTTGCTCTGTGATGGATTTGTTTTTAAGCTGTCGTTTGTCTACTTGAGTAAATGAGCTGAATTATTTCAAGTTCTTAGTCGAGTGTTTTGGTGTCGGCTCAGTCAGGTGTGTGCAGAAGCTCTGCTGAAGACTCTGGAGTTGATGAGCAAACTGAGACAGCAGGTGAAAGACATGGAGACCAGCTTCTACAGGATGTTACAGGTACACACTCCAAAACTATTCACACACACACCTTTCACTTCCTGTTCTCCGTCTCTCGTCCCTGTTTTGTGGTTTTGTCAGTGACTTATCTTTCTCTCTCTCTCTCTCTCTCTCTCTCTCTCTCTGTCGATCAGGATCAGAGGATAGCCACTCCCCTCTCATTGGCTCTGACGTCCCACCACCGGCAGCGTGTGCAGACTGGACTCTCGCTGCTGTTTGAAGCCACGCCCCTCCCAGACTTCCCTGTGTTGGTGTGAGTCACATCCAGAAGGTTTTAAATGGCCACAAACACATTTACATTTCACAAATGCTGACATATTAGGTCTTAAAACATTGAGCCGGTGTAAAATGAATCAAAAAAGTCACTGTGCTGTCGTTGATCTCTTTCTGTGGAAGTCTGGGAGAAAGCATCGCGGCCAACAACGCTTATCGCCCGAGGGATTGTGAGCTGTCCGTCAAACGTGTGGCTGTGCAGGAAGTCCCACCTCCCAGGATAAACACGAGTGTACTGGACTCTTCCAGTGGAACCAGCAGGGGCGTCCACAGTCTGGTGGAGAAGATGCAGAATGGCCTGGGGGTAAAAACTGTGTGTTTAAAAATCAATAGTTTGTTGTTCAGTTTGAAAACTGCATCAAATACCGAGACTGAAGTTTAGAGTTTTCACAGAATTTTCATCATTGACATCGATAGAATCATCTTAGGGGCCATGTTTTTATGATAACGTGTATTTCTGAATCATGTCTCTTCAGGACCATAACAAGTATTCAGCTAAAAACCCAACTGTCTGTTTCTGTAGCTGCAGGAGCCGGTTAAAGACTCTCATGTGTCTGAGATCATCGATGTGTATGCAAAGAAGATCTCAGCATTTGCGGTGAGTACGTTTGTCAGATGAAACATAAGAACTTACTGTGTGAATACTGCTTTATCAATGTAAATGAATTTCTTATTTTTCTTTAAAAGATGTATAATTAAAGGAATCACAGAGAAGTGTGTTATGATCTGAGGTCAAAGGGTTTTTCTTGTTTCTCAATCATTACATTTTCACTGCAGTAAATCCTGCTTCTTCTGTGGTCATATTTTACAGTGTATGTTTTTTAAATGAGGGTTATTTCTCTTCCTGTCATGTGATCAGTCTCAGGAGAGTCGCCTGCAGGACCTGTTGGAGGCAAAGGCTCTCGCTCTGTCTCAGGCCGACCGTCTTCTCTCTCAGTTTCGCTTCCAACGAGCTCAAGCTGAGGCCGAGGTGACCCTGACACTTTACCACACGTTAGTCAGTCTCCTCCTCTGCTTCCTGAATCCTCTGGTGACTGTCACTTATCTTCTGCTGCTTCTTTCTCCTCAGGCTCTTAAACTCGGCTCTTTGCTGAAGGAGGCCGAGCGGCGGCGCGAGGATCTGCAGAGCGAGCTCAGCAACCAGGTGCTGGAGGTGAAGCGCTCCAAGGCCGACATGGAGGAGCTGCTGCAGCACAACGCCAGACTGCAGCAGGACACTGAGGAGCACCAGGGTCTGAAAGGAGGATACAACGCCTTGCTCAGCAGGTGAGAGGCAGAGGGACAGCAGCTGGAATCATAGGCACATAAATAATTAAACCTCTCTAGTGTGTATGAATCAGGGAGGAGGCAGGTTTTGAAAACCACAGATGAACATTTGAAAATTGTTAAACCCCAAAACATAATTCTTTACTCAAAACTTTACCAGTTGCTAGAAAAAATAATTCAGATTTCTGTGCGGATCAAATATGTTTTGGCTGCTCAAACCACATCATGTACAATGAAGTGACTTTGACTGACGCTCTATCTACTGACAATGAATAACGATATTCATAATGAAAATATGAAGTCTACTGTGTTTCGAACACGAAATTGAAAAGTTTCCTCACAGGTTGAGGCTGATCTACTGGGGTCGATGGTCTTGTCCCTGTAGATGTGTGACAGGTTGTTCTCCTGTGCAGGTTCACTGAGAGCGAGCGGCTGCTGAGGGAGCAGCAGGTCGCTCACGTCGCTCTCACCAAACAGAGCGACGCTCTGAGGAAGAACCACGAAGCTCTGCAGCTGCAACACGAAAAGTAATTCACACGGACATCTTAGTACCTTTATGTCTCCCTCCATCTTCTCTGTCTGGACAGAAAAGCTTGACATGGAAGTCGTCCGTTTCAGTCGAAGGTTCACGTCTCAGTGTCTTCTTCTCTTTCTTAGGATGGCGTCAGAGTTGGAGGAGAGAGAGGAGGAGGTCAGATCTCTCCGTTCAGATCTACAGCAGAGAAACAGTGACATCACAGGTCAGTGAGAAGTTGAATCCTAAGTGAGTGAGAGGCTGTCGTCACGACTGGTCATGTTCACCTGCTGGTCACCGACTCACACTCAGCATCTTAGTCAAGAATCCCTCTGGCTCCCCCTGAAGGTCGTGATAAGAATAACAGTGCGTCAGTGCTTGAATAAAACCCGCCTCCTTCTCGTCAGGTCTACGTGGTGAACTTCGGGCCGAGGAGCAGAAGGTGAAGGAGAAGGATCAGGAGAGGAGGGACCTGGAGGAGACCGTGGATGTTTTGAGGAAAGAACTGAACAAGACGGAGCAGGCGAGGAAGGACGCCAGCATCAAGGTAACGAGGAGCATTAGAGCACAGATCAGACACCAGCAGGCATCACAAGACCCGCGGCCTCGTTTAGAACTAATGCACACACACAAAATGGGTCTTGAGACCTTAAATGATTTCTGATACTGAGAACTTTGACGTTTCCTCTTGTCCAGGCGTCTTCTCTGGAGCTGCAGAAGAGCCAGCTGGAGACGAAGCTGAAGCAGAAGGAGGACGAGCTGAACAAACACTCGGCCATGATCTCCATGATCCACAGCCTGAGCAGCGGCAAGATGAAGAGCGACGTCAACCTGTCGCTCTGAGGAGCAGAGGACTGACCGAGGGAAAACTGACTAAAGGAACTTTATTAACTATGATCTTTTTAATCTGTAATACTGTATATATATTTTTAAATATAACTATACTTAATAATACACAAAGAACTAGAATTGTGAGACCAGTTCACACTTTCATGTTCTCATTTTTAAATTAAACTAGTATTTTTAAAGTCATATTGAAATCTTTTGTTTGTGTCTGTCTTTTATTGTTTGATAAATAAATGATGTATTTGTATCTTTACTGGATTTAAGGCCAAATCAAATGTGTGTATGTATTTTAGATTCAATATAAAACAGCGAAGTGACGCTGCTGCTTTTTCTTGTAAATATGTTTATGAGCTGATTTTCATCAAGTGAAACTCATTTGATCAGATTCGGTCAAGATCTGAATAAATTACTTCATTCACTTTGAATTCTTTCACTTTTTGTAAAAACAGAGCTTCAGTGTTTGAATAAAGTTTTTAAATTGTGACAGACGTCCTGCTGGAGTTTGGAACTTTGTTGTGACTGAAGGTTTGGGACCAGTTGTTTCTTTACAAGAAACACTGGGTGTCAACCAAACAAAAACAGTTTTGCTAAACAGGGAATATTCACATTTCCGGGTGAGAGAGGTGATTGTGTCATGTTTTCTTTATTTTTATAGTTTTATGGTTAAACTAAAGTGTCAAACCCCAACTAAATGTCTTTGTCACAGGAGTTTGAAGAAGACATAAATGTCAGTTGATTTATTGGTATCAGAATTTCTTCCTACTTTAAATCCATCAGGCTGTAACGAGAACGGTCTAAGAGATTCCTGTGTTTTAATAATTTAATAAAGCAACAGTCGGTGATACCAGGAGACAACAAAGTAAAGAAGTGAGGCTGTATATAGAGAGAACATTAATGTTAATAACTAATAACATGGAAAACAAAAGTAAACTTCAGATCCTCAATCAGGTGAGTGACAGGATTCAGTACTTTGACTTTAACTGACACTTAAATCCATTAAGTCCAACTGCTCTAAGTATAAATTTCTCAGGTTTTTAAACTTCAGATATTTTGTCTGGAGGTGTCATGTTCAGCTGCAGATATTCAGACATTCATACAGATATCAAAACCTTCAACTTTTAGGATTGAAGGATTTCTCTCGTCCGCTGTACTTACACTAGTTGTTTGTTAAATCCTTCATCACATGTTTACTGTTATATTACTGTAACTGTCCCACACACACACACACTGTGTCCCGTTCAGTGTGGAGTTGACAGCAGCCGGCTGCTCGATCTGTTTTCTATTTTCTCCTCCTGTGTTCCTGCAGCTGCCTCCTGTCACTCACGAGGTCTTTGGGCAGAAGGTCGGGGGGGAGCCTTCAGTCCGACATGAAGCTCCAGGCTGCAGCACTCGGCTCCGTGTTCCTCCTCACTCTGCTCTCATCTGGTGAGTGAGTCTTCCTTTCAAATCTCATCTGATCTCAACTTTTGATCTTCTTCACACATTTAGACGTTACGTAAATGTTCGTCTGGACCAGTGCATGTAGAAGTTATAAAACTTTGGGTCGCCAATCGACAGATGAAGCGAATCTGTCTGTCAACAATCCTGATAATCAAACAATTCAGTTCTATTTTAAAGGAAAATTTCCTGAATTAATCTTCTTAAATGCAAAGAAAGAATCAAGTGTCAGAAATGAGATTTAACTACAATTTAAACAGCTGAAAGGAACCTTGTGACAGGGCTTCACTTTAACAGAAAGAAAATCTAAATATCCACAATTATAAACAAACAGATAAACAAACTGATTAAGAAACAGATAAACAAACAGATTAACAAACAGAGAAACAAACTGATAAACAAACAGAGAAACAAACTGATAAACAAACAGATAAAAAACAGAGAAACAAACAGAGAAACAAACTGATAAACAAACAGAGAAACAAACTGATAAACAAACAGATAAAAAACAGAGAAACAAACTGATAAACAAACTGATAAAAAACTGATAAACAAACAGAGAATCATGGCTGTGTGGACGTGTGGAGATGAGAAATGTTGGCCAGCTTCGGTTTGAGCTCTGTAGAAGTGAACTTGTGTCACAGCAGCTGCCAAGAGGGACTGAAACGTGAGCAGCTTGTAGGCATTCACACACACACACACACACACACACACACACACACACACACACACACACAAACACACACTGCTTTGTGGGTTAGGAGTGAGGCCCTGTTCTTTAACGTGCACAGGTGACATCATGCTGCTGAAGTAAATGTAAACTTGTGGTGTGTGTGTGTGTGTGTGTGTGTGTGTGTGTGTGTGTCAGAGTGCTGGTGCAGGAACGAGGAGGAGCGTCTGATTCACTACCTGTTTCAGGAGCGAGGATACAACAAAGAGCTGCGTCCCACAGAGAGGCAGCAGGACGCCGTGGACGTGTACCTCGCCCTCACTCTGTCCAACCTCATCTCTCTGGTACCAGGACGTCTGTTTTAAACTGTGTGTGTCTCTCACTGTTTGAGTGAAATGAAGTTTTCAAAATAAAATATAAAACATTAATATTTAAAATATTAATATTAGATCATAACTTTAGTTGGTTAAAGTTCTCGCGGGCCACCACCCTTCCAAGAAGGGGAAATATAGCCAATTTATTAATTAAGATCAGTCTCATTTAGATGTAGTTCGATTAGAAATCTCAATATTTACTATTAATTATTATATAACGAACAGTGAAGGTTATGGAGTTCTTAACAGTGTAACGGTTGGCAAAATTCACTTATGCAACATTAATGACAGAACATTTGTGAAAGAAGAACATTTATTATGAACATAATAAAGTCTAAAAACACAAATTTCTAAACAATCGAATTAACTAACAAGGATGAGTGTGTATGTGTGTATGTATGTAAATTAGGGGCTCTCAAAATGGTGGTTGACCAAAGAGTAACGCCTTCCTGAGCTTGCTTTCAAAATGGTCACTGACCCCCTAAGAGGTTGCTTTACGGCCGAAGGGGAAGGTTTCTCTAGGTGAAATGCTATGTGTGTCTGTGTGTATGTTAATCAGATAATGACAGTCAGAGAGAAAGCCTGTGAAGAGCGTATCTAACACTTAACTTTCAAATAACACAATATCAGAAACACATATCAACCTTATAAACACGCACAGAATCGAATAAACAGTCGTGCTTAGCGTAGTATAATTATTAAGCCCAGATTATGTTACCAGTCCGAGGGAAAGAGGAAAGGAAGTTGCAGTTCTGTGACGTCTCCTGGCTTTGTGGTCGTAGAGTTCTCTGTCTTAGCGTTACTGTGGAGCCGTGTGCTCAGATGCTGGTTCGAAGTCCTGACCTGCAGGACATTGAGTCGCTGCTAGGAAGTTGTAGAGCTTGAAGGGCGAGGAGGTTTCCTTGAGAAGATGAGTTGGAGAGCTGCACCTCTGACCTCCGGGTTGTTGGTGGGAAGAGAAGATGTGTTGGAGCAATCAGGTTTCTCCCTCTCGCTGATGCAGGAGGAGAAGCTGGCTGCCTCCCTGCTGGAAGGTTGTGGAAAGATGGCTGGAGCAGCCTTCCGCCCTCAGAGGGAGTGGAGAAAGAGAACGATTTTGGGGCAGAAGTCCCCTTATATTGGCCCTGTGACCTCACGGATCCTGGACCAATGTGACCAATAGGAGGTGAGCATTTTGGCTCCTGACACCTTTGTGTGAGGTGGTCCAGACCACAGGACATGCAGCATCCTGGAACCTGTTACATCCTGGGGGACTGAGTTCTTTCGCTTTCTCGAGACTAAGAAACCCTGTTGCACTCTGGGAGACTGAGTTCACTCCAGAACATGCAGCTTGCTTGTTCCAAGCTTTGACCACACATTTAGGCCGAAATGAGGCCTGTGGTTTGCACAAAAAACATGTGCCAGCATCCCCCCTGTGGCTTCAGGGATCGCACCTGACGGGTGTTCCTGAGGGCATATCTGAACATGTTTAGTGCAAAGATGGAAAAGTCAATTGTCAGTTCATTTGGATGGTAACATCTGGGCATTTGTGTATCCTATCTAGTTAAGCTAAGCAAGATTCAAATTAGACAAATCATTCAGAGTTACAGTAACAGTACAATATGAACAACCTGTGCTGTTCACTAGGTTCAAGGAGAAAACAGAAAAATGTGACATTAGTAAATTGTAAGATAAGTTGTAAAGAGGCACGTACAATGATAAGGTCATTTTTTTGGGGGAATTTCCAAGAGTTTTGTTTCCTCATTAGATCTTACTCAATTTAGTACAGGGGCTAGCTGCATTGGTTATGGCCGTGAGGAACGAGCTCTGGATCGCCTGTGTCTTGGCTCAGGCCTGTAATGGTCTGCGGGGCCAGAGTCTAAGTTGCGTTCAGAGGCGCTGTCACTGTGTGCTCGGTCATAACCATATTTTGAACTGTACTCAGAGATGCTGTCGTCATCTTCTGACTAGTGGTAGTTTGTTTGGGCCAGAATGTCAGAGTACGGCTTCCTGCAGCTTCTACTGTGGGAATGCCTATCTCTCGGAACTTGGTGCACAAGGCAGATACGCTCTGTGTCCCGATGCTGCCTGTTGTCACCCCCCCTTGTTTTGCTGTGAGGGGGGGTGTTTTGCGGCTGTGGATAAATTTGACACCTTGGTGTTTGTTCTGACTCGGGTGCACCAACTGTAGCCTTGAGAGTGATAACAGTTTCCCAAGTCACCTGTGACATCTTCCTGAACTGCTGCATTGAAGGTTTTCCTTCCTGTGTCATCAGTACAACATGTATGCGTATATATGGATGTAAATTGCGTAAGAACGTGTCATTGAAGGTGGGATTTTCTTCTAGGCCTGGTTCGTTCTTTCCTTGAAAATAAACATGCCTCAAACGTATGAAATAATCATTGGGATTTTCGCGACGTGAATGTTTAATTTTGGATGCTGTAACAATGGCTGTTATCTCATCAGCAGTAGAAGAGAATTCCTCGACTAGTGCTTGACGGAGCTCTGTGTAGTTACTTGTGATACTGGAAGGAAGTGACTGAATAAACTTAAGAACAGCTGTAGAGCTGGTTTCTAACACAAGTCTAACCTTCTCTCTTTCTGTTGCATTTGGCACATCACTTAAGCTGAGATCTAGTTCTCTAAAGTAATTATCAATGTTGTTATCACAGTTGTCTGGATCAAATTGTTCAATATCTTTAGCTAGAAACTCAAGCAACTCAAAGCGCGGACACTGTGAGGTCCGGCTGCGTGCATCACCTCCTGCAGGTCTCTCTGGTTGAGGGGGAGGTGCTAAAACATTTTTGAATAGGAAGCTGTTACCTCTTCCTGTCGGTGGAGGATCAGAAGGTGACTTCATTCCCAAAGACTTCGGGTCGGATGGGATTCTGTCCCTCTTTGGGAGTGAAGAGGGAGTTAACCGTACACTATTGGAGGAGTTTGAATCGGAATAACCAGAATCACTTTGGTTCAAAAACTGATGTGAGGCCGCGCCTTCTAATCTAAGTTTTAACAATTCCTCCTTGTGTGAAAACAGATCTGACTCTGCTGAGTGCAGGTCTTCCAAATAGTGCAGAGTATTCTTACTAGCAGTCTGAACCTCCTGGAGGAGAAAAGCATTTTGTGCTCTAAGGGCATTTACCTCCTGTTCCACGGCTGCTTTGCTCTGACAGGCAAGGTTGATTTGCCTGTGGAAGTTAAGAATCATACATCTCAACAATGGACCCTTTGATGCTGTTTGTGCATCGCACCTGTCATTAAATAAAGAATCTATTTCTTTATTACACTCATGGAAGTTCAACTTGTTGATGAATTTAGGATATCCAGGGGTCAGGCTCGGTGCTAGGGAAGAAACAAATTGTTCTACACAGGGGTACTCCATTGTTGGATCTGAAATTCAAGGATTAGATTTAAGTGTATACGCTATGGTGAGTAAAACAGTTCACCAAACTTTTAATCACACTAACTGATATGCAGGGCAGTAACAGTTAGGGGTTCTATAAATTCACAGGGCTGGAAGCACACTGTGGCTCTTTCTCAGGTTCTCTTATCCAACTTAGGCTGATATGCTAGGCAGTAACAGCCAGGTACAAGCTCTGTAACATAGAGCCATTTAACAGTTACAGGCAATTTTGCAGCTTAACCATTTAACATTGAATGTGATATTCAAATGTTAAAAGCAATTATTAAAATTTCAACAAGGAACATTGAACTACAATTATTGGCAACAATAGCAATCTTTTAGGGTAACACTATGGGGACATAAAATGGTAGTTCTTAATAATTAATTATTAATAAACATTTCATTTATGAGTAAATTCAATTTCACCACAATGCACTTGTTTGTAAATGCGGTTGAATGTCTACTCCGGTGGCAGACTAGTGGAATTGAATTCAAACCTTTGACTTGACTGAAAATTACAAATTCACTTATTTCTGGCTTTTGACAGAAATGAAAAACACATTAACATTGCATAGTAATTAATTTTTGCTAACTGTACTCTGCCTCACACGGGGCACCATTATGCTGTGCAATAGTGCTTAAAAAGTGTTACCATAGAATAGTGTGCCTTTAATATTTAATACTAATACTTTGAGCTTGTTTCACTCTGTTATATTTAACAGCTAGAATTTCATCCCTCCGAGGCCAAACAGTCTCCGTATGAAACACTTTAATTCACTAGATCCAGATTTCTATCTGGATCTACACCAAATTTCTCACACTTGTAAATATCACTCCACCTTTTCTTCATCAAGATTAATGAATTATTATTACTGAGTTGTTTTTTGACAGATAACACGTCAGTCCACCAAGTTTCTAGATAATCAGTCCAGGAGTTTTTGCGTAATCCTGCAAACTAACAAACAGACGAAGCCTGACCTTGGAGATGGAGGTAATGATAAAGTCTCATATGTGTCTTTCTTCTGCAGAAAGAAGTTGACGAGACCCTGCTGACCAACGTATGGATCGATCATGTACGTAAAATTTATTTTACAGGAAAATATCTGTATATTTGTTTGCATAGATCCTCTAATTACGCACACCTTTCTGCACATTTTACTGACCCTCAACTGTTGCTGTGTTTGTATATTTTGTGTTTTTGCTTTGTTGTATGTGTTAGACGTGGACCGACTACCGGCTGTCGTGGAACTCCACAGAGTTCGATGGTATTGAGATGCTTCGCCTGCCGCCCAGCATGTTGTGGCTGCCGGAGATTGTGCTGGAGAACAAGTGGGATTCAATTCTCTGTATTCATTTGTGTTTATGGAGACAAAATGAAACATGTTTATCACACATATATAAATATATATCTTACCTATAATCTCTAAATCTGTATTAAAGATCAGTTCATCGTCCTCTGACCTTGAGCAAGACCACGAGCCTCTGATTTCTCCTCATGTGTTTGTATGTGAGGAGAAATCAGAATAGATCAGAATACGATCTAACTGGGCCCCTCTGCCTCTCCCCAGTAACGATGCCCAGTTCCAGGTGGCCTACTACAGCAACGTGCTGGTGGATCCCACTGGGAGCTGCATCTGGCTGCCTCCCGCCATCTTCCGCTCCTCCTGCTCCATCAACGTCAACTACTTCCCCTTCGATTGGCAGAACTGCACGCTCAAATTCACGTGAGACAGAATCCACACGTGTTTCAGTTTTGTTTCTTGTAGGAAACATGGATCAGTGATGATGAGCGTCGAGTGTGTCACTTTGTTCATGAACCTGAAAACGCTGTTTCCCATGTTGCTTTGCAGTTCTCTGACCTACAATGCCAAAGAGATCCGGATGCTGCTGAAGGAGGAGTCGAACGAAACCAGCAAGTGGACGGTGGAGTGGATCGTCATCGACCCGGCCAGCTTCACAGGTGACGCACATGTCCAGTCCAGTGAGTTCCTCCTGACCTCAACTCACTGATCTGAACCTCAGTCTGGGTTTGTTCTGTCTCTGTCGCTGCTCCTCACTGGTTTCAACAGAGAACGGCGAGTGGGAGATCAACCACCGGCCGGCCAAGAGGAACACGTACAAACACATTCCCATGGAGAGCAACAAGCACCAGGACATCACCTTCTACCTGGTCATCAAACGCAAACCTCTCTTCTACATCGTCAACATCATCATCCCCTGTGTGCTCATCTCCTTCCTGGCCTCGCTGGTCTACTACCTGCCGGCTGACAGTCAGTGCCCCCCCCACACCTCCGACTGACAGGAGACACACTTTGAGGAATGAGAGGAGATGTCTCCTCAGGAGTGGTTCCTAGAATTTAAACACTTACATGTGTGTGTGTGTTTGTGTTTGTGTGTGTGTGTGTGTGTGTGTGTGTGTGTGTGTGTGTGTGTGTGTAGGTGGTGAGAAGATGACCTTGTCCATCTCTGTGCTCTTGGCTCAGTCTGTGTTTCTGCTGCTGATTTCTCAAAGACTCCCAGAGACTTCCATGTCTGTACCACTTATTGTCAAGTAGGTTACACACACACAACACAACACACACCTAATAAAGACAACAATCAAAGATACAAAGGAGGAAATATTGAGTTTTCTGTTTCTTTATACATCACGTGTGTGTGTCTGTGTGTGTGTCTCAGGTATTTGATGTTCATCATGGTGCTGGTTACAATTGTGGTGCTGAACTGTGTGGTCGTCCTCAACCTGCACTTCAGGACCCCGAGCACACACGTCATGTCTGACTGGACCAAAAAGGTAACACACACACACATAGACACACACAGACACACACAAACACACACACACACAGTTTCTCTGTGATTAACCAGTTTTCTATTGGTACTATTTGACCTGGTTTGATTCTGGTGTGACTTCTGGATCTTATTTCTAATCATTCCTTTGTAAAAGATGACTCAGCGTTTTCTCTGCTGTGACTCAAAGACTTTAGCTTCTTTAAAGAAGAGTTTTTTTAAGAATACATTTTAAAGCCTGATTTAATTTCCCCTCTTCTCTGTCCAGTTCTTCCTGGAGCGCCTGCCCCGGATCCTGCGCATGTCCCACCCCTCGGACGAGGAGCCCCACTGGGATCGAGCGCTGCCCCGGCGGTCCAGCTCGGTGGGGTACATCGCCGCGGCGGAGGAGTACTACAGCTTCAAGTCCCGCAGCGAGCTGATGTTCGAGAAGCAGTCAGTGAGACACGGGCTGACCACACGGACCACACACGCTGCAGGTTCGAGAGCAGGTCACTCAGTGGAGTTCACACTTCAGACAGTTAGATTCCATCAAGCTGCTCCACCTCACTCAGAGAGACCAGTCCCCTCAGTGTGTAGCACGGCTTCATCCAGGTCCATGAAGGATTCTGTGAGGAACCAGAGAAAAGACAGACTCCTTTGTGTTGTTGTGTTGAAGTGTGTGTGTGTTGTCTACACCAACCTGCTCTGTGTGTTTGCTCTGGTTGTGCAGTGGTGAGTCCACAGGACGACGGAGGGATGACAGAGCAGCTGTACGCAGAGATCAAGCCGGCCGTGGACGGAGCCAACTACATCATCAAACACATGCGCAACAAGAACGACTACAACGAGGTGACACACACACACAAACCCACACACACACACAGAGAGGAAAGCAGGAGTCTTCTGTAGCTGATGACTTACAGATGAATGAGATGAATGACTCGATGCACTGTTTCATGAAGCAGAGTTAAACTTTAGTGTAACATTGTGTTACGCTCACTCGCTGTGTGCGTCTCACTCTGACCTCACACCTTCAGCCTTGTGTGCAGAATGCAACGTGTGGTTGTGTGTTCACAGGAGAAAGACAACTGGAGCGGCATCGCTCGCACGGTGGATCGTCTCTGCCTCTTCCTCGTCACTCCGGTGATGACGATCGGCACCATCATCATCTTCCTCATGGGGATCTGCAACCACCCCCCCCACCTGCCCTTTAAGGGAGACACACACGACTACAGAGAGGAAAACCCACGGCTGCTGTAACACATACACACACACACACAAACACACTCACTGCCATGTGGGTCTAGAGTTTGTTGCCTCTATATTATTTGTGGGTCCAGGTGCATAGTTGTGTGTTTCTTCAATCAAAAGTGGACAACGGAATAACAGAATAATCAAACTAGTATTTTAATTTGATTTGTGTGGTTTGAATAAACATTTATACTCAGTGGACATCTTTGATTTTATTTTTGTTCTGCATATATTATTATTATTATTATTGTTATTATTATTAAGAACATAACTGAGCGATTATCATTTGAAATAAAATGTAAATAAACTTAGTTTAATCCGTCATCACACACACACTAAATCAAAAACTTAACACTGGTGACATTAGAAGAAAAAGAAGCTTAATGCAGGAAGATACAAGTTTTTCTAAAATGCCATCAAAAACCAAAACAGTTAACATGTGAATACTCAGTAAATGATATTCTACTGCATCTAGTATTTATGATATATTCAAACATACAAAAGGCAAAAGACTCTCCGGCTAAAATGACGTCTCATGGACGGACGGAAGTTTTACTCAGTACGATACTGGGATGCAAATCCACACAGCAAGACAACAGAGCCAGAAAACACTTGGATGTACTGGACACATACAAGTACAAGAGTCAAATACTTCTGTCCAGAACGTAGACGGGAGCCGTGTATCAAAATACTCTGAGACGTACAGAAACCTGGAGGCCGGACGTCCTCACAGTCTGTCCACACTCCAGAAACTGTCTCTGTCTGGAGGAGACAACGACCTGAAAACTGTGACTCATCGTTAAAAACACAAGGCATTTGATCTGAGACACAAAAAGACACAGTGTGTTAGTTCCTGTATTTCAACCCAAGCTCAATGATTCAACGTGAGACATCTTTAAACTGTTATTATCTCTAATTCCTCCTTGCCCCCCCCACTCTCCAACTCGTCTCTTAAAGACAGAAATCAGACGGAGGCACTTTCCCGTCCTCATTTCCACACTAAGTCTTGTGATGTCCTGTAGTTTTCTCTTTGTCAATAAAAACTCTTTTCTCTTCTCACATTATTCTCGTAAGTTAGACAGATGTCTCACTCTGCTCCAGTTCACCTCAAACATGTTTTAAACAAGTTAAACTAACCTGAACCTGAGATAAACACAAACTTAATCTCACCTTAACTTAAACCTGAAACTACTTCATGCTTAAAAATGAAGTGAAACCATCATGTTGAGTGTCTCCACAAAATAACACAAACTGTTCAACACAACAGGTCCAACATGTTCACTGTCTTCAGGACATCATCTCTCCGACACTTTCTGTCCCTTGTCTCTGCTGGGAACCTCCCATCATCAATTATTTCCCAGCATGCTGCTGTTCCCAGAGGCCTGCTACAGTCTACCCCTGGTGGTTGTTCTGAGGTGGTGGTCGAGAACGTACAACAAGAATCTTCATCTACGTTTGTATAAAACGTCCTCGGGTCAGTTTTCTATTAAATATGGTAAAATGTTTATGAAACAGTTTCCTCAGAGACTTAAAGATGCTCTGCTCTTCATCGACTCTTCTTCATACTGTAAATGTCTCATTCACTTTTCTTCTGCTTGTTTCCATTATGTCAAACTGGTGATTTTGTTCTTTTACCTGCACCAAGGACGAGATGTTTCCACCAGTTGGTTTGAAGAGGAAAGAAAAGCTGAGTCATGATTCCAGTGAAGTCGGTGGAAGGATGTTTATTGAGCATTAAAGCAGAGACAAGTTGAAACAGAACTTTTCTCTCTGAGATGTTTTTCTTCTCGTTACATCTGGTTTGTCACAGAGGAAATGATCCATGTGTTTGACTCATAGACTGAATATAAAGGCTTTGACTGGGATGTGCTGCTGTTATACTGCAGCGCCACCTGTGGGTCAAAAATAGAAAAGCCACCACCGCTCTGCACCTGATGCAGAAATGAAAACGTCTCATTTTTAAGTCCAGAGTTTTGATCTTTTGTGTCAAAGACAAAACTCAAAGTGATTTGATTGTGTTGAACTTTGTGTTGAACTAAATCAATTTGTGACGTGAATCCAGGAACATTAAGATCATAAACAAACAGAATGTGGTTCTACACACATGGAGACAGACTGAGGGACAAAGGTGGAACAGAATAAAGGAAACTTAAACACATATATGTGACTCTTTATAGAGGGGTTATACATTCTGCTTGTGTTGTGTCATTTCAATAAACACATTCTTCATGTGGATAAACACAAGCTACATATTACAACAACCTCCTCTGATTCCTCTGGAGCTCTGTCTCCACTCTGCCTCCCAGCAACAAGGCCCAGTCAGAGCCGCTCTACACACAAGCTGCTGCTGCTTCAGCCTCTGGATCCTCAGGACACAGATCAGCCTCCGTCCACACACACTGTCCTCTTCACACTCATCTCAAGTGAGACCACCTCCACCTGTTGAGAGAAGAAGACATCAGTGTTACAGAGACTCACTTCATCAGCTGTGAGTCAGTGATGCAGCTCATCCAGTAGAAAGAGCAGCAGGGACTTCAGTCCTGTTCAGAGGTGGAGCAGCTTCCTCTCTGCTTCATGTTCACGTGTTGGAATGAACACGCTAAGAGCTCAGTGTGTGTCCTCTGCATGTCAAAGTGCAGAGTGGACACCTGAGAGGTGGATTTACTGCTGTTACAGGTGAAACCATGTTTCAGTTTCACTGTGTGTTGATGAACATCTGCTTCTGACAAACTGGGACCAGAGGAGACAGATGGACCTCAGCAGAGGTTCTGCTCTGTATAAAGAGCTCCTGGTTACCATGTGATGAGGAGAGGCTTCAGTCCCACTGATCTCAGAGCTGTAACAAAGATCCACCTGATCAGTTCTTCACTGATGAAGTGAGAGGACAAACTGTCTCAGATCAGATGAAGACGACACCGTCTCTGTCCCTCGTGTGAGGCTGTCAGCTGTGGTCCAGCTTCACTTCCTGTTCACATGAAAACAACAACAACTGTCGTCTTCACGTCAACTCAGTCACATGATCCCAAGCAGCTTGTGGCTCGTCTGATTGGCCGACTGTTGTCTCTCTGTGTATCTGTCCAATCCTGACGTCTGTCCTCATTGTCCTCTCACAGCTTCACTGAGGAAACACTGAGTCCTGAACTATGAAGACACTTCAACATGTCCAGGAGATCTTTCTGAGATCAGCTCAACTGAACCTGACAGACACAGTCAGGCTAAGTGGTCACATGACGCTGGTTATCAACTCGTTAAGTTAACTCAGGTTTTCCTCATCGAGATCTGAGCCTGCACATAAAAGGGGTGGGGTCTACTGTGTATGACCAATCACAGGCATGGACAGTTTGACTAACAGCAGAGCCTCATATTTCACAACCAGGATCAAACTGTTCTATAATAAAAATCAGAGGAGAACAAACACATGATCCAGAATAAAAGAAACTCAGTCACAGCTGCTAAATGCAGGAAGAACCGCTGGTAAAACATCTGGATCATGTCAATGTGTAAGTTACAGCGCCCCCTGGTGGCATCTGGTAAAAATATATTACGTGACCACGACATAATAACTTGTGAACAAGATAAATAACTCGAGGCCACGAGATCTGAATCTGTTGTTTACTAACAAGACGAGTGGAAGAGAAGAAGACACAAACTGTCTCACTGTCTCTGAGGACACACACTGACTGAGGTCATCTGGTGTTTTGGTGACAGGATGAGTCTGGAGACATTGAGATGTTCTGGGTGAGTTAGAGATCAACTGAACCAACCAGAAGTTGATTTAAACTTCCCTTATCCGTCCCTTTAAGGAGTGTGCACCACACAACAGTGTAGAGTCACTATGGTCAGTGGGCGGAGCTTCTATACGGGTTGATCTCCAACTTAACCTTGAGCAGGTTAGCCGTTCATCAGAAGTTACCATGGTGATTTACCTCGTTAAGAAGTGGACGAGCTTCGTAGAACTGAAAAAACTAAACCTGAAGTTAACCTGATAACCACAAATCCTGCTTGGTAGCACAGACCCTGGATCTGTGATACTGACTGTGTTTATTAAAATACTGATGAAAACAGCGTGGACTGACTCGAACCATCTACTGACCTCAGAGTCTCCAGTCGACAGGTTGGACTCTGCAGTAGATCAAGCAGCTCCTTCACTCCTGAGTCCTGCAGGTTGTTTAGTCTCAGATCCAGTTCTCTCAGATGAGAGGGGTTTGACCTCAGAGCTGAAGCCAGAGAAGAGCAGCTGATCTCTGACAGTCTGCAGCTCCTCAATCTGGATAAAGAATAAAACTTAACTGTAAATTAAACTGAATTCATTTGTGAAAATAAAGGACTTTGACTAAACATCACTCTCTCTATTTTCAGACCTGAAGTCTGAGTCAAATTGTTCTGGACATTTTCTGGAACTTGTCCTGCAGCCTCCTAATAAAGTTTCTGAGTGAGTCCATGTGAGAATAGAGCAGGTGCATGTCCAGAGGATTCACAGAGAGCCAGTGGATGTGTTGAGGACACAAACATGTGAGACAGACATGAAACTGGAAGAACACAAATATTTGAGGATGAAGAAGAGGAGCCGTACACATAGAAGACGAAGACGTCAACTTGGAAACACAAGGAGATTCCAGAGCTTTTGGTGATGAGGGCCAACGCCAATGTGGATGAACTGTAAACAACAACACTGATCTTTCCACACTAGAATTTATACGTCATGTCCGGACTCCTGCTGCTCCACCCATTCTTCATATGTCAAAATCAAACTACAGAAAATGTCCAGACACTATTTTACAGAGTTCAGTTTGGACATGTTCAGGAGTCGTGGATTACGTTCACATGTACGACACCTGGAGACGTCACTAACTCCATCAAACCTGTAACTTAACATTACTTAACATATCCATGGTTATCATGCAGATATGTGTTCTTTTTTTTCCTCGTCTGAATGTTCCCACATGTTCATTTTGCTATTAACATTAAAACATGATGTCTGACCTCAGAGTCTCCAGTTGACAGGTTGGATTCTGTAGAAAACCGCACAGGTCCTTCACTCCTGAGTCCTGCAGGTTGTTTTCTCTCAGATCCAGGTCTCTCAGATGAGAGGGGTTTGATCTCAGAGCTGAAGCCAGAGAAGAACAGCTGATCTCTGACAGTCTGCAGCCATTCAACCTGTATAAAGAAATATGAATATTAGAATGTGTCCTCCTGTTGTTGTGGATCGTCATCATGTCAACACAGACTCTCAACATGCTGCTGACCTAAGGCCAGTCTGTGACCTGAAGATAAATATCAGATCAGACATGTTGGACCATTGTTTCATTCATCAGCTTCTTCTCTGTGTGTTGGTCACTGAGCAGGTTTGTGTAATTAAACACTGTTTAAAGTAGGGATGACTCCTGACAGTCACTTCCTGTTTGTTTCTATACTTATCAACTGTCCAACGTGTTTCAATAAGAATGTGTCTTATTCTGAAAACCTGAGGAGGACGAGTGCTCGGCCTCAGTCCACATGTTATTTACTGACACTTTCTTAGTGATCAGGAGCAGGTGAGTGCAGGTGAATGGAGTTGATGAGGTGGATGTGACTGACAGGCTGGGTGAGTGACAGGTGACTGAGGGACAGTGAGCAGAGCAGAACTGAGACAATTTAAATAAATAATGACCCAATAAGAAAGAAAGTCTGAAAAGTGAAGAAGGATTTAAGGACCTCAGAGTCTCCAGTCGACAGTTTGGACTCTCCAGTCCAGAACACAGCAGCTTCACTCCTGAATCCTGCAGGTAGTTTAGACTCAGATCCAGTTCTCTCAGATGTGAGGGGTCTGACTTCAGAGCTGAGGCCACGACTTCACAGTGAGTCTCTGAGAGTCCACAACCACGGAGTCTGTAATTAAAGAAAATATCTGTTAAAATAAAAGCAGAAAACACAACATTCATACAAAACGTGATCATGTGACCCTCTCCCTGGTAAATCCCCTCTTTGCCTCATGAACATGTTAAAAACTCCTCAAGAGAATCCTTTGAGATTTGGTTCAAGCGTTCATTCAGACTGACAGAGGAACTCATTAGATTCAGGTGGTCAGAGGTCAAAGGTCAAAGGTCACAGTGACCCTCACACACACACACACACACACACCACACTAAACCACACCACACACACAAACACGCCAACCTAACTCTGATCTCCATGTCTTTGGGTTTGTGGAGGAAGCTGGAGAACCCAGAGAAAACCCGGCAGACACCAGGAGAACCTCCTCCTCCCAGAAAGGCTGCACACACACTGCAACTCCATGCTGCCCCAAACAACGAGGATCATTTAACACTGAGTGTATTTGAAGAACGACTCATCTCCACTGATTGAACATGTTATTGATCATGTCTGGACTCACCGAGCCTTCCTGCAGTTCCTCACAGCTGGGATCAGTCTCAGTCGCCCCTGGTCTGATGTGTTGAACTTCATCAAGTCCAACTCATCCAGAACCTCCTCTGACATCTGCAGCATGTAGGCCAGAGCTGAGCAGTGGATCTCAGAGAGTTTCTTCTTTGATCTGTTCTCTGACGTCAGGAACTGTTTCATCTGCTGATGAACTGAGTGGTCGTTCATCTCAGTCAGACAGTAGAAGATGTTGATGCTTCTGTCAGGAGAAATGTCATCACTCTTCATCTCCTTCAGGTTGTTGATGATTCTCTGGATGATCTCTGGATTGTTCTCTGTCCGACCCAGCAGGCCTCTTAAGACTCTCTGGTTGGACTCCAGACTGAGGCCGTGAAGGAAGCGAACAAACAGGTCCAGATGACCATTTGTACTGGTGAGGGATTTCTCCATGGTTCTCTTCAGGAGGTCATCCAGGGAGAAGGCACTGTCTGTGTCCCCATATGTTCCCAAGAAGTTGCTGAGTTCTCCTGTGTTCCTCTCGGTGTAACAGTGGAACATGTAGACTGCAGCCAGAAACTCCTGAACGCTCAGATGGACAAAGCAGTAGACTGATTTCTGGAAGATCACACACTCTCTTCTGAAGATCTCAGTCCAAACTCCTGAGTACACCGAGGCATCTGTGACATTAAGACCACACTGCTCCAGGTCTTCTTGGTAGAACATGATGTTTCCTTCCTCCAGATGTTTAAGTGCCAGCCTCCCCAGCTTCAGGAGAACGTCCCTGTCAGCCTCCGTCAGCTGCTGTGGAGTCGTCTCATGTCCCTCACCGTACTTGTTGTTCTTCCTCTTTGTCTGAACCAGCAGGAAGTGGGAGTACAGGTCAGTCAGGGTCTTGGGCAGCTCTCCTCTCTGGTCTGTGGTCAACATGTGCTCCAGAACTGTAGCACTGATCCAGCAGAAGACTGGGAGTTGACACATGATGTGGAGGCTCCTGGACGTCTTGATGTGTGAGATGATTCTGCTGCACAGCTCTTCATCACTGAATCTCCTCCTGAAGTACTCCTCCTTCTGGGCCTCAGTGAAGCCTCGTACTTCTGTGACCCTGTCAACACATGCAGGAGGGATCTGATTGGCCGCCGCAGGTCTGGAGGTTATCCAGACGAGAGCAGAGGGAAGCAGATTCCCCCGGATGAGGTTTGTCAGCAGCACGTTGACTGATGACCTCTGTGTGACCTCAGACACAAGCTCACTGTGGTTGAAGTCCAGAGAAGGTCTGCTTTCATCCAGGCCGTCAAAGATGAACAAAGGTTTACAGACAGCGAGCGTCTCTGCAGTGAGCTTCTCTAACGCTGGATGGAAAACACGGAGCAGCGTGAGAAGACTGTGCTGCTGGTCCTTCACCAGGTTCAGCTCCCTGAACGAAAGCACAGCCAGCAGACCCACATCCTGGTTCTCTAAACCCTCTGCCCAGTCCAGAGTGAACTTCTGCACCGAGAAGGTTTTTCCAACGCCAGCGACGCCGTAGGTCAGGACAACTCTGATGCTGCTCTGCTGGTCAGTGGAGGCTTTAAATATGTCGTGGACCTTGATGGGAGTGTCATGGAGGATCTTCATCTTGGAAGCCGTCTCAAGCTGCCTCACCTCATGTTGAGTATTAACCTCTTCACTCTGTCCCTCTGTGTGTATGTAGAGCTCAGTGTAGATCCTGTTGGGGAGGGTTCTACTTCCTGTTTCATCAGCTCCTTCAGTCACATGTTCAGATCTCCTCAGACTGAGCTTATGTTCATCTAAAACCTCCTGCAAACCACGATCTGCTGAAAGACAAGAAACAATGTCAGAGACAGAGAATCTGAGAAGCTGCTGATTGTTTTCATCAGATACAGAAAAACTACAGAAAATAAAAGCTTTTTAACTTTGTGCTTTTCTAACGATGTTAAATGTTGATGCTGTATGAAGGAACAAAATAAAACCACATGAGCTGTTGTCAGAAGTGAAGACATCAGCAGACACATGTACAGTGCTGCTCTGACCGTCTGTCTGACCTCCAGCTCCTGTTCTGGATCTTTGTCCACACTGGGGACAGGAGGAGTCTCCTGAAGAACCCAACTGGTCCCAGTATGAGGTGATGCACTGTCTGCAGAACCAGTGTCCACAGCTGGTGGAGACTAGATCCTTCAGGACGTCCTGACACGAAGCACAGCAGGACGACTGCTCCTCCTCAGAAACATGACTCCTCTTCCTCTCCCTGTGAAGACATGTCCTGATAACTCACATGTCACAGTCACAGGTTGTCATTACTTCTGTCAAGGAGGTTTTGTTTTCACCCAGTATGTTTGTGTGTTGGTTGGTTCGTTAGTGGGATTATACAAAATGACAGATTACCAGTAAACTTGGTGGAAGGCTGTGGTCTGTGAACCAGATTGGGGGGGGGGGGGGGGGGGGTCCTCTTTCACAGACATGTTCAGAGGACTGATGTTTACAAGTTTGTCGAACTTGGTGCAGATCCAAATCAAAATGAGTCTCTAGTGGATTTCAAAGTGGTTTCATAAGGAGCGTGTTGGTTCTTGGTGGAGGTCTGAGCTCTTTGAGTGATTCTGAGAGATTAGTCACTAACTTCAATGAAGCTGTGTCCTAATGCAGGGGCCACACTAGAGGAAACTAGATCCTCTTCAGAGCAGGTCACAGTAGAAACAGTCTCTTACTCTGTGTGTGAGGGTCCAGGTTCATTACTGAGGAGTGGAGGAAGTTCTTTGGACCGGTCAGTCTTCAGAGACACACAGCTGAACCCTGGAGACTCTGCTGGGTCCTCTTCCTCCTCATAACCACTCATCTTCAGTCTGAGAGGAGAAACACTGTGAGCTCAAAGGAACCATCACACACACACACACACACACACACACACACACACACACACTCTCATATTTATGACTTGAATATGGTCATAAATATGAATACTACCTTGTATATAAGTACATATTGAACATTAGTTATCCAGCTGTCAGTCCCTCACTTCCATTGTGTGTGATAAGGACTGAACTGTCTGTAGGAGAGACTCACTTCATCAGCTGTGAGTCAGTAATGCAGCTCATCCAGTAGAAAGAGCAGCAGGGACTTCAGTCCTGTTCAGAGGTGGAGCAGCTTCCTCTCTGTTTCATGTTCACGTGTTGGAATGAACACGCTAAGAGCTCAGTGTGTGTCCTCTGCATGTCAAAGTGCAGAGTGGACACCTGAGAGGTGGATTTACTGCTGTTACAGGTGAAGCCATGTTTCACTGTGTGTTGATGAACATCTGCTTCTGACAAACTAGGACCAGATAAGACAGATGGACCTAAGCAGAGGTTCTGCTCTGTATAAAGAGCTCCTGGTTACCATGTGATGAGGAGAGGCTTCAGTCCCACTGATCTCAGAGCTGTGACAAAGATCCACCTGATCAGTTCTTCAGACACAGTCAGGCTAAGGGGTCACATGACGCTGGTTATCAACTCGTTAACTCAGGTTTTCCTCATCGAGATCTGACTGGCGCATAAAAGGGGCGGGGTCTACTGTGTATGACCAATCACAGACATGGACAGTTTGACTGACAGCAGAGCCGCATATTCACAACCAGGATCAAACTGTTCTATAATAAAAATCAGAGGAAAACAAACACATGATCCAGAATAAAAGAAACTCAGTCACAGCTGCTAAATGCAGGAAGAACAGCTGGTGAAACATCTGGATCGTGTCAATGTGTAAGTTACAGCGCCCCCTGGTGGCATCTGGTATAAATATATTACGTGACCATGACATAATAACGTGTGAACAAGATAAATAACTCGAGTCCATGAGATCTGAATCTGTTGTTTACTTACAAGATGAGTGGAAGAGAAGAAGACACACACTGTCTCACTGACTCTGAGGAAACACACTGTCTCACAGTCTCTGAGGACACACACTGTCTCACTGTCTCTGAGGACACACACTTACTCTGAGGACAAACGCTGTCTCACTGTCTCTGAGGACACACACTGTCTCACTGTGTCTGAGGACAAACACTGTCAAACTATCTCTGAGGACACACACTGTGGTGGAAACCTCTGACATCACTACTCAATAGAAACACATGGACCTGTCTCCAGGAAGCTGACTGAGGTCATCTTGTGTTTTGGTGACAGGATGAGTCTGGAGATATTAAGATGTTCTGGGTGAATTAGAGATCAACTGAACCAACCAGACGTTGATTTAAACTTCCCTTATCCGTCCCTTTAAGGAGTAAGGAGAGTGTGCACCACACAACAGTGTAGAGTCACTGTGGTCAGTGGGCGGAGCTTCTATACAGGTTGATAACCAAATTAACCTGGAGCAATTTCGCCGTCATCAGAAGTTACCATGGTGATTGACCTCGTTAAGAAGTGGACGAGCTTCGTAGAACTGAAAAAACTAAACCTGAAGTTAACCTGATAACCACAAATCCTGCTTGGTAGCACAGACCCTGGATCTGTGATACTGGCTGTGCTTAGTAAAATACTGATGAAAGCAGCGTGGACTGACTCCAACCATCTACTGACCTCAGAGTCTCCAGTCGACAGGTTGGACTCTTCTTTAGATCAAGAAGCTCCTTAACTCCTGAGTCTTGCAGGTCGTTGTGTCTCAGATCCAGTTCTCTCAGATGAAAGGGGTTTGACCTCAGAGCTGAAGCCAGAGAAGAACAGCTGATCTCTGACAGACTGCAGCACATCAACCTGGATAAAGAATAAAACTAAACTGTTAATTAATGTTCATGTGTGAAAATAACAGACACATATTCATGTCAGCACAGACTCATAATATGGAAGAAAAATATGAAATCAGACATGTTGGATTAAAAACGAGTCCTGATTCAGTACAAATAGATTATTTGGACCCGGTCTCTGTCCTGCAGATCAGTTCAGGAAATCCAGAACTAAACTCAGTGTTTTAACAAGTAGCTGAATATTTAAAATATCACAGATTAATTAATGAATGGTTTCAAGTTATGTATGAAGAGGAATTATGTTAAATTAGAATTAAATGAGACAAATTGTGTATAAATGCTGTATTATAGATATGAGATCTACAAAAGTCAGTTAGTGAGCTGACCCCAGAGTCTCCAGTCGACAAGTTGGACTCTTTAGAAAAACACACAGCTCCTTCACTCCTGAGTCCTTCAGCCTGTTGATGCTCACATCCATTTCTCTCAGATGAGAGTGATTTGACATCAGAGCTGAAGCCAGAGAAGAACAGCTGATCTCTGACAGTCTGCAGCTCCACAACCTGGATAAAGAACAAAACTTAACTGTAAATTAAACTGAGTTAATGTGTGAAAATAACAGACACATATTCATGTGAGCACAGACTCATAACATGGAAGATAAATATGAAATCAAACATGTTGGACTAAAAACGAGTCCTGATTCACTACAAATAGATTATTTGGACTCGGTCTCTGTCCTGCAGATCAGTTTAGGAAATCCAGAACTAAAATGAGTGTTTTAACAAGTAGCTGTATATTTAAAATGTCACAGATTAATTAACGAATGGATTCAAGTTATGTAGGAAGAGGAATAATGTTAAATTAGAATTAAATGATAAATAACGTGTAAATAATGTATTATTGATATGAGATCTACAAAAGTCAGTAAGTTAACTTACCTCAGAGTCTCCAGTCGACAGTTTGGATTGTGTAGAAAACCACACAGCTCCTTCACTCCTGAGTCCTTGAGGTCGTTGTCAGTCAGATCCAGTTCTCTCAGATGAGAGGGGTTTGACCTCAGAGCTGAAGCCAGAGAAGAACAGCTGATCTCTGACAGACTGCAGCCCCTCAACCTGGATAAAGAAATATGAATATTAGAATGTGTCCTCCTGTTGTTCTGGATCGTCATCATGTCAACACAGACTCTCAACATGCTGCTGACCTCAGTCCAGTCTGTGACCTGAAGATAAATATCAGATCAGATATGTTGGACCATTGTTTCATTCATCAGCTTCTTTTCTGTGTGTTGGTCACTGAGCAGGTTTGTGTAATTAAACACTGTTTAAAGTAGGGATGGCTCCTGACAGTCACTTCCTGTTTGTTTCTATACTTATCAACTGTCCAACGTGTTTCAATAAGAGTGTGTCTTATTTTGAAGACCTGAGGAGAACGAGTGCTCGGCCTCAGTCCACATGTTATTTACTGACACTTTCTTAGTGATCAGGAGCAGGTGAGTGCAGGTGAATGGAGTTGATGAGGTGGGCGTGACTGACAGGCTGGGTGAGTGACAGATGACTGAGGGACAGTGAGCAGAGCAGACCTGAGACAATTTAAATAAATAATGACCCAATAAGAAAGAAAGTCTGAAAAGTGAAGAAGGATTTAAGGACCTCAGTGTCTCCAGTCGACAGTTTGGACTCTCCAGTCCAGAACACAGCTCCTTCACTCCTGAATCCTGCAGGTAGTTAAGACTCAGATCCAGTTCTCTCAGATGTGAGGGGTCTGACTTCAGAGCTGAGGCCACGAATTCACATTGAGTGTCTGAGAGTCCACAAGCACCGAATCTGTAATTAAAGAAAATGTAAAATTTGTGAAAATAAAATCAGAAAACACAACATTCATACAAAACGTGATAATGTGACCCTCACCCTGGTAAATCCCCTCTTTGCCTCATGAACAAGTTAAAAACTCCTCAAGAGAATCCTTTCAGATTTGGTTCAATTCAGACTGACAGAGGAACTCATTAGATTCAGGTGGTCAAAGGTCAAGGTCACACAGCATGTTCATGGCTTCTTCAAGTCTCAGGTCTGTCTTTAGGGAATTCTTCACATTTTGACCAGTTGGACTCAAAGATAACTGATTAGATTTCAGTGGTCAAAGGTCAAAGGTCACAGTGACCTCATATTATGTGAATGCAACATGTAAAGAACCTTGAGGGACGTACACTGCAATAGTTGGTGGTGGCGTACAAACAAAGGATGGGAACTCACACGCACACACACACGCGCAAACACACACACACACACACACACAAACACACCACACACGCACAGACACTCAGTCTCAAATCAACCTAACTCTGATCTAAATGTCTTATGGTTTGTGGAGGAAGCTGGAGAACCCAGAGAAAACCCTGCAGACACCAGGAGAACCTCCTCCTCCCAGAAAGGCTGCACTCACACTGCAACTCCATGCTGCCCCAAACAACGAGGATCATTTAACACTGAGTGTATTTGAAGAACGACTCATCTCCACTGATTGAACATGTTACTGATCATGTCTGGACTCACCGAGCCTTTTTGCAGTTCCTCACAGCTGGGATCAGTCTCAGTCGCCCCTGGTCTGATGTGTTAAATTTCTTCAGGTCCAACTCATCCAGAACCTCCTCTGACATCTGCAGCATGTAGGCCAGAGCTGAGCAGTGGATCTCAGAGAGTTTCTCCTCTGATCTGTTCTCTGACGTCAGGAACTGTTTCATCTGCTGATGAACTGAGTGGTCGTTCAACTCAGTCAGACAGTGGAAGATGTTGATGCTTCTGTCAGGAGAAATCTTATCACTCTCCATCTCCTTCAGGTTGTTGATGATTCTCTGGATGATCTTTGGATTGTTCCCTCTCCGACCCAGCAGGAATCCTAAGGCTCTCTGGATGATCTTTAGATTGTTCCCTGTCCGATCCAGCAGGCCTTTCAAGACTCTCTGGTTGGACTCCAGGCTGAGGCCATGAAGGAAGCGAACAAACAGGTCCAGATGACCATTTGTACTGGTGAGGGATTTCTCCATGGTTCTCTTCAGGAGGTCACACAGGGAGAAGTTACTGTCTATGTCCCCATATGTTCCCAAGAAGTTGTTGAGCTCTTTTCTGTTCCTCTTGGTGTAACAGTAGAACATGTAGACTGCAGCCAGAAACTCCTGAACGCTCTGATGAACAAAGCAGTAGACTGATTTCTGGAAGATCACACACTCTCTTCTGAAGATCTCAGTCCAAACTCCTGAGTACACCGAGGCCTCTGTGACATTAAGACCACACCGCTCCAGGTCTTCTTGGTAGAACATGATGTTTCCTTCCTTCAGATGTTTAAGTGCCAGCCTCCCCAGCTTCAGGAGAACTTTCCTGTCAGCCTCTGTCAGCTGCTGTGGAGTCGTCTCATTTCCCTCACCGTACTTGTTGTTCTTCCTCTTTGTCTGAACCAGCAGGAAGTGTGAGTACAGTTCAGTCAGGGTCTTGGGCAGCTCTCCTCTCTGGTCTGTGGTCAACATGTGCTCCAGAACTATAGCACTGATCCAGCAGAAGACTGGGATTTGACACATGATGTGGAGGCTCCTGGACGTCTTGATGTGTGAGATGATTCTTCTGCACAGCTCTTCATCACTGAATCTCCTCCTGAAGTACTCCTCCTTCTGGGCCTCAGTGAAGCCTCGTACTTCTGTGACCCTGTCAACACATGTAGGAGGGATCTGATTGGCCGCCGCAGGTCTGGAGGTTATCCAGACGAGAGCCGAGGGAAGCAGTTTCCCCCCGATGAGGTTTGTCAGCAGCACGTTGACTGATGACCTCTGTGTGACCTCAGACACAAGCTCCCTGTGGTTGAAGTCCAGAGAAGGTCTGCTTTCATCCAGGCCGTCAAAGATGAACAAAGGTTTACAGACAGCGAGCGTCTCTGCCGTGAGCTTCTGTAACGCTGGATGGAAAACACGGAGCAGCGTGAGAAGACTGTGCTGCTGGTCCTTCACCAGGTTCAGCTCCCTGAACGAAAGCACAGCCAGCAGACCCACATCCTGGTTTTCTAAACCCTCTGCCCAGTCCAGAGTGAACTTCTGCACCGAGAAGGTTTTTCCAACGCCAGCGACGCCGTTGGTCAGGACGACTCTGATGCTGCTCTGCTGGTCAGTGGAGGCTTTAAAGATGTCGTGGACCTTGATGGGAGTGTCATGGAGGATCTTCATCTTGGAAGCCGTCTCAAGCTGCCTCACCTCATGTTGAGTATTAACCTCTTCACTCTGTCCCTCTGTGTGTATGTAGAGCTCAGTGTAGATCCTGTTGGGGAGGGTTCTACTTCCTGTTTCATCAGCTCCTTCAGTCACATGTTCACATCTCCTCAGACTGAGCTTATGTTCATCTAAAACCTCCTGCAAACCATGATCTGCTGAAAGACAAGAAACAATGTGAGAGACAGAGAATCTGAGAATCTGCTGATTGTTTTCATCAGATACAGAAAAACT
Source organism: Platichthys flesus (assembly GCF_949316205.1). Lineage (NCBI taxonomy): Eukaryota > Metazoa > Chordata > Actinopteri > Pleuronectiformes > Pleuronectidae > Platichthys > Platichthys flesus. The sequence goes on from NC_084965.1 coordinate 1,352,044, forward strand.
TCAGAAAATAAAAGTTTTTTAACTTTGTGCTTTTCTAACGATGTTAAATGTTGATGCTGTATGAAGGAACAAAATAAAACCACATGTGCTGTTGTCAGAAGTGAAGACATCAGCAGACACATGTACAGTGCTGCTCTGACCGGCTGTCTGACCTCCAGCTCCTGTTCTGGATCTCTGTCCACACTGGGGATAGGAGGAGTGTCCTGAAGAACCAGACTGGTCCCAGTATGAGGTGATGCACTGTTTGCAGAACCAGTGTCCACAGCTGGTGGAGACTGGATCCTTCAGGACGTCCTGACACGAAGCACAGCAGGACGACTGCTCCTCCTCAGAAACATGACTCCTCTTCCTCTCCCTGTGAAGACATTTCCTGATAACTCACATGTCACAGTCACAGGTTGTCATTACTTCTGTCAAGGAGGTTTTGTTTTCATTCAGTATGTTTGTGTGTTGGTAGGTTCGTTAGTGGGATTGTAAAAAACCACAGATTACCAGTAAACTTGGTGGAAGGTTGTGGCCTGTGAACCAGATCGGGGGGTGCTCTTTCACAGACATGTTCAGAGGACTGATGTTTACCAGTTGGTGGAATTTGATGCAGATCCAAATCCAAATGAGTCTCTAGTGGATTTCTAAGTTGTGTCCTAATGCAGGGGCCACACTAGAGGAAACTAGATCCTCTTCAGAGCAGGTCACAGTAGAAACAGTCTCTTACTCTGTGTGTGAGGGTCCAGGTTCATTACTGAAGAGTGGCGGAGGGTCCATGGACCAGTCACTCAACAAAGACAGACAGCTGGACCCTGACGACTCTGCTCTCAGTCTGTGGTCCTGACCTCTGCAAACACAAACATATTTTTATTCAGAACACATCATTCACTGGTTCATTCTCTGAGGACTCAGTTTGGAGGTTCACATGTTTGTAGCAGGTATCTTACTGTGTGTGTGAGGGTCCAGGTTCATTACTGAAGTTTAGAGGATCATCATTGGACGTGTCACTTTTCAGAGACATACAGCTGGACCCTGGAGACTCTGCTCTCTCCTCTTCCTCCTCATAACCACTCATCTTCAGTCTGAGAGGAAAAACACTGTGAGCTCACAGGAATCAGGACTTACCAGTCTGTTCAAGAAACACACCCAAAAAAATACCACACAAACACGCACACCCACACACAAACACACACACACGCACGCACACACACACGCACACACAAACACACACACACACACACATGCACACACACACAAACACACACACACACACACAAACACGCACACACACACACGCACACACACACGCAAACACACGCACACACAAACACACACACAGACACATAAATGCAGTTATGCAAATGTATCTGTTCAATACACAATATTCACATTACTATAAATCAGGGGTTCTCAAACTTTTGCAAGCTGGGCCCCCCCAAAACTGGTTAGGGGTAGCCCCCCCCCGCCGCCCGCCACCGCCGCCCTCAACTACACCACTATATATAGATAGATAGATATATAGATAGATAGATAGATAGATAGATAGATAGATAGATAGATAGATAGATAGATAGATAGATAGATAGATAGATAGATAGATAGATAGATAGATAGATAGATAGATAGATAGATAGATAGATAGATAGATAGATAGATAGATAGCATATTGTTATTGATAGGCCTGACATTTCAAGGCTAGGCTTTTGTTATTGTTAGGCCTATACAGACAATTATTATTACTATTTTACTATTTATGATTAGGATTAGGATCAGTAGTAGTAGGCCTATTAGTAGGCTATTCATATTAGCAGCTATGTGAGCCTGCATGCTTTCTTATTATAATAATCATCATTATTATCACCATCATTATATTATTATTATTATAATTAATGATAATCTACCAATTATTATGATATTATTATATCATAATATATTAAGTGTTATTATTGCTATCATTAGGATACTGTTATTATTATGGGCCTCTTGTGATCTTTAAAAATATCTTGCAGTTCTGTCAATGTCTGTACTCCCCAAATTCCACCAACATGTCTCCTGCGCCACGATATGAGTCAAGACTTTGGACCATGTTTACACCAGCATGGCTGGTGCATACAAAGCCGTCCCCCTCCCCCACCTAGGACAGTCTGACCACCTCTCTTTGATCCTACTCCCCAAGTACACACCACTCATCAATCGTGTGAAACCCACAGTGAGGACAGTTAAAGTGTGGCCAGAGGGAGCAGACACTGCACTCCAGCTCCGGTTTGAACACACTGAACTGGAGGGTGTTTGCTGTTCAGGCCACACTGGACTCCCACACGGACATCGACTCCTATACCTCTTCCGTTCTGGACTTCATCAACACCAACATCAACAGTGTCACAACCCTCAAATGAATCAATACATTCCCTAACCAGAAGCCATGGATGAACAGAGAGGTCCGCCTACTGCTGAAGGCATGAGACACCACTTTCAGAACAGGTGATGCTCAGGCCTACAGTTCATCCAGGGCTGACTTGAAGAGGGGCATCAAGAATTCCAAGCACTGCCACACGCTAAAGATTGAGAAGCACTTCAAGAACAACTCTGACCCCAGACGTATGTGGCAAGGCATCCAGGCTGGCCCTGATGGCATCCCCAGACGCGTGCTCAGGGCATGTGCTGGGCAGCTAGCTGAGGTCTTGACTGACATATTCAACCTGTCACTGGCCCAAGCAGCTGTCCCCACATGCTTTAAAACCACCTCCATCAAGCCGGTGCCAAAACACTCCACTGCAGCGAGCGTCATCGACTTCCGCCCTGTTGCGCTCACCCCCACGATTATGAAGTGCTTCGAAAGGATGGTCATGGCTCACCTCAAAACTGATTAAAAAACTCGGTGACCTAGGCATCAACACTTCCCTCTGCAACTGGATACTGGACTTCCTATCCAACAGAACCCAGTCTGTTAGGTTAGATAACCAGACCTCCTCAACCCTCATCCTGAACACCAGCATGCCACAGGGCTGTGTGCTGAGTCCTCTCCTCTACTCCCTCTTCACCTATGACTGCACACCTGTACATGGTTCTAATAGCATTGTCCAGTTTGCAGACGATAATACACTGATTGGCCTCATCAGCAACAACCATGAGTCGGCCTACACAGAAGAGGTCCAGCACCTGGCGGAGTGGTGCACCGACAACAACCTGGCTCTCAACACCAAGAAGACCAAAGAGCTCATCGTGGACTACAGGAAGAAAGGTGGCTCACACACCCCCATCCATATCAACGGGACGGAGGTTGAGCGTGTCACCAGCTTCCAGTTCCTGGGTGTCCACATCTCTGAGGATCTTTCTTGGACCCTCAACACCTCAACCATGGTCAAGAAAGCTCACCAGCGTCTCTTCTTCCTGAGGAGACTGAAGAAGGCCCATCTGTCTTCTCAGATTCTAGTGAATTTCTACCGCTGCACCATCGAGAGCATCCTCACCAACTGCATCTCAGTGTGGTATGGCAGCTGTTCTGTTGCGGACCGGAAATCACTGCAGAGGATGGGGAAAACTGCCCAACGCATCACCGGTTCCTCACTCCCCACCATTGAGGCTGTCCAGAGCAAGAGATGTCTGCGGAGGGCGCACAGCATCATCAATGACAGCTCACACCCCAGCCACAGACTGTTTTCCCTCCTCCCTTCTGGGAGGCGCTACAGGGTCATCCGTTCCAGGACCAGCAGGTTCAGGAACAGCTTCATCCCTGCGGTTGTCACCCTGCTAAACTCTGCACCACAGTGAAGGCATTCATTCTATCAGCGAGGAGTAGAATGTTAGATTCGGGCCTTGCAGAGACCGGTTAAGGCCATTCAGCCGGTCAAAAATATCCATCAAATAGGAGAGAGAGGCAAGCCACATGCCATCATCCAGTTGCCTTGCCAGATCTGTTTGACTTTCAGTCATAACAACTTTACCTCCTCTCACAGCTCATACAGCCGTTGTAACATCCGCCCCCTGGAGAGCCAGCGAACTTCAGTGTGCAGCAACAGCTGTTCATGCCCTGACCCCATCTCCTGGCAGACGACCCCAAACAAACGGGAGTTAAGTGGACAAGCTTTAATACTGTGAGTTATTTTCACGGCCTGGTGAAGCACTAACAAGATAAGCGGAGGCATCTTCTTGGCAGTTCAACAATATTCGGCAGAGTTCTGCTACTGCAGCACAATGTTTTTTACAAAGGCTTTGAGTTGAATATGATCATAAATATGAATATTACCTTGTATATACGAACATAATGATCATTCATTAGTTCTCCAGCTGTCAGTCACTCACTTGCATTGTGTGTGATAAGGACTGAACTGTTTGTCTGTAGGAGTGACTCACTTCATCAGCTGTGAGTCAGTGATGCAGCTCATCCAGTAGAAAGAGCAGCAGGGACTTCAGTCCTGTTCAGAGGTGGAGCAGCTTCCTCTCTGCTTCATGTTCACGTGTTGGAATGAACACGCTAAGAGCTCAGTGTGTGTCCTCTGCATGTCAAAGTGCAGAGTGGACACCTGAGAGGTGGATTTACTGCTGTTACAGGTGAAGCCATGTTTCACTGTGTGTTGATGAACATCTGCTTCTGAAAAACTGGGACCTGATGAGACAGATGGACCTCAGCAGAGGTTCTGGTCTGTATAAAGAGCTCCTGGTTACCATGTGATGAGGAGAGGCTTCAGTCCCACTGATCTCAGAGCTATGACAAAGATCCACCTGATCAGTTCTTCACTGATGAAGTGAAAGGACAAACTGTCTCAGATCAGATGAAGACGACACGTCTCTGTCCCTCGTGTGAGGCTGTCAGCTGTGGTCCAGCTTCACTTCCCGTTCACATGAAAACAACAACAACTGTCGTCTTCACGTCAACTCAATCACATGATCCCAAGCAGCTTGTGGCTCGTCTGATTGGCTGACTGTTGTCTCTCTGTGTCTCTGTCCAATCCTGACGTCTGTCCTCATTATCCTCTCACAGCTTCACTGAGGAAACACTGAGGCCTGAACTATGAAGACACTTCAACATGTCCAGGAGATCTTTCTGAGATCAGCTCAACTGAACTTGACAGACACAGTCAGGCTAAGTGGTCACATGACGCTGGTTATCAACTCGTAAGTAAACTCAGGTTTTCCTCATCGAGATCTGACTGGCACATAAAAGAGGCGGGTCTACTGAGTATGACCAATCACAGACATGGACAGTTTGACTGACAGCAGAGCCTCATATTTCACAACCAGGATCAAACTGTTCCATAATAAAAATCAGAGGAGAACAAACACATGTCACAGCTGCTAAATGCAGGAAGAACAGCTGGTAAAACATCTGGGATTGTGTCAATGTGTAAGTTACAGCGCCCCCTGGTGGCATCTGGTAAAAATATATTACGTGACCACGACATAATAACGTGTGTGAACGAGATAAATAACTCAAGGCCACGAGATCTGAATCTGTTGTTTACTAACAAGACGAGTGGAAGAGAAGAAGACACACACTGTCTCACTGACTCTGAGGACACCCATTGACTCTGAGGACACACACTGTCTCAATTACTCTGAGGACACACACTGACCCTGTGGACACACACTGTCTCTGAGGAAACACATTGTCTCTGAGGACACAAACTTTCTCACTGACCCTGAGGACGAACACTGTCTAACTGTCTCTGAGGACACACACTGTGTCACTGACCCTGAGGACGAACACTGTCTCACCGACTCTGAGCACACACACTGTCTCACCATCTCTGAAGACACACATTGACTCTGAGGACACACACTATCTCACTCACTCTGAGGACACACACTGACCCTGAGGACACACACTGACTCTGAGGACACACACTGACTATGAGAACACACACTGTCTCACTGACGATGAGGACACACACTGTCTCACTCACTCTGAGGACACACACTGACCCTGAGGACACACACTGACTATGAGGACATACACTGACTATGAGAACACACACTGTCTCACTGACGATGAGGACACAAACTGCCTCACTGTCTCTGAGGACATACACTGTCTCACTGTATCTGAGGACACACACTGTGGTGGAAACCTCTGAAATCACTACTCAATAGAAACACATGGACCTGTCTCCAGGAAGCTGACTGAGGTCATCTGGTGTTTTGGTGAAAGGATGAGTCTGGAGACATTGAGATGTTCTGGGTGAGTTAGAGATCAACTGAACCAACCAGACGTTGATTTAAACTTCCCTTATCCGTCCCTTTAAGGAGAGTGTGCACCACACAACAGTGTAGAGTCACTGTGGTCAGTGGGCGGAGCTTTTATATGGGTTGATCTCCAACTTAACCTGGAGCAGGTTAGCCCTTTATCTGAAGTCTCCATGGTGATTGACCTGGTTAAGAAGTGGACGAGCTTCGTAGAACTGAAAAAACTAAACCTGAAGTTAACCCGATAACCACAAATCCTGCTTGGTAGCACAGACCCTGGATCTGTGATACTGACTGTGTTTAGTAAAATACTGATGAAAGCAGCGTGGACTGACTCGAACCATCTACTGACCTCAGAGTCTCCAGTCGACAGGTTGAACTCTGCTTTAGATCAAGCAGCTCCTTCAATCCTGAGTCCTGCAGATCGTTGTCACTCAGATCCAGTTCTCTCAGATGAGAGGGGTTTGACCTCAGAGCTGAAGCCAGAGAAGAACAGCTGATCTCTGTCAGTCTGCAGCTCTTCAACCTGGATGAAGAAATATGAATATTAGAATGTGTCCTCCTGTTGTTGTGGATCGTCATCATGTCAACACAGACTCTCAACATGCTGCTGACCTCAGTCCAGTCTGTGACCTGAAGATAAATATCAGATCAGACATGTTGGACCATTATTTCATTCATCAGCTTCTTCTCTGTGTGTTGGTCACTGAGCAGGTTTGTGTAATTAAACACTGTTTAAAGTAGGGATGACTCCTGACAGTCACTTCCTGTTTGTTTCTATACTTATCAACTGTCCAACGTGTTTCATTAGAATATTTCTCATATATTAATTATTATTAATTATATATTCATATATTAAGTTTTCGAAAACCTGAGGAGGACGAGTGCTCGTCCTCAGTCCACATGTTATTTACTGACACTTTCTTATTGATCAGGAGCAGGTGAGTGCAGGTGAATGGAGTTGATGAGGTGGACGTGACTGACAGGCTGGGTGAGTGACAGATGACTGAGGGACAGTGAGCAGAGCAGAACTGAGACAATTTAAATAAATAATGGCCCAATAAGAAAGACAGTCTGAAAAGTGAAGAAGGATTTAAGGACCTCAGAGTCTCCAGTCGACAGTTTGGACTCTCCAGTCCAGAACACAGCAGCTTCACTTCTGAATCCTGCAGCATGTTTCTACTCAGATCCAGTTCTCTCAGATGTGAGGGGTCTGACTTCAGAGCTGAGGCCACGACTCCCCAGTGACTCTCTGAGAGTCGACAACCAATGAGTCTGAAATTAAAGAAAATATCTGTTCAATAAAATCAGAAAACACAACATTCATACAAAATGTGATCATGTGACCCTCACACTGGTAAATCCAGAACATGTTGAAAACTCCTCAAGAGAATCCTTTCAGATTTGGTTAAAACATTCATTCAGACTAACAGAGGACATCATTAGATTCAGGTGGTCAAAGGTCAAAGGTCAAGGTCACAGAATATGTTAATAGCCTCTTGAAGTCTCAAGACTGTCTTTAGGGGATTTCTTCACATTTTTGACCAGGACCTGGAGGGATAGACAATGCACTGGTTGGGGGCAACACCATGCTGCTCAAAACAATGAGAATCATTTGACACTGAATGTATTTGAAGAACGACTCATCTCCACTAATTGAACATGTTGTTGATCATGTCTGGACTCACTGAGCCTTCCTGCAGTTCCTCACAGCTGGGATCAGTCTCCGTCGACCCTGGTCTGATGTGTTGAACTTGTCCAGGTCCAACTCATCAAGAACCTTCTCTGACATCTGCAGCATGTAGGCCAGAGCTGAGCATTGGATCTCAGAGAGTTTCTCCTTCGATTTGTTCTCTGACATCAGGAACTGTTGCATCTGCTGATGAACTGAGTGGTCGTTCATCTCATTCAGACAGTGGAAGAAGTTGATGCTTCTTTCAGGAGAAATGTAATCACTCTTCATCTTCTTCAGGTTGTTGATGATTCTCTTGATGATCTTTGGATTGCTCCCTGTCCGACCCAGAAGGCCTACTAAGACTCTCTGGTTGGACTTCAGACTGAGGCCGTGAAGGAAGCGAACAAACAGGTCCAGATGACCATTTGTACTGGTGAGGGATTTCTTCATGGTATTCATCAGGAGGTCATCCAGGGAGAAGGTACTGTCTGTGTCCCCATCTGTTCCCAAGAAGTTGCTGAGTTCTTCTGTGTTCCTCTCGGTGTAACAGTGGAACATGTAGACTGCAGCCAGAAACTCCTGAACGCTCAGATGAACAAAGCAGTAGATTGATTTCTGAGAGATCACACACTCTCTTCTGAAGATCTCAGTACAAACTCCTGAGTACACCAAGGCCTCTGTGACATTGAGACCACACAAGTCCAGATCTTCTTGGTAGAACATGATGTTTCCTTCCTTCAGATGTTTAAGCGCCAGTCTCCCCAGCTTCAGGAGAACGTCCCTGTCAGCCTCCATCAGCTGCTGTGGAGTCGTCTCATGTCCCTCACCGTACTTGTTGTTCTTCCTCTTTGTCTGAACCAGCAGGAAGTGGGAGTACAGGTCAGTCAGGGTCTTGGGCAGCTCTCCTCTCTGGTCTGTGGTCAACATGTGCTCCAGAACTGTAGCACTGATCCAGCAGAAGACTGGGAGTTGACACATGATGTGGAGGCTCCTGGACGTCTTGATGTGTGAGATGATTCTGCTGCACAGCTCTTCATCACTGAATCTCCTCCTGAAGTACTCCTCCTTCTGGGCGTCAGTGAAGCCTCGTACTTCTGTGAACCTGTTAACACATGCAGGAGGGATCTGATTGGCCGCCGCAGGTCTGGAGGTTATCCAGACGAGAGCCGAGGGAAGCAGATTCCCCCGGATGAGGTTTGTCAGCAGCACGTTGACTGATGACCTCTGTGTGACCTCAGACACAAGCTCCCTGTGGTTGAAGTCCAGAGAAGGTCTGCTTTCATCCAGGCTGTCAAAGATGAACAAAGGTTTACAGACAGCGAGCGTCTCTGCCGTGAGCTTCTGTAACGCTGGATGGAAAACATGGAGCAGCGTGAGAAGACTGTGCTGCTGGTCCTTCACCAGGTTCAGCTCCCTGAACGAAAGCACAGCCAGCAGACCCACATCCTGGTTCTCTAAACCCTCTGCCCAGTCCAGAGTGAACTTCTGCACCGAGAAGGTTTTTCCAACGCCAGCGACGCCGTTGGTCAGGACGACTCTGATGCTGCTCTGCTGGTCAGTGGAGGCTTTAAAGATGTCGTGGACCTTGATTGGACTGTTGTGGAGGATCTTCATCTTGGAGGCAGTCTCAAGCTGCCTCACCTCATGTTGAGTATTAACCTCTTCACTCTGTCCCTCTGTGATGTAGAGCTCAGTGTAGATCCTGTTGAGGAGGGTTCTACTTCCTGTTTCATCAGGTCGTTCAGTCACTTGTTCACATCTCGTCCTCACACTGAGCTTATGTTCATCTAAAACCTCCTGCAGACCACGATCTGCTGAAAGACAAGAAACAACGTGAGAGACAGAGAATCTGAGAATCTGTTGATTGTTTTCATCAGATACAGAAAAACTACAGAAAATAAAAGCTTTTTAACTTTGTGCTTTTCTAACGATGTTAAATGTTGATGCTGTATGAAGGAACAAAATAAAACCACATGTGCTGTTGTCAGAAGTGAAGACATCAGCAGACACATGTACAGTGCTGCTCTGACCGGCTGTCTGACCTCCAGCTCCTGTTCTGGATCTTTGTCCACACTGGGGACACAAGCAGTCTCCTGAAGAACCCGACTGGTCCCAGTATGAGGTGATGCACTCTCTGCAGAACCAGTGTCCACAGCTGGTGGAGACTAGATCCTTCAGGACGTCCTGACACGAAGCACAGCAGGACGACTGCTCCTCCTCAGAAACATGACTCGTCTTCCTCTCCCTGTGAAGACAGTTCCTGATAAGTCACATGTCACATTCACAGGTTGTCCTTTTGTCATGATTGATTGACAGCTTCAAGATGAATGCAGTTAAGAATCTGAAGTCAGGCAGACTCCAGAGTAAAAAGTATTTTTTATGAAGCACATTTAAACTGATTAATAATGGAGGTATGAGAAGCAACCCTAACCCTAGAAATACTGCCAATTGTTTCCAGAGTCATAAGGTCAGAGACTTTTCACCATTGAAATCTAAACAGTTCATCTTTAAGACCAAGTGACAAGTGGTCAAAATGTGAAGGAACAACCAACGTGACCTTCGACCACCGTGACCTTCGACCTCCCAAATCTAATCAATCAACCTGTGAGTCTAAGAGAACATCTGTACCAAATTTGAAGAAAGTCCCTCAGGGCGTTCTTGAGATTTCCCATTCACGAGAATGAATTTCAGACAGAGCCTGAAAACATGGGGCTTCTGGTTGCTGGGTGTCACAGAGTAAAGGGTCTCAAGTGGTTTGAGGGTCATATAATTAACTTTGTTTTCAGTGACTTGTACAAAGCTCCAGGGTTTGATATCATAAAGGCAGTTAATAAAATGTATTGGGGCAAGCTGCAGTCTGCATTAAAGTTAGAAAGACGATTGTACTTTTGATGGATCGAGCAGAGAAGTCTCAGGAACAGTGAAAATAAAAGTGGTTCATGAATTGAACCTTGATGGTCACAACAATCGATGGAGCAGAGGATGAAAGAAGGTTCAGTCTCTCGTTAAGGAAGTGAAACGTTTCAACACTGGACGATGAAGACCAACTTCCACCTCGAGGTGTTTTACAAACATGTCAGGACTGTGTGGAACGCTGTGGTGACGTCCAGCAGAACTAAACCAGCACCAGACCCAGAGCCACAGATAGAAGGATGATGTCATGAACCTTCAACAGAGCAGATTCTAATGAGCTGAGCCACAAACACACTGGAGTACGTTAAAGATCCTCAAAGAGAAACCTGGGAGAAGTTATTATGGTCACTGGGATTCACGGTGGTTTCTTTAGATGAGTGGATGGTGCAACTTGCTTCTCTGTCAGACCTCGATGCAGAATGACTCCACGTAATTTACATTGCTAACCTCCACAGAGTAAGATCAGTGTGACCCCTGGTTTCTAATGATAGAATCTTCTTCACCTGGTTCAAGAGCCCATCTCCTGTTACAAGCAGTGACCTCAACTAAATAAACAGAGAGCAGTTTAGAGGCTGAAGGTTTGTGGTCTGTTACTTTATGTGTGAGGTGGAAATATATTAACATTAATGTGTTTAAAACTAAAACACAGTAATGTTGATGTTGCGTCAGACTCCTGAGATCTTCTATTCTTCCACCTGTGTCACTGAAGATCACCCGTTGGATCAGCTGGGGCCCTGCAGCTACTCCGTCCCCCTTTGTCCACAATTAATGTGTTTTCTTCTAAGATAATGTTACAAGAACAAAGTGACCTCAGTGGTCAGCATCAACACACCAACATTAAAAACATATTTAGAGCTACAAGCAGTGACCTTCACCAAATAAACACTGAGAGAAAGTGGAGAGTTTGCAGGTTCACATGTTTGTAGCAGGTCTCTTACTCTGTGTGTGAGGGTCCAGGTTCTTTACTGAAGTGTAGAGGTTCTCCCATGGACCGGTCACTCTTCTGAGAAACACATCTGAACCCTGGAGACTCTGCTCTGTCCTCTTCCTCCTCATAACCACTCATCTTCAGTCTAAGAGGAAAAACACTGCGAGCTCAAAGGAATCAGGACAAACCAGTCTGTTCAAGATACACTCCTAAAAATACCAAGCAGGGAAAAACACACACACATACACATGCACACACACATACACACACACACACATACACACACACACACACAAACACACACACACACACACACACACATTCAGGTGACTGTACCGTATGATTGTGAAAACACGTTGTGTTATTAAACACTTGATGAACAGATGTGATGAAGATAAAAAGTGAAACCGTGAGTTAACTCTGTAAATTAGTCCTTTGAAGGCTCTTTGATCCAGACCTGCTGTTCACATCTGTCTCTGGGATCAGGTGAAAAACACTGTGAACTCAAACTCACACAATGAAGCCAGGTAGTAAACTCAGTGTTTCTTCAAATAGAACAAACGCTCCTACACTGTGTCCCTGTTGTCACGCTAACCTGAGACAGTTGTAGGTTTAATGTGTTGCCAATCACAGCGTCGAGTCAAACTGTTGATTGACTGACAGAAGTTCATCCTGAATCTTCTTCTCTCTAAAGTCCACGAGTAGAAAACTGACTCAGAATCAGTGACAGTAAAATAATATGAATGAATAATATAAATGTTGCTGAACACTCACCAGCCTCAGACTTCACGTCTCCTCCGTCTGCTCCTTGAAGATAGAACGGGTCTGAACACTTTCACTGGCTCCTCCTCCTCCTCTCTGCACTTACTTGAAATCACATGACTGTATGTGTGTGTGTGTGTGTTCATCCCTGTCCCTCCTCACACACTTTTACCCTGAAGACCTGTCTGTGTGCGTCTCGTCTCGTGTTGTGCAGCAGGTTCAAACTTTTGTCTCATAAACTCTAGAGCGAATCAAACAAAGTGTCCTAATAACTCATTGTTTTATTGTGAGAACAGGTCAGAGGAGGAAACACACCAGACTTATATCTGTCTGTCTGTCTGTCTGTCTGTCTTCACTTCACCAGACTTGGATGATGCGGTTAATGCAGCATACTTCAATGCTTTCAACACCTGAATGCCCTGAGGACCGCCTTCCCCAATAAAATTGAGATGTCTGAAATAATGGCATGAAAACAACAACCAGGCGAAACCAGGAGATTTCTTCACACGTCTGACTGTCCTGTTTAATCAGCACAGCGGCATCCCCATACCTGACAACCTTGGCAACGAGCCAGGGGCTTATGACACATATCTGGCCATCCTGAATGATCTGTTCCCCCCACTACTGGCAGATGTAGGCCACACTTGCATCGGGCTTGAGGATGCTCGCTTGACAGAGATCAGATGTCATGTTGAACATGCTGAACGTTAACATAAAGAAACCAAAGACAAAGCTCAGCAGATAACAGATAACAACTCCAGAAATCAGAGCTAACTATGATGCAGGCTGTGTCAGCCCTTTCAAGGCCACTCAGATAAGATGGCGCTGAGAGCAGGGCCAACTTTACTAAAACCATGAATAGAGCGGCGTGGACGTGGCTATGGGTGAGGCTTCTCTTTACACTGGGCAAGGGAGAGCCCCCAGCAGGGAGAGGAGGGGGAGACAAGAACTTTCACTGCCGATTGAAATACAGAAAGTGAGGAGGGGGCAGACAGGGGGGAGACGAACAATCTATCCGCCGAGGATCAGAGAAACGGTGAAACACACACCCACACAAGCTCCAGCAATGAAGTACCGCTGGAAAATCTAACTGCACACACACACACACACACACACACACACACAAACCAGATTACACACAAATTTTGTTGTTCTCATGTTAAGTACAGCAGTGATGCTTTTAAAAAAATGCCTCAACTCAAACTGTGTTAACGGTCACAAATTTTATTTCATGGTTGACTCTGGTGCAGGTTAGTCTGTGATAAGGATGTCAGACTGGACAACATCTCCTGAGACACAGACTAGCTAAATTTCACGTCACACTCTCTTGTCACTCCTTTTTTCAGATTTTATGCACACTGATTCATTGCACTGGACTTCACATGTGACACACACAGCAGATTACGTTTATGAATCTCAGTTTTTGCCTTTTCCCGATGATTCTGTGTCCAATATTTTTTGGTCTGGTTCCAGAAGTGCAGCTGCTGTCTCACTCACTGACCAGCAGATGGCGCTGTTTCGCGTCTAGAATTCCAGCCCTCCATTTCAAAGTCCCAAGATGACTAGTGGCAAGACTTAAGCCTGAAACATGCTTCTGCGTTTTCACGGGCCCGTAAGCGCAAGAGCCCTTCCGGGTCCCTTACATGCTTATGTATCCCTCCTTACGTGCTGACGGGTGTCGACCCCCTTTTCTAAAATTTACGGCAAAGCTCCGCAAGCTCACTCAGCCCGCAAGGCTGTGATTGGTCTGCTTACTACATCCCGTCCGGAGTCTAGTTTCCGGTTTCATGCCCCACAATACGCGGAAATCACGGAAGATTTAGAAGAACGAATATGGACCAAATAGAAGAGCACTTGGCAGAAGAGATCCGAAAGTATTACCACTTGTATAACCCGTCACTGACTGGCCGATTTGTCCGCCAGAAATAGGCTATGAGGAGCCGGAGTGACGATGTAAATAAACAGTCTAATTATAAGAAGTTGCTCTTCAATGTCCAGCAGCTCCATCTCAATCAATTGTTGTTCGGTTGCAATCGTGAATACACTCTCTGCCATGGTTCACCGTGTGTTGTAATGGAGAACCCGACTGGTAGAAGGTAAATAAACAGTCAACAACGATTGTCACACCCACAAAGAAGGCGTCTCTCAGGTCGTCTTCGACAAAAAGCATTACTCCGCCTAGTGTTCTGGCGCGGAATTGCTTTGTAAGATGCGCAATGGTTGGGGAAGCATGAATGAAAACGAGTCTTGCGCCACAGCGGCGTGAAAAGACGCAGACGCAGTCGCAGAAGCATGTTTCGGGCTTTAGGCCCATTTGTCAGATCATGCCAGGCTGCCGTTGATTGGCAACCCCACGCTCATTTGTTGTGACTGAAAATCACCTTCATTCTTATTCAATGTTGTCCAGCCCTTCTGATGTTTCTCCTTTACTTTCAAATCTGCTTGAAACACTAAAAATGATGTGGGCCTAATCAGAAACTGTGATCCAGTCAAAATCAATCCAAAATCTGATTATAGGCCATGTAAACAACAATATCAATCAATCAATCAATCAATCAAATTTTATTTGTATAGCCCATATTCACAAATTACAATTCATCTCATAGGGCTTTAACAGGGTGTGACATCCTCTGTCCTTAACCCTCAGCAAGAGTAAGGAAAAACTACAAAAAACCCTTTTAACAGGGTAAAAATATGTAGAAACCTGAGGGGGAGCCACATGTGAGGGATCCCTCTCCCAGGACGGACAGAAGTGCAATAGATGCCACGTGCAGGAGAACATCATCAATAATCAAAGTCTCTAGCAGCATTGATGAAGCACAGTCCATGCTCAGCAACCATCTAGACCACGATCCACCATCCAGACCAGACGCCACTTCAGTCCTCAGTCACCGTCCACCGCCGCCCACCAGGAGGACCCATCACAAGCCACCACTGCGGTCCTGGTCCACCGCCCGTGCCCAATGCCAACGCGACACAGGGTCCGCCACCAGCACCACGATCAGCCCACATGACTCAGAATCCGCCACACTGGATCCAACACCGCGACCCCCGGTGCGCGATCCACAAACCGTAATCCATGGTGCGGCCACAGAGGCCCTGGATCTGCGGGTGATAAAGCAAAGGGATTCCGGGGAAGGGGGATAGGGATGGAGAAGAGGAAGGAGAAGCTGGAAAGAGAAGCTCCGTGTGTCATGTGTCATAAAATAGAACAAGTAACGTTCTGGCGCACTAATTAGCTCTAACTATAAGCTTTATCAAAATGGAAGGTTTTGAGCCTACTTTTAAACGAACAGATGGTGACTGCCTCCCGAACTGAAAGTGGTAGATTATTCCACAGCCGAGGGGCTTGATGGCTAAAAGCTCTGGCTCCTACTCTACTTTTAGAGAATTTAGGGACGACAAGTAGGCTTGAATTCTGGGAGCGGAGTGCTCTAGTGGGTTTATAAGGTATTAACAGCTCTTTAAGGTATAAAGGCGTTATATTATTAAGGGCCTTGAAGGTGAGGAGGAGAATTTTAAATTCTATTCTAGATTTAACTGGAAGCCAGTGTAGCGATGCTAATATTGGAGAAATGTGCTCTCTTCTCTTTGTTCTCGTCAGGACACGTGCTGCAGCATTTTGGACTGTAGAGTCTTTAACGACTTCCTGCTGGAGCCTGATAATAATGAATTACAATAGTCCAGTCTCGATGTAACAAAGGCGTGGACTAGTTTTTCTGCATCTTTTTGTGAAAGGACATGTCTAATTTTTGAAATATTACGCAAGTGGAAAAAAGCGGTCCTAGAAATTTGTTTTAAGTGACTATCACACAGTAAGAAGTGGAGGGGATATGTCCTGTTTTTGAATCCTTTTTGCGGGCTGGTGTAATTGTCTTCTGCCCTGATTCACCGGTCCGCACTCCCGTGCTCCCAGTTAAGAAGATCAGAGACAAAGGTCAATCTACTGAGTGGCGGTTTGTGCAGGATCAATCGCCTATTGTTCCCAAACATACACGCTGCTCTCCCAAATTTCGCCCAATGCAGCGTTGTTTTCGGTTGTAGACTTATCAAATGCTTTTTTTTTGTGTTCCTGTCCACAAGGACAGTCAGTACTGGTTTGCTTTTAATTTTGAAGAAATGGGCTACACATTCACACACCTATGTCAAGGATACTGTGAGTCTCCATCATTAAACAATCAGGCTCTCAGGAACAGTCTTGAACCCCTCATCCTCACTCTGGGTTCAGTTTTCTTGCAGTATGTTGATCATCTACTAGTTGCCAGTCCCACAAAGGAGCAATGGATCATGGCTTTAAAGCCTGGGTTGAACCCAAAAGCAGCCAGAGTCTGCCATAAGTACTGGTGTTCAACCCGGTCAAAAGCCTTTGACCTTTGGGTCTGTCAGCCTTTGGGTCTGTCAGCCAATGGAAGACTCTGGCCTTCCATTGGCTGACAGACCCCCACAGCCCCACACTGGAGGGAGGTTGGACACCTCTCAGGTAATACATAGAGGAGCACCCTGACAACTCTTAGCTTTTTCCTGTGCGCTGATGATTGGACCAGAACCTCTCCCGGTTACTCAAGATGATCCAGCCGCTCAAAGGGACCAATCATTCAGACGTTTGTATTTAAATTTTTATCTTAAATTTACCTTTTCACCCTTTTTAGTAAGACTCTTTTTATTAGATTTTTATTTTAAAAGACTCGGGTAAAAAGTCTTTCACTCGCAGGCCGAGCTCACAGACTTTTTCCAGATCCATAGTCAGCTGCTCTACAGCTGCTTTTCCCTGCAGAAGAACGAAGAAACCTCGTCGAGGAGAATGAGACGAAATCTCTCCTTTTTCCGGCCACAGCTCGATCCCCGCTGCCACTGCGCGAACCAGCTGATTGTTGGCCACACAATTCACTTTTCCTCCCGGAAGTGCTCCGCTCGAGCATGAACGAACCGTTGAACAACTACAAGTGAAAGGCTTATGTCTGGGCAGAGACTAGTTTAATAATTAGCGTGTAATTATTTGAGTGGATGATTGTGTAGGACCGCCGCGTCCATTTTATCCAGTGCCAGCTCGTCGTGATGAATCTGCGTTTCCGGCCGCACTGTTATCGTCAGACCAATTAAAAGACTGGTCCACCTTCGCGATGGACCAGTCGATCGCGATTGACGTATTGGGCAACCCTGCTTGATGCTGTGTGAGAAGGGGGAAGGGGAGGGGGCGCGGGGGACAGTTCACCTCTTGGTCTCCCAAATGGAACGAACAAGGGCGGGAACGGGGAACGATTATGGTATAATATAAAATGGCGCCTTTTTACCTTAAAGAGCTGTCAGTACCTTATCAACTCACTAGAGCACTGCGCTCCCAGAATTTACGACTACTTGTCGTCCCTAAAGTCTCTAAAAGTAGAGGAGGAGCCAGAGCTTTCAGCCATCAAGCCCCTCTCCTGTGGAATAATCTCTCACTTTCAGTTCGGGAAGCAGACACCATCTGTTTGTTTAAGAGTAGGCTGAAAACCTTCCTTTTCGATAAAGCTTATAGTTAGAGCTAATTAGTGCGGCAGAACGTAACTTGTCCTATGTTCTAAAATAGGAAGCGTTTAGTTTAAAAAGGCATAGAGGTATTGATGTATGATCTACTGAGTGGGCCACAGGGTTTTCATCGTACTACGATACAAACCAGTAGCCAGTCAGAATTACCTTGAGCCTCAGTGTACCCTCAAGTTCGGCCTGTATCATTGTATCATTGATTACGAGGCACAAACCCCTGATGACGCTAAGGCGCAAAAGGTATGTATGACACATGACACATGGAGCTTCTCTTTCCAGCTTCTACTTCCTCTTCTCGATCCTTATCACATCAAAGTAATTCATATCTCATCAGTACATGTCACTAACTTGACCCCTTCCCCGGAGTTTCTGTGTCTTATCGCCTGCAGATGCAGGGCCGCAGCTGTGGCCGTACAATGGATCACGATTTGTGGATCTCCTATCAGAGGTCGCAATGGTGGATCCAGTATGGCGGATTCTATATTGTGGGCTGATCGTAGTGGTAATGGCAGATCCGTTGTCGCGTTGGCATCAGATAAATGGTGGTGGACCAGGACCGAGGCGGCGGCTGATGATGGATCCTAATAAGCGGCAGTGGACAATGACTGTGGACTCTAGTGGATCTGATCTTGATGGTGGATCATGGTCTTACTGGCTGCTGACCATAGACTATGATTGCTGCAGGACTGCTTGATATATAGTATTGAAGTTATCCTTCAAAATGTTAACCCTCATCAGTGCTGCTAAAAACTTCTATCCCGATGATGTTTTCCTACACTTGACATCTATTGGACATCTGTCCGTCCTGGGAGAAGTCTCCTCACATGTATCTCTCTGAGGTTTCTACGTATTTTTACCCTTGAATTTGAGTAGGAGAATATTAAATTCTATTCTAGATTTAACCGGAAGCCAGTGTAGCGATGCTAATACTAGACATGTCTGATTTTTGAGATATTACAACTGTCTAGATAAGAGAGCTGCTCCATCCCAAGTGGGATGAACACCGTCTCTCCTAACAAGACCAGGTTTTCTCAAAAAAGTTAGCCAATTATCTACAAAGCCCACACCGTTTACTGGACACCACCTCGACAGCCAGCGGTTAAAAGACAACATGCAACTAAACATGTCACCTGTTGTGTTAGGTAGAGGGCCAGAGAAAATTACTGTGTAAAACATTGTTTTTGCAAAAGCACACACCGACTCAACATTAACTTTAGTGACACGGACATACGAAGCCGGGAGTCGCTGCCGACGTGAATCACGATTTCACTGTATTTACATTCAGTAAATACAGTAAAATCAATAAATCTGTACGTTCGATGTCGCCGGCCCTGGCCCCTGGGATACAATTGACTATGGTCGCTTATCTCACGTTTCTCAGAACCAAGTCGCCAATAACCAGACTTTGTTTCTCAGCGGGTGTGTCGCTGAGTGGAGAGAATCTATTTGAACCGTGAGCTGGTGGCTCTTTAATCGTGGGCTTTTTAAGGGTAGCACTATGCCCCCTTCGGACCATCAGCCAGCCGCCCTGGGCTCCCGGCTGCACGGGCAGGTCGAGGGACTGCTAGCTGAGGCTAAGCTACGTGCTAAGCTAGGTGGCTCCGCGGCAGCTAGGGCGGGACGGCTAACTACAGCTAACGTGGGTTCTAAGCTGCGGAGCCGAGCTTCTAAGTTGCTAAGTCTCGCCTCCTTCGCTACCAACACACTGCTTTAATAACATGTACCACTACTGTTAATGGAGGCAGAGGAGTAAGTAAACATGAGGCACTCGGAGCAAGAGAGAGCAGTGGAGCAACAGGGAGAGAGAGAAGACATCGCTGCTGTATAACAACGAGGTTGAGTTTTAAACAAAACACAAAATCACAAAGCACCAGAGAGTAGGGGCCCCGGGCGGTCTCGCAATTCCATGTAGATCCACCACTGCCTACCAGGCACACAGTAGGTCTGGTCTTGATGAATCACTTCCTCCATCACCTCCCTCAGACAGTTTGCCAGCGCTTTGGACAGTATCTTGTAGTCCGTGCATAACAGCGACACCGGACGCTCCTCCTGAAGAGCAGGAGAGTTATCACTGCCCTCCTGCAGCATATCGAAAGCACCAAGTCTGTAAAATTCTCGTTAAAAACTGTTAAAAGATCTTCAAATATCTCTTTACAGAACTTTAAAAACTGGGAGTATACTGCACTTTCTGTAGATGCTAAAATTATGTTTAAAGGACCCAGCGTATGCCCATTTTAACACAGTTGATATGGTTCCTTGGGGTCTTAATGAAATACATATTTTGGTCAAAATGCCACAAGGATCATTTAGACAGCACCCTTTTTACCCTGGCTAAAACATCCCTCCTCAGATTGACCTGTTTTGAAAAATCTTCTAAATGGGCATGGGAAAAACTATGACGTATTTTTCGGTCGTAATCCCATTCGACGCCATCTAGCATATCGTTTCTGACATAGAAGAACCACAACAAATCACGGGAGATGTTTTTTTACAGAGTTTTTAGGACGGTAGACATGCCAGATACCCAAATTAAGGTGTAGAAGCACTACAAAAGTGGAATTTTCATAATATGTGCCCTTTAAAACAATAGAACCGGTACAACCTCGCCATGGAAATGAAATTCCCTCGGCAATGAGTCCAGTTATATTGTCTTTTATTGTCATTCATCCTTCTCCACACATCACACAGATCATGGGCCTGCAGCAGCTGCCTCAGTGCACTCTGTGATGCTCTGTTCATCTTCCCCGCACTGTAGCTTCTTGAGTTCTTCTGGCTTCCTGTCCTGAAGTCGGAGGATTCACTATCAGCAGAGTCGGTCACCATGCTGGACTCTGCTGCTCCTCTCCCTCCGTTCTTCACTGTCCCTTTTTGGCTATTGAGCTTTCACTGTTGCTCCTGGTTTTTCTTTTCAGACAAGGAACTTTAAGCACCTCCTCATCACCCTCACCCTCCTTGAGCCTGTCAAGAACTGACTCTGTCAAACATTTCTTATCCTGAACTCAAAAAGAACTGAGACGGGCTGGAACATGAAGTGAAACCATCATATTGAGACAAGTGTCTCCACAAAATAACACAAACTGTTCAACACAACAGGCCCAACATGTCCACTGTCTTCAGGACATCAACTCTCAGACACTTTCTGTCAATTGTCTCTGCTGGGAACCTCCCATCATCAATTATTTCCCAGCATGCAGCTGTTCCTTGAGGCCTGCTATAGTCTCCCCCTGGGGGTAGTTCTGAGGTGGTGGTCGAGTACGTACAACAAGAATCTTAATCTACGTTTGTATAAAACGTCCTCGGGTCAGTTTTCTATCAAATATGTAAAATGTTTATTAAACAGTTTCCCCAGAGACTTAAAGATGCTCTGCTCTTCATCGACTCTTCTTCATACTGTAAATGTCTCATTCACTTTTCTTCTGCTTGTTTCCATTATGTGTAACTGGTGCTTTTGTCCTTTTACCTGCACCAAGGACGAGATGTTTCCACCAGTTTGTTTGAAGAGGAAAGAAAAGCTGAGTCATGATTCCAGTGAAGTCGGTGGAAGGATGTTTATTGAGCATTAAAGCAGAGACAAGTAGAAACAGAACTTTTCTCTCTGAGGTGTTTTTCTTCTCGTTACATCTGGTTTGTCACAGAGGAAATGATCCATGTGTTTGACTCATAGACTGAATATAAAGGCTTTGACTGTGATGTGCTGCTGTTATACTGCAGCGCCACCTGTGGGTCAAAAGTAGAAAAGCCACCACCGCTCTGCACCTGATGCAGAAATGAAAACGTCCCATTTTTAAGTTCAGAGTTTTGATCTTTTGTGTCAAAGACAAAACTCTGATTTTAAACTCAAAGTGATTTGATTGTGTTGAACTTTGTGTTGAACTGAATCAATTTGTGAAGTGAATCCAGGAACTTTAAGATCATAAACAAACAGAATGTGGTTCTACACACATGGAGACAGACTGAGGGACAAAGGTGGAACAGAATAAAGGAAACTTAAACGCATATATGTGACTCTTTCTAGAGGGGTTATGTATTCTGCTTGTGTTGTGTCATTTCAATAAACACATTCTTCATGTGAATAAACACAATCGGTGTGGAGGGCCATCTAGTGGTGAAGTTACATATTACAACCACCTCCTCTGATTCCTCTGGAGCTCTGTCTCCACTCTGCCTCCCAGCAACAAGGCCCAGTCAGAGCCGCTCTACACACAAGCTGCTGCTGCTTCAGCCTCTGGATCCTCAGGACACAGATCAGCCTCCGTCCACACACACTGTCCTCTTCACACTTAGCTCCACAAAGACCACTTCTCCCACCTGTTGAGAGAAGAAGACATCAGTGTCACAGAGACTCACTTCATAAGCTGGGAGTCAGTGATGCATCACATCCAGTAGAAAGAGCAGCAGGGACTTCAGTCCTGTTCAGAGGTGGAGCAGCTTCCTCTCTGCTTCATGTTCACGTGTTGGAATGAACACGCTAAGAGCTCAGTGTGTGTCCTCTGCATGTGAAAGTGCAGAGTGGACACCTGAGAGGTGGATTTACTGCTGTTACAGGTGAATCCATGTTTCACTGTGTGTTGATGAACATCTGCTTCTGAAAAACTGGGACCTGATGAGACAGATGGACCTCTTCGCCACTGTTGTGAGGCAGTCCAGTTTCTGTGCCAACAACAGCTCCCACCTTCCTCACCAGCCTGTCCAGTCGCCCTGCATTCCTCTTTTTTACGCTGCCTCCCTAGCACACAACAGCATAGAAAAGGATGCTGGCAACAACAGACTGGTAGAACATGCGCAGGAGTTTGTTGAAGATGTTGAAGGACCTCAACCTCCTCAGGAAGTAGAGCCGGCTCTGAACCTTTTCGTAGATTGCTTCAACGTTGGCTGACCAGTCAAGTTTATTGTCCATATGGACTCCAAAATATTTGTAGGTGTTGACCACCTCCACACTGACCCCCTCGATGGAGACTGGAAGCAGAGGAGGCTTTACTGCTGTTACAGGTGAAGCCATGTTTCACTGTGTGTTGATGAACATCTACTTCTGACAAACTGGGACCAGAGGAGACAGATGGACCTCAGCAGAGGTTCTGGTCTGTATAAAGAGCTAATGGTTACCATGTGATGAGGAGAAGCTTCAGTCCCACTGATCTCAGAGCTGTGACAAAGATCCACCTGATCAGTTCTTCACTGATGAAGTGAGAGGACAAACTGTCTCAGATCAGATGAAGACGAAACCGTCTCTGTCCCTCGTGTGAGGCTGTCAGCTGTGGTCCAGCTTCACTTCCTGTTCACATGAAAACAACAACAACTGTCGTCTTCACGTCAACTCAATCACATGATCCCAAGCAGCTTGTGGCTCGTCTGATTGGTTGACTGTCGTCTCTCTGTCCAATCCTGACGTCTGTCCTCATTGTCCTCTCACAGCTTCACTGAGGAAACACTGAGGCCTGAACTACGAAGACACTTCATCATGTCCAGGAGATCTTTCTGAGATCAGCTCAACTGAACCTGACAGACACAGTCAGGCTAAGTGGTCACATGACGCTGGTTATCAACTCGTTAAGTTAACTCAGGTTTTCCTCATCGAGATCTGAGCCTGCACATAAAAGGGGCGGGGTTTACTGTGTATCACCAATCACAGACATGGACAGTTTGACTGACAGCAGAGCCTCATATTTCACAACCAGGATCAAACTGTTCTATAATAAAAATCAGAGGAGAACAAACACATTATCCAGAATAAAAGAAACTCAGTCACAGCTGCTAAATGCAGGAAGAACAGCTGGTAAAACATCTGGATCGTGTCAATGTGTAAGTTACAGCGCCCCCGTGGCATCTAGTGAAAATATATTACGTGACCACGAAATAATAACGTGTGAACGAAATAAATAACTCGAGGCCACGAGATCTGAATCTGTTGTTTACTAACAAGACGAGTGGAAGAGAAGAAGACACACACTGTCACACTGTCTCTGAGGACAGTCACTGACTCTGAGGACACACACTGTCTCACTGTCTCTGAGGACACACACTGAATCTGAGGACAGACACTGACTTACCGACTCTGAGGACACACTGACTCAGTGTCGCTGAGAACACAAACTGTCTCTTTTCTCTGAGGACACACACTGACTCTGAAGACACACACTGAATATGAGGACACACACTGTCTCACTGTCTCTGAGGACACACACTGTCTCACTGTCTTTGAGGACACACACTGACTCTGAGGACACACACTGACTCTGAAGACACACACTGAATATGAGGACACACACTGTCTCACTGACTCTGAGGACACACACTGTCTCACTGTCTTTGAGGACACACACTGACTCTAGGGACACATACTGTCTATGACACACAATGTCTCACCGACTCTGTCTCACTGTTGCTGAGGACACACACACTCTCTCATTGTCTCTTAGGACAGACACTGACTCTGAGGACACACACTGTCTCACTGATTCTGAGGACACACACTGTCTCACTGATTCTGAGGACACACACTGTCTCACTGTCTTTGAGGACACACATTGACTCTGAGGACACAAACTGTCTCACTGTCTCTGAGGACACAGACTTTCTCACTGTCTCTGAGGACACACACTGGCTCACTGTCTCTAAGGACACACATTGTCTCACTGACTCTGAGGACAAACACTGTCTCACTGTCTTTGAGGACACACACTGACTCTGAGGACAGACCCTGTCTCACTGACTCTGAGGACACACATTGAATCTGAGGACAGACACTGACTCTGAGTACACATACTGTCTTTGACACAAACTGTCTCACTGTCTCTGAGGACACACACTGTCTCACTGTCTCTGAGGACACACATTGAATCTGAGGACAAACCCTGTCTCACTGACTCTGAGGACACACACTGTCTCATTTCTCTGAGGACACACACTGACTCTGAAGACACACACTGTCTCACTGACTCTAAGGACACACATTGTCTCACTGTCTCTGAGGACACACACTGAATCTGAGAACAGACACTGACTTTCCGACTCTGAGGACACACACTGTCTCACTGTCTTTGAGGACACACACTGACTCTGAGGACACACACTGACTCTGAGGAGACACACTGACTCTGAGGACACACACTGTCTCACTGACTCTGAGGACACACACTGTCTCACTGTCTTTGAGGACACACACTGACTCTAGGGACACATAATGTCTATGACACACAATGTCTCACCGACTCTGTCTCACTGTTGCTGAGGACACACACACTCTCTCATTGTCTCTTAGGACACACACTGACTCTGAGGACACACACTGTCTCACTGATTCTGAGGACACACACTGTCTCACTGATTCTGAGGACACACACTGTCTCACTGTCTTTGAGGACACACATTGACTCTGAGGACACAAACTGTCTCACTGTCTCTGAGGACACAGACTTTCTCACTGTCTCTGAGGACACACACTGGCTCACTGTCTCTAAGGACACACACTGACTCTGAGGACAGACCCTGTCTCACTGACTCTGAGGACACACATTGAATCTGAGGACAGACACTGACTCTGAGTACACATACTGTCTTTGACACAAACTGTCTCACTGTCTCTGAGGACACACACTGTCTCACTGTCTCTGAGGACACACATTGAATCTGAGGACAAACCCTGTCTCACTGACTCTGAGGACACACACTGTCTCATTTCTCTGAGGACACACACTGACTCTGAAGACACACACTGTCTCACTGACTCTAAGGACACACATTGTCTCACTGTCTCTGAGGACACACACTGAATCTGAGAACAGACACTGACTTTCCGACTCTGAGGACACACACTGTCTCACTGTCTCTGAGGACACATTGAATCTGAGGACAGACACTGACTCACTGACTCTGAGGACACACAGTGTCTCATTTCTCTGAGGACACACACTGTCTCACTGTCTTTGAGGACACACACTGTCTCTGAGGACACATTGAATCTGAGGACAGACACTGACTCACTGACTCTGAGGACACACATTGTGTCACTGACTCTGAGGACACACATTGTGTCACTGACTCTGAGGACACACACTGTCTCACTGTCTTTGAGGACACAAACTGATTCTGAGGACACACACTGACTCTGAGGACACACACTGTCTCACTGTCTCTGAGGACACACACTGACTCTGAGGACACACACTGACTCTGAGGACACACACTGTCTCACTGACTCTGAGGACACACACTGTCTCACTGTCTTTGAGGACACACACTGACTCTGAGGACACACACTGTCTCACTGATTCTGAGGACACACACTGTCTCACTGATTCTGAGGACACACATTGATTCTGAGGACACATACTGTCTCTGACACAAACTGTCTCACTGTCTCTGAGGACACAGACTTTCTCACTTTCTCTGAGGACACACACTGAATATGAGGACACACACTTTCTCACTGTCTCTGAGGACACACACTGTCTCACTGTCTTTGAGGACACACACTGACTCTGAGGACACACACTGACTCTGAGGACACACACTGTCTCACTGACTCTGAGGACACACACTGTCTCACTGTCTTTGAGGACACACACTCACTCTGAGGACACATACTGTCTCTGACACAGACTGTCTCACCGACTCTGTCTCACTGTTGCTGAGGACACACACACTCTCTCATTGTCTCTTAGGACACACACTGACTCTGAGGAAACACACTGACTCTGAGGACACACAATGTCTCACTGTCTTTGAGGACACACACTCACTCTGAGGAAACACACTGACTCTGAGGACACACACTGTCTCACTGACTCTGAGGACACACATTGTCTCACTGTCTCTGAGGACACACACTGTCTCACTGTCTTTGAGGACACAAACTGATTCTGAGGACACACACTGACTCTGAGGACACACACTGTCTCACTGTCTCTGAGGACACACACTGAATCTGAGGACAGACACTGACTTACCGACTCTGAGGACACACTGACTCAGTGTCGCTGAGAACACAAACTGTCTCTTTTCTCTGAGGACACACACTTACTCTGAAGACACACACTGAATATGAGGACACACACTGTCTCACTGTCTCTGAGGACACACACTGTCTCACTGTCTTTGAGGACACACACTGACTCTGAGGACACACACTGACTCTGAGGACACACACTGTCTCACTGACTCTGAGGACACACACTGTCTCACTGTCTTTGAGGACACACACTGACTCTGAGGACACATACTGTCTCTGACACACAATGTCTCACCGACTCTGTCTCACTGTTGCTGAGGACACACACACTCTCTCATTGTCTCTTAGGACACACACTGACTCTGAGGACACACACTGTCTCACTAATTCTGAGGACACACACTGTCTCACTGATTCTGAGGACACACACTGTCTCACTGTCTTTGAGGACACACATTGACTCTGAGGACACAAACTGTCTCACTGTCTCTGAGGACACAGACTTTCTCACTGTCTCTGAGGACACACACTGGCTCACTGTCTCTAGGGACACACATTGTCTCACTGACTCTGAGGACACACACTGTCTCACTGTCTTTGAGGACACACACTGACTCTGAGGACAGACACTGACTCTGAGTACACATACTGTCTTTGACACAAACTGTCTCACTGTCTCTGAGGACACACACTGTCTCACTGTCTCTGAGGACACATTGAATCTGAGGACAGACACTGACTCACTGACTCTGAGGACACACAGTGTCTCATTTCTCTGAGGACACACACTGTCTCACTGACTCTGAGGACACACATTGTCTCACTGACTCTGAGGACACATACTGTCTCACTGTCTTTGAGGACAGAAACTGATTCTGAGGACACACACTGACTCTGAGGACACACACTGTCTCACTGTCTCTGAGGACACACACTGAATCTGAGGACAGACACTGACTTACCGACTCTGAGGACACACTGACTCAGTGTCGCTGAGTACACAAACTGTCTCTTTTCTCTGAGGACACACACTGACTCTGAAGACACACACTGAATATGAGGAAACACACTGTCTCACTGTCTTTGAGGACACACACTGACTCTGAGGACACACACTGACTCTTAGGACACACACTGACTCTGAGGACACACACTGTCTCACTGACTCTGAGGACACACACTGTCTCACTGTCTTTGAGGACACACACTGACTCTGAGGACACATACTGTCTCTGACACACAATGTCTCACCGACTCTGTCTCACTGTTGCTGAGGACACACACACTCTCTCATTGTCTCTTAGGACACACACTGACTCTGAGGAAACACACTGACTCTGAGGACACACACTGTCTCACTGATTCTGAGGACACACACTGTCGCACTGATTCTGAGGACACACACTGTCTCACTGTCTTTGAGGACACACATTGACTCTGAGGACACATACTGTCTCTGACACAAACTGTCTCACTGTCTCTGAGGAAAAAGACTGTCTCACTGTCTCTGAGGACACAGACTTTTTCACTGTCTCTGAGGACACACACTGTCTCACTGTCTCTGAGGACACACACTGAATCTGAGGACGCACACTGACTCTGAGGACACACACTGTCTCACTGACTCTGAGGACACACACTGACTCTGAGGACACACACTGTCTCATTGACTCTGAGGACACACACTGACTCTGAGGACACACACTGACTCTGAGGACGCACACTGACTCTGAGGACACACACTGTCTCACTGACTCTGAGGACACACACTGACTCTGAGGACACACACTGTCTCACTGACTCTGAGGACACACACTGACTCACTGACTCTGAGGACAAACACTGACTGTGAGGACACAGACTGTCTCACTGTCTTTGAGGACACACACTGGCTCACTGTCTCTAAGGACTCACACTGTCTCACTGACTCTGAGGACACACACCATATCTGAGGACACACACTGTCTCACTGACTCTGAGTACACACACTGACTCTGAGGACACAAACTGTCTCTGACACAAACTGTCTCACTGACTCTGAGGACAAACACTGACTCTGAGGACAAACACTGACTGTGAGGACAGACAATGTCTCACTGACTCTGAGGACACACACTGCCTCATTGACTCTGAGGACAAACACTGACTCTGAGGACACACACTGACTCAATGACTCTGAGGACACACACTGAGTCACTGACTCTAAGGACACAGACTGTATTTTTAGAACACACACTCACTCTGAGGACACACACTGTCTCACTGTCTCTGAGGACACACACTGTCTCACTGTCTCTAAGGACACACACTGTCTCACTGACTCTGAGGACACACACTGACTCTGAGGACAAAAACTGTCTCTGACACAAACTGTCTCACTGTCTCTGAGGACACACATTTTCTCACTGACTCTGAGGACACACACTGTCTCACTGTCTCTGAGGACAAACACTGTCTCACTGTCTCGAAGGACACACCCTGACTCACTGATTCTTAGGACACACACTGTCTCACTGAGGTCATCTGGTGTTTTGGTGACAGGATGAGTCTGGAGAGATCGAGATGTTCTGTGTGAGTTAGAGATCAACTGAACCAACCAGACGTTGATTTAAACTTCCCTTATCCGTCCCTTTAAGGAGAGTGTGCACCACACAACAGTGTAGAGTCACTGTGGTCAGTGGGCGGAGCTTCTATACGGGTTGATCTCCAACTTAACCTGGAGCAGGTTAGCGTTCATCAGAAGTTACCATGGTGATTGACCTCGTTAAGAAGTGGACGAGCTTCCTAGAACTGAAAAAAACTAAACCTGAAGTTAACCTGATAACCACAAATCCTGCTTGGTAGCACAGACCCTGGATCTGTGATACTGACTGTGTTTAGTAACATACTGATGAAAGCAGCGTGGACTGACTCCAACCATCTACTGACCTCAGAGTCTCCAGTCGACAGGTTGGACTCTGCTGTAGATCAATCAGCTCCTTCACTCCTGAGTCCTTCAGGTTGTTGTAGATCAGATCCAGTTTTCTCAGATGAGAGGGGTTTGACCTCAGAGCTGAAGCCAGAGAAGAACAGCTGATCTCTGAAAGACTGCAGTCCTCCAACCTAGATAAAGAATAAAACTTAACTGTAAATTAAACTGAGTTCATGTGTGAAAATAACAGACACATATTCATGTCAGCACAGACTCATAAGCTAGAAAAAAAATATGAAATCAGACATATTGGACTAAAAAGGAGTCCTGATTCAGTACAAATAGATTATTTGGACCCAGTCTCTGTCCTGCAGATCAGTTTAGGAAATCCAGGACTAAAATCAGTGTTTTAACAAGTAGCTGAATATTTGAAATGTCACAGATTAATTAACGAATGGATTCAAGTCCATGTATGAAGAGCAATTATGTTAAATTAGAATTAAATTAGACAAATTGTGTATAAATGCTGTTTTATAGACATGAGATCTACAAAAGTCAGTCAGTGAACTGACCCCAGAGTCTCCAGTCGACAGGTTGGACTCTGTAGAAAACCACACAGCTCCTTCACTCCTGAGTCCAGCAGGTCGTTGTCACTCAGATCCAGTTCTCTCAGATGAGAGGGGTTTGACCTCAGAGCTGAAGCCAGAGAAGAACAGCTGATCTCTGACAGTCTGCAGCTCTTCAACCTGGATAAAGAATAAAACTTAACTGCAAATTAAACTGAGTTCATGTGTGAAAATAAAGGACTTTGACTAAACATCACTGTCTCTGTTTTCAGACCTGCAGTCTGAGTCAAGTTGTTCTGGGGATTTTCTGGAACTTTTCCTGCAGCCTCCTAATAACGATTCTGAGTGAGTCCATGTGAGAATAGAGACGGTGAATGTCCAGAGGATTCACAGAGAGTGAGTGGACGTGTTGATGAGGTTTCTAACACATGACGGACAAGAAACTGGAAGAACACAAATATTTCAGGATGAAGAAGAGGAGCCGGACACGTAGAAGACGATGACGTCAACTTGGAAACACGAGGAGATTCCAGAGCTTTTGGTGATGAGGGCGGACGCCGGTGTGGATGAGCTGTAAACAACTACAGTGATCTTTCCACAGCAGAGTTTATACAGCATGTCCGGCCTCCTGCTGCTCCAACCGTTCTTCATATATCAAAGTCAATCTCCAGAAAATGTCCAGACACTATTTTACAGAGTTCATGACTGAAAACAGCTTGAAAGTCCTTGTGTCCTCGGGGCTCAGTTGTTTGTAATATGTAACTTCACCACTAGATGTCTCTAAATATCTTGCTGGACATGTTCAGGAGTCGTACACATGAACAAGTGGACTACGTTCATATGTACGACACCTAGAGACGTCACTTACTCCTTCACAGTGAACCTGTAACTGAATGTTCCCACATGTTCCTGTTGCTGTGAACGAGTCAGACCCGGACAATCTCCTGCTGCTGCTTCAGCTCCAGAAAATGTCCGACCCACTTGTCAGAACGTGTTCCACAGTTGATGTGTGCAAAGAGCAGTTCTATGATCATGTTTTCTTGAAGTGGTGATGATCTGAGCAGCAGTTTGACCAGTTGAAAGTGATGCAGGGAGCCTGAGGAACACGTGTGTACAGGGCGGGACAGAGATCTAGTGCTGAAAAGATAAAGGCATGGACAACCCTGTGTAAGTCCTGAAACCAGAGGAAGGTTTTCATGTTGGAATTGAACCCAAAGTGGAAGAAACATGGCTGAAGAACTTGGTCTTAAAAATAAAAGACATCAAATATAATCAACTTGGACTCTGGACCCTGAGCCCAGTCCTAGGACACCAACGCAGCACGCTATCATGTGGTCAGTCCACAGGACCACCGGGACAAGTCCTGGTTAGCTTCCACAGAAACATTACATGTACACATTGTCCAGCATTGGATTGTTTCTCTGTCAGTAAAACTTCAGTCACATTGAGCCCTACTCGGTCCTCAGCGCTCATTCTACAAACATCTCTCAGCTCAGTATCAGTGTTCACTGTTAGGAATGTTGTGACCTTTGACCTTAAAGCTCCAGTGTGGAAGATTCAGGTAAAATTATCCATTGTTAGAAACTGAATAGAGAAGAATCCCAGAGACGTTTTCAATAGTTTCATCTGAATTGTACCAGTTGTTGTTTAAATACTTTAAATTTACATACTTTTATTTTTAAATTATTAATATTTTCATACTTTATTTTTATACACTCTTTATATATATACATATATACTTTACATATGAATAATTTAGATTTAAATACTTTATATTTCTATACTTATATTTACATACTTTATATTTAGATGCAACATGAAAGTCCACCACTAGATATCACTACATTCTACACTCGCAACCTTTAACATTAAAACATGATGTCTGACCTCAGACTCTCCAGTCGACAGGTTGGACTCTGTGCAAAACCACACAGCTCCTTCACTCCTGAGTCCTGCAGCTTGTTGGAGCTCAGATCCAGTTCTCTCAGATGAGAGGGGTTTGACCTCAGAGCTGAAGCCAGAGAAGAACAGCTGATCTCTGACAGACTGCAGTTTTTCAACCTGGACAAAGAATAAAACGGAAATGTAAATCAAACTGAGTTCATGTGTAAAATTAACAGATAAATATTCATGTCAGCACAGACTCATATCATGGAAGATACATATGAAGTCAGACATGTTGGACTAAAAACGAGTCCTGATTCACTACAAATAGATTATTTGGACCCGGTCTCTGTCCTGCTGATCAGTTTAGGAAATCCAGAACTAAACTCAGTGTTTTATCAAGTAGCTGAATATTTAAAATGTCACAAATTAATTTATGAATGGATTCAAGTTATGTATGAAGATGAATTATGTTAAATTAGAATTAAATGAGACAAATTGTGTATAAATGCTGTTTTATAGATATGAGATCTACAAAAGTCAGTCTGTGAACTGACCCCAGAGTCTCCAGTCGACAGGTTGGACTCTGTAGAAAACCACACAGCTCCTTCACTCCTGAGTCCTGCAGGTTGTTGTCACTCAGATCCAGTTCTCTCAGATGAGAGATGTTTGACCTCAGAGCTGAAGCCAGAGAAGAACAGCTGATCTCTGACAGACTGCAGTTCTCCAACCTGGATAAAGAAATATGAATATTAGAATGTGTCCTCCTGTTGTTGTGGATCGTCATCATGTCAACACAGACTCTCAACATGCTTCTGACCTCAGTCCAGTCTGTGACCTGAAGATAAATATTAGATCAGACATGTTGGACCATTATTTCATTCATCAGCTTCTTCTCTGTGTGTTGGTCACTGAGCAGGTTTGTGTAATTAAACACTGTTTAAAGTAGGGATGGCTCCTGACAGTCACTTCCTGTTTGTTTCTATACTTATCAACTGTCCAAAGTGTTTCAATAAGAATGTGTCTTATTTTGAAAACCTGAGGAGGACGAGTGCTCGGCCTAAGTCCGAATGTTATTTACTGACACTTTCTTAGTGATCAGGAGCAGGTGAGTGCAGGTGAATGGAGTTGATGAGGTGGACGTGACTGACAGGCTGGGTGAGTGACAGATGACTGAGGGACAGTGAGCAGAGCAGAACTGAGACAATTTAAATAAATAATGACCCAATAAGAAAGAAAGTCTGAAAAGAGAAGAATGATTTAAGGACCTCAGAGTCTCCAGTCGACAGTTTGGACTCTCCAGTCCAGAACACAGCAGCTTCACTTCTGAGTCCTGCAGCTTGTTGTCAGTCAGATCCAGTTCTCTCAGATCTGAGGGGTCTGACTTCAGAGCTGAGGCCACGACTTCCCAGTGAGTCTCTGAGAGTCGACAACCAACGAGTCTGTAATTAAAGAAAATATCTGTTAGAATAAAATCAGAAAACACAACATTCATACAAAACGTGATCATGTGACCCTCACCCTGGTAAATCCCCTCTTTGCCTCATGAACATGTTAAAAACTCCTCAAGAGAATCCTTTCAGATTTGGTTCAAGCGTTCATTCAGACTAACAGAGGAACTCATTAGATTCAGGTGGTCAGAGGTCAAAGGTCAAGGTCACACAACATGTTCATTGTGTCACATGTTCAAGTGTCAAGTCTTTAGGGGATTTTTTTCACATTCTGACCAGTTGGAAACAAAAATGTTATGACAAAAGACGGATATATACATTTAACATGTTTTCTTTTTATATTCATAAATAGACAAAACGATGGTGCTGCAACTCAGCAGTTCTTTAGCAGTTGCCTTTGCTATTCCATTTGGAACATTAATATAATCTTCATCCTAAACAGAATTCGGGCTTCTTAGCCATTGTATGGTTGATTAAAACTTTTTTCTTTTCTTTTTAAATCAAACAGAAATTATTTGGGCTTCTTAGCCATTCTTTTTATAGGATGGTTGACATTTTTTATATTTTTTGTCAAAGAACCATTAACCACACCATGACACAATCTAATGCTTCTCAAGGTCCTCTTAGCTAATCGTTCTTTAGCCAGTTGGTGAGGCAAACTAACTTGTTCACATTCTATGACAGTAAAGCTGGCTCTTTTGCCCAATGTGTCCTGCGAGTGAAGCTGGTTTGGCGCA
Source organism: Platichthys flesus (assembly GCF_949316205.1). Taxonomy (NCBI): domain Eukaryota; kingdom Metazoa; phylum Chordata; class Actinopteri; order Pleuronectiformes; family Pleuronectidae; genus Platichthys; species Platichthys flesus. The sequence goes on from NC_084965.1 coordinate 1,386,509, forward strand.
TTGCACTTGAACGCCCCTCGCCGACCGTTGGTACCTAAAGGCCGAATTATAGTCGGGTTGCACGCATGCAAGCAAGACACGCAACACGCACCTTTCGTGCCCTCTGCTGGCTTGCTTGCGTCCGACAATTTGTCTAACTACACAACAAAGCGACGCGAGCCTCACGCAGCCCGCAAGGCTTGTGATTGGTCTGCTTACTACATCCCGTCCGGAGTCTAGTTTCCGGTGTCATGCCCCACAATTCGCGGAAGTCACGGAAGATTTAGAAAAAAAGAATATGGACTTGGCAGAAGAGATCCGAAAGTATGACCACTTGTATAACCCGTCACTGACTGGCCGATTTGTCCGCCAGAATTAGGGTATGAGGAGCCGGAGTGGCGATGTAAATAAACAGTCGACGAAGAAGAAGACGTCTCTTCTTTGTGTGTTTTGTCTTTGAAAAAAAACGTTACTCCGCCTAGTGTTTTGGCGGTGAATTGCGTTGCAACACGCTAAGCACGTTAGAGAAGTATAAACCAAAAGGAGTCCGTCGATGCAGCTGCGTGGCCTTTAGGCTGGTATTACTACGGTAAAACGATAACGTCTTCCCACAGAGTGTACATATCACCTTGGTTTTATAGAATGTTATATCTTAGTTTTTTTGGAACAGGATCTTCCCGTCCAGAAGGTTCTCAGGTTCATCAGAATTATCCATGTTTGTTTGTTTGTTTGAATGGCAGCTGCCGCCGGGTTCACACTGGACGCGTAAGCGCAGCGCCAAGCCTTAAAAAACAGCTGGTTCCCCTCCACTCCCACGTTAAACTGTTGTGCTGGTCACACCGGATGCATAGCGCCGTGAGGTGATCGTTTCGGAGTCAAGTCAATTTTTTCGCTCATTAGAGCGGCGACTAGTGCATAGTGGGCGGAATTGCGGGTATATTGGAAGGTCCTTCTGCGCATGCGTTAAATGCATAAAAAATAAATGAATTAATCCTGTAATTTAATCATAACGCGTTAACTCGTTATTTTTCACACCTCTAATATAAGTACATATTGAAAATTAGTTCTCCAGCTGTCAGTCAGTCACTTCCATTGTGTGTGATAAGGACTGAACTCTGTGTCTGTAGCAGTGAGACATGTGACCTCAGGAGGCCTCAAGTAGTTTGGATGCAAACTTCAATCAATCACTTGATTATTCAGCCAGTTGCAGCCATTTTAATTAAAGTTCTTTGTATTTGTGTTATTAATAAAACAGTTCATGGTTAAACTGTAAAATATCAAGTCTCAGTTACATTTCTTTGCCGTAAGGGTTTGATAACGACATCTTAGGAATCATTGTCAAATCTTTTTCATACATTTATTGGCCGATATTTCAGTTTCCGTTTTCTTTCACTCTAACATTGATATGGTTTTTGAACGAACTCTCAGAAACTGAAGCTTTAGGATGTGTCTGCTGATGCTGCTGAGATGAAGCTGTTAGAGCATCTCCATGACAACAGGGTTATTCTTTAGAGCAGAATATTGAAATTATCAGAATAAACAGTAAACTTACTTTAAATTCATCATCTCCATAGCGTCTGATTGTGGATGGTCCGTTTTGTGTTTGTTCTTTTCAAAAGAAATAATCATTAAAACAAACAACACATAATAAATGAATAGCAGAATTATTGTAAATATTAATATTTACCTTGAGTATTTTAAAGTAGAAGAATCCTGCTCCTGCTCCGAATACTACACACACAACGAGGACTCCGACCACAATAAGTGCAACTGCACCTGAAGAACCTGTAATTCAGAGAGAAGAACTGTAGCATCAACAAAGTTCAGTGATGTGTCTTCAGTGTAAAGTGTAGTGTGTGTGTGTGTGTGTGTGTGTGTGTGTGTGTCCTCCTGGTTCCTGTGTGTTCTCCTGACAACATGTGGACATGATGCTCCTGAGGAGCTGGAGGACGGAGCCCTGGGGGATCTGCTCCACCAGGAGGAACCAGGACTCACTGCACCAGCCTCAGGTCTGACAGTCACTCTGAGGATTTCATCATCAGTTCTGGTCTCATGGGATCTTACCTTCCTCTATCGTCACGTAGCTGTTGATGAAGAGCGTCTCCTCTTCACTACTGAGTTCACAGGTGAACGTTCCCTGGTGATCTGAAGATAAGTGGTGCAGCGTGAGGCTGCCTGACGCTGACACATCCTCCACCTGCTGCCTCCACTGCTCTGAGACCCTGGGGGGGCTGTCCACCCCGGTCTGGTCCACAATGATCTGACTGTGGTTGAACTTCCACACCCAGTGTGTCGGGGGTTTGGTGTTTGGAGCAGTGCAGTGGATTGTTGTTGTTGTTTTAAACAGTGACACATGGACGAGAGCTGAAAAGAAAAGAGATCAAATAATATCATCGTGGTCAGAATGTGGTTTCAGGCTCTGATGAGACTTTCTGAACATTTTCTATCATCAGAATGATTCATGTGGAGGAGGGTGTGGCCTTGGAATGATGAACTGAACTAGAAGGTCCCTCAGTGGAGCTGATATCTCCTCCAAGGACCAACAGTCACTTCAAGCTGCTCCACATCTCACACACATCAGTCCTCTCAGGGAAAATGTCCAGAAAGGTCCAAAGTTAAAGAAAGAAAACTAATGGATCTGTTCAATGCTCCATTTGTTTGTTAAGCTTTGAGCAACAATACACAACAACTACTGAACAGATTTCCATGAACTTTGGCAGGAAGGTGTGTTATGGGTCAGGCTCAGAAAATAACTCATCAGATGTTTGTGTGGATCCAGGATTTGTTGTTTTTTCACATTAACATTGTGAGAGAGGACGTTTTTCAACATTTTCATTGATTTCCCTGCGAGTAACTGATGAAGATGAAGAAACAATCTGACAAATTTAGAGGACTGATATTTATGAGTGTATGAAATTTGGTGCAGATCTTGGGCCTGGTGAATTTCAACGTGGTTTCATAAGGAGACTGTTGGGCCTTGTGGAGGTCTGAGCTCTACTGAGTGACCTGTCGCCCACGTTCCATCCTCACAACTAGTTTAGTGAAAATCGGTTCAGCGGACAAAGAAACAAACAAAGTAAAGATTGAGAATCAGCATTGATACAAGTTGTGAGTTATCTGTAGGAGCAGATATGAATATGCAGCAGTAGGTGAAACAAGCAGAGGTTCAGTTCCATAGAGCAGATTCAACGTACTGGGTTGATACCACAGCGCGCTCCTCCTCCCACTGCGAGTGCTGATGCTGCAGATCAGAACAGAGTCTCTGTCTGACAGTGTCACTGTGCTGCTGATCTCATAGAGCTGCTGCTCCGTCTCCTTCACTGAGGTTTGGTTCTGAAGGGTCACGTTGGACGGAGGCCTGGTGGACCAGGTGAGCTGTGGCTCGGGGTAGATCCCCTCTGAGCGGCAGGTGAAGCTGTCCTCCACCTGCTCCATGTCCACGTGACGCACCGGAGCTGCAAGACAACATTTCTCTTTTAGAACTCATTGATCATCTTTGCCTCGTGCTCTGTGGAGCTCTTCATTAATCTGACATATTGTGCTTATTATTTAACATGTCACATATGAGTCAATATGAGGAGCTGCTGACATCAGCTGTGTCTCAACTCAGGGGCTGCATTTGAAGACCGAGCTCCAACGAGTGGATCCGTCCCCGTCCAACCTGTCCCAGGATGCATTGCACTTTAGTGACTAACCATGTTTCAAAGAGGTAATGGTGCCGGCAAGCAGCGAGACGTCCAATGCTTCAGTATCAGCTTCAACTCAACCCAACAGTACACATGTTAAACAAGGGAACAGCAACAAGAGACAAATATCAGTTCTAGTATTTGTGTTGTGTTTTCACTGTGAGTTTCTTTACCATCTGCTCTCAGGTTGATAAATGACTCCTTGTGGTCTCCATTGATGGTGCTGGTGTAGCATTTGTATCTTCCCCGGTCCTGAAGCTGCAGCCCCGTCAGCCTGATGGAGGCGTTTCCTCTGGAGATCTGATCTGTGAACAGCGATGTCCGGCCTCTGAAGCGCTTGCCATGGAGTTCAATCTGGTGTCTGGCACTGTAGTCGGAGACGAGACGAGTGTTTCCTGGTTCCAACTTTATCCAGTGGATGACTGGGTCTTTACCAGGCTGAAAGCTGCAGGGTAAGATGCAGCTCTCCTCTAAAACACAGGAGACCTCAACAACTGTGAGACACCGGGTAAAAAAACAACCAGTTCAGGATCAACTGTGGTGAATAGAAGATTTTTTTAAAGAGCAATTAGAACATTTGCTCTCAGACGGATTGTGAATGTAAATATCCTGATGGAACTGTCTGTCTGTTTGGCTGTTGACAGTTAACATACAGTAGATTGATCTGAGCTGCTTCACAAAAACAACCTCCTGCCACACGAGGCATTCGAATGTGTAACGTACATTTACTGACAAACCAAAGATATGAACTAAAAATCGGAACATTCTTTGTGATGAGAAGAACTTAGGATCCGGAAATTTAGACGTAAAGAAAGATACAAAATTTTAGAATCCCGTTTTTTAGTGTATGTGTATGTGTTTTTGTGTACAAAATAACACACTCACACCCACTTTCAAAAGAAGCCCTCTGTATAAACCTCTGTTATAAACCCAGCTCAGCTGCAGAACCGGTTGATCATCACCCAGTTTGAATGTAAGCTATTCATTTATTTGCCTCATTGTGAAGGTTTGGTCAGTGAATTTGTGTTTCCTGTCATCATAAGCAGTGTAGTGCAGTTGATCTTTATTGTGAAGGGTCGCCAGCGGATTTGGTTGTTGATTTGATTGAGCTTTGACTTGATGTGGAACAGAAACAACATGTCTCCTGGTTCAAGTCCACAGTGTTCAGTTCTTAATTTACTGTGAAGTCTCGGTAAACGAGAATCAAACCCTCGGCTCCATGAACATCAGACAAGTGAGAAACAACCAGTGACATGGTGGAATAACTTGTTACTGCTGATTGAACCACACTGGCCACTCTACGACACATCAGTGTTTCTACTGGTTTCCACAGACAGACACTACAACCAGTGCCGGCGCGTATCACACAGGAGAACAAGGCAGTTTCCTCAAGCAGCTCTTTAGTGAGGGCGATGAAATGTGTGGTCACCAGCTGTCAAGAGCCAGAGGTCGATTCAATTTAACTTTATTTAACTTCACCTCAGACTCGTGGGTCAGAGATCGACTCTTTGAGAAAATAAAAATCTATTGAGAGGAAAACTGAAGCGACGGAAATGATCTGACTGCGAATCTAAAAAGAGGCGACTATTAAAGGAGCAGGTATTCAACCCCAGAGGTTTGAATACCATGTCATGGTCATGTCACTGTCGTGCCATATGTTCTCCACTTGATGACGGCTGTCTTCACTTTGTTTCATGGTTCATCTAATGCCTTGGAAATTATTTTGTAACCTTCTCCTGACTGACACCTTTCAACAGTGAGATCCCTCTGATGCTTTGGAAGCTCTCTGTGGACCAGAGCTTTAACTCTAAGATGCAACTAAGAGAACTTCAGGAAAATCCTCAGAGAACTTTATATGGGATGAATCAGAGTCACTGAAAATGATGTGTGTACTGATTACTATTTAACATGAGTTTGAATGTGATTTGTTAATTCTGAACACAGCCACACCCAAGAGACTGTTGTAACCATATTATTTATTTTGTATTTTCCCCCTAAAAGATTTCAGTTTTTATTTTCAACTGAATTGTTCACGTTATAGGTCACATTAAAGGTGGAACAAGTTCTGACAGGATTTATCTTGGTCTCATTTTTTACATCACAAAAACCTGTCATTTTAAGGAGTGTGCAGACTGTTTCTATCCACTGTACAGTATGGTCTACACAGAAACGCTGGTGGGCTTTTATTTTGAAATGTCTAAAGGCAGCAATGAAATCATTTATCTTTATGACATGAATTTAAAAGATAAACATTGAAACTGTGTTGAAAGTTAATCTTCTCTGTATATTCTGCAGTGAACCACGAGCTGCACGCAGAGCAACTCAGAGAGAACTGAACCATGACTCAACAGAACTGGTTTGTTATCATGGGAGTGGAGCGGCTGGATTTTCATTTCCGCGTCCATGTGTTGTGACAGCATTATCAAATCACAGAGCTGATATTTATTCACACACACACAAACACATCATTTCAAGTGGAATAAAAATATAGATATAGAATATATAGAAATATAGAATCCAAAGTTAGCATTCTCTGATTGAGTTCTATACAACATGTGTTAAGGCACCATCACGTGTTTCCTCTGGAAAGTTTGTGGAACGTAGTCAATCTGGTTCTGTAAGATTCCAACACTTGGAACAAGATAATCTGTTTTCTCTCAACTTCATCACAGATTAATTTATTTACCATTAAAATGAATTTTGTAACTACATTGTGAAAATATAATCTTACAGCATCGTAAGTGTTTGAGTGTCACAGGTTCTGATATTTATTCACACACACACACACACACACACACACACAAACACACACACACACACACACACACACACACCTTTAAAAACCACAACTCATTTTAGTTCTGTTGATGCTCAAGTTTCAATGAAGAATAACAGAACTCAACATCTGGTGTGAACTGTTTCCCCTCCAGCTCAGTGAGAACATGTTTCTCTGTGTTGTTATAAACCTTCACAATCATTTCTCATGTTTCCTGCTTCGTCTGATGGAAACCAACATGTCTGTACAAAGTACTACGTTCAAACAGAACCTGTGATTTCTGAGTAAGATCAGACTTCACGTACCTGCTGTGGTGAGAGTCCACATGATGAGGAGCAACACAACCAGAGACTGGAACACAGACATCTGTCTTTCATCCTGTGAGAACTGAATGTGGATCAATGAAGGAGAGACCAGTTAACAGCTGGTTTGACTCATGACACCGAGTCAGAGCAGCTGAGGTTCAGACTCTGCAGCTACGATCTCTGCAGAGTTCAGACTGAAGACTCACACACACACTCTAAGTCCCATTGAGAACATTGTGTCATGCAAACTGAAAGTGACTCTGTAAAGTGTGTGTGTGTGTGTGTGTGTGTGTGTGTGTGTGTGTGTGTGTGTGTGTGTGTGTGTGTGTGTGTGTATGTGTGTGTGTGTGTGTGTGTGTCAGAGTGCTGGTGCAGGAACAAGGAGGAGCATCTGATTCACTACCTGTTTCAGGAGCGAGGATACAACAAAGAGCTGCGTCCCACAGAGAGGCAGCAGGACCTCACCTCATCTCTCTGGTACCAGGACGTCTGTTTTAAACTGTGTGTGTCTCTCACTGATTAAATGAAATTAGGTTTTTTGGATGAGTGTAAAACAGAATAACTTTATAACCTATAGTTTGAGCTTGTTTCACTCCATTATATTTAACAGCTAGAATTTCATCCCTCCGAGGCCAAACAGTCTCCGTATGAAACACTTTAATTCACTAGATCCAGATTTCTATCTGGATCTACACCAAATTTCTCACACTTATACATATCACTCCACCTTTTCTTCATTAAGATCAATTAATTATTATTACAGAGTTGTTTTTTGACAGATATCACGTCCTTCCACCAAGTTTCTAGATAATCAGTCCAGGAGTTTTTACGTAATCCTGCAAACTAACAAACAGACAAACCCTGACCTTGGAGATGGAGGTAATGATAAAGTCTCATATGTGTCTTTCTTCTGCAGAAAGAAGTAGACGAGACCCTGCTGACCAACGTATGGATCCATCATGTACGTAAAAGTCATTTTACAGGAAAGTATCTGTATATTTGTTTGCATAAATGCTCTAATTACACACACTTTTCTGCACATTTTACTGACCCTCAACTGTTGCATGTGTTTGTATATTTTGTGTTTTTGCTTTGTTGCATGTGTTAGACGTGGACCGACTACCGGCTGTCGTGGAACTCCACAGAGTTCGATGGTATTGAGATGCTTCGCCTGCCGCCCAGCATGTTGTGGCTGCCGGAGATTGTGCTGGAGAACAAGTGAGATTCAATTCTCTGTATTCATTTGTGTTTATGGAGACAAAATGAAACATGTTTATCACACATATATAAATATATATCTTACCTATAATCTCTAAATCTGTATTAAAGATCAGTTCATCGTCCTCTGACCTTGAACAAGACCACGAGCCTCTGATTTCTCCTCATGTGTTTGTATGTGAGGAGAAATCAGAATAGATCAGAATACGATCTAACTGGGCCCCTCTGCCTCTCCCCAGTAACGATGCCCAGTTCCAGGTGGCCTACTACAGCAACGTGCTGGTGGATCCCACTGGGAGCTGCATCTGGCTGCCTCCCGCCATCTTCCGCTCCTCCTGCTCCATCAACGTCAACTACTTCCCCTTCGACTGGCAGAACTGCACGCTCAAATTCACGTGAGACAGAATCCACACGTGTTTCAGTTTTGTTTCTTGTAGGAAACATGGATCAGTGATGATGAGCGCCGAGTGTGTCACTTTGTTCATGAACCTGAAAACGCCGTTTCCCATGTTGCTTTGCAGTTCTCTGACCTACAACGCCAAAGAGATCCGGATGCTGCTGAAGGAGGAGTCGAACGAAACCAGCAAGTGGACGGTGGAGTGGATCGTCATCGACCCGGCCAGCTTCACAGGTGACGCACATGTCCAGTCCAGTGAGTTCCTCCTGACCTCAGCTCACTGATCTGAACCTCAGTCTGGGTTTGTTCTGTCTCTGTCGCTGCTCCTCACTGGTTTCAACAGAGAACGGCGAGTGGGAGATCAACCACCGGCCGGCCAAGAGGAACACGTACAAACACATTCCCATGGAGAGCAACAAGCACCAGGACATCACCTTCTACCTGGTCATCAAACGCAAACCTCTCTTCTACATCGTCAACATCATCATCCCCTGTGTGCTCATCTCCTTCCTGGCCTCGCTGGTCTACTACCTGCCCGCTGACAGTCAGTGCCCCCCCCACACCTCCGACTGACAGGAGACACACTTTGAGGAATGAGAGGAGATGTCTCCTCAGGAGTGGTTCCTAGAATTTAAACACTTACATGTGTGTGTGTGTTTGTGTTTGTGTGTGTGTGTGTGTGTGTGTGTGTGTGTGTGTGTGTGTGTGTAGGTGGTGAGAAGATGACCTTGTCCATCTCTGTGCTCTTGGCTCAGTCTGTGTTTCTGCTGCTGATTTCTCAAAGACTCCCAGAGACTTCCATGTCTGTACCACTTATTGTCAAGTAGGTTACACACACACAACACAACACACACCTAATAAAGACAACAATCAAAGATACAAAGGAGGAAATATTGAGTTTTCTGTTTCTTTATACATCACGTGTGTGTGTCTGTGTGTGTGTCTCAGGTATTTGATGTTCATCATGGTGCTGGTTACAATTGTGGTGCTGAACTGTGTGGTCGTCCTCAACCTGCACTTCAGGACCCCGAGCACACACGTCATGTCTGACTGGACCAAAAAGGTAACACACACACACATAGACACACACAGACACACACAAACACACACACACACAGTTTCTCTGCGATTAACCAGTTTTCTATTGGTACTATTTGACCTGGTTTGATTCTGGTGTGACTTCTGGATCTTATTTCTAATCATTCCTTTGTAAAAGATGACTCAGCGTTTTCTCTGCTGTGACTCAAAGACTTTAGCTTCTTTAAAGAAGAGTTTTTTTAAGAATACATTTTAAAGCCTGATTTAATTTCCCCTCTTCTCTGTCCAGTTCTTCCTGGAGCGCCTGCCCCGGATCCTGCGCATGTCCCACCCCTCGGACGAGGAGCCCCACTGGGATCGAGCGCTGCCCCGGCGGTCCAGCTCGGTGGGGTACATCGCCGCGGCGGAGGAGTACTACAGCTTCAAGTCCCGCAGCGAGCTGATGTTCGAGAAGCAGTCAGTGAGACACGGACTGACCACACGGACCACACACGCTGCAGGTTCGAGAGCAGGTCACTCAGTGGAGTTCCACCTCACTCAGAGAGACCAGTCCCCTCAGTGTGTAGCACGGCTTCATCCAGGTCCATGAAGGATTCTGTGAGGAACCAGAGAAAAGACAGACTCCTTTGTGTTGTTGTGTTGAAGTGTGTGTGTGTTGTCTACACCAACCTGCTCTGTGTGTTTGCTCTGGTTGTGCAGTGGTGAGTCCACAGGACGACGGAGGGATGACAGAGCAGCTGTACGCAGAGATCAAGCCGGCCGTGGACGGAGCCAACTACATCATCAAACACATGCGCAACAAGAACGACTACAACGAGGTGACACACACAAACACACACACACACAAACACAGAGAGGAAAGCAGGAGTCTTCTGTAGCTGATGACTTACAGATGAATGAGATGAATGACTCGATGCACTGTGTCATGAAGCAGAGTTAAACTTTTGTGTAACATTGTGTAACGCTCACTCGCTGTGTGCGTCTCACTCTGACCTCACACCTTCAGCCTTGTGTGCAGAATGCAACGTGTGGTTGTGTGTTCACAGGAGAAAGACAACTGGAGCGGCATCGCTCGCACGGTGGATCGTCTCTGCCTCTTCCTCGTCACTCCGGTGATGACGATCGGCACCATCATCATCTTCCTCATGGGGATCTGCAACCACCCCCCCCACCTGCCCTTTAAGGGAGACACACACAACTACAGAGAGGAAAACCCAAGGCTGCTGTAACACATACACACACACACACACACACAAACACACTCACTGCCATGTGGGTCTAGAGTTTGTTGCCTCTATATTATTTGTGGGTCCAGGTGCATAGTTGTGTGTTTCTTCAATCAAAAGTGGACAACGGAATAACAGAATAATCAAACTAGTATTTTAATTTGATTTGTGTGGTTTGAATAAACATTTATACTCAGTGGACATCTTTGATTTTATTTTTGTTCTGCATATATTATTATTATTATTATTGTTATTATTATTAAGAACATAACTGAGCGATTATCATTTGAAATAAAATGTAAATAAACTTAGTTTAATCCGTCATCACACACACACTAAATCAAAAACTTAACACTGGTGACATTAGAAGAAAAAGAAGCTTAATGCAGGAAGATACAAGTTTTTCTAAAATGCCATCAAAAACCAAAACAGTTAACATGTGAATACTCAGTAAATGATATTCTACTGCATCTAGTATTTATGATATATTCAAACATACAAAAGGCAAAAGACTCTCCGGCTAAAATGATGTCTCATGGACGGACGGAAGTTTTACTCAGTACGATACTGGGATGCAAATCCACACAGCAAGACAACAGAGCCAGAAAACACTTGGATGTACTGGACACATACAAGTACAAGAGTCAAATACTTCTGTCCAGAACGTAGACGGGAGCCGTGTATCAAAATACTCTGAGACGTACAGAAACCTGGAGGCAGGACGTCCTCACAGTCTGTCCACACTCCAGAAACTGTCTCTGTCTGGAGGAGACAACGACCTGAAAACTGTGACTCATCGTTAAAAACACAAAGTATTTGATCTGAGACACAAAAAGACACAGTGTGTTAGTTCCTGTATTTCAACCGAAGTTGCATCGTGTGAACTTTTATATCAGAGGTCATCAACTAAACTACACTCACCTGAACATGAATAAAACTCAGGATCAATCAATGATTCAACGTGAGACATCTTTAAACTGTTATTATCTCTAACTCCTCCTTGCCCCCCCACTCTCCAACTCATCTCTTAAAGACAGAAATCAGACGGAGACACTTTCCCGTCCTCATTTCCACACTAAGTCTTGTGATATCCTGTAGTTTTCTCTTTGTCAATCATCAAACATGCCTCGACTTAAAGATGCTCTGCTCTTCATCGACTCTTCTTCATACTGTAAATGTCTCATTCACTTTTCTTCTGCTTGTTTCCATTATGTCAAACTGGTGATTTTGTTCTTTTACCTGCACCAAGGACGAGATGTTTCCACCAGTTTGTTTGAAGAGGAAAGAAAAGCTGAGTCATGATTCCAGTGAAGTCGGTGGAAGGATGTTTATTGAGCATTAAAGCAGAGACAAGTAGAAACAGAACTTTTCTCTCTGAGATGTTTTTCTTCTCGTTACATCTGGTTTGTTACAGAGGAAATGATCCATGTGTTTGACTCATAGACTGAATATAAAGGCTTTGACTGTGATGTGCTGCTGTTATACTGCAGCGCCACCTGTGGGTCAAAAGTAGAAAAGCCACCACCGCTCTGCACCTGATGCAGAAATGAAAACGTCCCATTTTTAAGTCCAGAGTTTTGATCTTTTGTGTCAAAGACAAAAGTCTGATTTTAAACTCAAAGTGATTTGATTGTGTTGAACTTTGTGTTGAACTAAATCAATTTGTGACGTGAATCCAGGAACTTTAAGATCATAAACAAACAGAATGTGGTTCTACACACATGGAGACAGACTGAGGGACAATGGTGGAACAGAATAAAGGAAACTTAAACATATATATGTGACTCTTTATAGAGGGGTTATATATTCTGCTTGTGTTTTGTCATTTCAATAAACACATTCTTCATGTGAATAAACACAACAAGTGTGGAGGGCCATCTAGTGGTGAAGTTACATATTACAACCACCTCCTCTGATTCCTCTGGAGCTCTGTCTCCACTCTGCCTCCCACCAACAAGGCCCAGTCAGAGCCGCTCTACACACAAGCTGCTGCTGCTTCAGCCTCTGGATCCTCAGGACACAGAGTTAAAAAAAGGTCTATCCAACCTCCACCTGTTGAGAGAAGAAGACATCAGTGTCACAGAGACTCACTTCATCAGCTGTGAGTCAGTGATGAAGCTCATCCAGTAGAAAGAGCAGCAGGGACTTCAGTCCCGTTCAGAGGTGGAGCAGCTTCCTCTCTGCTTCATGTGCACGTTTTGGAATGAATGCGCTCATATGCTCCCAGCTGTCTTTGGTCAATTCAAGCCCATATCAATACCCTTCCTATCCGAGGTGGTTCACCATCTGTGACCCACAAATTTCCCTTCCGACAACATCACCGCCAGTCTGCTTAAAGAAGTCTTTGACACTGTTTGCCCATTTGCTGTCTTAAGCCTGAAACATGCTTCTGCGACTGCGTCTGCGTCTTTTCACTCCGCTGTGGCGCAAGACTCGTCATTCATGCTTCCCCAACCGTTGCGCGTCTTACAAAGCAATTCCGTGCCAGAACACTAGGCGGAGTAATGCTTTTTGTCGAAGACGACCTGAGAGACGCCTTCTTTGTGGGTGTGGCAATCATTGTTGACTGTTTAGTAACCTTCTACCAGTCGTGTTCTCCATTACAAACACACGGTGAACCATGACAGAGAGTGTATTCACGATTCCAACCGAACAACAATTGATTGATGTCCATTCTTCTTTTTAAAATCTTCGGTTGTTTCTGCCTGTATTATGGGGCATGAAACCGGAAACACAGCTCCAGAAGGGATGTAGAGCAGACCAATCACAGCCTTGCAGGCTGAGTGAGCTTGCGGAGCTTTGCCGTAAATTTTAGAAAAATGGGGCGACGCCAGTAAGCACGTAAGATGGGATACATAAGCATGGACTGACTCCAACCATCTACTGACCTCAGAGTCTCCAGTCGACAGGTTGGACTATGCTGTAGATCAAGCAGCTCCTTCACTGCTGAGTCCGTCAGGTTGTTGTCACTTAGATCCAGTTCTGTCAGATGAGAGGGGTTTGACCTCAGAGCTGAAGCCAGAGAAGAACAGCTGATCTCTGACAGTCTGCAGTTCCACAACCTGGATAAAGAATAAAACTTAACTGTAAATTAAACTGAGTTCATGTGTGAAAATAACAGACACATATTCATGTCAGCACAGACTCTTAACATGGAAGATAAATATGAAATCCGACATGTTGGACTAAAAACGAGTCCTGATTCAGTACAAATAGATTATTTGGACCCGGTCTCTGTCCTGCAGATCAGTTTAGGAAATCCAGAACTAAACTCAGTGTTTTAATCTAGTAACTGAATATTTTAAATGTCACAGATTAATTAATTAATGAATTCAAATTATGTATGAAGAGGAATTATGTTCAATTATAATTAAATTAGATAAATTCTGTATAAATGCTGTTTATAGATATGAGATCTACAAAAGTCAGTCAGTGGTCTGACCTCAGAGTCTCCAGTCGACAGGTTGGACTCTGTAGAAAACCACACAGCTCCTTCACTCCTGAGTCCTGCAGGGTGTTGTGACTCAGATCCAGTTCTCTCAGATGAGAGGGGTTTGACCTCAGAGATGAAGCCAGAGAAGAACAGCTGATCTCTGACAGACAGCAGTCCTTCAGCCTGAATAAAGAATAAATCTCAACTGTAAATTAAACTGAGTTCATGTGTGAAAATAAGAGACACATATTCATTTGAGCAGTGACTCATAACATGGAAGATAAATATGAAATCAGACATGTTGGACTAAAAACGAGTCCTGATTCAGTCCAAATAGATTATTTGGACCCGGTTTCTGTCCTGCAGATCAGTTTATGAAATCCAGAACTAAACTCAGTGTTTAACAAGTAGCTGAATATTGAAAATGTCACAGATTAATTATGAATGGATTCATGCTATATATGAAGAGGAATTCTTTTAAATTATAATTAAATTAGATAAATTCTGTATAAATGCTGTTTATAGATATGAGATCTACAAAAGTCAGTCAGTGAACTGACCTAACAGTCTCCAGTCGACAGGTTGGACTCTGTAGAAAACCACACAGCTCCTTCACTCCTGAGTCCTGCAGGTCGTTTGCTCTCAGATTCAGTTCTCTCAGATGAGAGGGGTTTGACCTCAGAGCTGAAGCCAGAGAAGAACAGCTGATCTCTGACAGACTGCAGTTCTTCAACCTGGATAAAGAATAAAACTTAACTGTAGATTAAACTGAGTTCATATTTGAAAAATAACAGACACATATTCATGTCAGCACAGACTCATAACATGGAAGATAAATATGAAATCAGACATGGTGGACTAAAGACGAGTCTTGATTCAGTACAAATAGATTATTTGGACCCGGTCTCTGTCCTGCAGATCAGTTTAGGAAATCCAGAACTAAACTCAGTGTTTAACAAGTAGCTGAATATTTAAAATGTCACATATTAATTAATGAATGGATTCAAGTTATGTATGAAGAGGAATTATTTTAAATTACAATTAAATGATAAATTGTGTATAAATGCTGTTTTATAGATATGAGATCTACAAAAGTCAGTCAGTGAACTGACCACAGAATCTCCAGTCGACAGGTTGGACTCTGTAGAAAACCACACAGCTCCTTCACTCCTGAGTCCTGCAGGTTGTTCCAGCTCAGATCCAGTTCTCTCAGATGAGAGGGGTTTGACCTCAGAGCTGAAGCCAGAGAAGAACAGCTGATCTCTGACAGTCTGCAGCGAATCAACGTGGATAAAGAAATATGAATATTAGAATATGTCCTCCTGTTGTTCTGGATCGTCATCATGTCAACACAGACTCTCAACATGCTGCTGACCTCAGTCCAGTCTGTGACCTGAAGATAAATATCAGATCAGACATGTTGGACCATTGTTTCATTCATCAGCTTCTTCTCTGTGTGTTGGTCACTGAGCAGGTTTGTGTAATTAAACACTGTTTAAAGTAGGGATGGCTCCTGACAGCCACTTCCTGTTTGTTTCTATACTTATCAACTGTCCAACGTGTTTCAATAAGAATATGTCTTATTTTGAAAACCTGAGGAGGACGAGTGCTCGGCCTCAGTCCACATGTTATTTACTGACACTTTCTTAGTGATCAGGAGCAGGTGAGTGCAGGTGAATGGAGTTGATGAGGTGGACGTGACTGACAGGCTGGGTGAGTGACAGATGACTGAGGGACAGTGAGCAGAGCAGAACTGAGACAATTTAAATAAATAATGACCCAATAAGAAAGAAAGTCTGAAAAGTGAAGAAGGATTTAAGGACCTCAGAGTCTCCAGTCGACAGTTTGGACTCTCCAGTCCAGAACACAGCAGCTTCACTCCTGAAGCCTGCAGCTTGTTGTCACTCAGATCTAGTTCTCTCAGATCTGAGGGGTCTGACTTCAGAGCTGAGGCCACGTCTTCACAGTGAGTCTCTGAGAGTTCACAACCAACGAGTCTGTAATTAAAGAAAATATCTGTTAGAATAAAATCAGAAAACACAACATTCATACAAAACGTGATCATGTGACCTTCACCCTGGTAAATCCCCTCTTTGTTAAAAACTCCTCAAGAGAATCCTTTCAGATTTGGTTCAAGCGTTCATTCAGAGGAACTCATTCGATTCAGGTGGTCAAAGGTCAAAGGTCAGGGTCACACAACATGTTCATTCAGACTAACAGAGGAACTCATTAGATTCAGGTGGTCAAAGGTCAAAGGTCAAGGACACACATTATGTTCATTGCGTCTTGAAGTCTCAAGTCTGTCTTTTGGGGATTTCTTTATATTTTGACCAGCTGGACTCAAAGATAAACTGATTAGATTTCAGTGGTCAAAGGTCAAAGTGACATCATATTATTGTGAATGCAACATGTCAGGGACCTGGAGGGACGGACTTTGCACTGGTTGGTGGTCGCGTAAAGAAGCTCACACACACACACACACACACACACACACACACACACACACACACACACACACACACACACACACACACACACACACACACACACACACACACACACACACACACACACACACACACACACACACACACACACACACACACACACACACACACACACACACACACACACGGGTCATACTCATATATATGTATTTTGTCATTTCTATTAAATGCTGAATGCTCGAGCATAAATTTACACAAAGAAATGCAGTTATACAACTTTAGTTGTTCAATGGACAATATTCACATTAATATTAATTCATATTTACAGCTTCTGTTAAATTTTAATCTTCTCAGTTCAACAATGTTCTGCAGAGTTCTGCTACAGCAGAACAATGTTTTTTACAAAGGTTGAATATGGTCATAAATATGAATATTACCTTGTATATAAGAAAATGTTGAACATTAATTCTCCAGCTGTCAGTCACTCACTTCCATTGTGTGTGATAAGGACTGGACTCTGTGTCTGTAGCAGTTAGACAGGTGACCTCAGGAGGCCTCAAGTAGTTTGGATGCAAATTTCAATCAAACACTTGATTATTCGGCCAATTGCAGCCATTTTAATTAACGTTCTTTGTATTTGTGTTATCAATAATACAGTTAGTGGTTAAACTGTAAAATATCAAGTTTCAGTTAGGGGAGAGCGGGGTAATGTGGGACATTTTTTACATTTAATCCCCTCTAGGCGAGCTAAAATGATATATCAGTAAAGTTTACACATTTCCCATTAATTCAGGATGTTTTCTAGCAATGGAAATGATCAGAATGTCTTCAGGACAAGGGGTAGTGAAAACATGATTTAAAAAAAAAAAGTGGTCTTGTGTCCCACTTTACCCCAGCGACTTAACTGGAGCAAGGCCATGGAACTGGTCAGCTAGTTGTTTCAAGGGTTTGGCTCCTCCTCCATCTCATCTGTGAATATTCTCTTTACCTCAGCTACTGCACCCCAGGCTACTGATTTTACTTTCCCTTTCTCTTTTTTCTTTATGAATCTTTTGAGGGTTGTCTTATCAATATTTCTATCCCTTCCAGCTTTTCTTAAGGACTTCTTTCCTTGCATGACCTCAGCGGCTACACTCTCCATCTCAGTGAGGGGTGTTTGGCCCCAGGTTGTCTTCCTGGTATAGTTTCTTGGCATGATGGCTTTTCTACAATGTTTATGACATTAAAAATAAAACATATATAAAGTAATATAACACTAAAATATGTAGACTAAACTTAACTTGTGCTTCATGGCGGGTTAAAGTGAGACAGTGTCCCACTTTACCGCACAGCCACCGTTTTAGAAAAAACAACATCTCTTAGCAATTCAGGCTAATCTTCAGCTAGCATCAATCACAAGTTCATCAACATGTATGATATAAGTTTTTCTACCTGATTCAATTTGTTTTGACACAACAGCTGATTAAGTTCAAAGCAAGACAATTTACTTTTACATTCAAAAAACTTTCCACAGCACCTGCACCAACTTCTCCTTCATGGCAAGGGGGGAATGGGAGGGGTTGAAAACATAATTGTCACATGACCACAAATGTGTTCTGTTGCCTAGATACAGGGGGTGTCTCACATTACCCCACTCTCCCCTACATTTCTTTGCCGTAAGGGTTTGATAACAACATCTTAGGAATCATTGTCAAATCTTTTTCATACATTTATTGGCTGATTTATCGGTATCAGATTTTCTTTCACTCTAATATCGATATGGTTTTTGAAGGAACTCTCAGAAACTGAAGCTTTAGGATGTGTCTGCTGATGCAGCTGAGATGAAGCTGTTAGAGCATCTCCATGACAACAGGGTTATTCTTCAGAGCAGAATATTGAAATATTCAGTTCAGAATAAACAATAAACTTACTGTAAAGGTTTCATCTCTGTAGCGTCTGGTGGTGGATGGTCCGTTTTGGGTTGTTTCTTTTCAAAATAAATAATCATTAGATGAAACCACACATAATAAATGAACAGCAGAATTATGTAAATATTAATATTTACCTTAAGTCTTTTAAAGTAGAAGAATCCTGCTCCTGCTCCGGATGCTACACACACAACGAGGACTCCGACCACAATTCCTGCAACTGAACCTGAAGAACCTGTAATTCAGAGAGAAGAACTGTAGCATCAACAAAGTGCAGTGATGTGTCTTCAGTGTGAAGTGTAGTGTGTGTGTGTGTGTGTGTGTGTGTGTGTGTCCTCCTGGTTCCTGTATGTTCTCCTGACTACATGTGGACATGATGCTCCTGAGGAGCTGGAGGACGGAGCCCTGGGGGATCTGCTCCACCAGGAGGAACCAGGACTCACTGCACCAGCCTCAGGTCTGACAGTCACTCTGAGGATTTCATCATCAGTTCTGGTCTCATGGGATCTTACCTTCCTCTATCTTCACATAGCTGTTGATGAAGAGCGTCTCCTCTTCACTACTGAGTTCACAGGTGAACGTTCCCTGTTGGTCTGAAGATAAGTGGTGCAGCATGAGGCTGCCTGACGCTGACACATCCTCCACCTGCTCATTCCACTGCTCTGAGACCCTGGGGGGGCCGTCCACCCCGGTCTGGTCCATAATGATCTGCCTGTGGTTGAACTTCCACACCCAGTGTGTCGGGGGTTTGGTGTTTGGAGCAGTGCAGTAGATTGTTGTTGTTGTTTCACTCGGTGACACATGGACGGGAGCTGAAAAGAAAAGAGATCAAATAATATCATCGTGGTCAGAATGTGGTTTCAGGCTCTGATGAGACTTTCTGAACATCTTCTATCATCAGAATGATTCATGTGGAGGAGGGTGTGGCCTTGGAATGATGAACTGAACTAGAAGGTCACTCAGTGGAGCTGATATCTCCTCCAAGGACCAACAGTCAATTCAAGCTGCTCCACATCTCACACACATCAGTCCTCTCAGGGGAAATGTCCAGAAAGGTCCAAAGTTAAACAAAGAAAACTAATGGATCTGTTCAATGTTCCATTTGTTTGTTGGGCTTCAAGCAACAATACACAACAACTACTGAACAGATTTCCATGAACCTTGGCAGGAAGGTGTGTTATGGGTCAGGCTCAGAGAAGAACTCATCACATGTTTGTGTGGATCCAGGATTTGTTGTTTTTTCACATTAACATTGTGAGAGAGGACGTTTTTCAACATTTTCATTTCCCTTTGAATAACTGATGAAGATGAAAAAACAATCTGACAAATTTAGAGGACTGATATTTACGAGTGTGTGAAATTTGGTGCAGATCTTGGGCCTGGTGAATTTCAATGTGGTTTCATAAGGAGACTGTTGGGCCTTGTGGATTCTGAGCTCTACTGAGTGACCTGTCGCCCACGTTCCATCCTCACAACTAGTTTAGTGGAAATCTGTTCAGCAGACAAAGAAACAAACAAAGTAAAGATTGAGAATCAGCATTGATATAAGATGTGAGTTATCTGTAGGAGCAGATATGAATATGCAGCAGTAGGTGAAACAAGCAGAGGTTCAGTTCCATAGAGCAGATTCAACGTACTGGGTTGATACCACACCGCGCTCCTCCTCCCACTGCGAGTGCTGATGCTGCAGATCAGAACAGAGACTCTGTCTGACAGTGTCACTGTGCTGCTGATCTCATAGAGCTGCTGCTCCGTCTCCTTCACTGAGGTTTGGTTCTGAAGGGTCACGTTGGACGGAGGACTGGTGGACCAGGTGAGCTGTGGCTCGGGGTAGATCCCCTCTGAGCGGCAGGTGAAGCTGTCCTCCACCTGCACAATGTCCACGTGACGCACCGGAGCTGCAACACAACATTTCTCTTTTAGAACTCATTGATCATCTTTGCCTCGTGCTCTGTGGAGCTCTTCATTAATCTGACTTATTGTGCTTATTATTTAACATGTCACATATGAGTCAATATGTGGAGCTGCTGACATCAGCTGTGTCTCAACTCAGGGGCTGCATTTGAAGACCGAGCTCCAACGAGTGGATCCGTCCCCGTCCAACCTGTCCCAGGATGCATTGCACTTTAGAGACTAACCATGTTTCAAAGAGGTAATGGTGCCGGCAAGCAGCGAGACGTCCAATGCTTCAGTATCAGCTTCAACTCAACCCAACAGTACACATGTTAAACAAGGGAACAGCAACTAGAGACAAATATCATTTCTAGTATTTGTGTTGTGTTTTCACTGTGAGTTTCTTTACCATCTACTCTCAGGTTGATGAATGACTCCTTGTTGCCTCCAATGATGGTGCTGGTGTAGCACTTGTATTTTCCCCGGTCCTGAAGCTGCAGCACCGTCAGCCTGATGGAGGCGTTTCCTCTGGAGATCTGATCTGTGAACAGTGATGTCCGCCCTCTGAAGCGCTCGCTCTGGAGACCTAACTGGTCACTGGCTCTGTAGTAGGAGTGGACAGGAAGGTTTCCTGGTTCCACCTTCACCCAGTGGATGGCTGGGTCTTTACCAGGATGAAAACTGCAGGGTAAGATGCAGCTCTCCTCTAAAACACAGGAGACCTCAACATCTGTGAGACACCGGGTAAAAAAACAACCAGTTCAGGATCAACTGTGGTGAATAGAAGCTTTTTTTAAAGAGCAATTAGAGCATTTGCTCTTAGACGGATTGTGAATGTAAATATCCTGATGGAACTGTCTGTCTGTTTGCCTGTTGACAGTTAACAGACTTTAGAGGCTCAGATTCACACCAATCCTTTTTTGAATCCAGTTTGTGTGTGAGTACAAAATAACACATGATTTATCTTGGTCTCATTTTTTACATCACAAAAACCTGTCATTTAAACAGGTGTGTAGACTTTTTATATCCACTGTACAGTCTATGGTCTACACAGAAACGCTGGTGTGCTTTTATTTTGCAATAATTTATCTGTATGACATTAATTTAAAAGATAAACGTTGAAACTGTGTTGAAAGTAAATTTTCTCTGTATATTCTGCTGTGAACCGAGAGCTGCACGAGGAGAAACTCAGAGACCTGAACCGAGGCTCAACAGAACTGGTTTGGTAACATGGGCGCGGAGCGGCTGGATTTTCATTTCCGCCTTTTTTCGTTTCCACGTCCATGTGTGAAGACGGCAGACAGAGCTGATATTTATTCACAAACACTTAAAAACCCACAACTCAGTCTGATGGAAACAAACATGTTTGTACAAAGTACTACGTTCAAAACAGAACCTGTGATTTCTGAGTAAGATCAGAGTTCACGTACCTGCTGTGGTGAGAGTCCACATGATGAGGATCAACACAACCAGAGACTGGAACACAGACATCTTCACTCTGTGAGAACTGAATGTGGATTAAAGAAGGAGAGACCAGTTAACAGCTGGTCACAGAGGAAGGTTCCGACTGTAGACTCACACACTCTTAAGTCCCATTGTTAACATTGCGTCATGCAAACCCAAAGTGAATCTGTCCAGTGCGTGTATCTGCAGCCTGCTGTGACACGAGTGAGCAGGGACCGTCTACAAAGTGCAACACCGAAAAGAGATATTACAAAAATATTCAATAACTACACTCTATTACTGTAGTTTCTCACCAAAATCATGTCACAGGTCCGGGGTCTCCTGATGGCGATGCTACAGTATTTAATTTCGAAAAAATATATTTTGCATAAGTTTGGGATATATTTATTATGATATTCAATAACTTCACTGTTATACTGTATATTCTTACCAAAATCATGTCACTCGTCCAGGGTCTCCTGCTTGCTATGCTACAGTACTACGTTTGGGAAAAAGGGATTCAGTATAAGTTTTGTAAATATGTATTATGAATATTATTAAATAACTTGACTGTAATTCTCACCAAAATCATGTATTTGTCATAATAAATATTTCTAAAACTTAAGCAAATCACTTTTTCCCATACTTAGTACTGTAGCAAAGCCAGCAGGAGACCCTGGACATGTGATGTAATTTAGATAAGAAACTACAGTAATAGAGTGAAATTATTGAGTATATTTGTAATATCTCTTTTCGGTGTTGCACTTTGTAGATGGTCCCTGCTCACCTGTCTCACAGCAGGCTGTACATAGACACTGTGACAAGCCTGGAGTTGTCTGCTGTGCTATTGTTGTGTTTCAGGCTCCTGTAGGCGGAGTCAGACCAGTGATCAGCAGGGATGTGGCCCACCTGGGTTGACTGCTACTTAAGAGGACTGTAGAGTGGGCTCTGCTCTCTC
Source organism: Platichthys flesus (assembly GCF_949316205.1). Lineage (NCBI taxonomy): Eukaryota > Metazoa > Chordata > Actinopteri > Pleuronectiformes > Pleuronectidae > Platichthys > Platichthys flesus. The sequence continues at coordinate 1,409,215 of NC_084965.1, forward strand.
ATTCACCGGGTCTACCTCCACACGGACATGTGGAGGTTTTGTTTGTAGTATCATTCATGTAGAATAAATACTGTACCTGCAGAGCTTTGTGCCATTCAGTGTTTCCTGTTGCACACGGGAGCCATAGTGTTACAACACCAATGTCCAGTGTCCATCACAGAGGAAAACTCATATTGATGATAACTGTCCTCAGGGGCGTCGTTAGGCCTGTTCTTCAGCCCCCCTAAATATTTTTTTTTTTTTTTTTAATTAAACTATTGTTTTACATATGGACAAGTCATTTAGAACTCTAACATGCTACATATGTGAGTGCGTTTCCGGTTTGTATGTTTTCTCCCCCTTCAAATTACAATCCAATAGCCTCTCATCATACTTAACAATAAAAGACCGGGCACTAGGACCTTGGGGAGTGTGCATCGCTGCTAATTTCTCACTCTGCCAAGTAACGTCTCTCATCCAGACAGCAGGATTACAGCCAAGGAGTTTAGCTCATAGTAAATGATGCACAGTGACATTGTAAGTACAGGTAGTTACAGAATGTGACTCTGTAGTTGTTAACGATTGTTACCTGCTTAAATTTGGGTTTACTTGAGGCAGATGAAAGGGAATATTGTAATGAGCTATGTTAACACTAAGCTAGCTAGCTAGCTATTTTGTTAGAAAATGTCTCCAGTGAGCAAGAGTGTGAACGAGCAAATTTGAAATGTAACATTTAACATGTTTTCTTTTAATAATCATAAATAAACAAAACAATGGTGCTGCAACTCAGCAGTTATTTAGCAGTTCTCTTTGCTATTCCATATGGAACATTAATATAATCTTCATCCTAAACAGAATTCGGGCTTCTTAGCCATTGTACGGTTGAATACAACTTTTTTATTTTCTTTTTAAAGCAAACAGAAATTATTCGGGCTTCTTAGCCATTCTTTTTAAAGGATGGTTGAACATTTTAACATTTTTTGTCAAACAACCATTCACCACACCATGACACAATCTAATGCCTCTCAAGGTTCTCTTGGCTAATCGTTCTTTAGCCAGTTGGTGAGGCAAACTAACTTGTTCACATTCTATGACAGTAAAGCTGACCGCTTCTTTTGCACAATGTGTCCTGCGAGTGAAGCTGGTATGGCGCATTTCACTTGAACGCCCCTCGCCGACCAACACGTTCTTAGCGTTGAGGTGGTACTTTAGGCTGGTATTGCTCCGGTGAAACGATAATGTCTTCCCGCAGATAGTGCATATCACCTTGGTTTTATTGAAAGTTCCATCTTTGTTTTTTTGGAGCACGATCTTCCCGTCCAGAAGGTGATGTTTGTTTGAATAGCAGCTGCCGTCTGACTGCATTAGAGCGGCGACTAGTGGAGATTGGGCGGAAATGTAGATATATTGGAAGGTCCTTTTTCCGCATGCGTTAAATGCGTTAAAAAAATTAACGAATTAATCCTGTAATTTAATCATAACGCGTTAACTTGTTATTTTTCACAGCTCTAATTTTAAAACAATAATATCAGTTCCTATAGAATGTTGTTGTTTATAATCAGTTATGCTAGTGAAAACTAAATGTCATAGTGTCCCTCATAACGCTATTGTACCGGTATATCATCCAATTCATTGACCAGATGGATATAAGAAGATTCTGTAGCAGAGGTGACTGCTCCGCCCAGTCAGATGAGAGAGAGAAGCAGGAGACTGACAGGGCTGAAGGAGCCGGTGGGAGAATTAGGATTTGGGAGTGACGCGGATATGAAAACTAGTATATCCGTCTTTCCTTTACAAGCAGGAAAATTATTTCTCTCTATTTGCGAAAATTTCATATTTGTGTTGTCAAATTTCACGATGACCCTGAAATTCTGTCTCTTCTGTTATCTTATACTGAACGAATGCAAGCAAAGATACAGAGAAAAACCAGACTCTTTCTGATTGAACCAATCTATGAACATTGAAACAATGGATATCCGCAGCCCCAAATGAGCCCAAAAATAATTGGTGCGCGCTACATTCAGCATCCTTAGGGGCAAAGCCCCCCCTTTCTTTCAATCCTAGAAACGCCCCTGACTGGCCTGTAGCCCACACGTTTCGCTTATGACTCATCAGCGAAATAACCTGGGAAGTCACAATCTGTGAACATCTTTCTGAACTTTATTGAACTACCGCAGTATTCTTGGCGCTGCGCTTCCGCTTCCAGTGTAAACCCGGCGTGAGGCTTTTCTTAAAACCATAGAGTAGGTGTTGTTCATGTTTACTTTGTCCTGAGCTTCATGAGGCTGCATTTAAACATCAGGAAAATTACTCGTCAGTTTTGGAACCGAGAACTTAATTCAAAATTAAGAAATGTTACACATGAATGTGACCAGGTCATTTTCATCTGCATGAACAGACCTTTAATCTAGTTCATTTTAAGTGTAAACTGACACAACACTGAGTATAACTAAATATATAATTTTATACTTATAACTTTATAAGCTGTGTTATCAAATATGTTTTGCGGCTCCAGACAGGTTTTATTTGGTGGAAGAGGAGAAATGGTTCTTTTGATAGTAAAGCTTTCTGACCCCTGTCAAAGAGGACCATCAGAAGATCTCAGGAAGTGTTGGAACGACCAGTGACCACACGGTGGAGCCAGAGGAGAAGACATCTGGAGATTCATTTAGAGTTCAGTGAATAAATGAAAGCTTGGATCTGCAGGTGGCGCTAGAGGACAAGATAAAAGTTCACCAAAGTCATGAGCAGTCCTCCTCTGTTCTGTATTTAAGCTTTTCATCCCCTGATGAGTAAAATCCTAAATTCGTCAAATACAGAAAGATACCACACAGATTCAGATAAATACATTTTAATAAATACAAAACAGTACCAGATATAAAATACAAATCTGTACATTCTTTCCAGAGCTTTAAATTATTATAATTCAGCTTTAACCTGGTTCAGGTTCTGTGAGTCTGCTGAACGTGTCAGATGAGTTTGGTCTCAGCTGTTTCATTCAGGTTCTGTTGGTTTTCAAGTCTCTGTCGGATGTTGTCCAGAGTTAAAACAGACTTAGAGCAACACTATGTCTCCACCTCAAACCAGCAGCTGGGTTCAACTGGGTTTGATGGTTCAGTGGCTGAAGCCGTTTGGTCTCTCACAGAAGAAGAAGGCAGCAGGATGTTGACCGGGTCGGACTCGTTCACATGGAACCAGACGTCGACCTCATCAACTAAAGATCTGGAACCTCCTCGTGTTTCCAAGTTGACGTCTTCATCTTCTACGTGTTCAGCTCCTTTTCTTCATCCAGAGGTTTTTGTTTGTTCTTTTTTTTCCAAGGCAGCCTTTTTTTATTTTCACATGACGTGTTCTCATTATTTTCTTCATTGACTGACCTGTAAACAAAATTAGGAGAATTCAGAGCTGCTGAAATCTTAATCTCCTGGATTTTTATTCTTCATCAGTCATAAACACAAACTGCAGAAGATGTGAAACTATCAAACATCAGGACATTTTCTTTCTCTCTTAATCTTATTGAATCCATTGAACTCATTTTTTCATATCATGCATTTCTTTGTGCTTTTTGCTTTTGATCCACGAACCTGAAACAAACATCTCCTCCAGGAAATGACAGAAATAACAGATGTAATTATCTGAGACGTTCACAGACACATCTGCTTCATGTTCACTGATAAAGAAACTTTCATTTTACAGAATGAACGATACTAATAGATGTTACATTTGACATAAATACACATTTTTTAATTAAAGTTCTTTGTATTTGTGTTATTAATAATACAGTTTATGATCAAACTGTAAAATATCAAGTCTCAGTTACATTTCTTTGCCGTAAGGGTTTGATAAAAACATCTTAGGAATCGTTGTCAAATCTTTTTCATGAATTTATTGGCCGATTTATTGGTATCAGATTTTCTTTCACTTTAATATCGATATGGTTTTTGAAGGAACTCTCAGAAACTGAAGCTTTAGGATGTGTCTGCTGTTTACAGCATCTCCATGACAACAGGGTTATTCTTTAGAGCAGAATATTGAAATTATCAGAATAAACAATAAACTTACTGTAAATTGTTCATCTCTGTAGCTGCTGGTGGTGGATGATCCGTTTCGTTTCTCTGAGTTCAAAAGAAATAATCATTAGAAGAAACAACACATAAAAAATGAATAGAACTATTGTAAATATTAATATTTACCTTTTGTCTTTTAAAGTATAATAATCCTGCTCCAGCTCCTAATGCTACACACACAACGAGGACTCCGACCACAATTCCTGCAACTGAACCTGAAGAACCTGTAATTCAGAGAGAAGAACTGTAGCATCAACAAAGTTCAGTGATGTGTCTCCAGTGTAAGTTGTGGTGTGTTTGTGTGTGTGTGTGTGTGTGTGTGTGTGTCCTCCTGGTTCCTGTGTGTTCTCCTGACTACATGTGGACATGATGCTCCTGAGGAGCTGGAGAACGGAGCCCTGGGGGATCTGCTCCACCAGGAGGAACCAGGACTCACTGCACCAGCCTCAGGTCTGACAGTCGCTCTGAGGATTTCATCATCAGTTCTGGTCTCATGGGATCTTACCTTCCTCTATCGTCACGTAGCTGTTGATGAAGAGCGTCTCCTCTTCACTACTGAGTTCACAGGTGAACGTTCCCTGGTGATCTGAAGATAAGTGGTGCAGCGTGAGGCTGCCTGACGCTGACACATCCTCCACCTGCTGCCTCCACTGCTCTGAGACCCTGGGGGGGCCGTCCATCCCGGTCTGGTTCACAATGATCTGACTGTGGTTGAACTTCCACAGCAGGTGTGTCGGGGGTTTGGTGTTTGGAGCAGTGCAGTTGATTGTTGTTGTTGTTTCACTCGGTGACACATGGACGGGAGCTGAAAAGAAAAGAGATCAAATAATATCATCGTGGTCAGAATGTGGTTTCAGGCTCTGATGAGACTTTCTGAACATGTTCTATCATCAGATGTGAGTTATCTGTAGGAGCAGATATGAATATGCAGCAGTAGGTGAAACAAGCAGAGGTTCAGTTCCATAGAGCAGATTCAACGTACTGGGTTGATACCACACCGCGCTCCTCCTCCCACTGCGAGTGCTGATGCTGCAGATCAGAACAGAGTCTCTGTCTGACAGTGTCACTGTGCTGCTGATCTCATAGAGCTGCTGCTCTGTCTCCTTCACTGAGGTTTGGTTCTGAAGGGTCACGTTGGACGGAGGCCTGGTGGACCAGGTGAGCTGTGGCTCGGGGTAGATCCCCTCTGAGCGGCAGGTGAAGCTGTCCTCCACCTGCTCCATGTCCACGTGACGCACCGGAGCTGCAAGACAACATTTCTCTTTTAGAACTCATTGATCATCTTTGCCTCGTGCTCTGTGGAGCTCTTCATTAATCTGACTTATTGTGCTTATTATTTAACATGTCACATATGAGTCAATATGTGGAGCTGCTGACATCAGCTGTGTCTCAACTCAGGGGCTGCATTTGAAGACCGAGCTCCAACGAGTGGATCCGTCCCCGTCCAGCCTGTCCCAGGATGCATTGCACTTTAGTGACTAACCATGTTTCAAAGAGGTAATGGTGCCGGCAAGCAGCGAGACGTCCAATGCTTCAGTATCAGCTTCAACTCAACCCAACAGTACACATGTTAAACAAGGGAACAGCAACTAGAGACAAATATCATTTCCAGTATTTGTGTTGTGTTTTCACTGTGAGTTTCTTTACCATCTACTCTCAGGTTGATAAATGATACCTCGTGGACTCCATCGATGATGCTGGTGTAGCACTTGTATCTTCCCTGGTCCTGAAGCTGCAGCCCCGTCAGCCTGATGGAGGCGTTTCCTCTAGAGATCTGATCTGTGAACAGTGATGTCCGGCCTTTGAAGAGCTGGCCCTGGAGTTCAATCTGGTCTCTGTCACTGTAGTAGGAGTGGACAGGAGGGTTTCCTGGTTCCAACTTAAACCAGTGGATGGCTGGGTCTCTACCAGGATGAAAGCTGCAGGGTAAGATGCAGCTCTCCTCTAGAACACAGGAGACCTCAACATCTTTGAGACACCGGGTAAAAAAACAACCAGTTCAGGATCAACTGTGGTGAATAGAAGCTTCTTTTAAAGAGCTATTAGAGCATTTGCTCTCAGACGGATTGTGAATGTAAATATCCTGATGGAACTGTCTGTCTGTTTGCCTGTTGACAGTTAAGAGACTTAAGAGGCTCAGATTCACACCAATCCTTTTTTGAATCCAGTTTTTGTGTGTGTACAAAATAACACATGATTTATCTTCGTCTCATTTTTTACATCACAAAAACCTGTCATTTAAACATTAGTGTGCTTTTATTTTAATATTTGCAAAGGCAGCAATGCAATCATTTATCTTTATGACATTAATTTAAAAGATCAACGTTGAAACTGTGTTGAAAGTTAATTGTCTCTGTATATTCTGCAGTGAACCACGAGCTGCACGCAGAGAAACTCAGAGAACTGAACCACGACTCAACAGAACTGGTTTGTTAACATGGGCGTGGAACGGCTGGATTTTCATTTCCGCCTTTTTTTCCACGTCCATGTGATAACGGCAGACAGAGCTGATTATTATTCACACACACTTAAAAACCACAACTCAGTTCAGTTTTGTGGACGATAAAGTTTCAATGAAGAATAAAAGAACATCTGGTGTGAACTGTTTCCCCTCCAGCTCAGTGAGAACATGTTTCTCTGTGTTGTTGTAAACCTTCACAATCATTTCTCATGTTTCCTGCTTCGTCTGAGGAGCAACACAACCAGAGACTGGAACACAGACATCTTCACTCTGTGAGAACTGAATGTGGATTAAAGAAGGAGAGACGGTGGAAACATGCAGAGAAACTGAGGTTCAGAGTCTGAACTACAATAACTACCTAGTGAATCAAACTGTCCTCAGATATAAAGTTGCACTATAAACATTGCTAAACATTAACCAACTTAAGGTTCAGGTTGTAAAATTGCAATAAACTGCTCCTTCTTTCTTGAGCGAGAGCAGAAGTGACTAACATTAGCAGAAAGTCTCACAGTCTGATCACAGTGCTATCGAACAAACAAGCACAACCCTGTGGACAAACACAGTTTGTTCATCTACTGAAGAAACCATCTGTTGAACTTTTATGATTATGTAATTTCTTTGTAATACAATTTAATTAAATGAATGAAACCTGAATTATTCTAAATAATCTTCAGTGTTGTATTTATTTGCAGCTTCATTACCTGAACTCATCACCTGCACGTCTGCCTCGGGTGTTAGAAGGTTCAGTGGCTTCAGCCCTTTTTTAAATATTTATAATTCTTATTCAAACTTCAGACTGGATGTTCTTAAGATGTGAAAGATCACTGCTCTTTGTTAGGGTTATTATTATCATGACATCCTCTGATTGTATCACTGGTATGAAGTGGTTTCAGAATGATGACAAAAATATCATTCATCACAATCTTCTGGGACAACACATCGTGACAGGCCTCCCTTAGAGTGGAAGTGTGTAGAATCTAGTGACATCTAGTGTTAACGTTTTGTGTTGCAGCTGAACACCTCTCACCTCACCCTCCTCTCCCAAACATGAGAGAACCTGTGGTAACTTCAGTTTTCATAAGAACTCAACGGGTTTAGTTTGTCCAGTCTGGACCCCTACAAGAAACATGGTGGCCTCCATAGAGAGGACCCCCCCCCCCACACCCCCACCCGTTGTAAATATAGTGTATTTCAATATAAAGGCCCATTCTAGAGTAAATAAAACAACAATTTGTATTATCAAGATGAAACATACTGGTGAAAACATTACTAGTATTATTTTATATTAAATAGATCCATTTCTATAAATCTTTCACATTGGACCATAACATCAAAACCAAGGGGCAAGAAACGACAAAATAAAATAAATAAAATTGACAATAAAAATAGCATTTATATTAATATTACTTTATATTTTTTAGATAACATCGATGAATCAGATAAGTCAGTGCATATTCGAGATTTAAATCTTCATACTGTTCACATTTGCAATATTTTGTAACTTAATGGTAAAATATTTTTTCTATTTGTTCTGTGTATAGTTAGTTAGTTAGATATAAAGTTAAAATAACAGAGCGACACCTAACAAACAATAATACTGTCTGTTCCTGAAGAACAGACCTGAAACCTGGTGAACTCCTAATAACCGAAGCTAAAGTCATAAAGACAAACGAACAGTAAACGAGTCAGAAGCTTCTCCAGCGACTGATCCCAACACGACCACATGGATGAGAGAAGTCTCACACACACACATACACAAACGCTTCTCACACTCACACTTCACAAACACACACCATTCCCTAATCGAGCAACGCATAGAGTTATAACTAAAGAGGAATAACACAAGATCTCAGGAAGTGTGGGAAAAACCAGTGACCACACGGTGGAACCAGAGGAGAAGACATCTGGAGATTCATTTAGATCTCAGTGGATAAATGGAAGCTTGGAACTGCAGGTGGCGCTAGAGGACAAGATAGAAGTTCACCAAAGTCATGAGCAGTCCTCCTCTGATCTGTGTTTAAGCTTTTCATCCCCTGATGAGTAAAATCCTAAATTCGTCAAATACAGAAAGATACCACACAGATTCAGATAAATACATTTTAATAAATACAAAACAGTACCAGATATAAAATACAAATCTTCACATTCTTTCCAGAGCTTTAAATTATTATAATTCAGCTTTAACCTGGTTCAGGTTCTGTGAGTCTGCTGAACGTGTCAGATTAGTTTGGTCTCAGCTGTTTCATTCAGGTTCTGTTGGTTTTCAAGTCTCTGTCGGATGTTGTCCAGAGTTAAAACAGACTTAGAGCAACACTATGTCTCCACCTCAAACCAGCAGCTGGGTTCAAATGGGTTTGATGGTTCAGTGGCTGAAGCCGTTTGCTCTCTCACAGAAGAAGAAGGCAGCAGGATGTTGTCCGGGTCGGACTCGTCCACCTGGAACCAGACGTCGACCTCATCAACTAAAGATCTGGAACCTCCTCGTGTTTCCAAGTGGACGTCTTCATCTTCTACGTGTTCAGCTCCTCTTCTTCATCCTGAGGTTTTTGTTTGTCTTTTTATGTCTCAGGCAGCATTTCTATATTTTCAGGTGTTGTGTTCTCATTATTTCCTTCATTGTCTGACCTGTAAAGAAAATAATGGAAATTCAGAGTTGCTGAAATCTTAATCTCCTGGATTTTATTCTTCATCAGTCATAAACACAAACTTCAGAAGATGTGAAACTATCAAACATCAGGACATTTTCTTTCTCTCTTAATCTTATTGAATCCATTGAACTTCTTTTTTCATATCATACATTTCTTTGTGCTTTTTGCTTTTGCTCCACGAACCTGAAACAAACTTCTCCTCCAGGAAATGACAGAAATAACAGATGAAATTATCTGAGACGTTCACAGACACATCTGCTTCATGTTCACTGATAAAGAAACTTTCATTTTACAGAATGAACGATACTAATAGATGTTACATTTGACATAAATACACATTTTTTAATTAAAGTTCTTTGTATTTGTGTTATTAATAATACAGTTCATGGTTAAACTGTAAAATATCAAGTCTCAGTTACATTTCTTTGCTGTAAGGGTTTGATAACAACATCTTAGGAATCATTGTCAAATCTTTTTTATGAATTTATTGGCCGATTTATCTGTATCAGATTTTCTTTCACTCTAACATTGATATGGTTTTTGAAGGAACTCTCAGAAACTGAAGCTTTAGGATGTGTCTGCTGATGCAGCTGAGATGAAGCTGTTAGAGCATCTCCATGACAACAGGGTTATTCTTTAGAGCAGAATGTTGAAATTATCAGAATAAACAGTAAACTTACTGTAAATATATCCTCTATAGCGTCTGATTCCGTCTTGTGTTAGTTCTTTTTCTCTGAGATCAAAAGAAATAATCATTAGAATATACACATAATATATGAATAGCAGAACTATTGAAAATATTAATATCTACCTTTCTAAAGTAGTAGTATAATCCTGCTCCAGCTCCTAATGCTACACACACAACGAGGACTCCGACCACAATTCCTGCAACTGAACCTGAAGAACCTGTAATTCAGAGAGAAGAACTGTAGAATCAACAAAGTGCAGTGATGTGTCTTCAGTGTAAAGTGTAGTGTAGTGTGTGTGTGTGTGTGTGTGTGTGTGTGTGTGTGTGTGTGTGCTCCTGGTTCCTGTGTGTTCTCCTGACAACATGTGGACATGATGCTCCTGAGGAGCTGGAGGACGGAGCCCTGGGGGATCTGCTCCACCAGGAGGAACCAGGACTCACTGCACCAGCCTCAGGTCTGACAGTCGCTCTGAGGATTTCATCATCAGTTCTGGTCTCATGGGATCTTACCTTCCTCTATCGTCACGTAGCTGTTGATGAAGAGCGTCTCCTCTTCACTACTGAGTTCACAGGTGAACGTTCCCTGGTGATCTGAAGATAAGTGGTGCAGCGTGAGGCTGCCTGACGCTGACACATCCTCCACCTGCTGCCTCCACTGCTCTGAGACCCTGGGGGGGCCGTCCACCCCGGTCTGGTCCACAATGATCTGACTGTGGTTGAACTTCCACACCCAGTGTGTCGGGGGTTTGGTGTTTGGAGCAGTGCAGTGGATTGTTGTTGTTTCACTCAGTGACACATGGACGGGAGCTGAAAAGAAAAGAGATCAAATAATATCATCGTGGTCAGAATGTGGTTTCAGGCTCTGATGAGACTTTCTGAACATCTTCTATCATCAGATGTGAGTTATCTGTAGGAGCAGATATGAATATGCAGCAGTAGGTGAAACAAGCAGAGGTTCAGTTCCATAGAGCAGATTCAACGTACTGGGTTGATACCACACCGCGCTCCTCCTCCCACTGCGAGTGCTGATGCTGCAGATCAGAACAGAGTCTCTGTCTGACAGTGTCACTGTGCTGCTGATCTCATAGAGCTGCTGCTCCGTCTCCTTCACTGAGGTTTGGTTCTGAAGGGTCACGTTGGACAGAGGACTGGTGGACCAGGTGAGCTGTGGCTCGGGGTAGATCCCCTCTGAGCGGCAGGTGAAGCTGTCCTCCACCTGCTCCATGTCCATGTGACGCACCGGAGCTGCAAGACAACAGAGATTCAGTTTGAGGGAAGATGTTTCCCACGTGGTGATGTGGGAGGAAAGACTCTTTGCTCTGCTGCTTCTGTGGAGCATCTCCTTTCACCTGAGATCATTCAAAACCAATAAAAACTGTTTCCAGAGACTTTGTTTTCTCTTCTTCACTGAATAAGAAAAGTCTGTTTCCCACTTGGCTCGTCCAGAACCTGGAGTTTGCTTCAGGAAGCTCAGTTGAATGATCACATGACTCTTTTACTGTTGAAGCTTTTCCAGGAAATCATCCGTCACTTCTCAGACTGTTTCCTGATGTTACTCATTGATCTGAGAGTTGTTGTATTGAGCTCACACAGTCGTAAAAATCATGGTTTTATGATAGTGATCAGTATTTATACAGCACCCGGACTTCAGCCTTTTGACCCGTGTTCAACACAGATCACTTTGAATTCAGCCGACAGAGATTAACATGGCTCAGATAAATCTGATCATATCACATATGAGGAAAGTCTGAGTGTTGTTCACATTTTCCATCGAGGTGGATTCATGAGCACTGAAAACTGTGCACGTGAATTTAGAAGAAGTCGTGAGATGAACACCAGAGAAAATCACAACTTTCTCTGAAGTCGTCACAAGGTTTTATAAAGTGTTTTCTTTTATTTTGAAGGAGGCACAGCTGTGAAACCAGGTCTGTTTGTGCACGTGCACTCTATCTACTCCATGACCTTGTTCAAACGACCTTGCATGAAGTTCAGGCTTCCTGGGAATGAAGTCTTATCAGCTGGGCTCAACACACACACTGCCTGTACACTGTAAAACATTTCAAAGTATGGTCAAGTCGAATTTAAAAATATATTCTAAGTTTATCTGCTTTCATTTTGACAAATGTCCTGAAACGAAAGTTCAAATGTTTCAGTGCAAACACTCATTAACTTTTCACTGTGGGGTCAAAGGTCACAACAACACCACCAGGCTTTTCACCTCCTTGAATAAACCAAGAAATAAAAAGTGAAAGTATCAAAGTCTTGAATTCTATCTGACTCACTACTTGATTTCACCAGTGGGGGGGGGGGGGGGGGGGGCGCCCCAGATATTTCTCACACAACAGAGTGTCTCTCTTCCTGCTGCAGTTCTACCTCCTCGTGTCTGGAGCTCTTCATCATTTGACATATTGTGATTATTATTTAACATGTCACATGTCAGTCTTGCCAGAATGCAGATCCAGAAGTTGTATCTGATCTGAGTTCTGTGTCGTGCCATCTAGTGAAATACTCTAGAGGGCGCTGCTGAGAGTACACAGAAAGTGCAGCTACGCTCATCAAGCATCTGGTCATGTGACCACTAAACAGCAAGTGCATCTCCAGCCTCATCTGTTTTATAATTATATCAGAGACAAATATCATTTCTAGTATTTGTGTTGTGTTTTCAGTGTGAGTTTCTTTACCATCTGCTCTCAGGTTGATGAATGACTCCTTGTTGCCTCCATTGATGATGCTGGTGTAGCACTTGTATCGGCCCTGGTCCTGAAGCTGCAGCCCCGTCAGCCTGATGGAGGCGTTTCCTCTGGAGATCTGATCTGTGAACAGTGATGTCCGGTTTGTGAAGCGCTCGCTCTGGTGATCAAACTGGTCTCTGGCTCTGTAGTAGGAGTGGACAGGAAGGTTTCCTGGTTCCAACTTTATCCAGTGGATGACTGGGTCTTTACCAGGCTGAAAACTGCAGGGTAAGATGCAGCTCTCCGCTAAAACACAGGAGAACTCAACATCTGTGAGAGATCGGGTAAAAAAACAACCAGTTCAGGATCAACTGTGGTGAATAGAAACTTTTGTTAAAGAGCAATTAGAGCATTTGCTCTCAGACGGATTGTGAATGTAAATATCCTGATGGAACTGAAAGAATATTGACTTTGAGATTCATCTAAATCTGAACATTCTTTGTGATGAGAAGAATTTAGGATCTGGACATTTAGATGTAGAGAAAGATGGATTTTTGTAGAATCCCATGGTTGTGTGTGTGTTGTTAAGTAAGGGATTCATTTTTGCAACTTGTATTTGTGAACTACAGTTCGGCCTATATGTTTTGTCAAACCCCGACCACATGTTTCTTTGGTCTGGAGACAAAGCAGAGCCTCCAGAACTCAGTGTTCCAAGTCCCCCCTCTCTTCTGTCTCTTTCGACTCGTCTCTTCTACTCAACTCATCAAGAGGAGCTCACCTCTCTTTCTTCTCAACTTCCATGGAGGAGAGGTGCAGCTCTCCAGCTCACCCAGCCAGGGAAACCTCCTCCCTTCCCAAGCTCTACCAACCTTCAAGCAGGCCTGCCTGGAGCAGACTGCTGAAAGCTTCCAAGGGCAGCGACAGAGAGCCTGAAGGCCGGCGCATGCTTCTGCAACTGCGTCTGCGGCTTTTCACACAGCTGTGTCGAAGGACTCGTTGTCATTCATGCTTCTCAAACCGTTGCACGTTTTACAAAGTAATTCCCCGGCCAGAACACTAGGCGGAGTAACGTTTTTAGTTGAAGATGGTTAGAGACGCCTTCTTTCTTCGTCAATTGATTATTTACTTCGCCACTGCGGCTCCTCGTAGCTTTTTTCTGGCAGACAAATCCTCCAGTCAGTGACGGGTTATCCAAGTGATCATACTTTCGGATCTCCTCTGCAAAACGCTCTTCTATTTGGTCCATATTCGTTCTTCTAAATCTTCTGTTGTTTCTGCCGGTATTATGTGGCATGAAACCGGAAATGCGACTCCGGAAAGGATGAAGGTAGCAGACCAATCACAAGCCTTGAAGGCTCACTCGTCATCATATGGTAAAAAATCATGATGACGTCATTATCAAATGGAATAAAAATATAGATATACCATATAGACCATATAGAAATATAGAATCCAAAGTTAACATCATCTGATTGGGTTCTATAAAGCATGTGTTGTTTGATTCAGTGACAAATTAAAAACTAAACTATCATCACGTGTTTCCTCTGGAACGTTTGTGGAACGTAGTCAATCTGGTTCTGTAAGATTCCAACACTTGGAACAAGAGAAGCTGTTTCCTCTCAACTTCATCACAGATTAATTATTTAGCGTAGAAATGAATTTGGTAACTAAATTTTAATGTGATTTTTTTTTTTCTTAAAAATATAATGTTATAGCATCGTTAGTGTTTGAGTGTCACAGGGCTGAGATTTATATACACACATTCACACACACACACACAAACCCACACATACACACACACTTAAAAGTTCAGTTCTGTTGAAAATTTTAGTTTCAATGAAGAATAGAAGAACTCAACATCTGGTGTGAACTGTTTCCCCTCCAGCTCAGTGAGAACATGTTTCTCTGTGTTGTTATAAACCTTCACAATCATTTCTCATGTTTCCTGCTTCGTCTGATGGAAACCAACATGTCTGTACAAAGTACTACGTTCAAACAGAGCCTGTGATTTCTGAGTAAGATCAGACTTCACGTACCTGCTGTGGTGAGAGTCCACATGATGAGGATCAACACAACCAGAGACCTGAACGCAGACATCTTCACTCTGTGAGAACTGAAAGTGGAGTCAATGAAGGAAAGAGGGTGGAAACATGCAGATAAGCAGGTTTGAGACTGCGTCAGTTCTCTGGCTGCTGACGATCAAACTCTTAACAATCTTCTACTCAGTGATAAAGTTCAGTGTAAAGTTCAAACTGACTCACAGGTTGTTTCACTGAAACTCTATCAATCATTGAAGGCTCAGTGAAAGATTTGATTGGGAGAAATTGAACATAAAGTAATCTAGTTTTCAAGAGTGTGTAATGATTCAAATTGTATGAATTGTTTATGTATTTACCCTTGAATGTGGTAAAGGGTGAGGTGAGGAGGATTCAGCTGCATCATCACAATTCAACACTAGATATCACTACATTCTACACACTGAACCTTTTCTGACTTCAAGAATAAAAAAAAGATGTGAAATTAGAGGAATCTACCAGTTTCTGGTTTATTAGGTAACTGAGCTGCCACTCGAATTCCATTAATCTGGTTATATTCAATATTTTTCTATTACAAGCAACTCCAATGAAAACACAGAAACCCAACATTAGGTGTGACTGAAAGGTATTTACAGTGGATGACGTGTTCCTTCATCGTCATAACAAAACAATGTTACTTTATTATGACTCAGCTTCTTGAAACAGTCCCTGAACTTTTTCACTGTTTCCTCCTTATTGTTCATTCAGGCTTCAGTGACCAGCAGATGGAGAAATGTCCTCACTCTGTGTGAGCGAGGAGATGACTTATTCCTGTCTCGTCATTGTTTACTTTTAAAATCTCTGGAAGAGTCAATACAAATGTTCAGAACTCAACATTCTCAAACTAAACAGATTCCAGGTCTGTTATTTTGTCAAACACTGACCACATAAGAAAAGTTAAGTTGATTGATTTCTTGCCTTCTCATCGTTTTCTTACCTTTACTCCTAAAGTTCCCATGATGCTTTGAGGCTGTAAATATCTTAACACAACTTTTCTGAAAGTGTCATTTTCCCCTCTGGAGGCTTCAGGCTGTTTTAAACTTTGCACGAGGATTTGTTTACAGTAGTTTCAGCAGATTAATGTGCAACGTGTCTATAAACTTAAAATCAAATCTAATCTCTGAGAGACTGTAACCTTGGTTAGTTAATATGTGTAGAAAGAACAACACACTCAGAGTTCAGTGATTAATCTGTTTTAATAACGACGGATCAGGAATCTGAATGATCCATGGACCAGCTCACTGGGTTGAACTAAACCTGTGTGAAGGTCTGGCATCAAGTTGGACTTTAGGTTCTTGTCTCCATTGCCCCCTGGTGGCTGGCTGCAGTAAAGGTCATTTGGTTATTTGGTCAGTGAGTTCAGTAAAGTTGGAAAGATGTTCACAGATTCTGACTTCCTGGATCAATGAGTCATCAGCGAAACGTTGTTAAAACACAAACGCTGCATAATTCCCACCGTAGTGAGGTGGACAACGGGCTACAGGCCAGTTATCATCAATATGAGTTGTCCTCCGTGATGGACACAGGACATTGGTGTCTGTGTACAACCTGCTGTGAGACGAGTGAGCAGGGACCGTCTACAAAGTGCAACACCGAACAGAGATATTACAAATATATTCAATAACTTCAGTCTTTTACTGAATATTCTCACCAAAATCATGTCACATGACCAGGGAGTCCTGCTGGCTATGCTACAGTACTAGGCTTGGGGAAAAGTGATTTAGCATAATTTTGGGAAATATTTCTGAAAGTATCTAATGTTACTGAAGAACAGACCTGAAACCTGGTGAACTCCTAATAACCGAAGCTAAAGTCATAAAGACAAACGAACAGTAAACGAGTCAGAAGCTTCTCCAGCGACTGATCCCGACACGACCACATGGATGAGAGAAGTGAGTGACGTCACGACACACTCGCACACCGTCACTCCAACTTGACTTCACGTCAAGCACTTTTAATCATAGAGGAACGTCACAAGATCTCAGGAAGTGTTGGAACAACCAGTGACCACACGGTGGAGCCAGAGGAGAAGACATCTGGAGATTCATTTAGATTTCAGTGGATAAATGGAAGCTTGGAACTGCAGGTGGCGCTAGAGGACAAGATAGAAGTTCACCAAAGTCATGAGCAGTCCTCCTCTGATCTGTATTTAAGCGTTTCATCCCCTGATTAGTAAAATCCTAAATGTGTCAAATACAGTGATACCACACAGATTTATATAATTACATTTTAATAAATATTAAACAGAACCAGATATAAAAGTCAAATCTTCACATTCTTTCCAGAGCTTTAAATTATTATAATTCAGCTTTAACCTGGTTCAGGTTTGTGAGTCTGCTGAACGTGTCAGATTAGTTTGGTCTCAGCTGTTTTATTCAGGTTCTGTTGGTTTTCAAGTCTCTGTCGGATGTTGTCCAGAGTTAAAACAGACTTAGAGCAACACTATGTCTCCACCTCAAACCAGCAGCTGGGTTCAAATGGGTTTGATGGTTCAGTGGCTGAAGCCGTTTGGTCTTTCACAGAAGAAGAAGTCAGCAGGATGTTGTCCAGGTCGGACTCGTTCACATGGAACCAGACGTCGATCTCATCAACTAAAGATCTGGAACCTCCTCGTCTTCCAAGTTGACGTCTTCATCTTCTACTCGTTCAGCTCCTCTTCTTCATCCTGAGGTTTTTGTTCGTCTTCTGTCTCAGGCAGCATTTCTTCATTTTCAGGTGTTGTGTTCTCATTATTCTCTTCATTGTGTGACCTGTAAAGAAAATTTAAAAAATTCATAGCTGCTGAAATCTTAATCTCCTGGATTTGTATTCTTCATCAGTCATAAACACAAACTTCAGAAGATGTGAAACTATCAAACATCAGAACTTATTCTTTCTCTCTTAATCTTAGTGAATCATTTCAACTTCTTTTTCATATCATGCATTTCTTTGTCATTTGCTTTTGATCCACGAACCTGAAACAAACATCTCCTCCAGGAAATGACAGAAATAACAGATGAAATTATCAGATGTTACATTTGACATAAAATATATTTTTTAATTAAAGTTCTTTGTGTTTGTGTTATTAATAATACAGTTCACGGTTAAACTGTAAAATATCAAGTCTCAGTTACATTTCTTTGCCGTAAGGGTTTGATAACGACATCTTAGGAATCATTGTCAAATCTTTTTCATAACTTTATTGGCTGAAATATCAGTATCAGATTTTCTTTCACTCTAATATCGATATGGTTTTTGAAGGAACTCTCAGAAACTGAAGCTTTAGGATGTGTCTGCTGTTTAAAGCATCTCCATGACAACAGGGTTATTCTTCAGAGCAGAATATTGAAATTATCAGAATAAACAATAAACTTACTGTAAATGGTTCATCTCTATAGGGTCTGGTGGTGGATGATCCATTTCGTTTCTCTGAGTTCAAAAGAAATGATCATTAGAAGAAACAACACATAATAAATTACCAGCAGAATTATTGTAAATATTAATATTTACCCTTTGTCTTCTAAAGTAGTAGTATAATCCTGCTCCAGCTCCTAATGCTACACACACAACGAGGACTCCGACTACAATTCCTGCAACTGAACCTGAAGAACCTGTAATTCAGAGAGAAGAACTGTAGAATCAACAAAGTGCAGTGATGTGTCTTCAGTGTAAAGTGTAGTGTAGTGTGTGTGTGTGTGTGTGTGTGTGTGTGTGTGTGTGTGTGTGCTCCTGGTTCCTGTGTGTTCTCCTGACTACATGTGGACATGATGCTCCTGAGGAGCTGGAGGACGGAGCCCTGGGGGATCTGCTCCACCAGGAGGAACCAGGACTCACTGCACCAGCCTCAGGTCTGACAGTCGCTCTGAGGATTTCATCATCAGTTCTGGTCTCATGGGATCTTACCTTCCTCTATCTTCACGTAGCTGTTGATGAAGAGCGTCTCCTCTTCACTACTGAGTTCACAGGTGAACGTTCCCTGGTGATCTGAAGATAAGTGGTGCAGCGTGAGGCTGCCTGACGCTGACACATCCTCCACCTGCTGCCTCCACTGCTCTGAGACCCTGGGGGGGCCGTCCACCCCGGTCTGGTCCACAATGATCTGCCTGTGGTTGAACTTCCACACCAGGTGTGTCGAGGGTTTGGTGTTTGGAGCAGTGCAGTGGATTGTTGTTGTTGTTTCACTCGGTGACACATGGACGAGAGCTGAAAAGAAAAGAGATCAAATAATATCATCGTGGTCAGAATGTGGTTTCAGGCTCTGATGAGACTTTCTGAACATGTTCTATCATCAGATGTGAGTTATCTGTAGGAGCAGATATGAATATGCAGCAGTAGCTGAAACAAGCAGAGGTTCAGTTCCATAGAGCAGATTCAACGTACTGGGTTGATACCACACCGCGCTCCTCCTCCCACTGCGAGTGCTGATGCTGCAGATCAGAACAGAGTCTCTGTCTGACAGTGTCACTGTGCTGCTGATCTCATAGAGCTGCTGCTCTGTCTCCTTCACTGAGGTTTGGATCTGAAGGTCCACGTTGGACGGAGGCCTGGTTTGGTTCTGATGGATCGAGTTGGACAGAGGCCTGGTGGACCAGGTGAGCTGTGGCTCGGGGTAGATCCCCTCTGAGCGGCAGGTGAAGCTGTCCTCCACCTGCTCCATGTCCACGTGACGCACCGGAGCTGCAAGACAACAGAGATTCAGTTTGAGGGAAGATGTTTCCCACGTGGTGATGTGGGAGGAAAGACTCTTTGCTCTGCTGCTTCTGTGGAGCATCTCCTTTCACCTGAGATCATTCAAACCAAGAAAAACTGTTAGAAATAAAACATCTTTCCAGAGACTTTGTTTTCTCTTCTTCACTGAATAAGAAAAGTCTGTTTCCCACTTCGCTCCTCCAGAACCTGGAGTTTGCTTCAGGAAGCTCAGTTGAATGATCACATGACTCTTTTACTGTTGAAGCTTCTTCAGGAAATCATCCGTCACTTCTCAGACTGTTTCATGATGTGACTCATTGATCTGAGAGTTGTTGTATTGAGGTCACACAGTCGTAGAAATCATGGTTTTATGATAGTGATCAGTATTTATACAGCACACGGACTTCGGCCTTTTGACCCGTGTTCAACACAGATCACTTTGAATTCAGCCGACAGAGAAAAACATGGCTCAGATAAATCTGATCATATCACATATGAGGAAAGTGTGAGTGTTGTTCACATTTTCCATCGAGGTGGATTCACGAGAACTGAAAACTGTGCACGTGAATATAGAAGAAGTCGTGAGATGAACACCAGAGAAAATCACAACTTTCTCTGAAGTCGTCACAAGGTTTTATAAAGTGTTTTCCTTTATTTTGAAGGAGGCACAGCTGTGAAACCAGGTCTGTTTGTGCACGTGCACTCTATCTACTCCATGACCTTGTTCAAACGACCTTGCATGAAGTTCAGGCTTCCTGGGAATGAAGTCTTATCAGCTGGGCTCAACACACACACTGCGTTTAAAAATATATTCTAAGTTTACCTGCTTTCATTTTGACATTTGTCCTGAAACGAAAGTTCAAGTGTCTGTTTCAGTAGAAACACTCGTAAACATTTCACTGTGGGGTCAAAGGTCACAAAACACCACCAGGCTTCTCACCTCCTTGAATAAACCAAGAAATAAAATATGAAACAATCAAAATCTTAAATTCTGACTCATGCAGCCGTCCCTGCTCACTACCCGACTTCTCCTTTGGGGGCGCCCCCAGGTATTTTTTACACTACAGCAGGAAGACAGACATGTCAAATACGACAGCGCAGGCACTAGCCAATCAGATCGCGTTTATGCTCACGTCTAAAGAGCGCGAAGCTCAAAAATAAAAGATGGCGGACCAAACTCCGTAGATGGTCGTATTTGTAGTTACTGTAACTGAAAAATAAGTCTGAGAGGATTTGCGAGGTGTCTGAGCCACCTTTCTAATGTTAGCATGCTACTGCCCACAAGGGTAGTATTGAATGCACAATAACAGTGTAGCTATGTTAAAACATGGCACTAGGCCCAGAGTAATATAACACTACTTTATGCAATTTATATAGTAGGGGGCCCCTGCTCCATCTCGCCATCAGTTTGGGCAGAAAAACTTTGAAGACCCCTGCTCTAGAGGGCGCTGCTGAGAGTACACAGCCAGAAAGTGCAGCTACGCTCATGAAGCATCTGGTCATGTGACCACTAAACAGCAAGTGCATCTCCAGCCTCATCTGTTTTACAATGATATCAGACAAATATCATTTCTAGTATTTGTGTTTTCACTGTGAGTTTCTTTACCATCTGCTCTCAGGTTGATGAATGACTCATTGTTGACTCCAGGGTTGGTGCTGGTGTAGCACTTGTATCTTCCCTGGTCCTGAAGCTGCAGCCCCGTCAGCCTCATCGAGGCGTTTCCTCTGGAGATCTGATCTGTGAACAGCGATGTCCGGTTTGTGAAGCGCTCGCTCTGGAGATCAAACTGGTCTCTGTCTCTGTAGTAGGAGTGGACATTGAGGTCTCCTGGTTCCATCTTTATCCAGTGGATGACTGGTGCTGTACCAGGATCAAAGCAGCAGGGTAAGATGCAGCTCTCCGCTAAAACACAGGAGACCTCAACATCTGTGAGATCTGTAAAAAAACAACCAGTTCAGGATCAACTGTGGTGAATAGAAGCTTTTGTTAAAGAGCAATTAGAACATTTGCTCTCAGACGGATTGTGAATGTAAATATCCTGATGGAACTGTCTGTCTGTTTGGCTGTTGACAGTTAACATACAGTAGTTTCATCTGAGCTGCTTTCACAGAAACAACCTCCTGCCACACGAGGCAGTCGAATGTGTAACGTACATTTACTGTCAAAACAAAGATATGAACTAAAAGAGGCTCAGATTCACACCAAGTGGAAAAGTTGTGTGTTGATCACAGAAATGTTCATTTAGAAAATTGAACTTGAGATTCAGCAAAATCTGAACATTCTTTGTGAGAAGAATTTAGGATCTGGAAATTTAGATATAAAGAAAGATGAATTTTTGTAGAATCCCATGGTTGTGTGTGTGTTGTTAAGTAAGGGATTAATTTTTGCAACTTGTATTTGTGAACTACATGTTTAGTCAAACCCAGACCACATGTTTATTTATTCTGGAGACAAACCAGAGCCTCCAGAACTCAGTGTTGTAAGTCCCCCCCTCTCTTCTGTCTCTTTCAACTCGTCTCTTCTACTCAACTCATCAAGAGGAGCTCACCTCTCTTTCTGCTCAACTTCCATGGAGGGAAACTTTCTCCCTACCCAAGCTCTACCAACCTTCAAGCAGGCCTTTCTGGAGCAGAAAGAATCCAAAGGCAGCAAAGCGAGAGCTGCATCAGAACTTCAGCTCAAGAGCTGCATCGCACAACAGAACCACAACCACAGGAGCCACAAACCAGCAAGACGACTTCACTGGACTTCAAACAGCACATCTAGCTTTTTCCCTTTTCATGGACGGGTAACACAACTGGGCTAAATAATTATACTAGGCTAAGCAAAGACTTAGCGTGTGATGTTTATAAGTTTGATTTGTGTCGCTGTGATATTTTGGTTATAAGTTATATAAAAGTAAATGTTAGTGTCGTGGCAATTTCTACAATCCCACTCTACCAACGAGGAAAGATTGTGAAGATTTGTCCAGCAACTATCAGGAGGAGTGAAAGGGAGTGGCACCTGTTCACTCCCTGATTCCAAGAGGTCGGACTCTGCCTGCGCATCATCGTCATTGACCAATCCGGTTCCACCTACATGCACGCCTTCTCACATACACATCTTTATATAGTAAGTACAACTTTAGTAGTTTCTGTTTTTATACTTTTATTATCTTCATCATAAATGTTTTTCTTCGACAAATATTTTTTCATTAATGTTGCAAAAGTGTGTCACACAACCAATAATATTAGAGACATAATTTACATCTTATTGACATTAACCAATCATTCATCATCATATGGTAAAAAATCATGATGACGTCATTATCATATGGTATAAAAAAAATATAGAAATATAGAATAAAAAGTTAACATCTGATTGGGTTCTATACAACATGTGTTGTTTTATTCAGTCACAAATTAAAAACTAAAGCATCATCACGTGTTTCCTCTGGAACGTTTGTGGAACGTAGTCAATCTGGTTCTGCAAGATTCCAACACTTGGAACAAGAGAAGCTGTTTCCTCTCAACTTCATCACAGATTCACTTTTTACCATTAAAATGAATTTGGTAACTACATTTGAATGTGATGATTTTAGTTTCTCTTAAAAATATAATGTTACTGCATTGCTAGTGTTTGAGTGTCACAGGCATGAGATTTATTCACACACATACACACACACTCACCCACACACACACAAACACACACACACACACACACACACACCTTTAAAGACCCAACTCAGTTCAGATCTGTTGATGCTCAAGTTTCAATGAAGAATAAAAGAACCTCTGGTGTGAACTGTTTCCCCTCCAGCTCAGTGAGAACATGTTTCTCTGTGTTGTTATAAACCTTCACAATCATTTCTCATGTTTCCTGCTTCGTCTGATGGAAACCAACATGTCTGTACAAAGTACAACGTTCAAACAGAACCTGTGATTTCTGAGTGAGATCAGACTTCACGTACCTGCTGTGGTGAGAGTCCACATGATGAGGAGCAACACAACCAGAGACCTGAACGCAGACATCTTTCTTTCATTCTGGGAGAACTGAATGTGGATCAATGAAGGAGAGACGGTGGAAACATGCAGATAAGCAGGTTTGAGACTGCGTCAGTGCTCTGGCTGCTGACGATCAAACTCTTAACAAATTTTTCTATTATAAGCAACTCTAATGAAAACACCGAAACCCAACATTAGGTGTGACTGAGAATTATTTACAGTGGATGACGTGTTTCTTCATCGTCATAACAAAACAATGTTATTTTATTATGACTCAGCTTCTTGAAACAGTCCCTGAACTTTCTCACTGTTTCCTCCTTATTGTTCATTCAGGCTTCAGTGACCAGCAGATGGAGAAATGTCCTCACTCTGTGTGAGCGAGGAGACGACTTATTCCTGTCTCGTCATTGTTTACTTTTAAAATCTCTGGAAGAGTCAATACAAATGTTTCATTGTTTTCTTACTTTTACTCCTACAGTTCCCATGATGCTTTGAGGGTGTTAATATCTAAACACAACTTTTCTGAAAGTGTCATTTTCACCTCTGGAGGCTTCAGGCTGTTTTACACTTTGCACAAGGATTTGTTTACAAATAGTTGTTTGTAGTTTCAGCAGATTAATGTGCAACATGTTTATACATTTGCAATAAAATCTAATCTCTGAGAGACTCTAACCATGTGTAGTTAATATGTGTAGAAAGAACAACACACTCAGAGTTCAGTGATTAATCTGTTTTAATAACGTCACATTAAATACGACAGAGGTTCAGTTCATGAAGCTCAGAGACAGAGGTCGAGTCTCTGTGGATTTCACCTCAGCGTTCGGAGGTTTCTCTCCTTTGTTCAATATCAGTAATTTACAGTCACATTCTTCTTCTGGGCTCCAGGATCCAGAGGGAGTTTGGCCTCTGGGAGTTTTTATTGGACAGTGAAGGAAACAGCAGAAGAACAGGAGGTCAGTCTTTAATGTTTCAGCCCTTTAGAAGTGGAGAAGTCCTTCACTGCTCCTCCAGGGAAAAGTTTCACCACATGCTGAAGAAGAATCTGTGTCTCCAGCTGCTGACGCTCTGCAGGAAGCTGGGATCAGGAATCTGACGGATCCATGGACCAGCTCACTGGGTTGAAGTAAACCTGTGTGACGGTCTGGCGTCAAGTTGGACTTTAAGTTTGTGTCTCCATGCCCCCTGGTGGCTGGCTGCAGTTTAGGTCATTTGGTTATTTCTTGACATGGTAATGATGAACTGCTGAGACTGACTCTGATTGGTCGAGTGCCTGAAACGACCTCTGTTCCAACGACCTTGTACCTGAGATAACGTGGCTTCATATCTGGACAGTGGGAGGAAGAGGAGACGCTTTTTATTCACAGTCTATTATTTGATCCTTTCGGCCGCGGGGGGGGGGGGGGTTCAGTGTGGAGTTTGGTCGCTACTTGTTGAATGACACAATGAACAAAAGAAAAGAGCGACTCTGGTTATCACAACATCAGCGAGCAGCAGTTAAATACCCCCCCGCCCTCTGACCAGGCCCTAGAGCGACTCCCTCCGTCCACCTCTACAACATGCAGCTCCAGGTCCTTTGCTCATTAACCGTTTCCCCGGCCTCTGGATGAAAACTTCACTTTGCAGGATTCAGCCTTTAGGTTCAAGTCCGGGGCCACTGACCCGTCAGGAAGACGAGTCGTTCAACACGTATTTAAATCAGAAGAATCTTCTTGTTTGTTAGTATGCAGTGAGTTTGGTTTGCAGGTTCCTCTCAGGTCTGGAGGCTGGACTGTCCGTTAGTCACGTGGAGCGCCGTGCCCTCGGTCACGTGACTGACGCCCGTCGAGTCTGAGAGGAAACACACAAATCAGAGAATTCAGAGACAACAATCCACCACTGAGAGTTGACTTCACAGGCTTTGTTCGGTCTCTGCCTCCATCTAGTGTTGGATTGTGCACATTGTGTATTTGTTTCTGACAATCCGACCTTTGACCGCCTGCAGCTCTGTGACCTCTTCGGGGTCGTTCCTGTGCTTCCCCCCCGAGCCGCCTGCAGACACAGCAAAGAGACGTGTGAAGAAGGACATTTCAAATCACCTGCACATTCAACAATTACTCAAGTCACAGATCTCAAACTCATAACCATCACTTCCCTAAATATGTGTCATTGTTCATCAAGATGAGTGAAAATCAAACTTTCTATCTCAGAGTTTTTGTCACTTTCTCAGAGAAAGTGACAAAACTCCATTCACACCAAAAGGTGCCGGGTTGTTCCCTGAACAAAACCAATCTTATTCAAATCATTTTGTTGTGTTCTGTGTATTTTGTTGTGTTCTGTGTATTTGTTGTGTTCTGTGTATTTCTTGTGTTTTGTGTATTTCGTTGTGTTCTGTGAATTTTGTTCTGTGTATTTGTTGTGTTCTGTGTATTTCTTGTGTTCTGTGTATTTCGTTGTGTTCTGTGTATTTCTAGTGTTCTGTGTATTTCGTTGTGTTCTGTGTATTTCGTTGTGTTCTGTGTATTTCTTGTGTTCTGTGTATTTTGTTTTGTTCTGTGTATTTGTTGTGTTCTGTGTATTTTGTTCTGTGTATTTGTTGTGTTCTGTGTATTTCTTTTGTTTTGTGTATTTCGTTGTGTTCTGTGAATTTTGTTCTGTGTATTTGTTGTGTTCTGTGTATTTGTTGTGTTCTGTGTATTTGTTGTGTTCTGTGTATTTCTAGTGTTCTGTGTATTTCGTTGTGTTCTGTGTATTTTGTTGTGTTCTGTGTATTTTGTTGTGTTCTGTGTATTTTGTTGTGTTCTTTGTATTTCGTTGTGTTCTGTGTATATATGTATATATTCTGTGTATATCTCTCAGCGCTGGTGGAACCACTTTCTTTGAATCTGAGTGTGAACACAGATTTTGCTCCGACACACAGGAGTTTGTGTTTTGAACGATGAGGTCTGTGCAGTCGAGTTGTTTTCTTCCTGTGTGTGTCTGTCCACATCCTCTGGAGTCGGTCTTTACCTCTCAGCTTCAGGAACGCGAACATGGCTGCCAGCGCCACGACGAGTCCGGCTATCACCAGGCCCAGAATCCACCAATAAGACGGCTCGTCTGATGTGTTCCTCTCAGCTGCACACAAAGAAAGACACACTGTTTAAAACACACAGTCAATAGAGGTCGAATTGACTGATTTCTGCATAGTCTCACTTTTTGTTATTTCATAAGCTGCAGCAGTTCGTCGTGACATAGTTGAATTTATATACTCAGACGACAAAACTGCTGATTCTGCATTTTTTTTTGCTATTTTCAAAAAAAACCATTTTATATTAATGCTGACGTTCAATTTGAAACTTCTTTTGTTTTCCTTTGTGCGTTTAAATGAATTTCGTGAGGATCAACATTTTCCTCAAAAGAGAAACGATAGCAGATAATAATTATTCAGATGATATTTAGTTTTTCTGAATTGCGAGTATAAATATGAAAATGAGTTTAGTTTGTTTTGTAAACTTCTGCTGTGATCCAGGATGTTTTCCTCTCTGTATTAACGTTGTGAGATGAGTCGTGTTTCTATGTTTCCTCTGTGAATCAGGAATGTGGTGCAGCCTGGTTGAATCTGAGGGTTAGGGTCAGTAGAGTGGAACCATCACCTCTCCTTCAGGACCTCACCTTCAGGACCGTCGATGATGACATCAGCTCGCTCCTCGTGGGTGTTGTACGGGACGGAGAACCTGCAGGTGAAGCTGCCGCTGTGCTCCGAGGCCCTGGGGTCCATGAGCCGCAGGGAGCCGTCCCCGAACGGGACCCTGAAGCCGTCCAGCTCCACGTGGCTGCTCCACGCCGCCGCGGCCACGCTGAGCCCTGACCGGCTGTCGTAGCTGAGGATGTGGGAGGGGTCCTCGCCGGCGGAGAAGCTCCACTCCAGGGAGGGGCGGTTCAGGTAGAAAGGGGCGGAGCAGGGGATGGTCAGGTCCCTCCCTTGAGTCCCTCTTATTTCTACCAGGAGGAAATGTGTCCACCGTTAGATAAAGATGGCCGACATGACAGCTCCCCTAAAAGGGAAGCCGAAGCATCTGTATCGCCCCCTGGTGGCTGGCTGCAGTCTGGGTGATAAACCCTGCAGTAAGTGGTTTCAACCAGCAGAGGACCACCTCGGATTTCAACTCACAACTAGAATCCTTCATTCTTCTCACCTCTTTCTCTGAGTGAGGTGGTCCAGGCCGGGCCCCCGTAGGGTGTGATGACTTTACAGATGTAGATGAGGTCCGGATGTCCTCTCAGCAGCCGGAGGCGACTGTCCACCGCGTACAGGCCCTGTGGGTTGGCCAGCATGCGGGTCACCGGCCTCAGGTCCTCGAAGGTGGGCGGCTCAGTCGCCCAGGTGACACGAGGAGGAGGGAAGACGTTACGGACGCTGCACTTCATCTCCTCGTAGCCGCTGAGCCTCGACAGCTCCAGGGTCAGACCTCGGATAGGGGCTGCACACACACACACACAAACAGACACACACATAGACACACACACACACACAGCATGTTCAAATGTTTCCCAGCAGCCCCTGATGATAGACTCTAAATGCCAGGGCCCAATATAACCTGGCAGTGGGCGAAGTCACTCTTCTGCAGTCAGATAACACGAGTACACACAGTACACGGTATGTAGTACCACTGACTGTGAGGAAAGATGGACGACATGGCCGCTCCCAAAAGTGAAGCCTATCGCCCCCTGGTGGCGGGCTGCAGTACAGGTCAAAAACCAAAACCTCCTCCTTGTTAATTGACCACACTAAAGATGGTTTCTGATGTTTCAGGTCCTTATGATCAGTTTGGTTGTTATTAGTTATTTGATGATATAAAAACAAGCTGAGACGTGATGATTGACAGCTGAGAGTGACTCATTAGTTTGACCCCTGGAGTCAAAGTACCCACATTCATGAGAAGTTAGCCAGGTGGAAATAAAATGGAAACTCCAATAAATAATCATCACATTTCTTTTTAACGAGACAGTGAAGCTTCATCTGTTTTGAACTCACCTTCCACCTTCAGGATGACTTTGGCGTCGTGCTCTCCGTTCGATGTCGTCACGTGACACCGGTACGTTCCTCTGTCCTTCAGGTCCCCGCTCCGGAGGACCAGGGTGGCGTTCCCACGGGAGATCAGGTGAGGAAACACCGACACACGCCCGGAGGGTTGCTTGAGGTCCAAGTGCTCCTCGCTGCTGCTCTTGCTGTCGTCATCGTCTTCATCATCGTCTACATCATCGTCTTCTTCGTCTTCCCGCTCAAACTTGTAGACCAACACTTCCTGCCTGAACCACTCCACGGTCTCCTGGCTGCCGGGGGGGAAGCTGCAGGGCAGGACGCACTCCTCCGAGACGAAGCACGTCACGGTCGCATCTGATTCACAAACAAAAAGACGTGACGGTGACGTTCTGTTCTCATCTGTAGTTCTTCAGAATGATGACGTCAGTGTTGATCAGTTTCCCGAGCTTGTGTGTAAAGTGCTGAGTCACAGTTCGTTTCCGCTGCAGCCTGGAGGAACATGTCTGATTGTTGAGGCAGAAACAATCTCACTGGTTCATTCAAATGACTCTGGAGCCTGGACCGACTGCGTATATATATATATATATATTCATAAAGATAAAACAATTCATGGCTGTGAATAATGATGCTGGAGATCAAAGACATGGATGAAATTATTCTGCAACAAAACCAACGAAAAGACCAGAACCAGTGTTTGTTCTTCTCTGAATATTTATTGATTATTGATTTGATTTGTGGTCACATGGTACAGTTGATGTCCAGCGTGTTCCCTCATCAATAACAAGGTTTCTTCTTCTACTTCTTCTTCATCTTCTTCTTCTTCTTCTTCTTCTTCTTCTTCTTCTTCTTCTTCTTCTTCTTCTTCTTCTTCTTCTTCTTCTTCTTCTACCACCCGTCACCTGCTTTGACTTCACTAATCGGGCGTGAGCGTCAAACTCGACCTCGGAGATTCCTCACGTCTCTGGAGCGTCTGCCTCGACACACCCTCCACGGCGTCAGAGACACACCTCCTCAGTGGCTCCTCCCCCTGGGGCCAGAAGGTGTCAGGGTGCTGGAGAATCACTTCCACATGAGTGAGTGACAGTTTCTGTTGTGACGACAGACGAGTGCCTGGAGGGGTTAACAGTGAGTGAGTCTCCTGAGAGCTTCTGTCAGCACCTCGCCTTCTTCCCGCTCACAGCTGTTCTCCCTCTGGTTCCTGCCCGTCCTGTTAATCATCAGTTTGACAGCATCACGACCTGAAGCTCTGACTCACACCTGCAGCAGAGCAGCCGACCTGTTCCCCCGCCTGACGTGCAGGTTCCCCAGCTGGCCCCGGGCCCCCGCAGGAACGTGACCTCTCATTGACCTTGTTGTGGTTTGTGTTGTGACGCTGCACCGAGCGACACAATTACTCTGATGGTTAAACATTAACCACAAACACGCTCTCATTTGATAAAACAAACATTCAGTCTAATCCTTTAACTGACTGTCGAGGAGATTTACACAAGATTACAAATATGTGATAGCAGCTTATCGCAGACTTCACAGGCTGAGGAGGAAAATCCACCTCAGACTCACTTTCATCTTCTGCTGTTCAAACAGTGACACACGTTATGAAATCTGAGCGTGTCAGTGGGTTTGTGTTCTGTTCGGTGGCAGAGAAACAGGAACAGGTGGATTCAATCCGGAGCTTTGAGCTGCATCACAGTCTGTTTGTTTTTCTTCTCAACAAGATTAGCTCCAGGAACACCTTGAGGTAAGTGCACCTCTACTGAACAGACGTGTTCAGGTTTATCAACTTCATTTGTGCTGTGACTGGAAAATGATTTCATGCTCTGATGTTCAGGAAACGCATCACTGTCCTCAGATGGTCCACTGCTGCAGCTCCTCCTTTCAGCCCCTGTCTGAAAACACGATTTCTGATTTGGCTCCAAAATCAGTTGTGCTTTTTAATTTAACATTCCCCAAAAAATAACACAAAGGAGGAAAGAAAAACGGAAAACCTGACTCCTTTCAGATTAACATGTAAGACAGTTGTGTGTGTGTGTGTGTGTGTGTGTGTGTGTGTGTGTGTGTGTGTCTGGTTTGGGTTTGTCCTCCATCAGAGAGCAGCTGGTGCACAGAGGGAAACGATCAGAGCCACTTGTTGCCTCAGGAATTTATTAAAGCCCAAAACAAAGACTCAATTAGCGCAGCTCTTAAACTTTGAAAAGAAACAAAAGTCGAATCCTTCCACTTCACGAGGTGTCATCAAACGGCCTCTTGGCCAAATCATCGCTTCCTTTTTGCCTATTTCCCTTTTCTGCTGTGGAACCTCAGAGGAGAATTAGCACCATCGCTGGTTCCTCAGAGCCATGTGTTTAAGGTCCAGGCGACATTCAGGTCAATCTCTATCAGCAGCTGTATGAATGTAGAAGAATTAAACATCTGAAGAACTTCATGTTTACCAGCAGGCGACCGAGGCCTGGTCCAGCCTGAGCCTTGAACCCCAACCCGGCTGTAGAATCAGAAACCAGGAGCTTCTGGATCCTGAATCTTGTCCCTCACCAACGGATTCATTCGTTTACAGAGATTCACCGACTTATTATAACCAACTAATCACTTTCTCCCTCAAAATACATCAAAGCTTTTCAGAGTCATCTTTTCTCATAATTTCTCTTTCAGTCGTCATTAATAATAGAGTTGATAAAAGAGGGCGGGGCCACATGTCACATCTGGTCTCAGCCTCAGGAGGAAAACGTGGTTTTGACGAGCGGCGTCTGGAACATCCTGCTCTGCTGCTGCCACCCCCCCCCCCCCCCACCCGACTCCCGATAAGAAAATGGACAAACGGAAGGATGGATATTATTTATGATAATATTTTGCCCTGCAGCTTTACTGCTGAGATCTAGAGAGAACAGTGTGGGATCAGAAAGTGAAGCAGGGATCAGACGTCCTCACAGAAGAAAAATGAATTTTCTCTAAACTGACTTTCAGGCTCAGTTTTGTCCTTTGTCACCAACGCCTGCAACTTCTTTATCTGCAGCTGTAAACAAACATCGAGACGTTTCCTTTTCTCTTCGCTTCCTACGCACATGGATTTTGGATAAAACATTAATAAATATTTTAATCTTGACCTTGGAATTAGTTGTTTGCTGAAAAAATTCTTTAAAGGTCGACCTCCTGGTCCTGATTGGGTGAAGTGGCCTAATCTCTCCCTCTGGACATTCTCCATGCAGAACTTCTACTTGTGAGTATTTTTATCTTTGAGGATTTCAGTGATGGACACGAGGAGAATGTTTTAAGGCCCCTTGGTTTTTCAACATGTGTCCTGCAGCTGCTCGGTGGAAACCTGAAACTAAACGACTGGACGTCTCATCACTTGTTTGAACTTTTACCTCTTTGGAAAAAAAACAGGTCATGACCGAAGTGCATTGAATCCTGGGATCAGCCCGAGAGCGAACCATTGTTTCTCTGGGATGAAAAGATTCTTTTGACGTCTTCTTTAAAACGAGACATTCAGGCTTCAGGAGGATGCAGCAGCTGATCAACATGACATTAAAACAACTGCTCCACCTCCTCCAAGGACATCATGTTTTAACCTGCGTTGGTCTCCCTGGTTGTTTGCATTGAAGGATGTGGTTTTGTTGCTGATGTGGTTTCCTGACAAATAGAGCCACTAACCTGGATCCATCCCCAACATGCAGCTGAGGAGGGAACTGCAGCTTCGGCTCAAAGGATGTTTGTTGCATTTGTTAAATCTTTTAGTTCTTATAGCGGAGACATGTGCTCGGATGAGTCAGCACCACGTGTTTCTGTTTGCTTTGGGGAAAGTGAGCAGAACTTTCTCTGCACAGATCCATGAACTCAAACTTCAGGTGTGACGATTTGAGGTTTTTGTTTCAGATTAGCACAGATGTTGTGGATAAAGTTGAGTCACACGTGAACTCATCTGTGAGGAATGGCGGTCGGTTGAAACACGAGCACACCAGGTTTTTCCTCTTAACTTCAGCTGCTCTGTCATTTTCTGTGGGCGGAGGATTTTTTCCATCCTGAGTTCAGACCTTTCAGGAAAGTTTGAACACGTCTGACTAATGGTGCTGAGACACAAATTTAACTTTAACATTTACACTTTTCTCCTGTTGTGTTTCTTTTCCCAGACCGGTTGTGTGAATCAGGTTGTGCAGACAAACCCTCCGGCCTGTTGATCCCTGAGACTTTCCCCTGCAGACGGATCGGTTGAGGCTGCCGGACAAAGAGGTGTTTGTGTCCTACCTGGGGTTTTGTCCTGCGTGGCGAAGGAGATCCAGAGGAGCAGACAGGCCCAGGTGTGTATCGCTGACATGACTTCCTTTCAGATGGACGCATTCAAGACGCACACAGACACACACACAGGCTTCGATGAGGCAGGGGGACACATGCAGTCAGTCCATACTCAGAGTCAGCCGAGAGTTTCCAGTCCCTCTCCTTTCGTCCTGTTTGGGTTTTTTCCTTCGGATCACTCTGGGTGGGTTGGCATCACACACACAGACACACACACACACACACACACACACACACACACACACACATACACACAGAAAAAGAGAAGCATGATTAAACACACATTCCTGATGACATGGACTCATGAAGACGTACATGCAGAGTCAGAACGAGACCGGACACGTGCAGCTCTCAGGTTGGATCCTTTGATGATCGGGGGGGATAAAGTGAGATTTGCATCCGGAGCCCTGAAGTCTTTGATCCACCACGAGCTCTGACAACAACACCCAACTATCTCGATTTCTTCTTATCTTCTTTCTTATCCTCCTGTGTTCCTGATAAGCAAAGTGAAGAAGATGCGTCTGTTCTTCGTGCTAAATAAACAAAGCACAATAAATCTAAATGATTTGAAGTCGGGGTCGCACATCGAAGAGGAGACGTGAGGAGTCCTGCCCCTGATAAAAACCATCGAGTCCTAAAGGGTTAAAGTCGATTTCCCACAGAGAGCGAGTGTCATGATGAGTCGGGTGATGATGATGATGAGGAGCTGTGATGAAGAGGGCGAGGAGGCCGTGCAGCAGCTGTTCACATGTTTATGGTTCATTCTGCCTGCATTAGAGCGGTAGATACCCCCCCCCCCCCCCCCCCCCAGGCGTAATACACTGAGAAGACACACCTTATCAGATATTCACCGCTGAACTCTGCCTGTTGTGACTTCTCCTAAATGTTCCCTCTGAGTAACGGAGTAAAAATGCAGCGACAGTTGAGCAACAGCCAGAAAATGACAAATGACTTTCCATTAGTTTTGTGGCCTGAAGAAACAAAACAAGTTGATCCAACTTTCTCCTCCCAGCAGAAAACAAAGAGGCCAAACTTCAGGAATGTGAAACAGAGACGTTCAAGATTCTTCAGAAAATGTTGAGATTATTCTAAATCTATTCAAGAATGTTTGGACGTCTCATGCTTCAACAATCCAGAGAAATTCATTTTTTTTATCACATTTCCTCAAATATTAATTCAATGTTTTTTCCATTATTGTGTAAAGTACTATAATTACAGGAGATTAAAATGAATAACACGCAAACAACTGCAATCAACACTCTCTCTGAGGCGTCTGGAACATGAACACATAAATACCTCCTGGACCTTTGCTACATCTTATATCAATCCTTTTCTCTATTAATTATTAATATAATTCAGACGCTACCAGTAACTCTTCGACCTCAGTGAACTCTCAGCTTAAGTAAAAGAGAATTAACATGCGTACAAGTAACAGAGAGAAGAACGTATGAAGTCAAATGTGAGAAAAACAAGTCAGATAAACACTTTGCTGAACGTGTCACCTTCAAAACAAATGATTAAAGATTTCAACTTCCTTGTCTTGTGTTAAAAACACTTTCTCTTGTCTAATTATTTTAACCCAGTGTGGTTAATATTAAAATTCATCCAGTGACCCAAAGTCTGTCGCTGGATAATAGATTGTGTTAATAACACAATATATTAGACACACGTCAGGTAAACACCAGGATTATCAGTTACTCTGCCACAAGTTACAGTTTTTATCACCTTGATAAAGATTTATTGACGTTATTAAAACACGAACAATAACTCTTTGGCCTCAGAGGCACTTTCAGCTTATCTCCAGCGCAATTTGCTTTGTATTAAAAGACAATAATTAATCAATGAGAGGCCATAAACGCTTAACACTCGGAAAATCTGGACAAAGTCTGGAGTCTTTTCAATCTGGAGCCAGAGTCACAGCCTGACCCGGTTTCCCCACATGAGAAGAAACATACGCTGCTCTGACTTTCACAGAGCACGTTTTTATCTGCGCGTGTTGTTAAGAGGACTTTTGATTCTGCTTGTTGAGGTGTTTACTTCACAGCTTCTCCCGAAGCAGCAGCAGGTGAGCACGTCCTCAGCATCCGTCCACCGCAGGGACTCAGACTCTCAGCAGCTGATCGCTTTTCTGAATGAAATGACTGTGCTGCTGTTTCCTTCAGGAGGCGACAGGGAAACCAGGTTCTAGACCACAACACGTTCCTACTGGTCTCCTCAGTGGAAACTGAACACGTTTATTAATGTGAGGATTCTATTCTTCTGAGTTGAGGTATTCATTTGAGTTCCATGTAGAACATATTGAAAGATTCATCACAGGAAACACAGAGTTTCCACATCAGCAGTCAAACCTCCTTTGATTACTGTAAAATGTCTCTTTATAGACCTGTGAAATCACATTGTCATGAAACTTGTCCCCTGTGCCATGAAACCTGAGAAAACACCCACACACACACACAAACACACACACACACACACACACACAGAACCACACACACAAAGGGAGTTACTCACAGTGTCTGAGTTGAAGCTCGGTTCAGATGAAATTCAGGAGAAAGAGGAAGAAGTGAGGAGCGGAGGAAGTGCCGAGCCTGCTGCCTCCTGAGACTGAGCGTTAGCTTGACTGGATCGACAGGTTATTTAGAGAATAGGCAGAGCACACACACACACATACACACACACACACACACACACACACACTCACAGACACACACATACACACGTACACACCACACAGCAGGCACTGACGGGAGGGTCAGGTCTCTCCCCACATGAAGTGCACACCCTCTGAATGGGTGGAGTTTGGGTTGTGATGGCAAAGCTGCAACCACACGCACAGACACACACACAGAAGCACAAACACAAGTGTGTAAGGGTAAGTGTTTCCTCTGAAGCAACATCAAATGTCAGTGGGGTTTGTTTTCAGAGTGAGGAGCAGTTTTAAAGTGAGCTGTGCCTCAACGTGATATGTGTTCTATGTCAAACAGCCGACACACAAACACACACACACAAACACACACAGTCTGTTCTACACCTGTTGAGAACAGACATACACATGCAGACACTACAGTGACGCTCCGACTTTTTCCTTTTCTCTTTAAATTGTTACAGCTGCTGTTAAAGTGACTCACACGTCCAGATTAGATCTAGATCGGAACTAAGCTTCACATCTGGTTTTGAGGTTTGTGTGGAAAAAGTTAGAAGAAGAAGAAGACAAAGAAGAAGAAGAAGAAGAAGAAGAAGAAGAAGAAGAAGAAGAAGACGAAGAAGCAGAAGAAGAAGAAAGACTTGAGTGACGATAACAAAGAGACTGTCATGAAACATAGACTGAAAATAAAGATGGACGACATGACAGCTCTCAAAAGTGAATCCAAAATATCTTGATCGCCCCCCTGGTGGCTGGCAGCAGGATTGTCGCCTCCATGTTAAGAGATGGGACTTGGACCAAACAAAAAAAAGTTAAATGAGGATTGTTTACGTTGTTGTAAAGAAGTCACTATGCTATAAACATGAGGTGAGGCGTCATGATTGACAGCTGAGTCTGACTCTTGATTGGTCCAACACCTCGATGCCACAGCTTTGATCCGTCCCCTGATCCGTCCTCCACAGGCTCGGAGTCCAAATGACGTCACGATCGCAAGTTGGCCTGAAAGATGGAAACATTCCTGTACAACAGGAGGAAGTGGAAACGTTTCCCTGAAATCACACTGATCCAAGAAGAGAGTCATCGTTAAGATAAATACTGTAAATCAGTTAATTCCTCTTGTCTCTCGTTCCTGTCGGGTTTCAGGTCTTTCTGAACTCGTCCTCTGGGACAGACGGGATTCTTCAAGATGTCAGAGATTCAGTGAAGATGTTTTCACCTGATTTCAACTTATTTCCACAATGATAGAAAATCACAAACCTTCAGAGCAATTAAAAGATGGAACTCCACTTCCTGACACTTTACAGAGACGTCAAGATCCCGCCGATACCGGCCCTCGACCAATCAGGGGCACGCTGGAGACACCAATCACGGGAATCCCCCGAGGACCAGACACGCTCATTCCAAAATGGCCTCCGTGGCTCACTACCCTCAATTAAGACCAATCTGTTGGGTTTAACGAAGGCTAAGAAACACGACCACCACTTTAACAAACTTAGATCCCATCACATTGATGTTGTTTCATATCCAGGTTCACAGGTTCGATTCCTCCGGTGCGTCCCGCAGGGTGTGGTGTTGCTGCAGCGTGACGCCATTGACGGTCGTGGTTTCAGGTGCAACAGGAAAGAAAGAGCAGGAAAACTTCCTCTAAGTAAAGTTAGATTATCTCAGCTGATTCATCCCAGTGTCACAGGTTTGATCTTTTGTGTCATGAAATAAAACATATAATGTTTAAACTTGTAGAGATTGTGTAATGATTTATTCATTTCTCAACCTTTTTGATGCAAAAGAGGAAATTCCCCCGAAACGCACTGAAGATCTTTATCACTTAATCTGATCTTTCATTCACGATGATACATCCGTCAAACTGATGTTCTCTTGCATCTGTGTGGCGCTTGTCAGGCAGCTGGTTTGTGTGTTCTTTGTGTTGATGTGTGTGTGTTTTTGTGTTTCTGACGGAGGTGTAGAGTGAGGAATGTGTCAGGTGAGAGGGGATTAGACACAGTCTGCTCCTTCCAGCTCCGATTAAATCTGAGGCTGATCTCGACAACCTTTTGTAGTTTGAGTGGCTGATTCATCTTATCGCACGCACACACTCACACGCACACAGACACACACACACACACACACACACACACACACACACACACACACACGCACACACACTAACGAGAGGCAGAGGTGTGTGCCAACCTCATATAATCACACCAGGTGCCTGTTTTTTCATTGTCCTACTGAGAAAATCCTGATTACTGGTGTGTGTGTGCATGTGTGAGTGTGCATGTGTGTGCAAGTGTGTGTGTGCGTGTATGCATGTGTGTGTGTGTGTGTGCGTGTGTGACTGTTTGTAGGTTAGTGAAAGATTGCTGTGGCTGTAGATAAGAGGATTATGGTGGAATTAGTGTCATTCCTCTATCGCTGCGAGGAATAGATTCATATCGATTTTAATCAGAGATTGAAAGATCCACAAAACCACAGATAAAACAGACTGAGTGAGAGAGAGAGAGAGAGAGAGAGAGAGAGGGAGAGGGAGAGAGAGAGAGAGCATGAATGAATGAAGTGGACGGACGGCAGAAGCCAGAGATTCCTGGAGATCATCGCAGTCGGGATGTTGAGCCGGAGACTGAGGAGCTGCAGCTGCTGCAGAGACACATACATGTGCATGTGAACACACATACATGTGCATGTGAACACACATACATGTGCATGTGACAACACATACATGTGCATGTGAACACACATACATGTGCATGTGAACACACATACATGTGCATGTGAGCGAGCACATCCAGACTCGACTGATGCATTAGCTCGGTCCTGCACCTCTCAGGCTGAGGAGACGAGCGGGATGTGGGACCTGACCCTCGGCCGTTAGTCAGCAGGACGTCTCGGTGTGGACGCTGCCACCTGGAGGTGGTCGGTGGATGGGGGGGGGCTGGGTCACTCTGGACGCCATGCTGCCGTTGAGTCTGCTGTGGGGGGGAGACGTGTGAAGCATGAGGGTGGGAGCGCTGGCTTTCCTGGCTCTGGCCACCAGCCTCTTTGCTGAGGTGACCGGCGGTCGCATCTCCGGACGCAGGAAACAGAAGGAGGTGTTCCTCGGGGAGAACAGCAAGTTCAAGTTTGGAGGGTGAGACGAGCAGACACACACACACGATACACAATCACGATACACTCATGATACACACTCACGATACACATTTCATGATACACACACATGATACACACTCACGATACCCACACACGATACACAATCATGATACACACACACTGTTATAGCTGTTTTTTACTGAAAATCTGTTGTGTTCTGTTACTTCCTGCTTCTTCCAATCACTTCCTTCGACTTCCTATTACTTCCTGCCACTTCCTGCTACTTCCTTATTCAAACCGACCCTTGTTTTCTTCTACTGTACATGTGAGAAACAGAAATACATGTGTTCATTGTTTATTCATATCGTTTTTTTATAATAGTGGTGCTTGATTTCATAAAACTAAGTCACAATTTATTTAAATGTTCTCCAAATGTAATATTCAAATGTCTAACCCCAATAGTGTTGAGCATGATCATTAATATTTAATATCAGAACAACTGATGGAGGTTTGACCTCTAGTGAGGTGGAAGGTGAAGAGCAGGTTGTGATCATCGTTTCTTTAAAGGAACATTCCAGCATTAAAGTAAATGTGTCTCCACCTGTTTCACGAGTCGACGCCAACACCAACGCCCACCTCGCCACATTGAAGACAAAAGGAAAACCGTCCTGGATTTATTTTGATCCCGCTCCAAAGTGAGCCGGGCTCTTCACGCTCCCTCAACGTGCACGGAAGCTGCTCCAGTAGGTTGTGAGTGATGAAAGACAAACAGACAAACGCTGATGAGGTAACGACAGAGTCAACATGAGACTCTGCAGCTTTGTTCTCACACAGGCAGTGAGGCCTTTATTAGAGACGGGAACCTTTGTGTGTCCTTGTTTGCGTACACACAGGAGGTCAGAGGTCAGATGTGAGCTGTGGCACGTTGGGGTTGGACGTGATGTAAGGTTTCGGTCGGGCTGTGAACGATGAATGGAAGTCAGTGCAAACTCAGTGAAGCTCACACTTCAGCTCACGCCCTGAAACTCAGTGAAGCTGCACCACATCACACAAACTGTTTTCAGACATGAACACAGAAACCTCCGCAGACAAACACAGGACAGGGGTTAAATCACAGCCTCCGCAGGTTCGATTCCTCCGGTGCGTTCCGCAGGGTGTGGTGTCACTGCAGCGTGACGCCATTGTCGGTCGTGGGAAAGAAAGATCAGGAAAACATCTTCTGTGTAAAGTTAGATGATCTCAGCTGATTGATCTCAGTATCACAGGTCTGATCTTTTGTGATCTTAGAATTAGAAACATTTTTAAACTTTGTTATAAAGTTATTCTTCATATCGGACTTTATTTCTCAACACTTTGAAGAAGTCAAAGAGGAAATTCTCCCAAATGCTCAAAAACCAAATCAGACATGACAACAACCCAGATATCGTTTCTCTGCAAGATACAAATAAACACCAGAGGTGATAAAGACAGCTTCACAATCCTGTGTGTCTGTGTGTGTGTGTGTGTGTGTGTGTGCATGCGGCCACAACCTTCCCTCTGTGTCTCACTTTGTTAATTCAGGATCAGGTTCAGGTTAAAATTAGCTCAAAGTTTGTTGAGTGGTTTCAGTTCAGTTCATTAAAACGAGCTCAGCTTGAGATCAGTGTTATTCAGGTTGTTTGGACGATTGTGATTTTTGATTCAAGGTTAAATTAACGGATTATGGAAAATGGGATTTAGCTCAAGTACATTTTGTGATCTGACAATAACAGAGGACCAGGTGTGTGTGTGTGTGTTTGTGTGTGTGTGTGTTTGTGTCAAAGTGTGTGACTGTGACTTTCAGAGGCTTTTCCTTCATCAGCAGAGAAAATCTCAAACAGCTTTTTACCTCTGTCTGCTCACCTGTAAACCACAGGCACACACACACTGACACACACACACAAACACAAACACACACACATACACACACACACACACACACACACGTGATGCAGCTGAGAAGCAGCTGTGGCCGATCTGTAATTACAGCTTCCACATCCTGAAAGTCGTCTGGTCGGGGTTTCCCTGGTCCGGCGTCAGACGTTCAGAGCAGTTTTGTGTTTACTTAACTTTGGTCTGTGTTTGCTTTTTATTTTCTGTGAACGGCAGCGCTCACACACACTTAACACAATTGAACACACATCAACACACTCCAACACACTCCCAACACACTTAAATACACTTAAACACACTCCCAACACACTTAAATACACTCCAACACACACTCCAACACATTCCAATACTCACACTCAAACTCTTCTATTAAAATTGTATAAAAATGTTGTTATTACAATATTTTCTGCAAATGATATCTCTTCATTATAGTCTAAAATTGTGTTTCTGCACAAAAATGATAGGTTTTAGTCAAAGAAAAATCTGTGTGTGCTGTATTAACACAGATTTGACTGTCCAGCCTTTGTGAGGATTTTGGACCCGGTTGTGTACATTTTATTGCAGGAAGCAGCGTGTGTCCTGCTCTGTCAGGGATTATCAAGGCATTCTGGGAAATGTAGTCGTTCAGAAACTTGAGGCAGAGATATTAGAAAATTACAAAAGAGTGAGAGAGGGAGAGAGAGAGAGAGAGAGAGAGAGAGATACATGCTGTGTTTTTTCTAATCAAAAATACAGCCTGTAATTAAAGCCTTTATAAACCAATTAATCACTTAACACACTGTGTGTGCGTGTGTGTGTGTGTGTGTGTGTTGTGTTTGTGTTGTGTGTGTGCGTTTGTTTGTGTTGTCTCTGCAGGCGTATTGACTACAAGCTGAAGAGGCAGGACAGCACCAAAACGCTGCTAATAAAAAGTGAACAGCTGCTGAGGATCGAGGAGCAAGACTTTGCCATGAGACCCGGCTTTGGAGGTCAGACTCACACACACACACACACACACACACACACACACACACACACACACAGACACACACACACCCCATTCCATCTCTGATCTCTGTTGATTTAATCCATTCAGCCATTGTCTAACACAGAACCCGCTCGTCATCCCACGCTGATGATGCAGAGGTTTGATGATGTGATGATTCGCACTGGGTCACTCAGACAATGGATGTGTCAATCCCAAATCACCAGCACTGACCCAGATTACACTGCTGTGTGTGTGCGTGTGTCTGTCTTTGTGTGTGTTTGTGTGTGTGTGTGTGTGTGAAAGAGAGACATTTGGAATACAGTCGGACTCTGTGTGCTCACTCCAATGTGATTGTGCCCCTGCGTTTGTTTTTGCAATATAATGAGTGCCTCGTGTGTATGTGTTGTGTGTATGTGTTTGTGTATGTGTGTGTATGAGTGTGTGTGTGTGCATTAATCTGGATTATATTCTGGAGTCTGGAGCAGATGGGGGGGTGGGAAACACACTGACGTGTGCAGTGAAGATCGTCTCTAACACTTGACGACACATCGAGCAGACTCGTATTTGTTGAAGCAGATTATATCATGAAAACTCTGAATGAGATAAACATGTAAGTGTTTGTTTATTTAAAGAACACACACGATGCAGTATATTTACTCTTAACTAAATATTACTTAGTGCAGAAGAGGTTGATGTAGAGATCAGATCTGTGATCTCTGGTCTGTCTGATCCTGAGGTTCACTCTGAGTATTTGTGCGACCACAAGAGGTTGTGTGTCATGACAACATCAACAGAGGTCGTTTTAAGTTTTCTGAACAAAGGACACAGCTGTGATTTCTCTGGTGATGACAGCGTCTCTTCCTTTGATCACTTTAAAGATGAAAACACGTGAAAATTTTAATAACTGACTCCAGAAGCTTCTTTTAATCACAACTGAACTTCGTGCTCTTCCTCACGTCCGTACTGTGGCCGAGAAACCCCGAAGCTCTTCTTCTTCTAGGTATTGAACCCCCTGTTTCTGCCTCCATACCCCCCCCCCCCTCCTCTCTTCTATATGTCTGACGTCTCTGTGGTTCTGCCTGTCCTTCAGGGGGGGGGGGGGGGGCAGCGAACACACCCCTGTCTGCCCTCCAGCACTGCAGCATTACCACGCACTATAACTTTACACTGACATGGGGCAAATCTTAGCTTTGTTTGCCTCAGATAAGCCCATAGCTATAATGTGTGTGTGTGTGTGTGTGTGTGTGTGTGTGTGTGTGTGTGTTTGTGTGTGTGTGTGTGTGTGTAAGCTGAAGAATCAAAACCACCCCCTCGTCAGTTCCCACCAGGGACCAGAGTCCAGAAATAAACCATGGGACACGTGTTGAGGGCTTGAAGTCGGGCTCGACCTTTAACTCAAATGAATCCCAACAAACTCACAGTTGACTCCACATCAGCAGCGTGCTCCTTCCACGCCGCGGTCACACACCGTGGTTTAAAACACTCGTAATTGATTTACCAGCGGAGCCGGCATTCTGCTGGTGTCCCGCAGCTCTACACCATGTGACCTCGTCTTGCCTCAGCTGCAGGTAAACAACGTAGATTCTGATCTGGCAGATTCATTCCTGTCATTAAAGCAGGTTTGGCCTCGTGACCGTGGTGAGTCTGTTTACCGCCGTGGAATGAAATGACACCTTTTCACACGGAGACATCACGTTGTCAGAAAGCCTGTGCTCCTCCAGCCTAGGTCTGGACACACTGGAAGAGCAAGATGTTGTTCTCAGAGTCTAACGAGCACGTTCTCACAGAAGCTGAATGTCGTGCAGAGAGAAAACAAAGCCATGAGGAAGAATGTTCTGAGCTTATGACCTGAAAACATCAACAACTCCCTGAGCATCATCGAAGCTGAGCAGGATCCTCATGCTCCTCTGAGGTCCTGAAGGGACAAATAACTGGAACTGAAACTGGAGAACAAGGTTCAAACTTTGTGTTTGGAAGTTTAGAATCTTATAGAAAAGGTTTTGAATGATTGAAACTGAAGCTTTCAATCGTTTCAAGAACGCAAATGTCCGAACGTCCTGTTGCTCCAAACAGCCACGTAGAAAATGACTGAATGAGCTCATGTGAGAAAACAGCAGGAGATTCTCCAGAGGATTCAAACAAGACGACACGGACGGGTGCAAAACTGACATAGACTAAAATAACACAAATATGGAAAGGAGGAGGCGTACACCTGGAGGTCAGGTACACATGCAAAAAGTTTCAAATCTCAAGTTTCAACATTTCAGCACTTGTTTCCTGAACCATTTCCAAGTTTTCAACCCTGGAAGACAAACTGAGCAACTGGGAGAACAACTGGAATCTGAAAGTGTGAACTTGTGTTGGAGAAACAAGAAGAGCTGCAGCTTTGAAGAAGGAGAAACTCAAATAGAAAAAAAAGGAATTTTAATCTATTTTAAACATCATTTGTGCAAGCTTCAAAATCCAGAGTTTCAATCATGCAAAATCTTGACCGGAGCCTCGACCTTTCTGACTCACAGCTGCAGCAGAAAACAACACAAAGTTCAAATCAGTTTGTTTCTAAACCGGTGACCTGTCATGTTCAGCACATGTTATCTACAGTGAGTGGGATGTAACATGGAGAACCGCTGCTGTGGGGCTTTGTGAAGGTTGAGACGTGTGTGTCACAGATCATACACATCCTTCAGTTTCCTGGCAGAGGAGGGCGTTCATCACATCTCTGTGTTTCAGGACGGGCTACAGGTTCAGAATCAGATCTAATCCCCGTCACCTCTCGCCTCCGGTGACCGCTGCTGATGAGGGTCAAATCCCAGCACAGAGAAACAAGCCGGTGACCTGAAAGCTGCATTATGCTGCTTATGACTGAGTGAATTGATCCATCTGCAGCGGTGTGTTCTGGGATTAAATGACTCAACGTAAATCGCAGAGTGTCACGGACATTTCAGGACAAAAAATGAATTGACCTTAAAGCCTGTCAGGCGAAACAAAGCTGCAGCCGTCACTCAGATGTAGAATGACTCAAATAACAAGCCCAGAGCTGCAGGTGGAGACTAAAGCACAAACACAGGGATCAACTAAGGAACTAATTGTATTTTTAATTAACAAATTTTCTTAAACTCATAAATCTTTAGATGATTGCGTTTGCAGACATGTTTTTCTGACGCTGATGAAACTCTAAATTTCAAGATGTCCCTTAAATAACCTCACCAATGACACCTGCGATACCGGAGGAAATATGTGACCACCTGAAGCTACTGATTTAATCTGCTGGTGGAACAGGCCGAGCAGGAAAGCACAAGACCAGGGCTCCCGTCCATTAATCACCTGAGACAGCTCTGTCTTCACCGCGTGCTCCTCCAGGAGATCTGAAGATCCGTGTGCAGATTACAAAGATCCATGTGACACGTGGTTCACGTCAGCTCCTCGGAACAAGAGCCACAGCTTCCAACTTCTTATTGACATTTATTATTATACATGCTAATATTACTATAATAATGGAGAAGTTGAGGTTATGAAGATGGTTAATTTACAAAGCCTTGAAGGTGATTGACTGTTTCTACCACTAATGGAGGTTAATAGTGTAAGAAGCAGGAAGTGGAGACAAAGTGGTTGTAAAATAAAATAAACAGGTGGATGATGGATGGATGAATAGATCCATGGAGGGATGGATGATGGATGGATGAACAGTTGTTCGTCTCAGATCA
Source organism: Platichthys flesus (assembly GCF_949316205.1). NCBI lineage: Eukaryota > Metazoa > Chordata > Actinopteri > Pleuronectiformes > Pleuronectidae > Platichthys > Platichthys flesus. The sequence continues at coordinate 1,454,056 of NC_084965.1, forward strand.
GGAAGTGAAATGAACGAATAGATAAACTTCACTTGAATTTCAAACTCCAATATCAACAGTCCTTTAAATTCCATTTCACTGCAGCAGAATTCCCAGTCTCATAAAGATCAGCTCCCTGAACGTTCTTCTTCCCTGAACCAGGTGTTTACACTGGGATCCACGGTGACTTCCTGCAGACACACTGGGACGTAAACATTCCCAGTGTGTTCCCACAGTACAGCTCTGTTCAGTGAAATCTGTTTCAACAGGGAAACACTTGGTTTTACATGCGTGTCAATAAAAAGGCTTAAGAGTCTCTGGGTGTGACGGGGGGGGAGAGGAGAGCAGTAACGACCGGGGGGGAGAGCGGGTGACCTTCTGTTTCACGTTTCTTTCCCCAGCGGTTGTTGTGGCGACCCTCGGGTTCGATTCCGCACATCGGGGGGGTTTTGTGAGTCAGACAGAGATGAAGTCGTACTGCGGGAGCTTTACAACCTCGGCTGTCACATGAACTTCATTAAATGAAGTGTTTATCCTGACGCTAACATTCAAGTGGATTTAACACACTTTACATCCAGGTTCTCACACACACACACACACACACACACACACACACACACACACACACACACACACATTTGTTCTCTTGTCCTTTGGGGCAGAAACAGGAATGTAACCTGGTAAACCACGTCCAGACGTCGGTCACAAACAAACACAGACCGGAGTGATAGTGTGTCTGAGTGTGTGTGTGTGTGTGTTTGTGTGTGTGTGTGTGTGGTTTGGTGACTTTTGTGGTTTCTAAATTGAGTTTAGATCTAAATAATGTAAAAAATGTCTGAGCCGGTTCCTCCTCCTGTTTATTTGTAGTGAAACATCGATGGTTCTTGATTCATGTGCAGTCGTGAGAGGGAGGAAACTAATAAAGTCGATAAATGTGGACTTTGTTCAAACATAAAAAGAGACACAGGGAGAGAGAGTAGACGTTGTGTTAAAGTAATCACACCAGAGCTCATTATGCAGAGTTACACTGGATATTATCTTATATCTTACATCAAAGGTCACCAGTGATAATGTTTGAGATGTGTGACCAGATACAGAGGAAAGGTCAGAGTGGTCAGAACCTGTTGAGCGGTGGAGTGAGTCGTCAGTCACAGCCTCACTCCGTCAGAGCATTCCTCTCATTGTTGAACTTCTAACTCCAGAGAACCGCCCCCCCCCCCCCCCCCCCCCCCCCCGGTGCAGATGGAAGATCTGAAGAGTTTGAGAAACCAGTGAGATCATCGTGGTCGAGGCTGGGAGGAGGTTTTCAGTCTCCAGGCTGCAGCGCTGGTTTCCTCCTGAAATGAGTCCAGCTGAGTTTCATGAGGAGAAGGAGAGCAGCGTCCCAGCCGGTCACTGGGAGGATGACTCCATGTCATGTTCTGTGTGGGAGTGAACACCAGTGACCGGAGCTGGTTCTGTGTCGTTCAGCTTTCTTTACTCTGTGTTGCACAAATCATGTCGGTGGTGAAACCAGTTCAATCTGCGGACGATGATGCTGCAGAGATGAGTAACCAGGAGACGTTTGAAGTTTCACAACTGAAAACTGAAAACCAGTGACTCTGTTCTCCCCCCCCCCCCCCCCGCACTCACTTTCAGATCCTTAGAGTTTTGACCTGATAGAACTAACGATGCTCCGCTGGTGGTTTCAGGTGCAGCCATCCCCGTGGGCATCGATGTGCAGGTGGAGAGCATCGACAGCATCTCCGAGGTCAACATGGTGAGAAGACACTTCATCTGATCAGATCTCACTGAGTTTCCTGCAGAGCAAAGTAACAAACCAACCTGTTGAAGTGCTGTTAAAGAGTTTTATGAAAACAGATTAAATCGTTGAGGGGAAATCCCCTTATCTTCACGTATGTTGATTTATCTGCACATGTTTCATTTGTTCATCTTTGCTTTACATTCAAATCAACACTAATAACAATAACATGTATATAAATTTAGATAACAGGTGTGCAGGTAGATGTACGGTTGAGTTGAAGCTTGGTATTTACATTTCAATTTGAGAGCATCGGACGTTTTGTTCTCGCCTCTTGTCACAGTGATTATCTAAACATCATCAAAGTGAAATGATTGGTTTACCTGAGAGAGATTCCACTGAGACACAGTTTATAGAAACACACAAAGTCTTTCCTTCTCCAAAAAGGCTTTTTATGATGTGTGATGAATTGAAAAAAGGAAACCTCAACACTGTGGATCGCTGAATCACTTCCTGTCTGATGCCTTCGTCTGGAGCGTGACCTCCTGAGACTCAAGTGGACACTGAACTCACAACCTGAGATGAATGATGAAGAGGAGGGTGCCTGGACCGGAGCTGTGAAACCTGCATGAGACTCGTTCCTCACTGAAGTTTGTTAGATGAAGAACATTGGACCTGAGTTTGTTCTTTCCTTGGTGTCTCCAGGACTTCACCATGACTCTGTACCTGAGACACTACTGGAAGGACGAGCGTCTGTCCTTCCCGTCCCGGACCAACCAGAGCAGAACCTTCGACTCTCGACTGGTGAAGAAGATCTGGGTCCCCGACGTCTTCTTCGTCCACTCCAAACGCTCCTTCATCCACGACACCACCATGGAGAACATCATGCTAAGAGTTTACCCCGACGGGAACATCCTGTACAGCGTCAGGTACAGGAGGAGACGAGAGGTCATGAATCATGACTCCAGGAGGATGATTCTGAACTTTGAGAAATGAGACGGACAAAAGTTGTCTCACTGTGTGTGTGTGTCTGTGTGTGTGTGTGTGTGTGTGTGTGTGTGTTGCAGGGTCACTGTTACAGCTCTCTGCTCAATGGATTTCAGCAGCTTCCCTCTGGACACACAGAACTGCTCGCTGGAGCTGGAGAGCTGTGAGTCACAAACACACACACACACACAAACACACACACACACACACACACAGACACACACACACACACACGCACACACACACACACACACACACACACACACACACACACACACAAACACACAATATTGATACTGCCGACAAAACCAACCAATCTCTGTCTCATCTTTCAGTTATCATCTTTCCTCTCTCTCTCTCTCTCTCTCTCTCTCCCTCTCTCTCCCCCCCCCCCTCCCTTAGATGCGTACAATGAGAACGACCTGATGCTTTACTGGAAGAACGGGAACGACTCTCTGAGGACGGATGACATCGTCTTGTCTCAGTTCTTCATTGAACACTTCCAAGCCTCCAGCGGCCTGGCTTTCTACAGCAGCACCGGTGTGTGTGTGTGTGTGTGTGTGTGTGTGTGTGTGTGTTAATTTGTGTTACCTCTTTAATAGGGTTGGGGCTCCTTGGTTTCCCTTCCCAGTCGTCATAAGATCAGTTAGAGCGGTCACCAGATCAGTAAAAACTCATTTAGCTTTTCTTCAACTCTCTCAGATAATGATGTCCTCTTCAGCTCGTTGGATGAGACGTTTAACTTCAGTGTCTCTTCTCCTCAGGTTGGTACAATCGGCTGTTCATTAACTTCATCCTGCGGAGGCACATCTTCTTCTTCATGCTGCAGACCTACTTCCCCACCATGCTCATGGTCGTGCTGTCCTGGGTCTCCTTCTGGATCGACAGGAGGGCGGTGCCAGCTCGAGTCTCTCTGGGTAGGAGCGCCTGCACCTTAACACACACATCCATCTGAAATCCGTCCTTCAGGGTGTGAGGGTCAGAGGTGACGCCCTTAGCTTTGAGTTCTCTAACCAGAATCACTTGTGAAAACACGTCTCTCCCTGCAGGTATAACCACGGTGCTCACCATGTCCACCATCATCACAGGAGTGTCCTCCTCCATGCCTCAGGTAACAGCCGGTCTCAATCCTCAGGAGCTTCAGAGCTTCCTCTCTTCTCTCCTTCATCTTCTGGACGTACCAACCTGTCCCAGATGAGAAGAGTTCAATCCATTCTACTAGTTACTGACATGTGTTCAGAGTCTATGCATGTGTGTCTCTGCCCGTCCAGGTGTCCTATGTGAAAGCGGTGGACATCTACCTGTGGACCAGCTTCCTGTTTGTCTTCCTGTCCGTCATCGAGTACGCGGCGGTGAACTACTGCACCACTCTGGAGGAGATGAGGAAGATGAAGAGGGGGAAGGTCAGCACACAGAGGAAGATTATTACTTTATAACATCAAATACAAAACTGAGGATGACTCCTGTGAGGAATAAATCAGCCAAACCCATTCTTTGCACCATATCTCCCTCTAGTGAATAAACGCAGGTATTACACCAGGAGCCTTAAAGCATAAAACAATGCAAAACTCTGTAGAGCAGTGGGCTCACAGCAAGAAGGTCCCTGGTTCTAATCCCAGCTGGGCTCCTTCTATTGGAAGTCAACATGTTCTCTCGGGGTGTGCATAGATTTCTCCAGCTCCCCCCCCCCCATGACCCTCAAAAGACGAGCGCTACAGCCTCTCAGTTCTCTCTTTACCTTTTCAGATCCCATCCACCTTCAACGCCAGCCAGGCGATGGCCTTCGACGGCTGCTTCCACGACAATGACATGGAGCTGACCCCGTTCCCCCGGATGACACCCACCCTGACCTCTGACCCTCTCACCACTCCGAGCCTAACCCCCGACATCCGGCCCACGGGGGGAACTCGCCTCCGCCGGCAGCGATCGATGCGAGAGAACGTGGACCTGCTGGTGAGCAACAGCTACATGATCGACTCGTACTCCCGCCTGGCCTTCCCTCTGTCCTACCTGCTCTTCAACACCATCTACTGGTGCCTGTACTCCTGACGCCTGACTCAGACTCATCCAGGGGCCCTTCACTGGATTAACCCTGGGCCTCAGGGGCCCCTGCTCCTGCATCCAGCTCCTGCTTCGCTCATCACTTTCATTGCAAAAGTGATTCACATGCGACCTCTCGAGTCCCTCAATCGTTAGGAACCTGCTTTTTTATTAATCTGTACATGTGGCTCTTTTTTCTGCATCATTTTACTAAGTATATTCAACAGCTTTATTTTCCCATAGTTATTAGACTCATGTTGAATGTCTTAGCAACAGAGAAATACTAAATTTGCATCAAATGTTTGTGAAAATGTACTTTTCTTGAAAATAGAATTTTCCCTCCACTGAATGATATGTTTGGATGTACGCGTTATTCATAACTTAATAAATTTGTATCTTGTTTGTGAGGCTGTAAAACTTTATTATAGCGACTGAACCAGGGACTGTTCATTTAACACAACACATTTTATTTGCTGTGTCCAGTTTGATTTATACCTTGTACACAAAAGTGTATGAAGGCCTTGTGGTCGGAAATGAATTAGCATATTTTAGATTTTTACATGTTGAATTCATGTTTCTTTATTTATTCATTATTATCATCACTATTATTAGTGTTATTATTTTTATAAAATGAAGATCCAGGGGTTAGGGTAATTGGATATTAAATCCATATGAATTTAGATTTCAGAAGGTTTGGTTATTTTTTTAAGTAAAATTATTTAATTTGAACCTTCAGTAATAGATCAGTTTCAATAGCAACTACAGAGATTATTAATATTTGTAAACTAACGTAAAGTAGCGGTTTAAGACGCAAACACGCGCAGGAGAGACGCAGAGAGGCTGACCTCTGACCCCTGACCCTGACCCCCCCAGGTGAGTTCCTGTTCCTGTGTCACAGTCCGATGCTTTGACTCACACACTAATACACACAGAGAGGGATGAGCTACATGCTAAGAGCTTCATTAGCCTCGGCTGTTAGCATGTTAGCTTGTTAGCATCGTTAGCGTGGATTGTCAGAGGCTGAGCTTCCTGCTGCCTCGCCTGAAAAGTCGTCCACTCCTCGGGGGACGAGAAGCGACCTGTGGGCCTGTAGCTTCCATCCAAACCGGGAGGAAAGGGCCCGAGCTTCACCTGGAAGGTAACACTGTGGGTTTACACCTGCTTTTATTATATTAACTCGTTTTTAATGTTTGTTTCAAGTATTTTTAAAAAGTGTTCTAGGTGTTAGAAAGTTGAGTAACAGTTAAAAACACTGATTGAGTGACCAGGAGCTAACCAAACTCAGCCTGGTTATATTTAATATGAATTCTTATTCAACAGATTCTCAGTGAGGTTATGAAAAAAAACAACCATAAGGAACAAATGTGCAGTTTATTAGGAACACCCAGCTGCAGTCAATCCTGCAAGGTTCATTCAAACGTTTGGGTTGGATTCTAAATTAATTTACTGAAAGATCATTTATTAATGATTACAGAGTTTTAGGGTCAGGCATAAGAAAAAAAACGTTTTTATTTTAATACTTCAGCTGTTTTTGTATTTTGAAAATAAGCCTGAAATGAAGTCAAACTAAAGATTTTCATTGTACTTCATCTGTACATTTCAAATATCAAAAATAAACTTATATGCAGAAAGATGTCTGTTTAGTTTTGAGCCAAAATTTTGATTTGATTTGAATTATACCTATTTCTATATTTTAAACGGCTCAAGTTGTCGTTATTGAATGTCCACTGTGGATCTGAGCTAAAGTCAAAAGTATCTGCTTATCACAATCAGATAAGATGTCATGACTCAGCAGGTTTTCATCTGTATTGACTGATCCAGTTGTTTCCATCATACAACGACAGAAGCACTCGTCCCGAACCTTCCAGCCTGAGTCACATGACGTCATACCAAACTCCACTGGGCCCAGCTGATCTCCAGGTGCAGTTAACAGCCCACCAGGTACTATGACAGTGTACATGTACACACACACCTGCGATATTTATAAAATGAAAGTAGCACAACTACAAAACTCGGCAAATATTCGTTCAAATTTATCAATGTGCGGTTCAAAACAGAAACCAGATTGTTTCATTCATGGATCCCAAAATCCATCATTTCAAATTAGGTTCCATATACACATTTGTTGTTTAAAACAAACTTTCCAGATGAGGAGAAGTTTGAGTTTTCAGAGTGAACAGAAAGCAATAACAATACTGGAGAAGTAAGGGGGGGGGGGGGGGGGGGGGGGCAGTGGCTCTGTCAGAGGGGGCAGGGTGGAGGTTCGGATGGGGACGCCGAGGCAGTGAGGGCAGAACTGATGTAAGTGAAACGGAAAGGTATCAGTGGGAGGGAAAGAGACCTGAATGGTGGGACTGGGAGCACGGAGGGACGGAGAAGGGAGGGGGAAGGAGGAGTGAATGCTACTGCAGAGCTGCTTTGTGATTGGCTGCCGCTGGGCCACGTGCAGACCCCTCTCAAACTGTAGCCTAACTAGGGCTCCCACATACATTCTCACACACAGACACACACACACACACACACAAAGTGGTGTGCAGCCCCCTGTTGAGTGGCAGGGACATGTGAGCCCCTTCACAACTGCTATTCTGGGCAGGGGAGGGGAAAGGGGGAGGGCAGAAGAGGGGGCGAAGCAGGGGGGAGCAGAGGGTCTTTCTCTTTCTGCATGTGGCGGAGCCCTCGCGAGGAGCTGCTCACGACTCTGTCTCGTGTTGTGTAGCCTCTGGTGTGCGCTGCCATAGCAGTCTTTTGTTTTATTTCCAGTCCAGGCGGGAGAAGATGGGCTGCTGCTTCAGTAAGGAGCTGAACCCCGGCCCGCAGAATGAGAGGAGCAGCTTGTTACAGCCCCCGCTCCAGGATGGGCTGGGTGGGGTGTCAGAGCAGGTCCGGCAGCACGCCGCGGCCGTAGCTCAGCATGTGTGTCTGGAGGGAGAGGAGACCTGTGTGGAAGACGGACCGGCCCGGGGGAAGCCTCTGGAGGAGGAGGACAGACTTCAACAAGTGGACAACAAAGTTTGTACAAAGGCCAACAGCAGGGACAGCAGCACCCGGAATGAGAGGGATCTTAAACTGCCTGGCTCTCACGAGGAGAAGGAGGCTATTATTATCACATCCAGCACTAATATACATACAAACAGGGACACAGAGGCAGGCGTGGAACACACTCCAAGGCTGAGCTGTGAGCCGGCTCCCTATATGGAGGTGCTCACACAGAGTCCGGTCAGACAGACGGTTCTGGAGAGTGCCAGAGCTTCATGGGTCAGTCAGCTCCCAGAGGGGCAGAAGCAGCACAAACCAGCATGGTGTTCGTCTGCTTCCACCAGGCGGCCCTCCGCAGACTTCCTGGGAACCGTCACAGGGAGGGAGGTGTCAGGTTCGTGTCAGGGGCCTCAGCAGGATTCCACCAAAGCTGAGCAGGAAGAGGAAGTCGAGGACGTCTGTGTCGTCACAACGCTGTGTCAAGGTTCTCAGACCAGGACCCAGAGCTTCTACAGCATATGCTCCATTGACACAGACGACCTTGAGCATGACCAGGATCCCAGCCAAACCCGAACAGCTGGAGCGGCACATTCACCGCGCACAGCTGAAGCAGGAACAGCTGCTCTGCCCCACACTGGGGAGTCTCCAGTTCCCAGCCAGTCCAACATGCAGGCATCTACCGTCCAGACCTACGTCACCCAATCTAAAACGACCTGCCAGTCACATGATGAGGAAGCAGCTTCAACACAGTCACATGCTGCTGAACAGTGTTCCACCAGCCTGTCACTCACACACCCAGAGGAGCAGACCTCCTCACCTCAACCTGGTGCTGCTCCACGGCTGGCAGCATCTCCGCCCGAACCGCTGCCCCCATCCAGTCGTCACATTACGGCTGAGGACCCTCAGGTGTCCGCCCCACCCAGCCCTCAGCCTCAAGAGCTTAATTACCTGACAGCTACAAAGGCCACAGAAGAATCCGAGGATGACCTGTCGAGTGGATGTGTGGAGGAGGAGGGTGAATGTGTGGGGCCATCAGAGGAGATGATGGTTACAGAGGAGTGTGTGTGTTCAGAGGACCACAGAGCAGCCCTGGGAGCTGTTATGGCCACAGAGGAAATGGTTGTCGACTCCCAGGGGAAAGGATCAGCCCAGCGGGTGGAGCATCATCTGCATGAGAAGCACGTCCAGAGTGAAGAACCAGCAGCTCAGTCTCCTGAGCTGGATTCCCCCAGTCAGATCCCCAGTTGTTTAACGTTTGACCTGTTGAACAAGGAGGAGAATGATGCTCTGCCTCTTTCTGGAGGAGACATTGAAACGGATAATCCTTCCCTGCAGAGCCGGGCCATCCCGGTGAGCATCTGCTACAGCCACAGTGAGGAGGCTGATGTTCTCCACAGCGACACAACAGACACAACTCTTACAGAGCTAACGTCAATCTCCAACAACTCCGCCATGTCCTCGCTGCCTGCTGAGCTCTCAGCCTTTTCCTATCTCACAGATTCCACACCTAAAAGCACATCTCAGCAGGGTGACTCCACCACATCTGAACATGTCCATGTTAATTCAAATGATCCGGCTTCTGAACTGAGCAGCATGCAGCTCTCTGGTCACCAGGCTGAACCTCCACAGACTGAATCTGTGAAATGTGACGTGCAGTTTGATTACTGTGACGTACAGAGTGACAGCTCTGAAGTGAAAACTGAAGGTGAGGACGGGTTTGAGTCAGACGAGAAATTCCAACTTGTCCTCGAGAGAAGACTCAAAGAACCTGAACCTGAATCTATTGAGACCTGCAAACCTGTCGAGGAATGTGATGTGACCGAGGTTTTAACTGAAACCGGCTCAAACCCCGATCACCTAGAGGAGAGTGACGTGTTAACTGATCTCTGTACAGCTGTAAACACAAGCATCCTTCCTCAGGACCAAGAGGAGGCCGAGAGATTTGAGGATTCAAGTCCAAGTGGTCTCCCACAGCCTCCTCCTGCTGAGAGCGAGGTTTCTGTTGTCCCGTCCTCCACTTCACTTCCCTCTTCCTCGTCTCCGTGCACATCTTCTGAGGGAGATGAGCAGAGTCACAAAGTAGATCCACTGGAGGAGGCTTCTATGTATGAGTGTGGGGGAGAGGAAGAAATGGCAGCTGCACCGGTGACTCAGCTTCGCCCCCTCCCCACGTCGGCTGAGCAGGAATCTGCAGATATGTTAGAGCAGCCGTCCCACAGTCCTCAACCTTCCTCTGAACTCCCAGAGATATTTCCCTCCAGTGGTGACTCTGACTGTGTGAACCCTCACGTTGATGCTGGCCTGCTGCTCGATGCTCCTAAATGCTTAAGTCAATCTGGAGACTCGACCAGTGAAATTCAGCTGGAGGGAGTTAATGGGATGAAGATGTCACTGGAGGAGGAAGCTGTTCCTGCTGAACCTCTGTGTGTTTCAGCAGCAGAGACGCCTGAGGTCCATGCCGACTCCAGCAGCTGTGAGACGTACACGATTCCTCATGACATCAGCTGTCAGGACAGAAGTTTGCTTCTGGACCACAGCGTGATCCCAGTGGACCCTGGTCAGATTGATGCTTACGCCTCAACTCCGTCTTACCAGATTCACTTCCAAGATCATGGACTGCCGTTGGCTGCTGAGGAGGGAGAGAGGGAAGGCGGGATGAGGGAGATGGTGTCTGAGCTGCTGGGAGAGGAAGCAGACTCGTCCCTCTGCATCCTCTATCCCCAACACTGGATCAGACTGGGGGGGGAGGACAGCTATGAGGGCTGGGCTCAGGGGCCGTCGGAGGCCAAGGGTGAGAACGAGGCCGGAACCGACACGGAGCAGATCCCGGCCCTGGTCTCAGAGCTGCAGCCCTCCATGGCTCTGCTCGGGGCGTACCCCTACAGCACCATGATGCCCCTGGGGCCCTGTGTGTGGGACTGGCACACAGATTGCACTCAGGCTGTAAGTGGTCAGCATGTGGTGGGGCTGAGTGGAGTGGACATATTCAGTTTCACATCTTATCCCGTAAATATTTTGATGTGATTCAGTGAGGAAATGAAAACCAAACAGGGAGGAGTTCAGGACTCAGCTTTTATTTTGAAGAGTCTTACTTTGTCCTCAATTTCCCACAGAAGTCTTTGATACATAGAAAGAGTTTTATTAGAATGAGATAAGAGATGTAACCGAGTAATAAAATGCAAGGACATAGACTTCTTTTAAAATAACTGCCTCGATATGAAAAGGTTAAATTACATTGTATTTCCATTATTTATTTTTCAGTTTAGATAAAAACTCTTCTTTCATTTCAGGAACACGTTGCTGCTCCGAGCCTTAACCCTGATGCTGAGGTATGGACCAATCACAGCCATGAGTTGGGCATTAATGGCTCCGCCTACCCTCAGCCATGGCTGCAGGTCGCCAACGACGTGACCTATCACGAAGGTAGACCAGGTTCACCTGATCATCAGTGTCAGATCTCATATTAGAGTTCATACGTGATGATAAGTGTTGTTTATTCTTTGAAGAAGACGTTGGTTAATGGTTGTTATTGCCTCTGTTTAGATATGGTTGTGGTGTTGTGGTAAGATGTTGGATGTTGTTGTGTTTTTAGCTTTCATGCCGGAGTTCCAGCTGGAGAACATGAGCCTGGTTGATGCTGTCACTGATCCCAGTTCACTGGAGTACCAGACACTGACTGGTGAAGCACCTACACTCAATGGAGAGTCCAGTATCCCATCTGTTCCCGGTACGACTCGGATTTAGTTGTTGTTTCCATGAGTTTATCGTTATTCTTGTGTTTTAACACAGTAGAACCATCGACTCTGAGGTCGGATGTTTTAACATCTTCCTTTTTTCCAGATGAGGTCACAGAAGAGCTGAGGACAGTTCTGGAGTCATGTCTGACCAGGTCATTAATCACATCCCATCATTCTTCTCAGTTCTGTAGAGGACGTCATGTCATCAAATGTCTAACTGTTTAGTTTTTCACACGTTCGGCTTAACATAAGCATTGGACACCTCTCCAAGAGTGTCCTCACCAGAGCGTCTGTCCCCCCACAGGGAGCACCTCTGCAGCGACCTGTACCTCACATCTCAGATGGACGGGGACCAGTATGTTCCCATCACAACTCTTGCCAGCCTCGACAAGATCAAGAACCTCAGCACCGACCTGGACCTCATCTCCGACATCCTGAAATGTAAATCAACCATTTTCTGTTATACTTATATATACAGGGTATAAATGTAATTTCCATCTGTATTGTCACAAAGACATTCTGTAGATGTGAGACTGATGAATGTGTTAATATCTGGACGTGTTTTCTGGATTGGATGCAGCTCTGCCGCTCGTCCAGTTGGCTCCGTGTGGACAGAAGGTTCGGCCCAAACAGAGTCGATGTGTTGTCATCCTTCGTGAGATCCCTGACACCACACCCCTCGAGGTGAGCGTCCACCACACACAACAACACAACCTTACTCCTGAGACGTTTTGATGGGTTGGTGTGACTGGTTTACTGTCGTGCAGGAGGTGGAGGCTCTCTTCCATCAGGACGATCTGCCCAAGTTCCTGAGCTGTGAGTTCGTGAGCAACGATAACTGGTTCATCACCTTCGAATCGGAAGCTGAAGCTCAGCAGGTACGATACAGGTGTCTGATGTTCTGATCTTCTCTCTACTAGAATAATAATAGTTATTCAGTCAGTGACACGTTACTGTCTGTGGACGTCTCCAGGTCTACAAGTACCTCAGAGAGGAGGTGCGGGTGTTTCAGGGAAAACCATTAATGGTCAGAATAAAGGCCAAATCCACAACAGTCCCGTCCTACGCTTCTAAAAATGGCTACAGACACACCCAGGCAGAGCAGTGTGGGAACGCTTACGGCTCCTACTTCCCCACAACCACCTACGAGCTACCAGGGGGCCCCGTGACGGCTCCGCAGCTCTACGACTTTCCCAGTGAGATGTGGGCCTCCGCTCTGTCAGGATACCACAAACATGACGAGGTGAGGGGATGTTAAAAAAAAGATTTGCAGGATTGTCTGTAACAGATATTTGTCACCAAGCTACTTGTTTGCCCTCAGCTTCCATCAATGAACGACCTCTTCAATGGATTTGCTCCGACTTCCAACTTCAAACCTCACAACCCACGCAGGCCGAGGTAGCTGCAAGTCCTTCTGTCTTCTGTCTGTTGTTGTTTGAGCAGCTGTCAGTCTGTTGTTAATGTTGGTGTGAGTCTGCGTCAGGCATCATAAAGTTTCATCATAACATTCTTCCAGGAGAGCCTCGAGGTGGTCGACCTCTGGAGACCGTTGGCAGGCCACGCAGAAAGACGCGTCTGAGCAGAGATCCTCGGAGAACTCCTCGTCCCCCGTGAAGTCAGGACGGTCCTGGTCACATGGAAACTTGCGCCATCAGAACAGAAGTGGACGGACGGAGTTCGGCAGGCAAGCTGCTCCATCCACCTCCGAGCGGGGAAGGTAGAGAACATCACTGGCCCCACGCTCAGTCTGCTGATACTGTACTAATGAAGTCCCATCAAGCTGGAGTCTAATGTTCTTCCACTATCAGGTTTAATAATGACAGACAACAGTTTCATGATTACACTGAATTATCACAAACTACAAAGTCACTTAGTAAAGTGCATTCCTCCACCCACAGTTTTCTAATGCAACTACATGTATATTCACTAGATGCAGATTTGTATTTGGTTCAGCACAGAATTTCACACAAGCATAAATATAAGTCCTCATAACGTGTCTGTTTTTTCATCAAGATCCAGTTATTGTTCTCTGAGAAATCAAAACAAAGAAATCCCTGCATCTAGTGAGATTTAATAAGCTCTTACTGGGCCGTTACTCCCTCCCTCCACCAAGTTTCAATAAAATCATTTCAGTAGTTTTTGCATCACCCTGCTGACAGTCAGGCAAACAGAATGAAATCATAACATCCTTGCTGGAGATGATTAATCTCAGAGACTGACAGAGACGCCTGCAGCACTTTACTCCACTTCATGTGTTTATTTACTTTGTTCTGGAGCCACAGAGAAAAGCCTGATTGTTTCTTTTAGTCAACACTAAATATAAAAACTAACAGACAACATATTGTAAAGACAATGAAGTTATGAAGAGAGATAAAGGAACTGCAGGGGAATTTCTTTTGTGTGAAATATATTTGCTGCTGCTGTGTAGGAAGTGAATTGAAGGGATCATTTGCTCTGAGATGCTGCACCTACACATAATTACAGTTGTTAAAAGGTGCACATCCGTCGCCCTCTGCGCCGACACACACACATCGAGAGTTCAATGGGTCGAGTGGTGCTTCGGTGGAATCGTATTAATCAGGTTTCACTCAGAGCTAACGTCTCTGCTGCGTCTCTCTGCTCTGAAGGAGAGGGAACAGCCACAGGAGGAGGGACAACCCGAGGTCATGGGACAAATCTGGAAACACTCATGTAGGTGGCCACTGTTCATCATTGGTGTTTGTTGAAGTTCACTTTCAGACTCTTTTATTTACTGTGTGAACACGTTTGTGTAGAATCCACAGAGTCAGTCACCTCCTCGTCAGCCGTCTCCTCCTCTGGAGCTCGGGCTGATGAGCTTCCCTCCTCTTCCTCCGGCAAAGAGCGGCAAAGCAACCGCACCTCCAGCTAACGGCGAGAGCAAGGTAACTGGGACTCTGTCCGCCTGTCTTCATACTTGATTCCAGGCAGTGAGACAAATCAAGATTCACATTCCATAACTGTTTGTTTGATGATCTCAGGGTCCAGTGGAAAGCAGCAGCTCGGTTTCAGGCGAGCCTCAGCCGCTCTCAGAGCCGTAAGTATCCTCAGAACATTTTGCAGTACTATTTTTCTTTTCTGTTTATCAAGTTATTTCCCATGTTGTCCTGTTGTCACTGATATTGTTCTGCTGGTCTCCACAGGAATGTGAAGACGAGCGTGGAGACGACTAGCGAGGACAAACCTCCGGAGCTCTCACAGGAGCCAGTCACAGTAAGACTCAATTTGAAATGAACCACAGTTCTCTCTGTCTGTCCTGTAGTTTGAACAATGTTTTAAACATCCTGAAATAAATCTGAAAGTTTAATGAAGTTAATGAAAGGGAGGAAAGTGGTGAAGGATAGAAAAAATACAGCTGAGAAATAGGCCAACTCAATTATTAGACTATCATATATTATTATAAATATAATCGGAATCATACTTAAAGAGGCTTTATGGTCCCAAGTATAACCACTCATAACAGGTAACTTTTCAGATTCAATCTCTATACTAAAAATCGAATTGAATACTTTTAATCTTATTGAAAATGATTTGGTGTGTTGGTGCTTTTCGATTGTTAGAGTTTGTCAGAGCTGAAACACGATGATACACAACTGCTCCTGGTTTCCCTCTCACAGAATATTGATTTAAAATAGAAAGTGATCGAGAAGAAAGTAATTAGTTTTTATTGAGAAGCAGTTGAGATCCATTTGATGAGTACTCCAATGTACTTGATAGCACTGTTAGTATATAGTACTAAAGCACTATTAGTATTAATGTGATGTGACCAACACTGACCGCATGCTGTGCTCTGATTGGACAGGAGTTCAAAAGGCTAAGCTACGCCCAGATCTGCCAGAAGAAATCCAGCAGTGAGCCGATCCCCGCCGATGACCCTCTGCCCACGTGAGCAGATCCTGAAGAGGCCACGCCCCCTGTTCCCAGCTCTGTTCCCACTGTGACCAGATACCACGGAGCGAGAGATCTCCAGGATGGTTTTTCAAATGTTGTAGTTTTTTGCAGCCCTGATGAACACGGGGGGGGGCGGGGTCAAACTGGCTGCTGCTTTAGGACAGTGTTGACTTCTGTGTGTGTGTGGGGGGGGGGCACTCAACGTGTCAAAGCTACCTTTTCCATTATTAGACAGGAAACTGGGGAGAATCTGTTGATCTGCGACTTTACGTTTTATTTCTTGGTTTGAGGATAAGGTCAGTTTATTCATTTTGATTTATTCTGTTTCGCCGGCGCTTTGTTTTGTGTGTGATGATTTGTGGATGAACAGGAACTTCTGAAGTGATCCTGAACTTGTTTTTTTATTTTTTATTTCCACACGTTTGTGTTATGCTTTGGTCTCCAGCACACACGATACTTTACTCTGACCTCTGTTAGTTGTTCTCACTTCAGAAGTCTGCTCGTCACGAAGGTCCAGTGAGTATTGTACTGATCTTGATCTTGATCGTTAAGGGATCAAATTGAAAATATGTTCCTTTTGAAAAGCACTGAATATCAAACCTTTCTTTGTGCATGATTTTTAAATTTCATTTTAGAATTTAATTTGTCATATTTTTATTTATGTTTGACAGGAGTGCTTTGTCTCATACGTGTGGACAATGATATCCACTGGACTCAGATTTAACACAGGTGTCGGTTACTAAACACTGTTTCAGTACAGAACTGGATCTGTATTTGAGAACTTGAATTAGATTGTATTGAGTCCACTGTTTTTTCTTTTTGGAAGTATGAACATTTTAAATGTAGGGCGGTTGAACGAGGGCATTTGTGGCACGTTTCTTTGTCTGTACAGATGTACATAATCATTGATTATTAAAGAAGTGCCTTTTGAAGTTTAAACTGCTGTTAATGTATGTTTGTACAAACCTAGACATAGCTTCACGAGATCACCACTTATTTTAATATATATTCAGTTTTATCTTATTTCCGATGTACACGTTTATACCACTCAGCCTCTTTGAGACGTTCAGCACAGTCCTCTCACAGAAGAGCCGTGTGCACAGGAAGTCGTTGGTTGTGGTTCCTCCTTCTAACCAGCAGATGGAAGTTGAATCACATCCGAACAGCCATCACTCCATTAGGAGGCCCCAGCACTTGTTTACAGCCAGGATGATTTGATTCTTCAAGGGCCATCAGCTTAATGAATGGGATGAATAATACTAATGAAATACAGAAAATTAGAAGGACAAATTGATGCTCACGTTCGTGTCACTGCCACGTTAGACTCCTCCAGTCACACAGGACTTAATCAAAGGCTCCTTGATCTTAAATATTAATCAGGTTATTCTGTGGAGGTTTAGATTCCATATGCAGATGCTGAATAAAGAATTATAGCATTAACATGCAGTGTGCAAGGAAATCTACATGCATCTTTTTCAGCTTCTTACTGATAAAGATGGGTCGTGGTTGATGCTTCTGTTCAAACTCAATGTGCAGGGAGATTTATTTTATGAGTCATGTAAGAATGAATCATCTAGGACCCATCACATTTCTACAGATTTATACTGGACCTGCCTCAAAATATCTCCTGCTACAGCGTCTATAATTATATTAATTATTTGTTAAATATATATATTAAATTGTTATAGACTAAATAAACTGGTGTTTGGTTCCTGTAATGTAGTCACTGAGGGTCACTGAACTAATACAGTACAAATCTAAATGAGTTTTTGATGAGTTCTTCTATTGTGAGTAAAGGACAAAGAATAGTATTTACATTTTTTTACTTTGAGCAAATTGAAGAATGTTTTTCATTCTTAAGTTTGGTAGTAAAAGTAGAGGATCATTACTTTTTATTTAGGTATATTTCATTTTTAGCTTGAGCAAATAATGTTATAATGTTGAATTATGTTTTGTAAATTAGTTTATAAGTGATGGATTTATTATAAGTGTATTTATTTTGTACTTTTTATTTGTTGACTTAAAGTGGAGTCCCTAATTTCCCCTTTGATCAGAATGATGGATATGTTTAATTCTTCAGTTTTTGTTTGATTGATGTCATATTTGTATTTGTTCTCGTCAGCTTTAGCCTGTGAATCTAATAAACTGTAATATTTAATGTATATTATTAATATTCTCACCTGGGGCCCAGGTGCGGTCACAGAGAAAGAAGGCGTGGTCGCTGGCTGCGCCCCCTGTCGGTGATGAGCGGCAGCACCCCCTCCTCCTCCTCCTCCTCCTCCTCCCTCCAGCCTCCGCGGAGTCACGTGACAGCCGCGGCGCGCACACGGCTCAGACCCGGAGCTTCTTCATCATCATCAGCATCCTCATCTTCATCAGCTCCACCGACACAGCCTCCGCAGCGTCGCGAGCCGAGCGCCTCACCGGGGTCTTCACCGTTTGGACGAGCCGGGCGTCATGGCGGCCCCCCGTTAAACCGAGCCCCGCGTTCTCCCTCTTTGTTCTCCCTCGACGCCTCCGTCTTCACGCGCCTCCGCCGAGGAGAAGCGTCCCGAGCGGCGGGCGGAGGAGCAGCAGGAGGCGGCGGGAGTGCCAGCAGCGGCCGGGGAGGTGTTTTCGAAGCGAATGGCGGACCGCGAGGCGTCACCCATCCCGCTGGAGATCCGAGCCCGGCTGGCGGAGCTGGAGCTGGAGCTGTCAGAGGGTAAGATGAGCCTCCTCTTCCTCCTCTTCCTCCTCTTCCTTATCATCATCATCACCTTCCTCACCGGGAGCCACTAACGGAATCTAACCGAGCCCCCCACCCCCCCTCCTCCTCTCCCTCCACTCCCGCTCCTCCCATCCAGATGTTTGTCAGGGACCGGCCTGCACGGCTCCGTGTGGCCGGGAGAGGGTGCGGGCAGAGCGGGGGCTCACTGCGGGGACCGGCCGCGGCTCTTTGTCTCCGCGGCGGTGCCGTTCGGTCGGGGGGGACGGGGGGGGGGGGACGTGTTGTGTTCGCCCGGTGCGGGTCCGAAAAACAAGCGTGTGTTTGACCTTGAGACGTTGACACACTCATACCTGTGTGCGTGTGCGTGTGTGCGTGATGAAACCACTGCGGTGCGCCGCTGCGTGACGGAGCAGCTCCGAGGGCCTGTCGGGCTCCTGATGCCCGTGATCCCAGCCTCCTGCCTCGGTGTGCCCGGGCCTGCAGAGCCGCTGAGGATGGGGAGGATGCTCGGGATAATTTCCCTCCTCCTCCTCCTCCCTCCTTCCTCCCTCCTTCCTCCCTTCATCTCTCTCCTCACACAGATGCAGCAAACACACTCTCTCCTTCTCCAGGCTCATGAGTCTCCTTCACAGAGAACCCTCCCTGCTGCTGTTTCAATGCACCTCACACAGGAACATATTCCTATCTTATATAATGGGGGATGGCATGTTTTATTTATACAGGCAGGGGAAGGCCTACATTGTGAGGGAGGAAGCCGAGATGCATTCTGGATGAGAGCCTCCTTGTTGTGTGAAATCTGTGGATGAAGATGTGCCGGTGTGATGGAGACACAGATGTGTGCAGCTGCGGTTTGTCGTCGGTGGAGTGTGCGTCTTTTGTTTTCGTCTCTCAGGGCTGCAGTGAAACTTGATTTATCTCAGCTGCAGTAGTGGAAACAGTCTCACAGGATCTGCACGATGAGGAGGAATAGATGCTGTTGGATTGGAGAGGATGAGATTCACACGTACACACACTCACACACACAAACGCACACAATCGAGAATCTGCAGCTTTAATCAAACAGGAGGAAAAACATCAGCGCTCGGCTTTGAAATCTCCGAAAGCCGTCGACACATCAAACCCTCCTGCTTCCTTCAGATCAGCCTCATCATTCATGAAAGCTTTTATTTTCTCCCACTGCAGTGACACACACACACACACACAGTCTGACACACACTGAGGTAAAACAGCTGCAGGCCCATGGGAGCTCCTTATCCAGCCGAGAGTGTTTATCAGAGCAGAACCTGCTGCCGGTAGATGTTATTAATGATGGAAGAGGAAACGTCACGGCCAAACGTCAGACAGCATCAAGCGCCTGGGACGTTCAGGTGTTTGTGTGTCTGTGTCTGTGTGTTTAGACGACTGACAGGGTCATTGGTAGATCACATGAAGCCTGACAGGCCTCCTGATAGTGTGTGGTTGTGTGTGTCTGTCACTGGTGCTCCTCAAAGCAAGCGGGTAAGAAAGTCTCTTTTAGGGAGAGTCGATGGCGTTTGTGTGTCTGTGTGGTCATTGTGAAATAAGAGTGTGTTGTGCTGCAGATGAAGCTCAGAGGGTTAAAATCAGGAAGTAAAACTGAATTATTTCCTAGGTTTCAATTTTTTATCCGGCCAACTGTTGAATTCATACTCCAGATAGATAGGGGGCAGCAAATTACCCAAACCTTGTCCTGTGTCTTGGGACATACCCTGGTCAGGACCATTGAAAACATCCGTGAAGGTTTTACTGACCCATGACTCTGGATCTGTGATTTAGTTTTTACATGAGCGTGAGCTGTGTTCAGGAGCTGGCCAATCACAACCAGGATATAACACGCCCCCTTCTCTCGCGCTAACGTCAGCTGGTATAAATCTAAGAGAAGCCAGAAACTTTGAAAAACACTTAAGTAAGAAAAACATCACTTTTTTGTAAATTGATGGTCTGAGACAGTTGTGAGACAGTTGAAAGCAAATTCTCCTGTTTGAGAAGCTTGAATGAGAGATTGTCCTGTTCAATGGTTAATTGATCTGTTAATTAAGAGGTTTCAAGTGTTTGGAGAACACGAAGCAGGCTGCAGCTCCACGTGAAGAAGAACCCTGGGATTAAACTCCTGATGAAGAGGGAAACACGTTCCTGTCAGAGCTGCAGGATGAAACTCTCTGAGAGGACGATCCAGCTCTCCACCTGTTTATTAGATAAACTCTTCAATCTGCCGAGCTCCGGCAGATAAGCCGCTCTCTCCCCGCTCCTTCGCCCGGTGTCGTCTAAATCACATCATGGCTGTCGTGTTACTGTGGCCTCCCGGCGTCAAGGCGCTGCTCTGGTGTGTCTCGGAGCGTTTAGCTGCCGTCCTCGTGCAGACGGGACGAACTGAGCCTTCTGAGCACTTGTTGGATGTGAACCTTCAGGAATCTGGAGGCTTTCACTGACCTGACGTCACTTCAGCTGCAAAACTGCTCTGCTTGTTTAAGGAGCCGGCCTCAACCACTGGAGCTGAGATGTCCAGCAGACCCTGAAGTAACCTTGAAGGTTCCCTGTGGTGAAGCTGTAGGTCCCTGATGTTCAATGTTCTCTGGAGATTGTCTCTAGGGCTATTTTACCAAATTGAGCTGCAGCAGGTTCTGTGCGACGCTGATGGTTTTAAATATTAAACCGTCTGACCAGGAAAAACAAAAAAAATGTCCACACATACATATTTAATAAACAAAGTGCTGCTCAGGTGTGAATCTGACAGCACATCATATCCTCTGCTAAATATTTCACATCCTCACGTCAACACTTTCTTGGTATTGAATATTTATTTGAACTCTGTGAGGGTGATTGTGGCAATTTGGAGATTTAGGAACATGCACTTTTGCAGCTTCTATATTTTCAGTGCAGCTCTAGTTTCTGTGTGTGGACGAACAACAGCAGCAACATGCAGCAGTGCATTCTGGGTCAGTGTAGCCTCGATCTTTCTGTATCTGCAGTTCTTTGCTCTTCAGAAAATTCATCTTTTTAAAAGGGAAATTCATGAATAATCTGTGGTTCATTACTCTGTTGATCAAACTAAATGAATGGAACCATGAAGCTGTGGTGGAACACGACTCTACTGAGGAACCTGCTGTGAAGTGAAGGTTCCTTGATCCGGAAATGAGACGTTTTATCAGTGACGTGAAATCCCACGGCTGTAAAGCCATGATGAATATAAGTGATGGTAAAGTAAATGGAATACTGAGAGGATGCATTTTAGTTGCACTCTGCAGTTAAGCTCTCTGCAGATCAGTGGATTTATTTATATAAGTAGATGTTTTGCTCTGATTGTGAGTCAGGACTTGAGGTCGCAGCATCAGAGACTCGTTCAGAAATAAAACGACCGATGATTCACTCGCCAGAAAATCCACCAGCAACAGTTTAGAGAGTTTGTTCTGACTTCATGAAAACTGCGACGAGTTCCCTCATCACAGCTTCTCCTCAGTTTTATATCATAGTAAATTAAATATATTTTGTAGTGATCACAATATTTATCTTGATGATAATGGAAGTTTGTCCAATAGAGAGAGGGATGACGAGGGTCTCAAGAATCTCTATCAAGAGTCTTGTGTCCATTTTGTCTTTTTGCTTAAAAAGATATCAGCTGATATTCCATTTTAGTATTTTTTTTTTTTTGTTAAGGTCCTAAAAGTCCAGTGCCTGACCGGGCAGAATAATTTAAAGATATAAAATCGGATTAATTTGTAATAAAAACAAGCATGAGTCAGTAGAGCCAGCAGCTGGAGGTCGGACCAGTCACTGAGGCCCGGGGGCGGGGCTTCCATGATGCTAGTGTCCAAACTCGTTGGTTTTACTTTTGTCCTCGGTTTCATCTGAATGATTCCTATATTAGTGCTGATGTGTGGGTTTCACTTCTGATACCAGAAACACACTATGATGCTTTTTACCCCAAAAGTGAATTTGTCACTTAACTCAAGAATTTAAAGTTCTCAGACGTTTGTTTAAATAAACTACAAATAATAAGTAAATTAAACTATGACTATGATCAGACATTTAATTGTATTGGATTTATTTATTCATCGATCATATTTAATCAATAGTTGCAGCTATAATTTGATGTCAACTTTTACATCTAAAAGTTTTTTATAAGCTCAAGACAAATATGGAGTTTTGATATCCGCCCACCGATCAACAACATGGTAGAATTTGACAGAATGAGTCCTGAGAACAAAAGGTTTTAAATGGGAAGCGAACCAGTGTCCTCTCGGTGAGTGGCGAGCGTTGGTGTGTTATGAAAACAGAGCAGCTGTCAGTCATCTGGCGTGCCGCCTGTTCGGAGTGACGTCCGTCCTGGAGCCGAAGCCGGTCGACCACAATGAGCAGAAGTGAATGAGTCTGTGGGTGTCGTGTGTTGTTCCAGTGTTCACATGAGAAAACATGAATAAAAGAACTGATTGACTGAAAATCAATATCATGATTTTACATCACAAGGATACTGATGAATGAATCCTTCAAACATGTTGGTTTAAAACCTCATCAGTGATTTGTAGAAAATGCGGATGCCTTCATTTGTAGAAAGATATTTTACTAAATGTAGATAGTTAAAGCAATATTCCCGTGGAATTATCCTGTAGTGTAAGAGGTGAAGTGAGATCGCAGCCAGATGATGACTCGTGGTTTTATTAGATATTGGACAGTAGCGTGAGTAAATTAGGCCGTACTCGAAAAAAAATATGACAATAAACATCCTATCATCCTGGATTTCTCTCTTTAATTGAATCCCTCCAATAATTTACGAGTTCTTCTGGCTCGTGCCCCATCGTGCCACCAAGTTTCCAGAAAACCAGTCCAGTAGTTGTCGTGTAATCCTGATAACGTGTCGTCTGTTCTGACTGCGGCTGACAAACACTTTGCTGCGTCACTTACGTCCTGTTCTCCTCCAGCTCCCCCACCCTTTACCCCCCCCCCCCCCCCCCCGATAATCAATAGAGGTGGGGAAGTCAGATCGTCACGCAGCCAATTAGAGAAGAGATCCACCAGGAGAATACCATTATGGAGTTTTAATGTGCAGCAAGTAATATTAAACATCCAGGAAAAGTCTACGCGAATTCCAAACCCACACAGATTTTCAAACACGTCAAATGAAAACTGTTTGTTTTTATTTTTATAAACAGTTGATGGATCACAGGCTCTCTCCTGTTGTCATGGTAACTCGATAATTCAGGCTACAGCTCACGATTATTTTCATCACCAAGTTTTTAATTCCCCACAAACGCTTGTGACAAGTTTGTGTGTCTTGTTTTGTTTGATCAACTGAACCACAATATATGAAATTAAATTCTATAACCCAGAGGAAAAGAAGCAGATTCTTCTGTTTGTGACACGGAACACGTGTTTTGTTTTTGGGTTGTGACAGAATCGCTCATTGTCCTGATGAAGATGATGATGATGAAGATGAAACAAACAAAATGAAGATTCAAGATGTTAAAGAAAATCCTGAGGCTCAGGTTTCTGCTGAGTGTGTTTGTGTGTGTGTTTGACGGTTTAACCTTTCAATTAGATGAAGTGTAGAGTGGTCACTCGTGCTGCAGCAGTGAGGGGATCAGACATGAGGTGGAAACTTGGGTCAGATTTTGAAAGTTGACGAAACGGAGAATGAGTGAAAACACAAACTTCCTCTGTTTCGTTTACCTTCTGCTCGCCAGGCCTCGACTTACAGCGAGAGGAGCAGCTGTTTACTCTGATGTCACACAAATATTGACAAATGTGCAAAGTTATCAGAGCAGAGCAAACTGTTATTATCCTGAGAAGAAGTTCTGACCAGAGACGGTGGTAATGAGCCGAGGAATTTATTGATCGATCATTTACTGAAACTGTTATTGATAATAATCTGTGCCTGTCTTGATTATTTGTGTGAACACAGAGATGCTGTCTGGCTGTGATAACTGGACATGGGAATATGTTTTAAGATTGAATAGAGATTATTAATGATGGAAAGGAATCTGCAGCTTGTTAAATTATGTTTTCATCTGTTTGACTGCAGTTTGCACCGAGGACGTGGCTCAGAAAAGAACTGAGCTGCAGCTGCTTGTTGGTTTCTCACAGAATAACTTGTGGATCTTGATGAACCAAGTCAGACAGATTTTATTTTGGGGCTCTGAAATTTATGAGTGTGTGAAATTTGGAGCAAATCCAAGTAAAAATCTGGATCTGGTGAATTTAAATATAGTTTTTAATGAGGAGACTTATGGGCCATGGTGGAGGTTTGTGCTGGACCAGAGACACTTGGCTGCTACTGCAACTCTGTGTACATGTGTGTATGAATCAATGTGTGTGTGTGGTTGTGTCCATGTGGCCCCTGGCTCTGCTGTGGACACATGAGTTTGCAGAGCCAGTGGACGCTCTGCAGTCCACACGGGTCCCTGCATGTGAATGTGACGGCCCAAGGTCCCATCGCATGACTCATGCCTTAGTGTGGGTCTGTGTGTGTCTGTGTATGTGTGTCTGTGTATGTGTGTGTGTGTGTCTGTGTGTGCCTGTGTGTGCCTGCTGGAGGTAGATTTGGTTACCATGGTGGCTTTGTGGGTGGACTGGCTGTTTATGATGATGTAATGAGGAAGAAAAGAGTGAGGGATCAAATTAAAGCTTAATGTCGAGAACAAGGAAAGAGAACTCAGCAGGGATGGATGGATGAATGATGGATGGATGAATGATGGACGGATGGATGGATGAATGATGGACGGATGGATGGATGAATGATGGATGGATTGATAAAGGATGGACTGATGGATGACAGACGGATGATAGACGGACTCCATCATCTGTCCATCAGCTGTTAGATCTGTTTTGGTCAGTCATTGGTTTTTAAGGCCAAAGTTGAAATCACTCACAAAGTAAAAACTGAGCTGGAACTTTTCTCTCTTGTCTAAAACTTATAATAACATGTATACTGTCTATTATGTAGATTTACACATCATATCTGATCAAAAGAGTCCAAAGATTAAAGTAGCTCAGTACTTCTGTAGGAAGTCAGTTTCCCCAGGAGTGATGCAGCCGACACCTCAGTTCATCCTGGAGAGTTTCCAGCGGCTCTGAACGAATCAAACCTTTTCACGACACAATCTCAGCAAGTGGAAAAACTCCCGTCTGCGAATCGGCCGCCATCGATTCTCTCTCAGCCGTGCGCCATTAAAACAGCCGAGTGTCAGCGAGCCGGGAGGAGAGGGAGGAGGAGGAGGAGGAGGAGGAGGAGAGTAATTAGAGCGCCAATACAGGATGGTACTACACACACACACACACACACACACACACACACTCTGGCAGGTATCATTAGCCAGCGTCTCACATCTGATGCTCCAAATCCAAGATGGCTGTCTCAGGCCTTCTCCAGGAGAACCGTTGCTAGGCAACTCCCTCCCTGCTCTGCTGCGCTGCGAGTGGAAGATGGCGTCTCCCCATAGGCCGAGTGAGTGTGTGTCTGTGTGTGTGTCTGTGTGTGTGTGTGAGAGAGAGAAGAATGTTGTTATGCTGCGGTGGAGCTGAGAGAAGGCCTCACTCAGATATAGCACACATGTACATCGTCCACACACAGATGAGCAGATTGGACCCAGATGTTCTGGCCATCCTCCATGGTCCGACTGGGAAATAGAGTCTCTCTCTCTCTCTCTCTCTCTCTCTCTCTCTCTCTCTCTCTCTCTCTCTCTCTCTCCCCCCCCCCCCCTTATGGTGATTTTGATGAGAAAGGTAAAAGGAAACAGAATATAGAGATCGGCCCTTGTTGTTACGACAGAGCCTCCCGTGGTGTTCGGTGGAAAAAGCAAATTGATTCAGAGTCTTTCTCTGTTTGATTGATATATCTTCACTTCCTGTCTGTCGTGTGGTTGTGCTTCATGAAATCATGGATATCCGACACCCCTTCTTTTCTGTGCCGTTGTTTTTCCACCACATTTCCTCGGCCTCAGGCAGACACCCCCACCTCAGACGGTTCTGCTGTGATCTCAGTTTTACCAAACCTTTTTCACACAGCTGTGTTTTTAAGTCCAGCCTGTGGAAAATAAAGTGCAAGCAGAGTTTATCCAGAAGAGTTTTGTGATCAGTCAACTTGATTTTTTTTGGAAACTGGATTTATATTCCTGCTCTTCCACTACAGAATATGAAATGTGCTGATATTTGTTTGCATGCATAGACGCACGACTGCATCTGTGCCCTCGAGCCTTGTGCGTCCCCCCCCCATCCCCCCCCTCAAAAAACAATCTGTGTACAAACAGCTGAGTTCTTGTTTCTGCCGATCCAGTCACAGACTCGTCGCTCAGGTGACATCATTTCACTGATCTCAAATGAAACAGAACACAGATGTTGATTAGTAACATATGTGATGATTGTTTATCACCAGATTAGCTGTGATGGCGTAGATGTGCTCTGAAGATTAACTGTGTTCATGTAAATTGTTTTTCTTCCCGTGCACAAATCCCACAGACCAAACTAAATCTCTTAAACATCCATCCACTGGCGCTGGGTGACACATCCCTTCATCACCATGAACACAGTGTCCTGCTGCTGGAGAAACGGCCCTGAGCAGCAAATATGGATTCATCTTTTCATTTTAACCTTTCCTGGCATTTGTTGACATTAACACACACAGACACACGTTGGGTTTATTTCCCTCATCGTTTATATCTCGTTGTTTGGAGGAGAATAATAGTTTTGGACAGAAGCAGCTGTGGTGTTTTGTTGCATCTGATCACGCCAGTATACTCTGGCCTTCTTGGACCAGTGGATCTGCTCTGGTTCCCCTCTTGTTGGTT
Organism: Platichthys flesus; assembly: GCF_949316205.1. Taxonomy (NCBI): domain Eukaryota; kingdom Metazoa; phylum Chordata; class Actinopteri; order Pleuronectiformes; family Pleuronectidae; genus Platichthys; species Platichthys flesus. The sequence goes on from NC_084965.1 coordinate 1,480,930, forward strand.
GCTGCTGAGCTAAACGTCTCAGTGTTGATCCATGAGAATCAGTAATGAGTGAACTGGTCTGAGCCAGTTTCACACGCCTAATGGGGACAAACACAGAGGTATTAGCTCCTATTAGCTGTGAGCACCCTGGGGTGCTGTGATTGACAAGTTGTGGTGTATCTGTGTGTGTGTGTGTGTGTGTGTGTGTGTGGGGGGGGGGTTATCATTGATTGCCTAGGCAGTGAACCCCCCGCCCCCCCGGGGTTGTAATGAGCTTCTACCCCCTCTCACCACTGTCTCTCCTGTTGTAGAGGAGAACTCACATGAACAGTTGATGTTGAAGGCCTTAACGTAAATGTGCTTTGTTCACTTTGGATGTGTTGACGTTGTGTGTTGCCGAACTGCATTGTGGTTCTGTTGCTTTGGACACGCTGTGTTCCGTAGAGGTGGAGAAAAGGTCAAATATTCCAGGAGCACCAGCAAACATCTATATCTTTAAGAATAGAATAGATAAGTAGTCAAATAATAAGAAACAGCCAGTTGATGAGCTGGAAACCAGTCAAACCTGAGCACTGACCAGGTGAAAGCAGGAGCCGCACACTGACACAGCTGGAGAGGATGAGCCTCTCTTCAAATGCTAATGCTGGGTTACTTTTTAGAAATCCTAAGTCAAGAGGAGAGAGACTCCACGCTGCTTCAGAGCGTCACAGGCTGTGATATCCACCCGAGCATTATCATTTCTGAACGTGGCTTCGTTTAATGTTTGACTTGCTGCAGGAGTCGAGATGAACTTGGATTTATCTGATTACTGGTTTTGGATGTAGCCTGATGGATTCTCTCTGCAACTGGTTGTTGTTGGGAGGTTTGGGTTTGTAAAGGTTTTGGTGGGAAGGCACCAACACTCACCTGCTGGAACCCTGGTGTCTGACTGAACCATAATGTGAGAGGAAGCTTGAGACTTGTTGTCTGAGGAGTGTTTGAACCTGGCGATGCTGGAGGAGGTTGTGATAATGAACCTCTTACAAAAACATGGTCAAAGTGGTGCGGTGTCCGACATTTCTTCCTCATGTGTTTGTCTTACTCGCTGCACTGCCCCCCGTGTCCTCCAGTGGTACTGCTCTGTTCTGATCTGTAAACTCTCAGAATCCGTATGAACTCAGAGAACGGGGCAGATGGCTGCGTCTGTTTCTGTTTACACATCTAAAGTTGAGCATAACATGGTTCCTCTGTGATAACCAGGCATCTGTGTCATGACACAGTAAAGTAACAGAAGATGTTGAATCTTAAACAAATGATCATGTGACCTTGACCAGCTCTCATTCATGGAAGAACAGCTGGAAGAGGTTGACTGTTGAACTGAGCAATGTTTGCAATTTTTCTTTTTTCCCCTCACATCCATTATTTCCATCATTATTCCTCATCGCATTATTTGTTTTGTGTTGTTTAAGTATTGTTTAACTTTTTTTAAACCTTTTGATTAAAAGACAGAGACATTGAAAGACGTGGAGAGACAGCAGATTCAAACTGCGGGCGATACAGTCGTGTGGTGTTTGTCCAAAAAGACACCATTACTTTCTTAAAGTGAAAAAAAAGAAGATTGAATTAACCATTAAAATGAATTTTATAACACAAATCCGCCCGGCAGCCGCCACTGTCTCTCTCACGCTCTATTTATCTCTATCTGTTTGCAGGGGACATCACTCAGAAGGGTTATGAGAAGAAGAGGTCCAAACTGATCAGGGCATTTGTTGGAGGTAATTTAGCGACCTCTGACCCTCCGCCCCTCCACACACACACACATACAGACACACACACACACACACAATCTAAGTATTCCCATATTGCTACTCGAGAATCGATCTAGTATCATGACAAGTACAGTTGAGATGATACTGTGCTCCACTCTATCGATTCAGTCTTCAGCCACCACCATTAGCGAATGTAGGTTAAGACTCCCCAGAGCTCAGCTTGGGCCTGCTCCTCTGTTTCTGCATCTGTACATGAACGTGCTGTAGTCAAGTATAGACACACACAAACACACATACACACTCTGGCTCCAACTAAAACACACACCCATCACACAATCCGCTGCATCCTTATCCTTCACAGAGATGAAGCGTCAGTAATAACGGCCTGGGGAAGCTGAGGATGTTCTGAAAGTGCAGCAACAAAACTATCACATTATTATACTTTAATTTTGAGTTGTTTTATTATTGTTTTGAGTCATAAAGTCAATCAAATCATCTCCATGTTTGTTTTTCCCCTTTCTTATGCACTGTAACTACTGCTTTTGTCAAAACCGTGTGTACATATATGTGTGTGTTTGTGTGTGTGCGTGTGTGTGTATATATGTGTGTGTCCGTCTGCCTGCTTGTCCACCTGCCTCCGTAGGTATGGAGGGGCCCATGTCTCACCGGGCCCCACTCGGCCCCCCCTCTGCTGCACGTTTCCACCGGCGGAGGACCTCCGGCACAAGAGACGAGCGCTACCGATCAGGTACAGAAACCCCAGCTACACAACTGACACACACAGACCTGCACGAGCTACACACTGCTGCAGCATGTGAGGGCACGAGACTGAGACTGAGACTGTCTCTCTCTGTCTCAGATGTCCACACCGAGGCCGTGCAGGCGGTGCTGGCGCGGCACGTGGAGCGGAAGGTGGCGGTGCCCATGCCCTCCAAAAGACGCTCCCTGGTGGTGCAGACCTCCATGGATGCATACACGCCTCCAGGTGACGAGACACACACACACACACCTGCAGCTACACACTGCAAACATCTACTGTCTTTGTTATCTGCTTTAGAGTTTAGAACACACCTCTTCTACTTTATCCTCAGAAAATGGCAGAACAATATGCTTGGAAAGTGAATGAGGCACACACAATCACACAATCCCACAATCACACAAACACACACTGTGGTTATCTCAGCTGAAGCACATTGTACTAAACCTACAATCTGACCCCAGAGCAGCCGCCCTGTGCCCAGACGGGATTATGTTCTAATGCTCGTGTCTCTGCTCCTCAGACACTTCGGGTTCAGACAGAGAAACTGTAAACATGCACATTTTGTGAGGCGTGCAGACCCACTGACACTTCACAGTAAAACCAAACCGCACACAGCTTTGTGTTGCAGCCAGTCAGCAACTGTCAATGTGGCCTGTCGTTGAGAAACAGGAAAAACACTGATTCTCAACTGTTCTAAGTTTGTGTTCACTCTGAAAGTTTGTGTGCACTCCTGTGAGTTTGTGTGTACTTCTGTCTTGGCTGCAATGAGATATCAAAGTTGACCTTTACCTCAAATGTGAGCTCATTAGATTGAACATAATCAGAGTTGATAACATAGATTAGATGTTGATTGGATTTTAATGAAGGAAATGTAATAACTTAGTTTGCCTGTAATTTTCTTTTTAACCTTTGAGCAAAATTCATTTGCGAACCTGACGTCTCTGTAAAAACAGGAAATCACTCAAATCTGAATCTGAAGTAGAAAGTGTCTGTTTAAGATGTGAACTTTTAGATCCACATAGATGTTAACTGTGGCTCATCTGTGTTCACATGATTGACTCTTATTTAAAGAAGTGAATCGAGTCCTCGTGGCTCTTTGCCGATGCGCAGCCTGAAGCCAGTTTGAACTGAATTGGTTCGAACCGACTAATTATTGACATTTTGTCTCTGTGAGCTCTCGAGTCCTTTCGCCTCTGCCACTTGAAGGAAACACTTTCACTGCTCAGCATGTGGACTCATAGACGTAACAACCAATGGTGCTAATTTATTTTACCAATCCTCGGAGGTTAATATTCAGGGACAGCTGGTTAATGTAGCTTAGCTTAGCTTAGCATGAAGCCTGAAAACAGTGGCCAGCACATGATAAAATGTTTTATTAAGATTTACACTTTGCTGTGTGTTGATGTTGTGTGAAGGTTTCCTCTTGATGAATAATGGCGTCACTGCCTCTCACCAGGCCTGTCCCCCCTGTGCTCAGACTCGTCGTCGGGCTCGGAGGAGGAGGCGGGGCCGGGCGACGACATGTCGGGCATGGAGCACTGGATGAGCCGCCCATCCCAGTTGGGCCCCGCCCACCTGGGCTCCACCTCCTCCTCGTCCTCGTCCACGCAGAGCGGCGGCAGCGGCAACGCCGGGCGACTGGCCGACTCGCTGGCGCACACGCACATCTCACACCTGACGCACTCACACCTGGGCCACACGCACCTGGGCCAGTCGCTCCACCAGCAGAGCCTCCTGTCCCAGTCCCACCACGGTAAGATCAACTGGTTCTGGTTCCATTACAGACCTGCAGCTTCATTCATCAAATGGTCACATGATGAGATCACGTGTGTGGGTCACAGAGGAGGGTAATAAGAAGGTGTTGAAACACTGTTGATATCATTTATTACCAATTGATGTGGAAAGTTAGATTAATAGAGTTAATACATTATAGATCTAATCTTTGGTTTGTTATTGTAACTTTGTTTCTGTTTCTAAATGTCTCTTGTTATCTGGTGTCTTCACATTTGTATTTATTCCATCCTGCACAGAACAGTTAATATTTCCAGTCTAGCTTCTAATTAGATGTCATTTTTATGCTGCAATCAATTTGTATTCATTAGTTATTCCTCCTTATTTTAAGACTTTATCAGTTTTATTGACACCACCACCCTTTTCTTTTATTGATGCTTCCCTATTTGTGCTGTCGATGTTATTCACTCACACGTTCTAACAGTGTTTATCTGTCCCCTCGTCTCCAACACACATGTCCCTGTGAATTCAGGTATCGGCCACTTGTCCCTGAAGAGGAAGGGAGCTCTGAGCATCGCAGAGAACGGAGGATCTCTGCGGCGATCCTGTGAGTTTGGCTCCGACATGCTGTGGCCACCCCCGCTGGAGTCAGACGGTACGTCACAGCCCCAAAATACCCGACCTGTCACTGAGACTCTGCCGGCTGTGGAAGTGTCTTAATCAGGGATGAGATTCAGCCAAATACTTGTTGGGTTAAGTGTTGAATATTCCGAGTTAAACAGATGTCTTTTATGACATTTACGGTATTGATCGTGGGCCAAAGTCAAACAGGAGAAGGAGGTGAAAGCTTCAGTAGCTCTGGATTATCTGAGGAACGTGAGATGGAGCAGAGAGCGAATGATCAGTCTGACCTCAGATCAGGGTTTTGATCCTGCATCTATAAAAAAACGTTTTTAATGATTTCTACATGTTTAAAGTTAGCGTAGAGGTTCTTGTTTAATCTTTCAGATTTGTGTTGACTGTGATCTGATTGTGTTTCATTTACATTTTGCATCAGACTATTTAAAAGAAAGAATGTGTTGAAAAAGGCATTTAATTGAAAGTGAGCACAGACCTCACGCTCTCCTGTGTCCCGGAGATTTGACCCAAATTAACTAGAACTAATTGAGCAGAGAGCGAGTTCCTTGACAAACATCACAGTGATGAATCTGAACAGTGAGTCACCACGGGCTGTTTGTTTCCCTGTCCCCCTCCAGAGAACCACTCGGCCCCCCCGGACGTGACGGGCTACTCGTCGGACTCGTCTCACTCCCACACCGAGCGTCACCACATGTCCAACATGGGAACCATCGCCAGGAACACGCAGAAGTACGGCAACGCAGAGCGCATGGAGACAGGCGACGGTAAGAGTCATCGCTGAGCCCGCCCCCGACTGGAGCCTCTGACTGAAGACACTGAACACACCTTGATAAAAATAGAACCAGGACGTGAACTCTAATTGGACCAACTCCTTAGAGAACTGACCAATTACAACCAGGCTGTCTCTGTCACTCCCCTAGATGAGGAGATTAACGTTTTGTTTTACCGCTTTACAGATTAAACACTGTTTGTTCTTCATTCAGGCTCTCTAATTTAATTATGTTTTCTTTATCTGTAAGTTGTTGCCGCTCCTCCCTCTCCACTGTCTGACGGTGTCTTTGTGCTCTGTGCAGGTGTCCCGGTCAGCAGTCGTGTGTCGGCGAAGATCCAGCAGCTGGTGAACACGCTGAAGCAGCCGCGCAGGCCTCCGCTCAGAGAGTTCTTCGTGGACGACTTCGATGAACTTCTAGAGGGTTAGAATCTGTCTTTGTGTCGGCCTGACTCATGAATCTGTCTGATTTAAGGCGCAGTGTCACTCTCTCAATCTCACACGTTGGAGTCATCACGGATTTTGTGGATGTTTCCCTGTGACTGAAGTCAGAAGCTGCAGGTGGAGGCTGAATTGAGCAAATCTGAAGATGTGAGGAAGGTGGAGAGATTTCTTGCAGAGCAGTGGAGCAGCAGATGTAGAGCAGAACGAGCGCTGGCAGTTAAAAACCCCTCTAATCTGAAAGCTTGTGTTGGGTGGGTGAAGCAGGGAGTGAGGCATGATGGGTAGGAGCTGCACAATACCTGAACTGGCCACCAGGTGTTTTCAAGCTGTGATTCGTAGAAACAGTGACAGAGTAAAGAATCATTTCCCTCCAGGGTCACGTGGCGTCCATGTTAGGGACCAGAGGATCTTCAGCGCAGTTCTTACAGAACACAAAGTTATATGAAGTTAGTGTCGTAGGAACCTCGAGCCCACAGATCAGTGCAGATCTTAATGTCTCTGCTCCTTCTCTAACCATCTGGCTGCGTCTTCTATCTTTGTCTCCTCGTTTCAAGTCGCTAATCTTTCACTGTCGTCTTCAGAATCCTCATCTTCTGGAACAGTGTTATTGGATTCATTTTGTGCGAGTGGTAAATATCTTCTGTGTGGTCATGTGGGATCATGTGGAGCTCTTGGGTTGATATCAGGGCTGAGACCTCCAGTTCACTCTGGATCCATTTTTTATGACACTGGCTCAAGTTTGAATCCGACAGAATCCCCCCCTCTGAGGCTTACTGCAGAATAAACTCAATATTAAAGTAGAATTCATCCGTCCAGAACCTTCACATTCCCACAACACATCTGTATTGATATCATCTCATTCATTAGCAGTGTGTCAGGGTGTGATTACAGCTTCCTCAGCGCTGTCTCACTGGAGCTCGATGTTTCCATGTGACACCTTCTCTGTCTCCTCATCTCCAGTCCAGCAGCCGGACCCCAACCAGCCGCGGCCCGAGGGGGCGGAGATGATGCTGGTGCGAGGCGAGGCCCTGGGGGTGGTCACTAACTGGCCCCCCTCCCTGGAGGCTGCGCTCCAACGCTGGGGAACCATTTCTCCGAAGGCCCCCTGCCTCACCAGCCTGGACACGGCAGGGAAGCCCCTCTACGTGCTCACATATGGTAATAATCACACAACATGTTCCTTCTAAACACAGACGTGGTCTCATAGAAGTGAAGTAGAATAAGATGATAAAGTTAAATCAGGAAATATAAATGATCTGATTTCAGCTTCAAAACCAGATTCTAAACCTGACCACAGGTTATTTTCAGTGTTCATCAGTGAGCACAGACTGTGTTTTGTATATTTTATATTATACAGTTCTACCAAACATCAGCAATTTATGACCCATCTTTTCTTTATCAATGCCCTTCAGTTGAAACCATGAATTGGATTTCTGACTTCAGGCCTGTGACCGACACCCTCAGTGGGCGGGAGCTTTATTAAAAGAATAACTGTATTAGACAATTCTTACTTTTGATTATAATCCACAGTAAACTGAAAGGATCATCTTTAGTGACCTCTCCTGCCGGCTGAAAATTCTTTAATCGCTGCAGACATTCCTTTCTTCTTTTATCGACTGTGTGTCCTCGAAATAGACAAAGAACACACACGTGCACACACACACACACACACACACACATACTCATATCCTGTGTCCCGCCCCCTGCAGGGAAGCTGTGGTCTCGCAGCATCAAGCTTGCCTACAACATCCTCCACAAACTGGGCAGCAAGCAGGAGCCCATGGTGCGACCGGGGGATCGGGTGAGTCACACTCCTCCGCACCGCCACCGTTCACAGATTCTGGTTCCTCGTCTTTGTGCTCAGTGCTGCGTTGTTGTTGTTGTTTTTGTTGTTGTTGTTGTGTTTGGCCAAGTTGTAACAAATCAGCAATTCATGCGCTAGGAATTTTAAAAGTCAGCGGCTGTAATGCCCCCCGCCATTAACGAAGAAGAAGAAGAACCAAGTGTTTGAGACTAACTTTAATTCTCAAGCGTCATTCACGTGACAGATGTTTGATTTATAACTGTTGTGAAGGAATTTGTTGCTTGTTGCTCAGAAACTGAGATTTGTTGTTCGTGATTTACCTTTTCTCCCTTGATCCGTTCTGATGATTTCAAATGAGGTGATTCTGTTCCCCAGCATCTCAGAATCCACATGCTCTCCTCTCTCCCTCCTCCAGGTAGCGCTGGTGTTCCCCAACAACGACCCAGTAGCCTTCATGGTGGCCTTCTACGGATGCCTGCTGGCCGAGGTGGTGCCCGTCCCCATCGAGGTGCCCCTGAGTCGCAAGGTACTTCATGAAATCCACCCATTAGTCCCATTCACAAGCTCCACCCGGTCGTCCGGCTGTGCTCCACAGTAAATCAAGTGCTCTTCATGATCATGTGTCATCGCTATAGCTCAGCTCAGTTTGACACTGACACCCTGGTCCTCAGGATTAGGTCAGGAAATGTGTAAGGTTGATTCTCTCTGCTCCAAACTCCTGCTGTGTTTCATTCGGCCTCTTTTCTCTGTGACGACTGAACCAACGTGTTGGATCTTCAGTCTCAGCTGTTTGGCAGCAAGAAGCATTTCTGATGAATGAATCGTGTCTGAAGCAGAAGAACTCGTCTGAAACTCAGGATGTTTGATACGGAGCCGTCCTGGTTCTCTGCCGTCACAGGAGAAGCTGTTCTGGGAATAAACACGTCTGATGGATGGAAATCAGTAATTTGACAAAATGCTTTTTGGAAAGATGCTTTTTTTAATTTTCGGTTCCTATTCAGCCGCCAGTGTTATTTCTTTATTTGAGCTCAGTTGGCCGTTTGCAGTGTTATGACCAGTGCAGTGTTGGCATGGTTACATAGTGATTACCTGCTGCAGCAGAAGAAATGCCTTCTGCTGCACGTTGGTCTTGAACTCCTTACCCCCCCCCACCCCACCCCCCCACCATCCTGCATTCATGCTGCAGGATTTTCCATAACATTTCTTCTTCTGCTGGAGAAACGACGCAGCAGCAGTGCAGCAAACGTCACACGTGCTTATGTATTCATATATTATTCTTTTCACAGCTCAATAACTAAACATCCCAGAACCACGGTTAATTAATAAAGAAACACACTTTCAGTTAAACATACAAGCACAATTTACTGAAGTGAAATTACTAAAATCAGAAGAGCTAGTCCTTCATTACTAAAATCAGAAGAGCTAGTCCTTCCACCAGTTATGATGTGGATCCATTTGGATCCCCTAGGCCACGGTGAGAGCGTGGCCTAGGGGATAGAGCGGGTGCTCTGCAACAAGAAGGTTGCCGGTTCGAATCCCACTCTATCCCATCTGCATGCCTAAGTGTCCTTGGCAAGATACTGAACCCCTAGATGGCCCCTCATAAAATGATGAGTGTTCTAAAAAATGTAAGTCGCTTTGGATAAAAGCGTCAGCTAAATGACATGAAATGTAATGTAATGTAATGCGGCAGTATTTACAACAGCTAAGAGCCACAAACTGAGGAAACTGATTTCATAAAGGAAAAATGTGTATAAATGTGATTTGAGGCGGAAATTCTGTTTCCTGTCCCGCGGCCGTCTGTGTGACGCAGACATGTCCATTTCATTCTACTCTAACATTTACTGTCTGTTAATGAAAGAGTTAACTTTTGTTTTCTGGATGTACTTACCAACTTGGTGGGGTGTTGGCGTGTCCCTTGTCTGTATCGTCCAATAGGATGCCGGCAGCCAGCAGATTGGATTCCTGTTGGGAAGCTGTGGCGTTACCGTGGCGCTGACCAGTGACGCCTGCCACAAGGGTCTTCCCAAGAGTGCAACAGGAGAGATCCCCCAGTTCAAAGGTCAGAGTGGGATTCATCAATCATGGCCGCTTTGTGAAGGCTTCTCCTTGTTGTTGCTCTTTCTTTTGTCTCATTAGTTCACTGAAATAGGAAACAACAGAGTATTTGAATATTCATATAATATATTATCATATTCTCTCTCTCTCTGCAGGTTGGCCCAAGCTGCTGTGGTTTGTAACGGAGTCGAAGCATCTGTCCAAACCTCCCAGAGACTGGTTCCCTCACATCAAGGATGCAAACAACGACACTGCTTACATAGAGGTCAGCCAACACACACACACACACACACACACACACACACACACACACACACACACACACACAGTGAATCAGTGTCCTCTTCACTGCAACAGAAGCTGAGTCGTCAGTTTGTCTTAAATTCGAGTTGACATTGTTCCGGCCACCTCACAAATCACTGGGCTCTAATAATAGAAATGAAAATAATACAACTTTATTGTTATGGAAAGGTAACTTAGTGTTTTACTAAATACAAGGAATGAAACACAAAGGAACAAAAAACACTTCAACATCCACTTAAACCAGTTAAACATCTGTAATTTTCAGACTTTTCTGTGAACACACATTTTAATAAATCGTATATCTTCTGATTTCTGTCTTCACTCCTTCCTCTCGTCTCACTTCATGGATCCGTCTGTTGTTCTCCTCCCAGTATAAAACCTGTAAGGACGGCAGCGTGCTGGGAGTCACGGTGACGAGGATCGCTCTGCTCACACACTGCCAGGCGCTCACGCAGTCCTGCAGCTACACTGAGGGTATGGACACACACACACACACACACACACACACACACACACACACACACACAAAAACAGCCCCTGATCATCTAACCTTTTCTCTCATTTTCTGTCTGTAGCTGAAACCATAGTGAATGTTCTGGACTTTAAGAAGGACGTGGGCCTGTGGCACGGCATCCTGACGGTAAGATGCTCCCTCTGCAGGTCAGAGGTCACGACCCTCTTCTCCTTCTGTATTTGTCATTTGTGCTAGACACACTCCTGTTACTACAAATTAAAGATTAGATGTGCAACCTTGTATTTTAATGTTCTAACAACAAGTTGTGGAGCTTTTCATGACAAGAGGAGTTTTAGCAGGTGTAGCAAGCTGCTGGTGTAGTGTCTCATTTTGTGTGCGTCTGTGTGTGTGTTGTGCAGAGTGTCATGAACATGATGCACGTGATCAGCGTGCCCTACTCGCTGATGAAGGTCAATCCTCTGTCGTGGATCCAGAAGGTCTGCCAGTACAAAGGTCAGTCACACTGCACCTGTCACTCGGCCCAGTCAGTTCACTCCATTCAGCTGTCCGTCAAACAGAGTCAATGCTAATTTGATGTGTGTGTGTGTGTGTGTGAACCCTCCCCCCCCTGCAGCCAAGGTGGCCTGTGTGAAGTCCAGAGACATGCACTGGGCTCTGGTGGCCCACAAAGACCAGAAGGACATCAACCTGAGCTCGCTGCGCATGCTGCTGGTGGCCGACGGTTCGAATCCCTGTAAGCTCCCACTCTACAGAACCGCTCTATGAGAGGTGTATCCTCTGGGGAAGTCGAGAATTTGGGTCATTTTACAGGAATAGAGTCGCATGTGTCCAACTACACACATTTGGTACAATAAATGTTTTTTAGCCCAACTAGAGTGAAACATCTGATATGTAGCGTTAGAAACCAGGAAGTTAAATAACTAAACTGATCAAACTGATATTTACTTTATGGTTACTGGACAGTCTCAGTTCATTTCAGTATCATCTTGCAGACCTGGAAATTAAGTTTTCTTCTGCTGTGTAATATATTTCATTTTGTTAGTTCGATTTTTCCAGCGTTAAGATGTCGTCCTTCAAAATCCAAATCGAGAAGAAATAGCTCCATGTGATGGATTAGCTGGATCTTAACTGTAAATTCAAAAGAACTGAGTTCAAGTAGTAAAAAGATTTTCCTCCTCCAAGTTGTTTTTAAGGTTTTGGCCCCGAGTGAAACCACTTGTGACAGTTTGTGTCTGCTTGGTTCCGTCAGGGTCCATCTCCTCCTGCGACGCCTTCCTCAACGTGTTCCAGACCAAAGGGCTGAGAGCCGACGTCATCTGTCCCTGCGCCAGCTCGCCAGAGGCCCTCACAGTGGCCATCAGGAGGTACACACACACACTCACACACACACACCACACACACACTACTATTTCTACTTTACATACACGGATTATGCACATAATCACAGAATCAAGAATATGCAAATGTTCACACAAACACATCCACAGAGAAGAATGAGTAAACACTAAATCACTCAGAGTTCTTAATCAATACGACCTGCACGAACATGACTGATCAATCATAAGCAAATAAATCAAAGTATTTCACCTTTAAACTACTGATTGAATATATGTATATATGCATGTATGTAATATTGATGGAGAAGTGAGTTATTTTTTATATAAAGTTCCACAAAGTTCAAAAGTCTCTGTTAGAGAGAGTTTGGTGTTTATGTGGAACAAATCTCATTGGTTGATGAAATGTGTTTAAATATGTGTTTACTGTATTAAATCACTTTATTATACAATACATTACCATAAAGTACCTGTTTACCTACTTAGGCAACTTTAGAATCCAATCAGACTATATCTGTACCAGCACCATTTGTCTCACGGGCCTAACAAGGGGCCACCTCCTCTGTCTTGAGGGTTGAGGTCTGTTTAAATGCAAACTGAAGATGAGTGTGTTGTGTCCAGGCCGGTGGAGGACAGCAGCCAGCCCCCGGGACGAGGCGTCCTGTCCATGCAGGGTCTGACCTACGGGGTCGTCCGGGTGGACACAGAGGAACGTCTCTCTGTTCTCACCGTGCAGGACGTAGGAACTGTCACACCAGGAGGTCTGTGTGTGTCTGTGTGTGACTGTGTGTCTGTGTGTGACTGTGTGTCTGTTTAAATTTGCAAAACACAAAGATTTTCAGTTTACTATAACAAAAATAAAGTCTATTTGAGATACTGGGATCAGTAAAGTTTTATAATTTTTATATCCATTAACAAATGTATTGCTCATAAATCTTCTCTCCACTTTTAAATTAAATCTTAATAGTGTTTTAGTCCATTATTATAATTAATGCATTAACAATAACACTGGTAAAGTGTCAGTGAAATATCAACTCTGTGTTTAATTAATAACAAACACAAATTCCAGTTATATATATATTTATTCTTGATAACTGTGCAGTGAGTTTCTCATGTAAATAGGATTCAGTCATGATGAAGTGGCGGTCTGTGTTTTATAATCCATAAAGACGCAGTAATCCACGGAGGAGAACATGTAAACCCTGCTGATCAAACGCAGACGCTGCCACAGCCAATCAGAACATTGCTGTCACAACTTAAGCTCTCACTTGAACTCACGCCACCCGCTGTTCATCACAGGAACTGCACCGCAGAGGAGCCTGAGTTGAATTAATGAATCTGTCCGTTTAATCAAAAGCTGTCGGGTTGATTTCCTCTGGCGTGAAGGAGGAGATTCAACATCTGGAAAATAAAGCTGAGATTTGTCGCTGAGTCACTGGAAACTACACAGTGGAATGAATGTTTCCCAGTAACCTAATCAGAACCATCACTGAAAATAATCTGGCATTTATTTGAATGTTCAGATGTGAACCTGGTGCAGAAGTTCAGTTAAACCCACTCACTGAAGTCACCTGGTTTCTGAAACTAATTTAAGATGAAATCTGAGAAATGAGACATGTGTTTTTTAAACGGATGCATCTGGATGAATAATGTCCCTGTTGGTGTTAATCCTTCGTTTTTCTACCTTTCTCTTCTCCCCTGGTTCTCCCAGGCCTGGTGTGCGTGGTGAGGCCGGAGGGCGTCCCTCTCCTCTGTCAGACGGACGAGATCGGTGAACTCTGCGTTTGCTCCATCGCCACCGGAACCTCCTACTACGGCCTGACTGGCATGACCAAGAACTGCTTCGAGGTGAAAGGGCCGACCTCAAACCCTGACTGAGATCTTCTCTCTCACACTGATTGTTGATATCATTAACAGTAAACACCGTGTTAACACCGTGTTAACACCACAGCATGCACACTGAACCCATTAAGGTTGAATGTGTTGCATCTCTGTGAAGTTCACATGGAAGTGAAAATATAATCTTTATTCTCATAACAAGATTTACCATCGATTTAATACGCAGCAGCTTTTCATACTTGTCTGTTTGTTATGAAACACCACAGGAATCCTGGAGTCTCCACAGATTCTCACTTTCACAACCTGAGGATTATCTTCTGGATTAATTAGGCGCTTGAGTGAAGAAAGTCGTGAACACTTCACATCTCAAGTCCCTAAAGCCTGACGTCATTTCTTTATCCAAACAGTTTAATATCAGAGACAAATAAGATTTGAAAAAATTCTGAGCATTTATGTCTAAAACATGAATATTTGAGATCCCAGGTGAAAGTCCTTTTATTCTGGTTTTAGTAATATCATCTCATCCTAACCATTGTAATTCTCTTTATTTTAATCTTCTGTATGTAACAGTGTCTTCAGTATGAGGCCAACCATCATATCTGCTTTATTAAAACCTGCAGTGAGACATTATCGACATAAAAGTAAAAAATAAAACCATATCTGATCCTGGCTCTGTCATGCAGCTCCGGTGCTGAACGCCTCTGTGTGTTTGCAGGTTTACCCGGTGAGCGCCGGGGGGGGGCTGGTCAGCGAGTACGCCTTTGTGCGGACGGGCCTGCTGGGCTTCATCGGCCCCGGCGGCCTCGTCTTCATCACCGGCAAGATGGACGGACTCATCATGGTGAGCGGGCGCCGGCACAACGCCGACGACATCGTGGCCACGGCGCTGGCGGTGGAGCCGATGAAATTTGTCTACAGAGGAAGGTGAGTGGGACAAAGACCCGAGCTCTTTGGAGTCACACTGAGAATCAGATGAAGAGTCTTTCACATCGAACCTGCCTCGTTTACTGTCAGGCTGAGAAATGAGCAGAGCTCTCCTCAAGCTGTCCGTTGCTGCAGCTCCTCCTTTCAGCCTCTGTCTGAAACAATCTCACATCTGTGATATTTGTTGTGACGCTTGGTTCAGATGATCAATGGGTGTGTCCACAGACGGGTCAGTTGTTTAGCTCTGTTGAGACGAGGGTTTCCACCAGTGTGGCCGTCATGATGTAATATTTTACTTTACTATGGAAGTTTATTGCTGTGTTGATGGAAGACAGGAAACTGAGCCTCCCCCCCCCGAGACCCGGCCTGATGAAATGTTTCCAGAGTTTCACTTGAGGCCGAGTTTCATCGCAGGCTTCACAGAACGACTCACCTGTTGCTGCTCAATACAAACCTGCTGCTCCAACAGGAAGGGATTCTCAGTCCTGATCTAATTTAGAGCCTCAGTGACATCAGGGAGCGATGACTGATCCATAACTGATATTTATATCACTGGTTGACAGCTTAGGATATGATTCATTATCATGTCCAGCTGCTAACCTAAAAAAGAATAGAATAATTGTCTCTTTATGTTGATGGACGATTGCTTCATCAGTAAAAACAACTTCTCTCAGCTGATGTTTAGATTGTTTTGCTAATTGATCATGTGACTGCTCGTTACCTCATGTTGAGAAACGACCCCAGAGGGAAAAGGTCAGATCAGCTCTGTTGACCGGTGCTTCTGTTCTTGTCCCTGCTCCGTCTTCGTCCCTGATTCATCTTCCTCCCTGATTCGTCCCTGCTTCATCTTCGTCCCTGTTCCGTCCCTGCTCCGTCTTCGTCCCTGCTTCGTCTTCGTCCCTGCTTCGTCTTCCTCCCTGCTTCATCTTCCTCCCTGCTTCGTCTTCCTCCCTGCTTCGTCTTCCTCCCTGCTTCGTCTTCGTCCCTGCTTCGTCTTCGTCCCTGCTTCGTCTTCGTCCCTGCTCCGTCTTCCTCCCTGATTCGTCTTCCTCCCTGCTTCGTCTTCGTCCCTGCAGGATAGCCGTGTTCTCTGTGACGGTTTTGAGGGACGAGAGGATCGTGGTCGTGGCCGAGCAGAGACCCGACTCCACAGAGGAGGACAGCTTCCAGTGGATGAGCCGCGTCCTGCAGGTAGGTCGCCTCTCACAAACCGTGAGGAAGAGTACGCTGATGATGATGATGATGATGATGATCCGATGATAATCCCACTGTCCTCCGTCCCTCTCAGGCCATAGACAGTATCCACGGCGTGGGCGTGTTCTGCCTCTCTCTGGTCCCGGCCAACACGCTGCCCAAGACCCCCCTGGGCGGGATCCACCTGTCGGAGATCAAGCAGCTGTACCTGGAGGGGGGGCTGCACCCCTGCAACGTGCTCATGTGCCCCCACACCTGCGTCACCAACCTGCCCAAGCCCCGGCAGAAACAACCAGGTGAGAGACGCCGCTGTCTGAATACCCAGAGGTCCTTGCTTTTCTGGAGGGAAGGTGTTGTACTTGCTTAGTGGCTCAGGACTGTGTGTGTGTGTCTGTGTGTGTCTGTGTGTGTGAGCTGCAGAGATCGGACCTGCCTCTGTGATGGTGGGGAATCTGGTGTCGGGGAAGAGGATCGCTCAGGCCAGTGGAAGAGATCTGGGACAAACTGACGACAACGATCAGGTGGGACACACACACTCTCACACACACTCACACAGACACACACACACATAAACAATCACAGTCCAATCTGATGACGTTGTGTGTTTTCTAGTTCCTGTTCCTGTCGGAGGTTTTGCAGTGGCGAGCTCAGACCACACCGGACCACGTCCTCTACACCCTGCTCAGCTCCCGGGTAACAGCTCTCACCCTGTTTCCTGTTTAACAAGCACAAGTGTGACTGAGCCACAGCGCCCTCTGCTG
The DNA here is from genome assembly GCF_949316205.1 of Platichthys flesus. Classification (NCBI taxonomy): domain Eukaryota; kingdom Metazoa; phylum Chordata; class Actinopteri; order Pleuronectiformes; family Pleuronectidae; genus Platichthys; species Platichthys flesus. The sequence goes on from NC_084965.1 coordinate 1,497,692, forward strand.
CCACATGTGGTCATCACCTCTGTTTGGCTCCGTGTCGGAGGAATGACTCGGATTTTATAAAGAGAAAAATCATCAATGTGTCGATTGGAGCTCTGAAAGGCAGATTGTAAAAGAAAAATGTTTAATTTTCCTTTTATATTATTATAAATTATATATTATTTTATCCATTACTTTGTACAGGATTAAGCTTTTACACTTATTTGTAGCCTGAAGTTTATCAGTGATCTTTACACTTGTCTCTCCACCTGCCTCCTCTCCCCTCCAGGGGGCGGTGTCCAGCTCTCTCACCTGTCTGCAGCTGCACAAGAGAGCGGAGCGAGTGGCCGCTCTGCTGATGGAGAGAGGGGGTCTTCAGGAAGGAGACCACGTCGCTCTGGTCTACCCTCCAGGTGAGAGACTCGCTCGTACCCACAGGACGACGACAGGAGCGTCACTGAGCGCTCACACCTCTGTCCCTCTGTCCCTCTGTCCCTCTGTCCCTCTGTCCCTCTGTCCCTCTGTCCCTCTGTCCCTCTGTCCCTCCGTCCCTCTGTGTCCCCTGCAGGCATCGACCTGATCGCGGCGTTCTACGGCAGCCTGTACGCCGGCTGCGTTCCCATCACAGTGAGACCCCCCCACCCTCAGAACATCTCCACCACCCTGCCCACCGTCAAGATGATCGTCGAGGTCAGGATGTCTCTCCTCTCTATGGATATTTGATCAGTACCTTTTTAGAGAGTATTTGTTGTGGCTATGCTGAAGTGCAGCTGACCTCTGACCTCTGACCCCCCCCTCCTCTCTCCAGGTTAGTCACTCAGCCTGTGTGATGACCACAGCGGTCATCTGTAAGCTGCTGCGCTCCAAGGAGGCCATGGCCACTGTGGACATCAGGAACTGGCCTCCTGTTCTGGACACTGGTACTGTGGCCTCTCTCACACACACACACACACACACACACACACACACACACACACACACACACACACACACACACACACACACACACACACACACACAGAAAACCATTACTTCCTCACTCGTAGGGACCTTAAAGCTTCGTCCACACTGCTCTGTTTGAGTTTTGAAACACATCAGAAACATCTGTTTCATGTGAACTGGTCATTTTTCTGATCTCCATAATAATAAAACCTTAACTTGAACTTCTCCCTTTAGAATCACGGGACAAACATCCATCAGTGTTTTATGTTTCTATTCAATTAAAAATTGAAAATTGTACAGAGCATTTACCGAAACAGGACCTTTTTGTATTTCTCTCCATGACTGTTACAGCTGTAGCTGTATTGTGGGTTCAACTGGAGGTTAGTGTCTCTGAAATTAATGTGAGTGAACAGATTGTGTAATAAGACAAACTGTGTGTGTGTGTGTGTGTGTTTGTGTGTATGTGTGTGTGTGCTGCAGATGACCTGCCAAAGAAGAAGCCTCCAGCTCTCCATAAGCCCACCAACCCTGATGGCCTGGCCTATCTGGACTTCAGCGTGTCCACGACCGGCATGTTGGCCGGAGTTCAGGTCAGATCAGCGTTGATCCTCTCGTCCCGTCGCATGAACCTGCTCCTCATTTCATTTACATGGTTTAATTCCACCGGGGGGAGGGATGAACAACACACAGTGTAGTGCACACGGGGAAGATGGTTACAGAGATGTGTTACTGTGGAGGCTGCACACGAACATGTAGTGAGATACTCAGAGTTTCCCTCAGAGACACATTCATGTTTAAATCAAGGAATTAGAGGAAATGTTTAAAACTATCATTAAGCAACAGCCTGAAGAACAGTGTGAATAACTTGTGTATTAACCGTCCAACCTTCCGTCCTGTTCCGTGTTTGTGTTGTTGTGTGTGTCTGTCCTTCACGCCGACCTTCCAGATGTCCCACAATGCCGTTGGAGCCTTCTGCCGGTCGGTGAAGCTGCAGTGTGAGTTGTACCCGTCCAGAGAAGTGGCCATTTGTCTGGATCCTTACTGCGGCCTCGGCTTCGTCCTCTGGTGTCTCTGCAGGTTGGTGCAACCTTTAAATGTGTCCCCTCCCCCCCCCCCCCCCTCACCATCTTAAAGAGGAACTTATAAAGCTGTTGCTTCATAATAAAAAGTCCCTTCATCACAAACAGACGTCCACATACTTTTGGCCACACAGTGTTAGTTCTTCGTGACTTTGTCAGGTTTGAAATTCACCAGAGAAACGAGCTTCATCTGTCGAGACACTTTTCACTACATGTTTTACTGGAGCTGTGATTTATGTCCGAAAGTCGTCTGGTGTCCTTTAAGAACACGAACAGAGAATCTCCTCAGGAACATTCATCTGTGACACCTGGCGTCTTTAAATCTCCACTTCTGGCTCCGGACTCAACTCTGGTTTCTTCTCGGCTCATAAATTCTGAACTTGGCCTGAAAATCTTCTGCTGCAAATCACCTTCAATATGAGAATATCCAAAGAGCGACCGCTCACATAAAGAAGAGTTTAATAACAGAGGACACACTCCTGCTCCTGAAAGGGACGATTTACTGAATCTTTGTGTTTGTGTCTGTGTGGTCTGCAGTGTGTATTCGGGACACCAGTCCATCCTGATCCCTCCGGTGGAGCTGGAGTCCAACCCGGCGCTGTGGCTGCTGGCCGTCAGCCAGCTGAGGGTCAGAGACACCTTCTGCTCCTACAGCGTCATGGAGCTCTGCACCAAGGGACTCGGCCTGCAGACCGAGGCGCTCAAGGTCAGCACGCCGCCGAGTCGGGTTTCTGATTCATCAACAAGGAGACATTTGTCAGGAAGATTTGATTTCATGAGGTTAGAGATAAAACACCTGAAGTACACAAAGTGATACTGGAACTCTGGAACCTGGTTCCTCAGCCTCCTCCACTTTAATAACCTGACTCTGTGTGCTCAGCCCGAGGACACGTCTGAGAGCCTCTGATTGGTCGAGCACACGTCTGAGAGCCTCTGATTGGTCGAGGACACGTCTCAGAGCCTCTGATTGGTCGCTGATGCAGTCACACTCTTCATTATCTGTCTCTGTGTCTCCATGGAGACTGGAAGATGAACAGTGACAAGTCAACACTTTGCTCACTGGACTTTTTTATTAGTCACTCACAGGTTTTCATTTCTCCACTTGTGAGTCACACGACTCCTTCACTGGATCCGTCAGTTAAACTCCTACGACTTCACTTGCTTCTTCACTTTGTCCACAATCCAAGTGTCGGGCTCAGGTACAGGAAAGTGAAATGATGATGTGTGTGTGTGTGTCCTCCAGGCTCGGGGTCTGGACCTGTCCCGGGTCCGGGCCTGTGTGGTGGTGGCGGAGGAGCGGCCCAGGATGTCGCTCACACACTCCTTCTCCAAGCTGTTCAAAGACCTGGGCCTCCACCCGCGCTCCGTCAGCACGGCCTTCGGCTGCAGAGTCAACCTGGCCATCTGCCTGCAGGTGAGATCCAGCTCGGCTCCGGACTGCAACTGAAAACTGTCTCAGTTTTCAAGTTATTGTTTTCTTAGTCTTGCCTATAAAATAAAGAACAATGTGCGAGGTGACGTCTTCTAATGTCAGAATCTGCTTCTCACATTAAAGAAGCTTGACATTTTATTGATTGAATTTTTTAACTCAGAGCTTTTATTTAATTATTTGGCTAAAATAATTAAGATCCTTGTATTTAGATTTTATCTTTTTTTTATTAGATTGTTTCATTATATAGAAACAATCAAAAAAACACTTTCTTACGTCTGAACAAGAGCAGAAACCGACAGTCGACTGTTTCTCTGAACGATCTCCTGCAGCTGAAGTTCACAGGTTCACAGGTTGTTGGTCACATGCTCACAGTGTCTGTGTTGTGATTGGCTGCAGGGCACTTCAGGGCCGGACCCCACCACCGTGTACGTGGACATGAGAGCGCTGCGTCACGACAGGTATGAAGATCCGTCTGCTCCTCACACATCTCTGACCTCGACTCTCCACCGCCACCGGAAATATTAAATCTCTGCACGTGTTTGTCCTTCAGGGTTCGGTTGGTGGAGCGAGGTTCTCCTCACAGCCTGCCGCTGATGGAGTCCGGCAAGGTGAGTGTGAGCCTTCCTTCTTCTCCCTCCCTCCCCTCCTTCCTTCCTTCCTTACCTCATTGTTCCTTGATCACTGAGAGACAGGACCCAGGGCTAATCTTTATGAGTGCATGGTGAAAGTGACACACACCACACTCACACACACACACACACAGACACACACGACTGAAATAACCTCACATCGATGGATCATATGGACGAGGACACTGAGTAGAAACAGGAAAGGGTCGGATCTTTTCCTGGAGCCTGAGGAGACGTTCTTCATCTTCGTCTTCCCCCCACACACACACACACCACACACACACCACACACACACACACGCTGCTGACACACAAGAGGAGGACACACAAAGAGAGAGAGAGAGAGAGAGAGAATACAAAAACTCTTCTTTTTTTTTTCCTCTGGAACAGAACATGTGTCATAAGACAGAAAGTGGGCGTGAAGAGTGAATGTGCTGAGCTGAGGTCGAGGATGAAGAGGAGGATGAAGATGTGATCTATTTATAGAGTTGTATTGATGAAGCTGTAGCCATGACCACTCATTCTTCTTTTTAGATCCTTCCTGGAGTTCGGATCATCATCGCCAACCCGGAGACGAAGGGACCTCTGGGAGACTCGCACCTGGGAGAGGTCCGCCCACTTCTCCTCCTTTAAGCTTCATCTTCCTTTATCTTTTCTCTCGTTCTTTCCATCTCCAGTTTTATCTTTTATCTCTGTGGTCAATTCGTTTGTCTTGATTTCTCAGATCTGGGTGCACAGCGCTCATAACGGCAGCGGCTACTACAGCGGTTACGGCGAGGAGGTTCTCCAGTCGGACCACTTCAGCTCCAGACTCAGTTTTGGTGACACCCAGACGGTCTGGGCCAGGACGGGGTACCTGGGTTTCCTCCGCCGCACCGAGCTCACAGACGCTAACGGAGGTGAGGTGCACGTCTGTCTCTCACGTTGACCCGTCGTCTCTGTCTCCTGAAACTGAAACTCTGGTTGTGTGTGAACAGAGAGACACGACGCTCTGTTCGTGGTGGGAGCTCTGGAGGAGGCCATGGAGCTGCGAGGGATGAGATACCATCCCATCGACATCGAGACCTCGGTCATACGTGCACACAAGAGCATCATGGAGTGGTACGTGTGCTCGCTCTCCGGGATTCACTCAGAGATCAGCCGCTGAAGGAAATCAAACATCAGATGAAAGGTGAGGAAGTGACGTGTGGTTGTTTCCCCAGTGCCGTGTTCCCCTGGACCAACCTGCTGGTGGTGGTGGTGGAGCTGGAGGGCTCCGAGCAGGAGGCCCTGGACCTGGTTCCGATGGTGACCAAGGCGGTGCTGGAGGAGCACTACCTGATTGTGGGCGTGGTCGTGGTCACGGACATCGGCGTCATCCCCATCAACTCTCGCGGCGAGAAACAGCGCATGCACCTCCGCGACGGCTTCTTACAAGACCAGCTCGACCCCATCTACGTGGCCTACAACATGTAGCCTGAGTGTGTGTGTGTCTGTGTGTGTGTGTGTGTGTGTGTGAGAGAGAGCGAGCATGCGTTTGTATGCCGTGCATATCGCTGTTGTTGTTCATTCATTTCCCAAAATCAAGATGTACTGTATTTTTGAACCTTCATATGGTGAAGTCTTAAGTCGTCCGTTTTCTTTACAGTCGTGTTGTGCCGGTTGATTGACAGATTGACTGACTGACTGATTGATTGACAGATTGACTGATTGATTGATTGAGTGATTGCTCAGTGGTGTCATGACCATTTGTACACCCCCGCTCAATCACGTGACCGTCACCGGAGCCCGTCACTGTAGAAAGCCTTAGGGGAACACTGTGTCGAGAGGGACCGTGACATCACGTCTTACTGGTCCAGGAGAGAAATCCCAGTTCGGTGGTATTATTTCAATTAGTCGAGGGGCAGCCAGATTATTGTAAAAATATAAATATTGTACATAGACATAATAATCTATATGGAGAGGTACCTACAACACAAAGAGGTATAGTAGCCCCTATATGCAGCTCTCTCCACCTGCACCCTGTGTGTGTGTGTGTGTGTGTGTCTGCATCGTGTGTGTGTGTGAGTGTGTTCATCTCTTTGTGTTTATTTTACCAGTTTCAATGTGAATTCAACACTGATTTCAAACAGATTTTAAACCTTCGACGATCAAATGAAAACATTTTATATACCGGTTTTAAACGTTAAAGATTTGAGTTTTCAGTGTCGCAGTGAAACTTGTAACCGGCTCTAAAACCATCAACTGCAACTTTTTCTGAATCTGGTTCAGAAACTGGGAGAAAGAAACTTTTAGTTTTTCTTGTAATCATCAGAGTTTCTGTGAATTCAGTCCCTGAAACATCCAAAGCATCGCGTCAAGCAAAGTGCACTGTGTGTAAATACAAGAAGAGACAGAGTATTATTAATATGTAGAGCGGCGTGGTCGACGGGGACACGCCTCCGTTCCTCCAGGAGCCGAATCAGCACGTCGGGGGGGCGAGGCCTTCAGAGTCGCTCTCTGGATCCAGATGCACTTTAACGCAGCAGCGTCTGGAGGCCGCTCGGTACAAAGGGACGAAGTTTACAGAGAGAAGCTCAGATTGTAGCAATAACGCCCACGAGGACGTGATGTCCCCCCCCCCCCCCCCCGCCGCCGAGGTCAGAGGTCACGTCTCCAAACGAGCTGCAGAGGACGAGTAATGTCAGAAAAGAGTTTATACTGAAGTTTCCCTGTCGGAGCAGCAGCTCCATTCAAAGAGACGATCCCCAGAGAATCTGCTTCACCTCGAACAAACTTTTATTATATTTTGTATAACTATGCATCTTAATATTTATGTTTCGACTCATTAACAGATGATTTTAAAATTCTGCAGCAAAAACAGCTCGTCGGCACTAAAAGAGCAAAGACGAATGAAATCGCTGCTGATTGATGGACGTTAAATCTTTTATTATCTAAACACACAAATCTCAGTTGTTGTTTCAGGTTTTATTTTAAATTTAATTTCGTGTTGTGTGGTTTTGAGTAAGAAGAACTTTTACTGTTTTCCTGGAGATGAAAGGAACAGAGAATGAACCCTGGGTCTCTTTCTCCAGTTTGCACAGAAGCAGCTCAGTGGCGCCCTCTGGGCCTCGGGGCAGCAGCTGCAGCCTCGTGTGCACCAACACCAACTCCCCGCAGATGATTTAAGAGAATTAAAAACTATATGAAGAGTTTATTGGCTGTGAATTACATGATGGGCACTGACCTGTCGGTCGCTGCAGGTTCCTGAGAGACGACCGGTGCATCGTTTGTTCACGTCCTCTCTGGATCGTCCTCATCTCGTCCTCCTGCTTTGTTTCTCTCGTCCATTCCGTCTCACGTCTTTCGCCATCATTCGTCTTTTTTTATCAGAAGAAGAAGAAGAAAAAAAAACTTTATGCATATCAGAAGTTGCTTATTGCGCTTGTTTGGCTGTTTTAGCAGTTTGGGTTTGTTGGTAGCAGCGTAGCGGCCATGTTTCAGTCCCTGTGTGTGTGTGTCTGTGTGTGTGTGTGTGTAGCAGAGGATGTGGGACAAGAGGGAACTCCCATCAGAGACCCAGAGGACTCGTCAGTGTGTTCAGGGTCAGATGGGAGAGAGACTGCATGGTGTGTGTCTGTGTGAGTGAGTGTGTTAGATGTGTGTGTGTATATTGTATGTAAATAGTGTTGATTTTGTACGGTACAAGTGTGTGTGACTTGTTTTGTACACATGATAAAAAGATTAAATGACACTTTTATAAGAGCCTGCTATTGGCTCACCGTCACACTATACAGTGCAATAAAGTGCTTTGATTGGCTAAAACTCAGACTGGTCCTCTTTATTATTATTATTGTTTTACTTATAGATGATTGGTTTGTACTGCTGGTTCAGGTGATGAAGGAAATTAAATAAAATATAAGGTCATGTTTAGTTTAGCATTTGAATCAACACGTCTCCGTAGGTGATATTAAATGAGCAAAAGGTTGAAATGAAATGATTATTAAACGAGGGAGAATCTTTATTGCCTCTAAACATTAACGAAGATGCTCAGCAGAGGTTAAGCTAAAGGTCACAGAGGTCAACTTTTACAGGATCCACCAATAAAAACCAGTGACACGTCAAACACGGTTCAGCTCCTGCAGCTGCCGACTTCGATCCGTCTTCACGTTCCTTGTTTCAGTCGCTGCGTCAAACAGAAGCTGGAACCGGAAATATAAAGATAACATCAATCAAACTGAGAGAAACATCAAGTGACATTTCAATTTATTCACATTTTATTTGAGAAAACTCTTTAGAATCACTCTGTGAAATATTTCAAATATTGAAAACCTCAAACTCAACAAACATCTATTTGATCTAATTGTTTCCTTCAGTGAATTTTAATATCCTCTGATCGTGTGGAAATTTAAAGATAAAATACAACTTTAACTTGTGATATTGTTTAAGGAGAAATACAAGTGAAACTTTCTGTTTTGTCTCTTTCTCACAGTTTTCCGACAGTCACAGGGTTTTATCCCCCCCCCCCCCCCCCCCAAATATTATTAGCTGGACGTGCACGAGTAAGAGCAAAGTTTATAAATGAAAACAACATTTACAGCTTTGTAAAAGGCCACAGATGGAAAGACGGAGTAAGACAAACACAGTAAAACTGTTCAGCGTAAACACAAATCTTCTTTTCCTCTTCATCTCCGTGTTTCTGCTTCTTCACTCGTCCGTCACTCGGCAGTAAAAGCATTTCTCTCTCGCTGGGGTCAGATCTTTTATGGACATGACGGAATAACTGATCTGTGAGGACGGATGGTTTCAGCTGAAGGATGGAACTTTACTTTCTTTTCTTATCCTTCATCCTCTCATCAAACAACTGATATTTCATTAGACTCTGTGGAGGTTTGTGTGTTTGCTTCTGTCAGTAAACTGTAACACAGTTACAAATAACAATCAATCACATTTTATTTGAAAATCACAAAGTGCTTTATACGATTAAAACAATAAAATGAGAAATATGTGAATCACAAACATCTGGAGAATGAATTTAGTGTTTAATAAAAAACTCAGCTGTGTTTATTATGAACGAATCAGAACTTTAAACATTGTTATTATGAATTTAATGGTTGAGTTTGATCCTGACGAGTTGTGAGCTCACGCCCACTAGAGGTCGCTGTTGTCGGCTTCCAACACTGGATCCCAGGAATCTGCTCCCTGGTCCGAGGGGCGGGAGCGCGCATCAGTCCTGGGGGTGTCCCCTGTTGAGGGAAACGTGTGACAGGGACGCGCCTGGCTGTAACCGTGAGGAGGACCGCCTCGCGGATCTGGATTCACACCTGGATCCACTGGAACCGGATTTACTCTTCTGGAAAGAGCGAAGCAAAGCCTGATTCTGTGGCGTCCACCGTGCGTAAAGACCGTGCGTAAAGACTGTGCGTAAAGACTGCGCCAGAACCGGACTTTTCCTCTGCTCTGCCCTTTGCGCATTAAAGAGTCAACCTCCGGACACACACACACAGACACACACACACACACACGCTCTCAGGTCTCGGTGCAGACACGTGTTTGCTGCGGAGGAGGATGAGATGAGCTGCGGCTCCGGTGGATGAAACGTCAACATGTCCTTTACGCACCGGCTCGTGCTGCTGCTGCTCGGCCTCAGCTTCGTCCTCACGGTCAGTGCTTCACCCAACATCACTACAGGGTCTATTTATTCATATTTAAATATTATAACTAATAACCTGAGCTGAGAAATGTCTTAGAGTCAAAGAGTCAAAGAGTCAAAGAGTCAAAGCTGCAGCTGCTGTTTGTTTTATCTCTTTGGTTTTTGTTGTTTTTCTTCCATGTGGTTTTTTAATGTGTAAGGACATTTATTTTAGTTTTGAATCTAAATGTAATTTTTCTGTGACTCTTCTGAAATTCATTATTTATCCTATTATGTGCATAAAGTTTGAACTCTTTTAAATTTAATTGAGCTTCTCTTGTGTGTTCTTGTAGCTGGGGTTAGATCTCCAGGTTATTAAAAATAACTTTATTAATCACTGGGATCAGTCGATCTGGAACAAAACACACCGACAGAAACAAGATCAAAGGAACTAAACGAGGGACGAGAATGAAAGTGGAATAAATAACAAAGTTAATGACTAAAAGTTTGATGGGACAAGTGACGTGTTTATATTTGTTTTCATTCATATCTGAAGCTCGACTATTATTTTGGTAATTTACTGTAAAACCACAATATTTCTTTTCACATATCGAGGAAGTTAAATATTGTGTCACAGATTTAAAATGTGTTCATTTGGGTTTAATGACTTTCAAACAACTTGCTTATCTGATCAACTCTAACTTATTATATTTAAAATGTAAAGTTTATAGAAACCATATTCTACTTGATCTTTATTTGGATGACTTGATATTCTGCTTATTTCTACATTCATCCCCATAAACTGTGATGTTATGATATCACAGTTTGTAAACAGGAATATTCCATCAGCAGCTCATGTAAACATCATAATCATAACGTGTCTCTTTCAGAATAAGGTCGACACTGATGATGTTGTCGTCAGTTAAACTCCGTATTAATTGTAGCTTGTCTTTCTTGCTGCTGGTTCATTATTTATGTCCGGGCCCGATTCAGCCTCGGTTCTAAGTTTAGACTCTGCAGCTCGGACCCTCAGCTGCTCTGGGTCCTCGTCTGCTGGAGGAAACCAGGACTCCTCCGCTGAGGCTCTGGATCCAACACCAGACGAGTGATTCAAGGTTTCAAACACCCGGGAGACGTCGCTGCTCCAGAAAAGAGAAAATGAATAAGAGGGAATTGGTTTAACACGTTCAGGAGGAATCATGTGGAACATCAGCTGAATCTGACCCAAAATCCTGTTTTATAACTGAACCATCTTTCAGGAGATAATTAAAATGAAAGGACTGTTGCCTGATGTTGTGTTGCACTTTGTGTGTGTGTGTGTTTGTGTGTGTGTGCGTAACAGCTATAAAACCTGAGTGTGTGTGTGTAGTACCTACAAAGGTTAATGACTTGTGCTTCCTCTATTGATCTGACTGGAGAGCAGAGCCCTGCTGCTGGTGTGTGGGTGTTTGTGTGTTCGTGCATGTGTTTGTGTGTGTGTTTGTGTGTCTGTGTGTGTGTGTGTGTGCGTGCTGCTGCAGAGACATCACAGCAAAGTGATATCAAGGCTGAAGTTTTTTGATGAGTCACATTAATACTTGTTTTACCAAATGAATAAAAAATTCTGCATGTACGTGTTGAACAGACCCATTACGCCCCCTAGTGTTCCGAACTGTCATGGACCCCACGGGACCAAAGCTAACGTAGAGTCGACTCTTTTACGTTATGACATTTATAAATATTTGAAAAAGCAGACAACTCTCTGCTGAAACTAAACCTCTGCACAACTAAACCAGCACAAAGTCGACTGTCCAGAGTGTGTGTGTGTGTGTTTGATTTGCACGTAGGCGTGTCTTAGCCCCCCCCCCCCTGCACTAAGTGTGCTGATAAAAACCAAGCTGCGATAAACTGATTTAATCCTGAGCCTCTGTTTTGCACATTTGACTGTTTCAGTTAGAGCTGCAGCGAGAGGTCACTCTGCCACTCAGCTGCTGCACGTGAAAAAGAGTCGACAAGTCATCTGTGACGGGGATGATGGCGTCAGTCGCTCAGTTATCGTCTGTTATCGTCTGTTATCGTCTGTTATCGTCTGTTATCGTCTCTGCGAGCAGCAGGCGACTGACCAGTGGTTTGTTAATCTGAGGAAAGAGAAACAAACACTGTGTTTAGTTTAGTTTAATCCAGAACAGTTTATCCTTGGGCTCGTAATGGATCGGTGTGTGTGTTTGTTTGTGTGTGTGTGAGTGTGTGTGTGTGTGTCAGAGCTCCTTAGATGACAGAGATCATGTTTGCAGTGGATTAAATGAGGTCAAGCGGATTATCCTTTGCCCTTTGCTGCTTTCCATTTATAGCCTTTTGTTTTGAGAAGTAGAAAATGATGAAAAACCTAAATTACCAATTATCACAGCGCCCCCTACTGCCCCCTCTGTGAAAGAGCTGCAGTGTAGCTCACTATTAATCGTCCTGTGGTTAAATTAAAATATCAAATGTGTCACCTGCTCACCCACACCTCACTTTACACTGTGTTAACGTCTGTAAAGGAAACTTTAGTTCTGTGGCTTCACGTCAACATTCAGTTCCAGATCTACAAGTGTGAAAACCACTTCCTTCATCCATTGGTTCATTACAGACAGAAGTGACGCCTGATAGGTCAATGTGACGATGACCTGTGTGTGTGTGTGTGTGTGTGTGTGTGTATGTGTGTGTTTACACTGAGGAAATACATGTCACAGTACATCACACGGGGATCAGACACTGGAACTCCCTCAGACTGGAGAGGAGATTCGTTTTCAGGATGAACTGAAGTCAAACCGAACAGCTGCCTCGTTCCCAGCAGAGTGTTGTGTGTTGATCCAGCGTGTTGCGTGTTGATCCAGCGTGTGTTGCGTGTTGATCCAGCGTGTTTTGCGTGTTGATCCAGCGTGTTGCGTGTTCATCCAGCGTGTTGCGTGACGCAGGAGGTTTCTCCACGTCAGAGATCTTGCTCATAACATTAATTTTCCTCTGGTTTGCGACAGGTCGAGGGAAAGTTTCCCAACTGTCAGTTCCACTGGGAGATCGAGAGAGCGGAGAGAGAGTGTGACACGCAACTGCAGCAGCAGCAGACGGCCTCCAGCACAGGTGCACACACACACACAGACACACACAAGATAACACACAAAAAGATAAATCGAAGCATGAGAGTTTTACCATGATCAGCACTATTGTGTGTGTGTGTGTGTTGACTGAGATCAGCTGTGTGAAGAGGAAGGTGTGTCTCTGTGTTTCAACACATTGCTATCAATCATTTATTCAGATCTCAGGCTAGAGTCGCGAGGAGAACAGGAGGTGCACACAGACACACACAAACACACACACACACATGTGTCTATAGACAGGCGTGAGAAAGAAACCACAAGCTGCAAAAACACACAAACGCTTTTTAATTATCACTGTGCCGAATCATTAAAAATACACATGACCTTTTAGAAAACACAAAACTGCTCAGTGCTGCATGTTGTGTGTCTGTATGCGTGTGTTTGTGGTTTCTGGGTGTGTGTGTGTTATCTGCATGTCACAGAGCTCGTATCCTGACTAACAAATCACCGTCCTGTCACATCAGCAGGTCAGATAAGTCACAGGTGTCATCACACCATGTTCTTATCTTATAATCTCATAGTCTCATATTTATTTTGATTTGACTCAAAAGATCAAAGACACAAACTCTCAGATCCATAAAATTCAACCAGTTTCAACCGAGGTGACAAATTACAAAGGAAATTGTGAGGAGTAATAAATCACACTTCTGTCATCATCGCATTAAATGAAAGATCAGAAAAACATCGACAGCTTCAACCTCATGTTGTTACTTTTCATTTTTACACCTGAACATAATATTAATTTCTTTCTCTGTTGATGTGACACGCAGTTCATTTAAGGAGTTAAAACTAACGTCAAAAGTCAAAACGCTTTTATTTTGTTTGATTTATTGTCGTCGGTTCGGCAGGAGAACAAAGGATCACTCAGACAGGAAGTTAAGAGTCGTCTGATATATACTGTGTGTGTGTGTGTGTGGGTCTGTGTGTGTGTGTGTGTGTGTGGGTCTGTGTGTGTTCAGGATGTCACGGGCAGTGGTACAAAGTCGCCTGTTGGCAGAGCGCGGCGCTGGGCGAGGTGAGGACCCTCCCCTGCCCCTCCGCCCTCATTCATGTCTTTGGAAAAAGCGGTGAGTTTCAGCACAGACACACAAACACACACACACACACACACACACACACATAACCACACACACACAACCACAACCACAATCACACTGAAATATGACTGACATTAGATATTTATTTATCTCGGGAACGATTGAATTAGAAACTAAATATATCTAAACTAAAAGTAAAGAATGAATCGAAAAGTTTAAATAATAAATAATCAAAGTGTTTTTCTGATTTGTTCTGACCTTTGACCTTTGCCCTACGGCAGCCGCTTCCTTTCACGGCCGATTTCACGACCTCTCGTCTTTCACTGGACTCGTTCTGCATCGTCCATCATGTCCATCCCCTCGTGTCCGTCTCTCTCTGAACATCTGTCCTCACTGTCCGGCCGCTCTTTCATCCCTCCTGCTTCCCTTTCCTCTCCCGTCAGCCCCTCTTCCTCCTCGTCTTCCTCAACCTCCTCACCCTCCTCACCTTCCTCGTCCTACTCTTCCTCCTCGTCCTCCTCACCCCTCATCCTCCTCACCCCTCATCCTCCTCACCTTCCTCACCCTCCTCACCCTCCTCATCCTCCTCGTCCCCCTCGTCCTCCTCGTCCTCCTCACCTTCCTCACATTCCTCACCCTCCTCACCCTCCTCGTAATCCTTGTCCTCCTCGTCCTCCTCACCTTCCTCACCCTTCTCACCTTCCTCACCCTCTTCGTCCTCCTCGTCCTCCTCCTCGTCCTCCTCCATGTCCTCCTCGTCGTCCTCCTCACCCTCCTCACCCTCCTCACCCCTCGGCCTCCTAACCTTCCTCACCTTCCTCACCCTCCTCTACCTCCTCACCCTTTAGTCTGACTTTCTCTCTGATTCTTCTCTCACTTTTAAATATTAATTGATTTGGTGACAAGAGCAAAGTTCTTATTTTTCTGATTTTTAACAGATGCAATGTTTCATGAATACTAACGACAGAGAAACAGGTCGGAGAGTGTTTGTATATTTCAAGGACAAAAGGAATATTATAAATGATTTGCTCCTGACAAAATATTTAGAGAAATATAGAAAGAAACACAGAGACTTTATAAACAGGTTAAATATTCTTTCTCTGATAAATAATAAACAGTATAAAGGAAAGTTTTACAGTAACTGAATAAAAATCAACCCTCTGATAAGAATTTGAGTTCTGGATCCTGATCTGCACCAAGTGTCACTTTGTTCATCAGAGTCTCTGCTTCATTTCACAAAGTCTAGAAAATCGTCCCGTGATAAAACGACTTTCTCTTCCTCTCTCACCTTCTCTCCATCTCTCTCCTCCGTCTCTCTGCTCCATCACCACTGTCTCCGTCTCTTCCTGTTAATGGATCTCATTAATCACCGGTCGACATCTTGGCCGCCCGACCCTCTCTCTCCTTGTCTGTCAGTAATCGGCTGAACGCAGCAGAACCGACTGAGACCGTGAAATGTTCTCAGTGTGTCCGACTCCTCTGAACCTGACGTGGACACAGAGCCATTTCTATCCTGAGCTCAGCTGCTGCATCAGACCTGAATAATCCATCGAACTTACACTTCACCTGAAAGATGAACTGATACGAGTTGATGGTTGCAGGTCAAAGGTCAAGGTCACGGTGACCCCGTGTTTGCACAACACTCATACACTATCTATCTGCTCTAGGGCTTTTTGACTGTGTACTTATATGTTGACTACTTGTATTGCTCGAGTACTTACATATTGTGTACTTGTTAATTGTGTTACTTTGTGTTTGTTTGTTTGTCGTTGGTCCTGGAGAGCAGATCCCTCCCCTGTGGTTTGATTTATGAGAATAAGCGTGTCTGCCTCTGACACACTGTCTCTGTGCGTCTGTCAGGAAACCTCAGCAGGAACTGCACCGAGCGCGGCTGGTCGGACGTCTACCCCCTCATCTTCCTCGCCTGCGGCTCCACCAGCGACGAAGACGATCCCAGTGAGGTGAGTCGGGCTCTGGGCTCCTGCAGGTTTACTGGTGAGAGCTCGCTGATGGGGAGCTAGATCGTCTGATCTGAGGTCAGTGTTCGGTTTTACATCCCCTGTGCTGCTGACGTCTGCAGCTCTGATGGTGCAGCAGCAGCAGAGGAAGCTGCAGAATGCAACCACTTCTTATTCTGGTGGTTTTAGACCTGCAGGAAACAACAGATCATGAATGACGGCTTCCTCCAGAGACTGGGGGTAATGGTTTCCACTGGTTCAGATTGTTGTGATCGTAATTCTCTGATCAAACCTTTTCCTCTTAATCTCATTCAAGATGAATCGAGCAGGTTGAACTTCTTCTGTCTTTAAAAATAAAACTAAAGATGAAGGAACACGAAGCAAAGTGCAGCTTCTCACTTCATCTGTCACAGATGTAACAACCAGTACACAACCAGTACACAACCAGTAAGAGACCAGCACCGCTCGACTGGACCTCGGGCCAATCACACGACTTTCTCTTCTTCTAAAAATAACTCAGACCTCCGTGAAACCTGTGTCTCTCCTTCATCAAGTCCTCAGTGTGTTTGTGTGTGTGTGTCTGTGTGTGTGTAATGTGTGAGTCTGTATAAATCTACAGATTCCTACACGGTGAAAAGGTTCAAGCAGATGACAACATATTTATCTCATCTGTCTGTATCGTAGAGGATTTATATTTTATTATATTATAATGTCAACAAGGATTTCATCTATCTTTCAAAATGGACATGTCACAATGAGACAAATAAATAAAAAGATTTAATTCAACAAATAATAAAATAGAAAAGAGTAGAAAGCTTTTGCATCCTCCAGAGTTTAGAATAAAACTTAAAATCTATAAATCAAAATGCAGCTTCTTTGATCTATTTATACGAGTTAAATTATGAACCTGTTCCTGACCTGAAAGTATTATTCTCATTCCAAACATCAGTATTAATCCAGTCATGTAGTAAATGTTTGGTTTTATGCATCTGAAGCTTCTTTCAAGCTAAAAGCAGAAAAACACTAAACCTGGATCTGTCACTCTGATCCGTATCTGCAGCTGAATTATTAATTTCATTTCTTTCCTGATGCAACACACTCTGTTCTCATATCTGCTCGTGTCGGAGGTGAACTGGAGCTTTTTGGTTGCGTCTCTGCAGCAGTGACGAGGATCTGACCCTGGAGCTGCGGCTCGTCACCACCTCTTCTCAGAAACCCTAACCACTGTCACACACACTGATGTGAGAGTGTGTGTAGACGTGTGTGTCGCCCTGAGGCGTCCTGTGTGATGCCACAGAGGTTTGTCTTTGACCTTTTGCCCGATGGAGCGGTTGCCTTTCAGGAGCCTGAGGTTTAGGCTGAGCAATTAATTATTGCTCGTTTAATTCTGTAAACGAGAAGGAAGTGAAAGTGTTTCCTCGTGTTTGTGGGAATCACAAACTCTAGAACTGATTCTGAAAAATCACAAATGTTGGAGAAACAGTGAAAAGCAGGAGAAGGCTGTTTTTGTCAGGGACTAGTTTCTGCGGCGGATTAATGTTTATCCTCTGAGGCTCGTCTCCTGTTCAACTCAACATCTGGAACTTTCAGCGAGCGTCCAGAACACATCTGTTTGTTTTCCTCTGAAGAGTTTCTTTTTTTAACATCTGTCACTTCTCTGTTTACTGAGAGTCTCTCTCTCTCTCTCTCTGTGTAAACACCACCGACCGGCTGACGGAGACATTCTGACAAAAAATGTGTTTAATACTAAAGTAAACTAATAAAAGGTCAAAACTATTTTTGGTTGACGAGCTGCTTATAAACAAAATATGATTTTTATTTATGTGTAATCATTTCACAATTGGCTCTAAATATAAGCTTCAAATGTGATACTGTCAAATTTTAAACTTTTGTCACTTGTGAACTGCTTTTCCATCTCTTACACCCTAAAACCACTTCTTATCAAATATACAGACATTTTTATAATGTCGAGCTGCAGCGGACGTCTCAGTTGTTTTTGATGAAAGGAGCATTTGGAAGTTTCTCTGGCCTCGGTTGCGTGTGGAGTCTCCAGCTGTTTCCAGTCCACAGGTCCAGGATCTGCTCCGTTTCCTCCGTCTGTCGTTCTTAACCACAAAGTTTAAAACGGCAGCGAACACGAAGCTGAAGCACGAAGATAAATAAGAAAGAATGGAGAACAAAAGTGATAAATACTGAACACACACGTGATCTGTGTGTCACACAACAGGAAGATGAACTTTCACACACACACACACACACACACACACACACACACACACACACACACACACACACAGCGGCCTGGTGATGCTCTGCAGATTGTCAGGTGTGAGGTTCTCTCTCTCTCTCTCTGCTTCTGTTTGTTTCCTGTTGAAGAGACGGGAGAGAGGTTTTCCATCATGGAAACATTCAGCTGAGACCAGACGTCACCGCTGGCCCCCACACTCACACACACAGACTCACACACACTACTACACACACATCACAGACGAGGAGGAAGTGTCCTCTTCCTCCTCATCTTCATCGTTTCAAATCAATCTCACCACGAGACACCGAGTGATCGAGACAAAATGGCTCCAAGCATCTGACGCAGACGGGACTTATTCAGGACCGGATCGATGTCTGGTTGAGCTCAGGGATCGTTTGTGTTTGTTGTTGATTCTTTATCAAGTTGTCAGTGAATCCTTTTGTGTTGGAAACGTGTGAAACAACAGAAAAGGTCTGTTGCTGTTTCCACATCAGTGACTCTCTCCCTTCAGATGTTTAGTTTTGACTCAAAATCCCCAAAGAGAGAAAGGAACATTCTCACGTTTGAGAATCTGGATATTCATATCATTTTTACATTGAACTCAGATTTCACGTCCAGATAATGAGTCGTTCCTCAAACCTCCTCTGAGCCTGTGAGTCTTCTCTGTTGTGACAGCAGCTGTTGTTTCCTTCAGTCTTCAGGATTCTGGGATCTGTTCCGAGCACTCGACTCTTCTTCAGAGCTTCTCAGTCGTTGACTCTCTTCATGTTGTTTGACTTGATTCTTGCACTGATGGTAGAAGATGTTGTTTCTGAGGTGAAGTCGTTTTCTGATCCATTTCAGACTTTTCACACCGAACCCTGAGATGGAAGTTGATCCTCTTCCAGGGACGAGGTCCTGGTTTTGTCTTGACTGGTCTGGATCCTTCTCCTGTTCAGGGTTGTTCTATCTCTCTGTCCCGTTCTCTCTCCTCCATGTTTACCTGGATCCATGTTGAGAGGAAGAACAAAACCTCCTCCAGTTGATAACAAATAACGTGAAGAGGAAGGAAGGGAACAAATCCTGCATCGCCCCCGGATCTGGATCCAAGTCCCTCCTTCGTCCATGAGCCACTCAAACACAGAATGTCATGGAAATTGGTTTTATATATTATATCATTAGTTGTTGGTGTGTTATCCTTGGAAAATTATCTTTCTGCAATCAGCTCCACTCAGAGTGCTGTATATTTTTAATACACTTTCACAAACATGAATATGATCCAGTGAGGATTCATGTTCCCCTCGCCCCGGCCCTCCACAGACGTCCCTCCACAGACGTCCCTCCTCGTTGAGATCCCGGCTGCACGAAGCCGCTCAGACTAAAGTTCAACATCGCCCCCAGTCCCCCGCTGTCGGCGAGAAAGACGGAAAGGGCGAGCGAGCCAGGGTTGATGGTCGGAGGTGTGTTTGGCTCAGCGGGTCGTCGGCTCCCAGGCGGGAGGCCTGAGAATCAGCCGGAGGAATGA
Source organism: Platichthys flesus (assembly GCF_949316205.1). Classification (NCBI taxonomy): domain Eukaryota; kingdom Metazoa; phylum Chordata; class Actinopteri; order Pleuronectiformes; family Pleuronectidae; genus Platichthys; species Platichthys flesus. The sequence continues at coordinate 1,517,202 of NC_084965.1, forward strand.
GGAGCTGCTGCCAGGCGGTGACGCTCCGTGTACACGCTCACAGATTTGTCCACATGTGAACAGACGGAGGGAGACTCCCTGACAACGTTTGGGCCGAGTGGAAACAGTCGAGATTCTTCACATGAAACATTTCTGGTTTTTATCGGCTCTTATCTCTGATTTAACGTCTGTGTTTCTGTCAAATAATCATAATTCAGAAACATGTGATCTGAAATGTGAAGGGTTGAACTGAAAGAACAAGTGAGGAGGTTGGAACTTTGTCAGACGGAGGAAAAGAGAAAGAAGAAGAGAAGAATGACAAAACAAGAACTGAATGATGTAATTCCTGAGAGTGTGTGTGTATATATATATTTATGTGTGTGTGTGTGTGCGTGTATGGTTCATGGCCAAGTGATGTGTCAAACATGGAGAATGTTGTTTATAAAAGATGAGAGCGATGAACGCCAGGCACCACTCTCTCACACACACACACACACACACACACACACACACACACACACACACACACACACACACACACACACACACACACACAGATCCGCCCCCGTGTGTCAGTTCTGAAGAGTCTGTTTTGACATGGACCAGATCCTCATCCTGATCTTACTCCACTCTTATTGTGAAAGAGCCGCTTACCAGGAACTTCACTGTGAGAAGTTTCTGCTGCTAAAAAGAGAAACTACAAATTAAGGTGATCTCTTGGCTCCACCCCTTTTTATTGTCGCTTTAATTGTCTTTTCAAGGAGCTAAATTCCAAAGATATTAATTTATGATCCTAAGCGACAAACAAACAAAAACAAAAGTAACAGAATAAATGTGTCTGTGTTTGTAAAGTCAAATGATTTAATGAACATTGGATTTCACGGCTTCTCTCATGAAGGTTTTGATCCTGAAGAGTCAGCTCCACGTTCATGAGGAAGATGAAGAAAGAACCTTCATCTTCCTCATCACTGGTTTGTTTGTGTGTCCAGCTGGTTTTCTACAGGATGGTGAGGATCCTGTCGACTCTGGGCCACAGCCTGTCGCTCATCACGCTGCTCACCAGCACCGTCATCATCTGCTTATTCAGGTAAACACACACACACACAATCCCACAGACACACACACACATACACAATCCCACAGACACACACACACACACACACACTAAGATAAACTGTTAAGATGAAGGTCAACAGAGAAGCTCTGACATTTGGTGAAATAAGAATCTGACTGAATCTCCAACCTCACACTTTAAAAGTGACTCTGAAGATTCATGCTAAGTTGGATCCATTAACACAGGATATATACTATAAACATAAGATCTCACACACACACACACACACACACACAGACACACACTCACATACTCAGCACTCCGGGTGATAACAGTTTGTTGCAGCTCCGTCTGGATCGAGTCCATTTGTTCCCTCGGCTGTCGGTGTGTTTAGATACCTCGTCCCTCACTGGCTTCACACTCTGACACGTCTATAAACACACTGCTCAGCGTGTTTGTGTCTGTGTGTGTGTCTGTGTGTGTCTGTGTGTATGTGCAGGAGGCTGCACTGCATGAGGAACTACATCCATCTGAACCTGTTTGTGTCCTTCATGCTGCGAGCCGTGGCCGTGCTGGCCAAAGACGCTCTGCTCTTCTCAGATGATGAAAACACCGACTGCAGCACGCAGCCGTCACTGGTAAACACACACACACACACACACACACACACACAAACGTAAATATCTTTATTTACAAACCTGAGAGAAGCTCATGCTGTTTGTCCTGAGGATCCTCATCCGTGTGTTTTTCCTGGAACATCATCCTTTAGTTTTAAATAAACCCAATAAACCTTTAAGATGAGACTCATCCAGAGTAAATAATAATTAATGACTCGTCAAAACGTCTCCTATCTGTTCGATGAGTCATGTTCTGGGGACTTTGAGAGAAAGTTGTCATCTCATTTCTCTTTTTATTTTGGTCCACGTCCTGTCCATTAACATGGAGGAGGCACTTTATAAAGTTGTCATATCGTCCGTCTCTGACAGTCGTTGGTTTAAAATCCATCATGTTACAGTTTATATACATGTCACTTCAGTCTGATGCCTTAAACCTGGACTCTAGAGCCCCCTGGTGGTCACTTATAGTATATCATTGAAGTCTGCAGGAAGCAAACACACAAAAAGATGCACAACAAAATGTGGTGTTTTATTGTGACATTTAGTTTTATTGTAGAACCGTTGCAGCAAGAATGAAGTGATCATTGTTGTTGTTGTTTTTGTTGTTGTTGCTGTGTTGTTGTTGTAGGTGGGCTGTAAATCCAGTCTGGTCTTCTTCAACTACTTCATCATGGCGAACTTCTTCTGGCTGCTGGTGGAGGGTCTGTACCTGCACACGCTGCTGCTCATCATCCACACCTGCTCCACCCGGCTGTCGGTCTACATGCTCATCGGCTGGGGTCGGCTGCTCCTTCATCCTCCGACTCCTTCACAGACACACACTCGGTTTCTGTGTTTCTGTTGAACTCGTGAGATCCTCCGACTCACACGCAGGTCGTTTCTCTCTCTCTCTCTCTCTCTCTCTCTCCCTCTCTCTCTCTCTCTCTCTCTCAGGAATCCCGTTTGTCTTCATGGTGGCGTGGGTCGTGTGTCGGATCACTCTGGAGGACACCAGGTCAGTCCTCACCTCCCGATCTGATGGAACTTTAAAACAAAGCTATCACAGCTTTTTCCTTTTTAACTTTGAATAACGAGTTTAAGGTCAATAATCACTGGTTTGTCTTCAGGTGCTGGGAAACGAATGAAAACCCCATTCCCAACAGACTCATGAACTGGCCCATCATGGCGTCTGTCATTGTGAGTTCCAGCCGCTGGTCACCTGGTCAACACACAACTTCCTCAGGCCCTCGACAACACACGTGATTAGAGTGAACCTGATGAGGAGCCAGTTGGGGCTTAACAATTCTCCGTTAAACACTTTTCAGTTTTGAATCCTCTGATTTTGATTCTCTGCTTAGATTTCTTAAAACAGCTCTGGAAAAAAGATAAGAGACCACTTCAGATTGGTCCTAAATCTGGATCTGAAATATGGAAATATGGAATTTGGAAGAAATGTTGTCGTAGTTTAAAGAAAATGTTAGTTTCATTTCAAATAGTGAAACCAGAGGGACTCATAAATCTTATCTTCCTGCTTCGTGTTTCTTCAACTCAAGATCAACTTCGTGTTGTTCATCAGCATCATTCGGATCCTGGTGCAGAAGCTGCGCTGCACGGACGTGGGAGGAAACGAGCAGTCACAGTACAGGTATGGTCTGACCTCTGACCTTTCTGTTACCTTATTATACCAGTGTCCCTTATAGCAGCCAGATTCACATCCTCCGAAAGGGTCATCAAAAACAGCTGGTTGTGTTTCTATACTTTGGTTTTAAATCTCCACAACAGAAAACAAGCCAAACAAATCAAACGTAGATGAATCCCCTGTGTGCAGTGAGTGTGTAGCTGTGTGTGTCTGTGGCTGTTTCACCAGACGCCTGGCGAAGTCCACCCTGCTGCTGATCCCTCTGTTCGGGATGAACTACATGGTGTTCGTCTACCTGATGGAGCCCCCGACCAAAAGCATGAACCGCATCAAGATCTTCTTCGACCTCGGCCTCGGATCCTTCCAGGTAGCGTGTGATGTGTTTCTAGATCTCACAGTGACCACAGCTTGTAGACCAGGACCTCGAGTGCATCATTACAAAGTGTTATTAAATCTCTAAACGTTGTGTGTTTGTGTGATTCAGGGTCTGATCGTGGCCGTCCTGTACTGCTTCCTGAACAGCGAGGTGAGTCTCCACACGTCCACACATTAACCTCATGATTCTCTGTCTCACAGACTTTTATCTTAACTTTGATTTGTGTACAATCAGGTCCAGAGCGAGCTGAGGAGGACGTGGGGGGGCGTGTCCCTTAAGCAGTGGGTGGGGCGGGACTACAGGCCGCACGCCGCGTCAGTCGGCCGGAACGGCACCGAGAGCTCCGCCCAGTTTCCCAGAAGCTCCCGCGCCCAGTCCATCCTGCAGACGGAGACCACCGTCCTCTGACCAGACGGAGACTCGAGGTCTGGACAGTGAAGCCACTGCAGAAGTGCCTGAAACCTGTATTCTCCCTAGTGGCCAGCAGGGGGCGACTCCACTTGATGCAAAAAGATGTTTCTGTAGAGATTAATGTCTCGATCTCTGGTTTCAAGTCTTCAACACAACTGAGGTTCATTTTATAAATTATGGTCCATTTAGAGTCAGATAGACCAAAGACCACGGTACGCAGTGGGGCGCAGGGTGATTGACAGCTAGTACCGTCCAATGGGTGCAGGTGGCAGGTGGAGGCGGGCTTGCAGCTCTCAAACCAACAGGTGGCGACGAGGGACGAGGACGAGGACGTCTTTTTGTTTTTAAACTCTCAGAACTCGTATTCAAAGAGACGCAGGACACACAGAGACTTTCACCTGCGTCTCAACCTGTGACTCACAGACGCTTCTGAGGAGAAAGACTTTTTCACCCTGGATTTTTCTGATTTCCCAGATTTCACAGTCCTTCGAACTGTTCCTGATGGAATCCCGTGGAGCAGAAAATGTACTCTCCCTCTATAATTTGATATTATTTCTGATATTCCTACATATTCTCTGTCATTTAAAAGTATTCCTCAGTCCCGGCTGAATGTATCACCTGCTGGTAACTTGCTCTGAAGTCTTTGTGTTAATGTCACTAAACATGTTACACAACTACATTTAAACTTTTTTAATCTTCAAAACAAATAGAATTAAACCCCAATTATTAAAAGCAAGCCATAAAGAATTGATGTAATAGAAATATGTTGTTTAATCACATTTATAACAAAGATATTACATAATGTGTTGGTGGAGAATCACAGATTTTGACAATCATAATTATAATATTAGTTTTAGTTTTTCTGGGCCCAGGGAAGCTGAGTATTTGTAATTATTCTTTTTACTTGTGGCCGATTCAAGTTAAGGATCTCACTTGTTTTCGTTTTCAACCCAATTATTGTACATTTAAATCCTTTTTACGAGTCTAAATTAAAAAAAAAAGAAGATTCTATAAAAACCTTTAAACCACCACAGAGATCTGGTCTGGAGGTCTGGCCGACCTCCTCGATGTCCACTGGGATGATGAAGAGCAGATTCATGTGGGAGGTGAGGGAACGTGTTACTGGGGCTCACGTGAGTCTGCAGAGTCCATGTTGTTGTTCATGTCTCTGAATACGGGCCAAATCCAAGTTCTTAAAAAAATATGTTATGTTCTGTATCTTAAACTATAATAAATTACTATAATTCGCTGCAGGTTTCATTAAAAAGCGAAGTGATGATGTGTGAGATTCACTGATCAGACATCAGATTTATAACAGACACTGAACATCTCAATCAAAGGGACTCGGGGGGGACAGCAGTGTTTCAGGTTCACTTGAAGCCAAAAGAAGAAAACAATCAAAGTAAACATCGCCTTGAACATTTTATATCATTTGTGTTTTTTGTTTTTTTAAATCTTTAAGTACCATGATGTTGATTTCTGTGTGTATGTTCCTGAGCATCAATGTCATTTATAAGCTTTGGAATACAACTGTTAACCTGTGATTTCATTTATTTTAAAAGCTTTTATTGTGAAGGCTGAGTCATGTTTGTGTTTTTGTTATTGGGACGATCATTTAATATATAAACAATAAATCACAAACATTGTAAGAGCGTAGCAGACGAAGCTGAGACACTGAAGAAAGAACAACAGAGAGAAATGAGTTCTACAGACCGGTTCTGGTTTCGTTTAACTCATCTCTCCTGTTTATCTGCACTCGACAGTTCACACTGACCCGTGCTTCCAGAGGTCAGAGGTCAATGAGGAAGAGAGCATCTTGTTCCACTGGTAAACAGAAGAGATCAAACTTCGGGGTGAAACCAATTCACCGCTGAGCGACTCTCTCTGTCCTACTGGGAGTGCTGGTATTGATTTAGGATTGGAGAAGTGGTTCTTCGCTCAGGTTGGAGTTTACAGAGCATTTTTAAAGAGGTCGGCTAAAAAGGTGAAAGTCAGTCGCCGAGCCAAAGACAAGTGAGAGTGATGCCCTGGAAAACCTGATTGGTGAAGAGGAAGATGATAGAAAAGCAGAACACCAACCCAGGGAGGAAGAGGATTCTCCGGGGATATTTTAACATCACAATTTTAAAAAGATCTCAGCTAAAAAAAAATTCTCTCAGTTAAATGAAGGAATAAAGTTCAAGATGCTAGCAGGGAGCTAGCTAATGCGGCTAAAGCTTTAGCTAAGCTATGAACAAACGCACCGTAAGTTCACTTGTGTCTGAAGTCATGTTAAGTGGTTTTAAATGTTTATTTAATTCAATTTAAGAATTTGTTATAGCTAATATTAACACGTGTTATTGGTGTTAATATTAATGAGTTTTTGTATTGTTAGTTTAGTCATACTTTTAAGAGATAAGATAAAACTTTATTGATCCACACGCTGGAGACATTCAGTTGCTACAGCAGCTGGTCGGACTGACAAGAGAATAAAACATATTTTAAAGAAAGTTAATAGAATAAGTATGTTTATCATAAACACCTTTCGCTGTAGTAGTTTATAAAGAAAAGTTATAAAGTGAAGTGCTGTGGCACAGGATGATGTCACAAGCAGGTCGAGAAACAGTTTGTTGTTAAATATATTGTGACAGTTTAAAAAGTTAAGCTAAGATCCACTGAGTCTCATTTTCTGCTCAGGATTAAAGAACAAATATTTTATTATTGAAATATTGTTTTTCTAAACCAGTAGAAGAAACTCTTTTCATTTTCCTTTCTGCCACTGGAAGTAGAAAATGGAGAACTTACGAACCACAGTGAATGTTTCAGTTCAGTTTTTGCTGTTGCTTCATCCCAGTACGTGTGACCAGCTGACACTGGTGCACCATTGATAATATCTCTGTCTTAGTCACCCTGAGCAGGAGGACGATGGACAGGATCCTCGTGGACATTTCAAACGACAGACTGACCCTGATGTCATGTTTCATTCATCTGGATAAAAACTGAGGCTCACAGGCTGAAGGAATGAAGTCAGAGGAGAAACCAGTTCACAGGTGCAACATTTATTTCTGACCAACGTTTTCAAGAGTTGCACTGTCACAAGCTTTAAAATCAATAAATAATCCTAAACAGTTCAATTTCATAAATACATTTGTGCTCTCTATCAGTATAAGCACATGACAATATTCATAGTGTTGTTTACAGTAACTTGTGAATACAAATTCTAATAAATACATCACTTCTTTCTTCTTTCAGCAATGGTCAATTAAATTAAACTAATAAATAGTTCCGGTCATAAAAACCTATTAAAAGAAACTAATAGAACAGTACTGTGCTTTTCAAGTGCTTTTTGTTTTAAAACATTTAGTTTACAGCAGTGTTGAGGCCAGAGGCGGTGACTTCTAGACGAAGGTCCTTGAAGGTGGAGGTGATGCTGCTCTACTGGTGGCTGCTGGAGGTGGAGGTTTCATCAGCAGGCATCTCAGATGTGGAGAAGATGGAGGGAAGAGCAGAGGAGGGGAGAGCAGAGGAGGGGAGAGAAGAGGAGGGAAGAGCAGAGGAGGGAGGAGGAGCAGAGGATGATGAAGGGGAGGCGCTGGATGTGATGATGGAGAGGAGGGACACCGTGGGAGGAAGAGTCGACTGAGCTTTTGCTTTCCTGTGAGACGGATGATAAAAAGTAGACCGTGAGGGATTTGAAGAAGTTATGAATGAGTGATGATAAACGTGAGAATGTGGATAAATGAACATCAATCAGAAACTCACATGAATTCTCTGATCTTAGGTAGAACCCACTTAGCGTTGAGGTAACTGCAGTAGAGACCCGACTTTGTCTGAAAACTGCAAGAATCACAAACATATTCAACATTAGAACTTTCCACACTCGGACTAGGTTAAGCAACACTTTGTAACTTTTGCAGAGCCACAGCGCCCCCTGCAGCCACATGTGGTTACTCCGCTTCCTGACCCAGAAGAGCTGCAGCTGCAACAAATCCACCAAACTCTCCATGATTCTTCATGTTTGAACAGATTCCTGCTGAATATTGGAGATAAACTCCAGTTTTTAATGACTTTAGAGTCTTTTTAACTGATCTGGGTTCAGCTTCACTCTTCAACTGGAGCTGAATGTGACTAGTTGAAGCCCTGAGTCAGTTCTTCTCACAGGAGATGGAACCCACTCACCAGAGTCACAGAGGACAGACTCTCAGGGTGAGAAGGGACTCACCCTGAGGGACTGGAAGAGAAACCTTCTCCATGCCACTAATCAAACTGCATCAAACAATTAAATCTTTATGAAATCCTACTCACATCACAGCTTTGACACATGGAGGGTTCGCCTGCTGCACCATGTATCCTGTGATGGGCTCAGTGATGGGATTTCTGTCGACCGTCTTGCAGCAGGTCGCCAGCTTCTGAGCTGAAGATGGATGAGAGAAGACCAGAGTTATCACAGGAGGACAAATCATCTGCAACATCCTGAAGCTTGTTTCTTGAAGACTCCGTCTTACCTGCCGACCCCGACTCCATCACAGCCACCAGGACGATGGCGACCAGTGCACTTCTCACCAGGTTTCCAGAGCTGATCATCTTTGATAAGTTAGAGTTGAGATTAATAAATACTGAACAGAGTGATTCGTTTTGTTCTGTCCTCTCCAGAGATCTTGGTGAACTGACAGACGTCTGAACACATCGGATATTTAAGACCTGGAAAAAGCAGAAGTGGTTAGTCATCTTTTCCAACTTGTTTCCATCGTCCCTCTTTTTTCTCAATGAATGACCAGCCGATTGTCACGAAATGACTGACAGGAAGCACTTTCATCATGAAAGTTAAGTCAAGGGTTTTCCAGTTTATCTGATTGCATGCATTGGTAATCGCTCAGCAGTCTGAGGTCATGGGCATGTTACAACTTGTTTCATCTGTAAGTTAAGTCTGACTCACTTCAAGGGTGTTTCATTTCTCAATAAGAATAAATAATGTTTAAGATATTTGACCCTCAAGGTGAATGTTTTCCTATCAAAGAGTTCAATTCAGTTTGGAGAATATATAACAACACACTCTTCTGTGAAGATAAACCAAAGCCTGTGAATCAATTCGACCTCGGCCTCGGATCCTTCCAGGTAGCGTGTGATGTGTTTCTAGATCTCACAGTGACCACAGCTTGTAGACCAGGACCTCGAGTGCATCATTACAAAGTGTTTTTAAATCTCTAAACGTTGTGTGTTTGTGTGTTTCAGGGTCTGATCGTGGCCGTCCTGTACTGCTTCCTGAACAGCGAGGTGAGTCTCCACACAGTGACACATTAACCTCATGATTCTCTGTCTCACAGACTTTTATCTTAACTTTGATTTGTGTACAATCAGGTCCAGAGCGAGCTGAGGAGGTCGTGGAGGGGCGTGTCCCTCAAGCAGTGGGTGGGGCGGGACTACAGGCCGCACGCCGCGTCGGTCGGTCGGAACGGCACCGAGAGCTCCACCCAGTTTCCCAGAAGCTCCCGCGCCCAGTCCATCCTGCAGACGGAGACCACCGTCCTCCGACCAGACGGAGACTCGAGGTCTGGACAGTGAAGCCACTGCAGAAGTGCCTGAAACCTGTATTCTCCCTAGTGGCCAGCAGGGGGCGACTCCTCTTGATGCAAAAAGATGTTTCTGTAGAAATTAATGTCTCGATCTCTGGTTTCAAGTCTTCAACACAACTGAGGTTCATTTTATAAATTATGGTCCATTTAGAGTCAGATAGACCAAAGAGCACGCAGTGGGGCGCAGGGTGATTGACAGCTAGTACCGTCCAATGGGTGCAGGTGGCAGGTGGAGGCGGGCTTGCAGCTCTCAAACCAACAGGTGGCGACGAGGGACGAGGACGTCTTTTTGTTTTTAAACTCTCAGAACTCGTATTCAAAGAGACGCCGGACACACAGAGACTTTCACCTGCATCTCAACCTGTGACTCACAGACGCTTCTGAGGAGAAAGACTTTTTCACCCTGGATTTTTCTGATTTCCCAGATTTCACAGTCCTTCGAACTGTTCCTGATGGAATCCCGTGGAGCAGAAAATGTACTCTCCCTCTATAATTTGATATTATTTCTGATATTCCTACATATTCTCTGTCATTTAAAAGTATTCCTCAGTCCCGGCTGAATGTATCACCTGCTGGTAACTTGCTCTGAAGTCTTTGTGTTAATGTCACTAAACATGTTACACAACTACATTTAAACTTTTTTAATCTTCAAAACAAATAGAATTAAACCCCAATTATTAAAAGCAAGCCATAAAGAAATGATGTAATAGAAATATGTTGTTTAATCACATTTATAACAAAGATATTACATAATGTGTTGGTGGAGAATCACAGATTTTGACAATCATAATTATAACATTAGTTTTAGTTTTTCTGGGCCCAGGGAAGCTGAGTATTTGTAATTATTCTTTTTACTTGTGGCCGATTCAAGTTAAGGATCTCACTTGTTTTCGTTTTCAACCCAATTATTGTACATTTAAATCCTTTTTACGAGTCTAAATTAAAAAAAAAAGAAGATTCTATAAAAACCTTTAAACCACCACAGAGATCTGGTCTGGAGGTCTGGCCGACCTCCTCGATGTCCACTGGGATGATGAAGAGCAGATTCATGTGGGAGGTGAGGGAACGTGTTACTGGGGCTCACGTGAGTCTGCAGAGTCCATGTTGTTGTTCATGTCTCTGAATACGGGCCAAATCCAAGTTCTTAAAAAAATATGTTATGTTCTGTATCTTAAACTATAATAAATTACTATAATTCGCTGCAGGTTTCATTAAAAAGCGAAGTGTAAACCTGTAATTTCATTTATTTTAAAAGCTTTTATTGTGAAGGCTGAGTCACGTTTGTGTTTTTGTTATTGGGACGATCATTTATTATATGAACAATAAAACCAAAACATTTGTGAGAATGAGGCAGACGAAGCTGAGACACTGAAGAAAGAACAACAGAGAGAAATGAGTTCTACAAACCAGTTCTGGTTTCGTTTAACTCATCTCTCCTGTTTATCTGCACTCGACAGTTCACACTGACCCGTGCTGCCAGAGGTCAGAGGTCAATGAGGAAGAGAGCATCTTGTTCCACTGGTAAACAGAAGAGAACAAACTCCGACTCTCTCTGTCCTACTGGGAGTGCTGGTATTGATTTAGGATTGGAGAAGTGGTTCTTCGCTCAGGTTGGAGTTTACAGAGCATTTTTAAAGAGGTCGGCTAAAAAGGTGAGAGTCAGTCGGCCGAGCCAAAGACAAGTGAGAGTGAAAACCTGATTGGTGAAGAGGAAGATGATAGAAAAGCAGAACACCAACCCAGGGAGGAAGAGGATTCTCCGGGGATATTTTAACATCACAATTTTAAAAAGATCTCAGCTACAAAAAAAATTCACTCAGCTAAATAAAGGAAGAAAGTTCAAGATGCTAGCAGGGAGCTAGCTAATGCGGCTAATGCTTTAGCTAAGCTATGAACTGTAAGTTCACTTCCTGGTGTCTGAAGTCATGATCATAGGTTTTAAATGTTTATTTAATTCAATTTAAGAATTTGTTATAGCTAATATTAACACGTGTTATTGGTGTTAATATTAATGAGTTTTTGTATTGTTAGTTTAGTCATACTTTTAAGAGATAAGATAAAACTTTATTGATCCACACGCTGGAGACATTCAGTTGCTACAGCAGCTGGTCGGACTGACAAGAGAATAAAACATATTTTAAAGAAAGTTAATAGAATAAGTATGTTTATCATAAACACCTTTCGCTGTAGTGGTTTATAAAGAAAAGTTATAAAGTGAAGTGCAGTGGCACAGGATGATGTCACAAGCAGGTCGAGAAACAGTTTGTTGTTAAATATATTGTGACAGTTTAAAAAGTTAAGCTAAGATCCACTGAGTCTCATTTTCTGCTCAGGATTAAAGAACAAATATTTTGTTATTGAAATATTATTTTTCTAAACCAGTAGAAGAAACTCTTTTCATTTTCCTTTCTGCCACTGGAAGTAGAAAATGGAGAACTTACGAACCACAGTGAATGTTTCAGTTCAGTTTTTGCTGTTGCTTCATCCCAGCACGTGTGACCAGCTGACACTGGTGCACCATTGATAATATCTCTGTCTTAGTCACCCTGAGCAGGAGGACGGTGGACAGGATCCTCGTGGACATTTCAAACGACGGACTGACCCTGATGTCATGTTTCATTCATCTGGATAAAAACTGAGGCTCACAGGCTGAAGGAATGAAGTCAGAGGAGAAACCAGTTCACAGGTGCAACATTTATTTCTGACCAACGTTTTCAAGAGTTGCACAGTCACAAGCTTTAAAATCAATAAATAATCCTAAACAGCTATATTTACTAAATACATTTGTGCTCTCTATCAGTATAAGCACATGACAATATTCATAGTGTTGTTTACAGTAACTTGTGAATACAAATTCTAATAAATACATCACTTCTTTCTTCTTTCAGCAATGGTCAATTAAATTAAACTAATAAATAGTTCCGGTCATAAAAACCTATTAAAAGAAACTAATAGAACAGTACTGTGCTTTTCAAGTGCTTTTTGTTTTAAAACATTTAGTTTACAGCAGTGTTGAGGCCAGAGGCGGTGACTTCTAGACGAAGGTCCTTGAAGGTGGAGGTGATGCTGCTCTACTGGTGGCTGCTGGAGGTGGAGGTTTCATCAGCAGGCATCTCAGATGTGGAGGAGATGGAGGGGAGAGCGGAGGAGGGGAGAGCGGAGGAGGGGAGGGAAGAGGAGGGAAGAGCAGAGGAGGGAAGAGTGGAGGAGGGAGGAGGAGCAGAGGATGATGAAGGGGAGGCGCTGGATGTGATGATGGAGAGGAGGGACACCGTGGGAGGAAGAGTCGACTGAGCTTTTGCTTTCCTGTGAGACGGATGATAAAAAGTAGACCGTGAGGGATTTGAAGAAGTTATGAATGAGTGATGATAAATGTGAGAATGTGGATAAATGAACAACAATCAGAAACTCACATGAATTCTCTGATCTTAGGTAGAACCCACTTAGCGTTGAGGTAACTGCAGTAGAGACCCGACTTTGTCTGAAAACTGCAAGAATCACAAACATATTCAACATTAGAACTTTCCACACTCGGACTAGGTTAAGCAACACTTTGTAACTTTTGCAGAGCCACAGCGCCCCCTGCAGCCACATGTGGTTACTCCGCTTCCTGACCCAGAAGAGCTGCAGCTGCAACAAATCCACCAAACTCTCCATGATTCTTCATGTTTGAACAGATTCCTGCTGAATATTGGAGATAAACTCCGGTTTTTAATGACTTTAGAGTCTTTTTAACTGATCTGGGTTCAGCTTCACTCTTCAACTGGAGCTGAATGTGACTAGTTGAAGCCCTGAGTCAGTTCTTCTCACAGGAGATGGAACCCACTCACCAGAGTCACAGAGGACAGACTCTCAGGGTGAGAAGGGACTCACCCTGAGGGACTGGAAGAGAAACCTTCTCCATGCCACTAATCAAACTGCATCAAACAATTAAATCTTTATGAAATCCTACTCACATCACAGCGTTGACACATGGGGGGTTCGCCTGCTGCACCATGTATCCTGTGATGGGCTCAGTGATGGGATTTCTGTTGACCGTCTTGCAGCAGGTCGCCAGCTTCTGAGCTGAAGATGGATGAGAGAAGACCAGAGTTATCACAGGAGGACAAATCATCTGCAACATCCTGAAGCTTGTTTCTTGAAGACTCCGTCTTACCTGCCGACCCCGACTCCACCACAGCCACCAGGACGATGGCGACCAGTGCACTTCTCACCAGGTTTCCAGAGCTGATCATCTTTGATAAGTTAGAGTTGAGATTAATAAATACTGAACAGAGTGATTCGTTTTGTTCTGTCCTCTCCAGAGATCTTGGTGAACTGACAGACATCTGAAAACATCGGATATTTAAGACCTGGAAAAAGCAGAAGTGGTTAGTCATCTTTTCCAACTTGTTTCCATCGTCCCTCTGTTTTCTCAATGAATGACCAGCCGATTGACGGGGGGGGGGGGGGGGGGGGGGTTTCCACGAATTGACTGACAGGAAGCACTTTCATCATGAACGTTAAGTCAAGGGTTTTCCAGTTTATCTGATTGCATGCATTGGTAATCGCTCAGCAGTCTGAGGTCATGGGCATGTTACAACTTGTTTCATCCGTAAGTTAAGTCTGTCTCACTTGAAGGGTGTTTCATTTCTCAATAAGAGATAGATATTTGACCCTCAAGGTGAATGTTTTCCTATCAAAGAGTTCAATTCAGTTTGAATAATATATAACAACACTTTATCTTCTGTGAAGTTAAACCAAAGCCTGTGAATCAACGAGCTCAGAGTCTGTTCCAAAACACATCTGGAGCAGTGAAGACAAGGCCTCAGTCGCACCAAATAAAATACGTCTTCTTTTATACTCTTCTTACTCCTCCTGATGTATTTTTATTGTTATGCAACAAATCTACACAACTATATACTGGGATATTCAAACCATAGACTGTAAATAAAGATGATTTAGGACGTGTCTCCTCTTTGTCCCAATATCCAGAAATGAAGCCAAAATATCATGGATACGAACGCTGCCATTTTGTGCAGCTGAATAAAACATTTAGAATATTTTTTCACTTTGATCTTCTCGTTCACTGGAATCCGAGGAGCACACGGCAGTAAGGCGGTGGTCTAGTGGCAGAAACTTGGACTATGGGCAGAGAAGGTCTCTGGTTCGTCTCTGGTTCGACTCCACGGAGAAACAACAAAAAGATTAACCTGGATTGATCTGTCCATGAATCCAAGAGGATTATCCCTACCCTGTCTAGTACCCCTGAGCAAGGCACCTTACTCCCCCAACATCTGCTCCCCGAGCGCCGTACATGGTCGCTCACTGCTCTGTGTGTCCTGCACCAGATGGGTCAAAAGCAGAGATTAAAGGTCCCTACCTGCGTGAGTGTGCCTCTGCATGTCTGTGCATGTGTTTGGGACGAATAAATGCATCTTAATCTTAATCTTAACGGTCCAGTCACCAGCTCACACACATGTCCCACAGACAGTGAACTGAACAGTGTGGGCATCAGAGACTGGGACTTCCAAGAAGAGCTGATGTGAGGCCGAATGGTGACAATGTGTTTCGATCAGAATTAGAGGAAGGAAGCAGGAGATGACAGGATGACACCGGGTCAGAAGCAGAAGCATCCTCATTCTTTCAGTTTTTGTTTTCTCAAAATATCAAACTGCAAAAGCAAAGGTGTCTTTGTTCACATCCATAAAATCAATGGAAGGCTTTTGGATCCTTTCAGAATTTGCTGGAAGCCGGAAAGCTGCTGAAGCACAGTTTGATCCAAGGAGAGTTTGACAAAGCGCCTTTGACATTTATGTTTAGTTTAGTGTGTAAAAGAGGAAAGGATCATGTGTCACTCGTACACATCTCCATCCATCAGGAGTCCCTCTCAACCAGAACAAGTCAGTGGGATAGGAAACGACCTGTCCCATCTGCTAACATGGAGGTTTGTGGCCTACACAGGGGCCAACCATCAGGGTGCGATGGAGACACTTTGTCTTCACGTCTGGGAGCCGTCATGTCGTCCATCTACGGTTCAATATGATATATGATATGATATCTTTAAACGTATTTCAGGGTTTAGGGTGGGGGTGATGGAGCAGGATCTCCTTGTGCCCATGTGGGTCTCCTCAAGGAGCTTCTCCTCAATGGTCTATGGCCGGTGCAGCATCACAGGGCCAAAGACCTCCAGTGGATCTTTTCCAAGAAACCCGTCGTCATCATCTCTGTGGAATATATCGGAGCAGAGAGTTTCGGGTTGAACTGGTAGTTTGAGGATTCCCCATCATAGAAGAATCAAACTGTAACTCAAAGCAGAGAAGTTTGTTTGTCTCTTAACCTCTAAGAATTAACTAATTCACCTAAATTCAACAGTTTTCTCTGCTCTTCACATTCCAGTGAGGAGCACTGGTTTCCAGCTTCTCCCACCAGGTTGGATTTGAGGCTCAGCACTTAGAGGAACAGAGGCTGAGCGGATGAGTGGCCACAAATTGAGATAAAATTCCCCACTGAGACTGTTAAGATTAAAATAAACCAGACTTCCTTCCTACTTTCCTTTTTCTCTGCTTGCAACACACCGGGTGTTTTAACCAGAGCTTCTCGTGCAGTCAGCAGTTTCTTACAGTTTCCCACTGAAGGAAAAACCTTAAAAAAGCCAAATTAGATTTCTGTGTGAAAGATTTCTGTCTAGTGTAAGCAAAGAGCTGAAGACAGAGCAGCAGCTGCATTCTTCTAATTCCAACCTTTTGAAATGATGTGTGCTTATGTCACTAAACATTTTAAAACCTCTGGTAACAGCACAAGAGATTTCTAACTGGTTTGCTCTGTTGCTGCATTTCACAGCTCCGTGCAGTTCTTTATTCTGTGTGCTCACTCTTCCATAAAGTTGTAACCGTCCACACAGACACCCAGACCTCCAGTAGTTAGAATCCTGCTAACTCCCAGACGGACAAACTAAAACACCTCTTTGTTAGTACAGGAGGTGGTGGTCTAGTGGCAGAAACTTGGACTATGGGCAGAGAAGGTCTCTGGTTCGACTCCACGGAGAGACAACAAAAAGACGAACCTGCATTGATCTGCCGAAAATCCAAGAGTCTCCCTACCCTGTCTAGTGCCCCTGAGCAAGGCACCTTGCTCCCCGAGCGCCATACATGGTCGCTCACTGCTCTGCGTGTCCTGCACCAGATGGGTCAAAAGCAGAAGTTACATTTCCCTACCTGCATGAGTGTGTCTGTGCATCTGTTTGGGACTAATAAATGCATTTTAATCTTAATTCAACTTCTCAGATAAATAAATGGACAGAAAGCTGGAATGATGAATAACGATTGTGATGAACTGTCAGTTTACGATGGAAACTATGTGACTTCATGGTTTCCATGCGTGAGGGTGAATGGTGTTTCCTTGAAACCGCCCGCCCCCCCCCCTCCCTCCGGTGAAACAACGATACAAGAAAAGAGGAAGCAAATACGCTGATTAAGACACTTTTGGAAGTATGACTGGGTCATGTGCCACACTGATCACCACCCAGGGTCTTATTCACACTTCCACCAGTGAAGACGTTATGGCCCATCATGCTGTGTCATGCTCTGCGGCTCTGGACCTGGTGACAGGATGGTCAGGTTTGTTGGTTTCACACCAGATGTAAGGGAAACTCATCTGCAGCTCGTGAACCGGGGACAGGTTGACGGACACTTTACTGCAGACGTCAACCTTCTCCACACTTTTCACTGCTGATACAGGTCGACAGCCAGAAAGAGAGAAATCCTCCCTCCCTCATGACACAGTCTGAATCAGAGGGTGGAGGGAGAAAGGAAGTGACATCACACCGGCTCATGTCTCTGATGAGTTACCGTCCACCACTGACAGCAGGGATGATGACTGAAGTCAATAAAATGAATTTATGTTAAATCTAAATTAATAAAAGTTTCTACAAGAACATGGTGGATTTAATTCCTCTTCATTTTCTTCACACAGGAACAAGCTCTGCTGATCATTTCCATGTGAAGCTCTGGGTAACTTGATTTAAGAGATGTTGCGTAAATAGTTTATGGTTATTAGTTATTCCTTTTCATCAAGTGAAATCTTTGAGCTTTGTGTTTTCACAAGAGGAAACAGGTTTTTATCATAAATAACATGATGGGTTTGAGTTGAAGTATCTGTCATCAGATCAGAATCATAATGAAAACAAAAGCTTTGTCATCAGCATCTGAATCTTCGTGTCAGACAGACAATGTTAAACACAGAGAATAGTTATAGATGCGATGTTAACCTTAAACGTTTCATGACTCTTGGTCTCCCCCTGGAGGTTAAAGTGAGGACTGACGTGTCTGAGACGCACAGAATCTGTTAAAACAATAATTGTCCCTGTAAAGATGAGACGGAGACAAGTCAGTTGATTGGTTGTCTCCACTTTGTCTCCATCTAGTGATCAAAAACAGAACCTGCAGCCAACCTGCCTTGCTTTAGGAAATAAACTCAAGGACTAAAAGTTAGAGCTTGGCAATGAAACAATATCAATCAGTAAGTTTCATGAATAGGATAGCAATATACATATCGATATGTTTTGCTGTGAGGATTGAGGAGTTATGACAAACAATTGATTGACCTGAGATTTGTAAAAATGTGTTAAAAGTGTTTTCTGTCGATAAAGAAAAGTTTAAAAGCACAACTTTCCCTCAGGAGCAATAATCCGTCTTTAAACTTGATACAAATAAAGTAATATTTAACATCTATCCTGGTACTTATTGATATCGATGAATTTGAGCATTGATATCTTGACATAATTTATTTGACATCTCACCCATTGAACAGAATCAAAATTGATTTATAAGTGAAATCTGTCTAAATATGGTTTTGTTTTGTTTACAGAAGTGTCACAGCATTCACTCAATATCTCGGTGGAAGGAAATCCCGAGTTCATGCAGTGAATCACCTCCTCACTGGGAAGTCTGGGACAGACCCGGACGCTGCAGGTTTTGAAACAATGAGTCATTTGTATTTTTATTCTCATAATTGTTGATGATTTATTCAAGAATCCAAAAAAATGTCATTCCAGGTTCAAAAAGTACAACTCATTTGTGTAACTTGCGGCTTTACTGCCAAATAAATACTTTTAGTGGTATATAAAATTAAATACAAAAATATGTATAATTTTAAATAGTCAATAGAGTAAACAGCATAAATAATAAATCAGCTCCACAGTGTTGCTCCGTCATTGTCATCATCGGCGAGAAATACGTGAACGGCACGGAATCTGCAATGTAGAGGAGAGGAAACAGGAAAGCATAATTAGATAAGTCTGAAAAAAATCAGGAAATGCTTGATCATCTGTTGTAATGATAAACTGAACTCTTTTATTTATAGCTTCTTTTAATTCCACTCGTTTTCTACCCATTTAAAGAGAAGCATGTGTACAGCTCTATAGAATACAAGGGATATCCACCATCTTAGTAATTATCTCTGTAACACCACTGTTTAAAGATACTGTTAAAGATAATGTAGTACACGTGAAAGTTAATATTAGTAAAATGTGCATACTTCATATAAGTACATGACTGATATTAACAGATAGATATAATTTCATGTTATAGTTGTTTGCTGAGGAGCTAATTTCATTGCGTTATTCACTGTTGCTTAGTTTGTAATATATAACATAATTTATATCTAGGTCCTAATGAAACCTGACATAGTTTAGTTTAGTTGAAAACTGTTTTGATTCTCCAGACCTAAACAAATACTCTCAATGTACTGATGAATATCAGATTGTTTTACTGAATAAACTCATCTGCACATTCACTGTTAATGATGTTTTAATGTGTGATTCTTACCTTTTTATCGCGTACAAAGTTTTTGGGTTTGATGCACGACCAGTTTCCTGTCATTTTGATTTTAACCCTACAGAAAGGAAACAAATGCACAAAACAATTAGACATGCAGCTGGCACGTTGAGACATTTTACAGCTTAGTTGTTGCAAGATCACGAGAGTTGAGAATCATTCAAACAGTCATGGTCCTGTGCAACCACACCTAACCTCAATGAAGCTAAAGAGTTTTAACGTGGTGTGTACTCACATGTAGGCGTCCACCTTACAGGGTCCGTTTTTCTTCAGGTGAAGACACTTGTTGTAAGGTCTCGTCACAGTGCTGAAATTGTGACAGCAGTTAGGATCGATAAATCTAACTGCTGAAACACACACAGAGAAAAAGAGAGAGACACACTGTCATTACTCAGTACTTTACACCACACGTCATCGGGGAAGAAGGGAATGACTTCAGGTCAATGTCAGACGACATTAATAAAGTTTATTTATCTTAACTCAATCCCAGAACAGGCTTTCTCCTCCGTGTGTTTGGAACTTTACATAACAACGTTCACATTATCGAGATCTGCAGGTGGAAAAGTTTGAGAACTAAGTTCACTTTATTAAAAAAAGGTTTTAGAAAAGTACAAAAATCTATTTTAAAATATTTTATGACATAAACGAATAATCAAGATATATCAGCAATTAGTCGATTCTATTTATCAACAAAAATGGTTTGCTTAATATTTCATACCTTCATCCCAGTGTGATCATGTAGTTAAACATGTGTGGCATTAAACAGCCTTATTAAGTCTTTAATTTATCTCTGTATAATACTCATTAAATAGTTATTGAAAATATCATTAAGCCTCATTATTCATTGAAGTTTTGGTGTATTTGCATTCTGGGATTTCTCCTTGGTTCAGGCTGCAGGAAGAAAGTATTCAAAGTGATTAATCTCCTGTTTACTGTTTTGATAAATTGATTAATGGTTTTGTCTATATTGTGTAATATAGTGTATTAGAGTTTATTCAGTTTATTATCATATCACACAAAGAAAATAAGCAGATTCTTACACAGCAAACCAACATTTTAGATAAAGAAATTATTCAAATGTTTTGCAATAAATATTCTGTTGATGTACAAATTGATTAATCGACTATTCATGTCAGGTGTGATCTCTGCTGCAGTCAGCTGCTCCCTCTTTTCAATGGATTCAAATTCCATATGCACACATTTTACACAAAGCAGAAAACAAGTGTCAATCACACATTACCTTGTGACGTGGAGACGATCATAACAGCAGCCAGAGTCAGAAGGAAAATCCAGCGTCCAGAATCCGTGGTCCACATCTTCAAACAGTGACTGGATCAGAGCTGCACTCGTCTTCACTGTTCAGCTCGTTAACTGCTCCGAGTCCAATAGTGACGGAGGCCGGGGGGGCAGTCTTATATGCAGCAGCTTCATGCAAGAAAGAGGAACCACCGCTGTCACCAGCAACGTTTCTGGAATGGAAATAACTGCGCTGCCCTGATGACAAGATGGGAGATAAAGACTCACACAGACTCAGGAGGTCTTGGAATATGTTGCCATGTCCATATATGATCAGGTTCTTTAACATGTCGTGACAGGGTTTAATCTCTGGCTGCTGTGGTTTCTCTGGTTTCCAGTTGATAAAGCCACGTTTCACTGATGCTTCCATCCAGAGTTCACAGGCGGAAGAATAAAACACGATATCAAGGACTTCGTGACAAGCAGCTTATCACAGCAAGAAATGTGAGCCTGTCGACCAAAAGCCTCTGAAGTGGATTCAGTTATAAAGTTATTCAAAATGTTCTTGGAGGCAAAACTTCAACCAGGTCGTTAAAGAAGAATCGATTAATAAAGCAATGGCCTACTTTTTGAAATCATTAATAATAGTGTCTTTCTAGTGTGTGATGAACCAATCACGAGCAGGTCGGTCAATTATGACCTTTCACCCTGTTTCTACATCATCAAATAACAAGTTAGAACCAAACCTACCGGAAACATCGACATTTGAAAATCAGTGAGACACGAACCTCCTGAAATGACCGAAACAGAAAAATGTATTTAATGTGAGCTTTGCCTTTTTAGTTTGGTCTATGTCCCATCTGCTAACATGACTGAGATGGTGTTTAAGACCTCGATCAACAACCATCAAGAGGTGATCAAGAAGTTTGGACTTCTCTTTAACCCCGTCTCTGGGTTATATAGAGTTGAACTATGAGTACAATTGATTTCTCTTGTGTTAGTAATAATCGATTCTCTTTCAATTCTCCTTTTTAAACCCACAGAACAACTTCCACTTTCAGGGAGAGCCTCAGTCAACCACACCCGGTCAGGTCATGTCTCATTCACTGATACATTAGTTTAGTCAGAATTGGAACTGAAACAATGACCTCTACTAAACAATATACCACTGTACTTAATCATAGGCCTTTGCAGCCAACTGTGAAAACACGTAAGCAGAATATATGACCAAAACATGATGGAGATAAAGGGGTTTTCTTACTTTTTAACCCAGTTGAGAATTTATCAAATGGAAAACACTGAATTTATAGGATTCAATAGATTAAATATGGTTCTTCATTTGTGGTTATTTGGGGTTTGAAGTTTCACTGACACGGTTGAATAACTAAATGTTGCAACAGATCATCTGAGTTCTTCGATGCCGATTGAATTAAAGGAAATCGTTGAATTCTGAACTTTCAGCCACTTCCTTATTGGTCTCCAGTTTGATTATTACTCCACAGATCCAGACATTTATCAATGATTTCAGGGAGCAGGATCAGTTTATTTTCAGAATCAGAATCAGAATCAGAAGTATTTTATTGCCAAGTAGGTTTACACCTAAAAGGAATTTACTCTGGTTATTGGTGCATACAATGAACATAGAAACATAAAACGCAATAAATACAACACACATAGGAAAAGCAAAACAAATTAGAAAACCAGTATATATTTACGCACTGTTTACTTCTTATTTACTCACTTTTTTCCAATATTTATACAAAGTAGCATTTATTTTGACATAAACATTTCTGAATAAAAATATATGAAAGATAAAAGATATAAAAAGTGAAGTAAAAAGTGAAATGCAAAATGCAAAACAGTAAACAGTGTCCGATTGCAATATGTAATGTAATACAGTATTATATAATATGAGATAATGTGTTAATTTGACACATCCTTGAGGAGTGGGGGTAGAATAAAAGTCCGAGTCAGGTGGGGGTCCCGGGCCTTGTTGATGAGGCCAACTCCAGCCGGGAAGAAGCTGGTCTTGTGGCGGGCGGTTTTGGTCCTGATGGAAGAGCCTCAAAGAGTTTGTGACCCGGGTGGGAAGGATCAGCCACAATCTTACCTGCACGCCTCAGGGACCTAGAGGCAACAGGTCCTGTAGAGATGGCAGATTGCAGCCGATCACCTTCTCAACGGATGATACGCTGCTGCCTCCTTGTATGTGTGTGAAACTGAAGGGAATCCCCCAAACACATGTCCTGCTCGGAGACACATTAAGAATATCACCCACAGACTGGCCAGACGACTATCTTTAGCATCCAGTGCTACTACAATAACCTCAGACACCAGTCATGTTAGCATGACTGGTGTCTGAGGAATTACTCACACACATGGAATGTAGCTGCAGCAAATAACATTTCTTTAACTTTAAAGTTACATTACTCTGTAGTCTTCTGAACTCAGCGCCCCCTATTGGCTTATCTCTGTCTCGCGGTCTTGATGGAGCCGCGGTTACAGCCCAGTTAAAATATGTAGACTTTAAAATATGTGGCTGCTTTTCATAAGGCGTTCAAAACTGTTGAAGCATTAGAGAAACTGAAACACTGACAAGTTGAGATATGACAAAGTGACCGTTCTTTTTAAATTAATAAAGATAGAGATATGTAACCAGACCATCACGGTCAGACGAAACAAAAGCACAGGCAGCACCGAGCGTCATAGTTTGAAAAGAGGAAGCTAGTAAAGATGGAGGACACCGTTTCCTTCCACTTTCCAGAAGTGAAGCCAGAATAACTGGGATATAAACACTGCCATTTACACTTTAACCCTAAAAGTGTAAAGTCCTGGCCAGTGAGGAAGACGAAGGGAAAGCAGGAATAGTGAGGAAGAAAGACAAAGGTAAAGACAACATGAATGAATTGATGGTATCTTTGTGTTTTCGTCATGCAAACTTTTCTATTTGTGTGTCTCTGCATCTATTTTAACCGACACACTAATATAAAAGACTGGAATGACGAGTCCTCTCTTCCTCTTCTTCGTTTACGCAGCGTGTTCTCCGACAGCGTCACACGGACTTTCATCATCGCCGCACATGCAAACACGGGTGTCAACACGTGACATATTCCTCTACATTTATTATGAAGTTTATAATGACACAAAGAGGAGTTTAAATTATACATTCTACAAATTTTCCGTCAGTGCATGTGATTAACCCCACAAACCCAAAGTAGTATTAGTATTTGTTTTACTTCAACACAATCGCATAAGTAATATCCAGTCGGTTTGACATATTACATGCTAACTCATATTAAAGTACTAATCTCTTCAGCTCTGTCAAAGTTAATGTTTTAAGTCTTTCTTGGAACCTTCAAATTATATTAACACCTTTTCAACTACTACACAATCTTAAAATACATTTAGCAATTCATGGATATTTAATAGCAAGTACACCACTTATCCTTTAATCTAATTATTATAACCAATTGTGTAAGACTCTAATTGACATTTCTGGTAATTTGTATGAGTAACGTTCAATTCAGTTCAATGCCTTTATTATCAGTGCATAGTTTACACACAACAGATGCACACACACACACATTCGAGTTTATAAATACATATATAAACAATAGATTTAATAATAATAAAGGGTATTTAAACAGATGATAATTTGTATATTGCACGTGATATTATATAAACTAAATCAGCTGTGTAATTTTAGAATGGTTCAAAGTAAATAAATAAATCGATTTTAAAATAACCGCGGTGCGTGCTCTCGCGAGACGTGTGCAACAGCGCCCCCTTGTTTGTGGAGCGGCGACGGGCGGTATGAGGAATGCCGTGCGGCTAACGATAGCAACATCCACGAGTGGGGATTTAATTCACTCCCGGTCCTCGGTTCCTCCGGAGCTCGAGCACCAGCCGCCGCGGGACACGACCCCGTCTGTACCCGCGGGTTCCCCTGCTTCGTTCCCGCCAAGGCGAGCAGCGGCCGCGGCGGAGCCCCGCTACTCCCGAGCAGAGGGGAGCGGCCTGCTTCTGTAGGCGGCTTCCCGGTGCCGCTCAGGCGGCCAGCGCTGTCACGAGAGCCCGCTGCTCCCGCTGGCTGGTTGTTCCGTGCGCCGAGAGAAGCGTGGGAGCCGAGAAACCCGTTTTACTCTGATAATCACCCCGTGTCTTCCTCCACCCGCCGCCGCCGCCACCTGCGACCCGCAGCCGCCGGGGTTCCTCCTCCGGGGGCAGCGTCCGGAGCCGGGGCGGCCTGTTTTGTTTTCGAGCCGCCGCCATGAATCTCCGCGAACAATAACAAGAGCCGTGACGAGCCCCCGCAGGCGGTGCACCGCGGAGCCGAGCCGCGCACCCGGCCGCGGGGGATGAGACACGCGCCGTGCAGCACCGCCAGCCTCCAGGACGAGCATGCATGTGGACCGTGGGACCTCCGGGGGGAAAGCTTTGCAGACGGGATCAGTTTGTCAAGAGAGCCCGCGTTTGATGCTCCGAGGCGCTGCGAGCTAACCGGCCGTCAGCACCGTTAACGGGCCCCGGAGGAGCAGAGGGCTCCGCGCGGCGTGTATGGAAACCCCCGCCCCGGATCAACCGACGTGTTTACGCATGCCTGTGAGCTCACGGCCCCATCGGCAGCAGCGGTTCTTTTCCAGCCGGGACCCGCGGAGCATGGGTCGGATGTGACTGGGGGCTGTGCTCCGTGCACAGACGGCCGCATGTGTGGCTCTACCGCCGGGACACCGACACCCTGACACCCCCTCTATGCGCCCCGCCAAGCCCCCCGGACTCCCGCTGACAGAAGCACGCGCGTGTCACCGGGTGGCTCTTGTGTTTTTTAACGTATTAACGACTCTCTCTGGAGCGGACCGGAGCCCCGGGGCCAGGCAGCGGAGATGAACCCGGTGAACGCGACCTCTCTCTACGTGTCCGCGAGTCGCTCGGTGCTGCGGTGCGACCCCCGAGACCCCCGGGCCCTCGCGGAGCTCTGCCGGCTGCTGCCCTTCTTCCGTCAGTCCCTGTCCTGCCTGGTCTGCGGTCAGTGCCTTTTATTATTAATCACTTTAATCACGTTCTTTCCTGTGTATGTGTGTGTTTGTGTGTCTGTGCGTGTTCTCTAACGTGTGTTGCTGTCAGCTGTGCGCGCACTGGGGGCGAGCCTTTTAAATAGTGATGCATTCGAGGACAGTTGGAAATATGAGAATCAGCCTCTTTTGCGTAATCGGAAGTGTTGGTAGATGTAAACAAGTCTTTCT
Organism: Platichthys flesus; assembly: GCF_949316205.1. Classification (NCBI taxonomy): domain Eukaryota; kingdom Metazoa; phylum Chordata; class Actinopteri; order Pleuronectiformes; family Pleuronectidae; genus Platichthys; species Platichthys flesus. The sequence continues at coordinate 1,543,103 of NC_084965.1, forward strand.
CTTAAGCACAGATCTATTTTGTCCACATACCCGTTGCTCTCCTTTATCTTCCATATATTATTTTGTACATACAAGTATTTATAGTAATCTCATATAAAATAGACCGAATGAAAACCCATTGTTTTGCCAGTGAGTCCTGTTTCTGAAACGTGACAACAGAGATTCCCGAAGCTTGGTGAACGCATCACAGCTACACCCACCTGACACACCCCCCCTCTGAGCGAACACGCGCTTCACCCCTGGAATCTGTCAAAAAGTTAAATATATCCTCTTTAATTAAAAGAAGGGGAGAAAACCAGGGTTCAGAACACACCTCTTTATTTGCAGAATGTAAATGTGACCACAGGAGATCCACTTCAGTCTCTGCTGCTGTAAATAAATACTGCCCTGGATTTATTTAGGTATTATCTTTAATGCATGGTTTCTCCTCCTCATTCATAATGCAGCGACTCCCCCTTCGTCCCAGTGTGTGGAGGAGCTGTGTTTTTGTGTTCTTGTTGTGTTGGTGGCTCTTCAGGTGACACTTCGTGCACCGCTCCTCAGTAAACACACAGATACGTCGATTTATATCTGAATTATTGATGTTTCATTTTACATTTCCCCGACTGGGTGTGAGGTGAAGATGATGAACACTCACAGACAACCCGGCCGTCTTCACTGTGAACCTTAATAATACATCGATGTGAAGGCACTCCAAACACTGTGTTGTGTATCTGCGTTGTGCAGTTGTGTTGGGTTTATCCCACCGGCAGCCCTGAATGGACCTTCACCCCCCCCCCCCCGATCTGCAGCTGCACTCCCTGGTGACCAGCGTCGCTCAGGAAGCTGGTCTCAAAGAGCGGGTTGTCAGCCGCCGGGCGAGTTGCCACGCTCCGCTCAGGTCGGGGGGGGGGGCGTATCAGTTCAGGAAGCTACTGCAGCACAGCAGATGAGGAAGTGAGGGTTTGTAAAACGTGTAAAGTCACGACCGCAGCTTGTCCGGAGCAGAGATGATTCTGTCGGATGAGGATTTCATTGCCCTGCTTGTGTTGGCAGACGCTGCTGCTTCTTCTGGATCCTGTGAGCGTCAGGGGATTAATCATCACTGTAAGCTGATGTGCACTGTTCCTGTGAAGTGTGTTAATGTTATCAATCATCTCCCCCCCCCCCCCCGGCCTGCAGGTAACCTGCTGCAGGACCCCATCGCTCCCACCGACTCGTCCTGTCAGCACTACGTCTGTCGGGGCTGTAAGGGTCAGAGGATGCAGCTGAAGCCCTCCTGTAGCTGGTGTAAGGACTACTCCCGCTTTGAGGAGAACAGGCAGCTGTCTCTGCTTGTCCACTGCTACAGGAAGCTCTGTCTCTACATCACCCAGTCGCCCCTCGCCCCTCACATAGCCAGCGCCGCCAGCGACTCGCCGGATCTCCAGGCCATCCTCAACGAGGGCCTGAAGTTGGCCGAGAGCGAGCCGGAGGCGGAGGACGTCTCGGAGTCGGGGGGGCTGTCTCAAACGGCCTCCACCTCGGACGTGCTCCATCCCAACGAAGCTTCTCCTGAGAAGGAGCTCAGGGGGGAGGAGCCGAGCATCAACGGACTCCATGGCTGCAACGGGCTGGTCAGCTCGGACTCTCTGCAGCCCGTCATCATAGACTCGGGGGGCGGGGCCGTGAAGCAGGAAAGCTTCTCCACGGAGATCCCGGTGTGTGTGGGCGTCACCGGGGCCGGGGGGGCGGGGCTCTGTGACATCAGCAGCTTCGGGGACGACCTGAAGCAGGGGCCGTTGTTGCTGAGTGTGGAGGAGGTGCTCAGGACTCTGGAGACGGACTCGGACCCGGACCCCGGCCCTGAGCCCACCCCCCAGCCAGACTGCCCCCCCTCTGTACCCCAGTCAAGCCTCAACGGGCAGCACTGCCCGTCTGGCCCGGACTCCTCCCGCCTCATCCCCTCCCTCCCCCCAGAGAACAGCCCCCGCCCCCTCCAGTCCCACCCGCAGCCCTCCTTGCAGCCCCCCCCTCAGCCCTCCACAGTCATCCCTCGAGCCCCCCCTCGGTGCCACCGCAAGCGCTCCCGCTCAGAAAGCGACAGCGAGAAGGTGCAGCCCCTCCCCATCTCCAGCCTCTTACAAGGGCCCCCCCTCGGTGCCAACAGCTCCCCCCACCACCCCAACCCGGGTGCCACCACCAAGCAGGAGCCTACGTTTCCTGCAGTCTCCCCCCACCCTCACCCTCACCTGGCCCCGGTGCCGAATGGCGGCCCCCCTAAAGTGGGGAAGACTGTGCTGGTCTCCAACAAGGCACTGAAAAAGACAGTGGAGCATCACGGGTCCACAAAGAAGGCTTACACCAAAGCCAGGCAGGGGGCTCCCAAGCCTCGTGCACAGGCCCGTGACCGCCTGCCCCCTCACCCCCACCCCCTGACACACCCACCCAGCCCCTCAAAGCCACTGTACAAGAAGCCTGTGGAGAAGAAGGGCTGCAAGTGCGGCCGAGCCACACAGAACCCCTCGGTGTTGACCTGCAGGGGGCAGCGCTGCCCCTGCTACTCCAACCGCAAGGTGAGAACAACACAAACACAACCTAACATGTACACATCTCAACAAACTGCCGGTTTGTGCAATTTAACTGACAACTTGTGTTTGTTAGCGGTTTAAAATAGTTTTATCTCTTACACGGGAAGAAACCGTTCTCTCAAATACTTTAAATGACGTCTCATCAGACCTGTTGTTATTGTTTATTGTTGTTGTGTTCGCAGGCGTGTCTGGACTGTATCTGCCGCGGCTGCCAGAACTCCTACATGGCCAACGGAGAGAAGAAGCTCGAAGCCTTCGCCGTGCCGGAGAAAGCTCTGGAACAAACCCGACTCACGCTGGGAATCAACCTCACCAGTATCACGGCGGCGGCCCTCCGCAGCCCGACCACCAGCTCCCCCGGAAACACACTCCTCAACGTCAGCACCGCCACGGGCACCCCCGTCACAGCCAGCTTCCTGTCGGGGGCGGGCCACGACAACAGGGGCTTCGATGACTCACTGGAGATGCGGTTTGACTGTTGAGGCTCCGCCCCTCCTCCTGTCAGTCGTATCGCACATTCCCCCGCCCCGCCCACAAGACGTTTTCCATCGGGTCGTGTCAGGGACCTGCAGAGGCGGAACCAGAACAAGGCAGCTACAGTGACAGGCGGTAGTGAGGGTCACCAGCTGGAGACCAGGGGTCGCCCTCCGTCCATCGCCCGGACCTGCACCATGTTGTGGAAGAGGAGAAGGAGAAGAAGGAGGAGATGTAGCGTCACTGTATGTGCAGAGGTTTCATTTCAGAGGGGATAGTTTCTGTTCTCTAGTATGGGTAACGTGTAGAGCATGTTGTGTAGCTCAGTGGGGGGTGTTGACCTCGGTCACGGCCTCTGTGTTTGTGTCTGTGTGAGAGCGAGTGTGTGTGTGTGTGTGTGTGTGTGTGTGAGGGGAAGGCTTTGGTTGGAGATGAACATTATTAGCAGGAACAGAGACATCACCATCATCATCAGAGACGTGTAATTTATATAAAGGAAAGAACTTTTTGTACGTGGACTCATCAGTTTCCATTTGAGAAAACATTTTATGATATATTTTATAAGTTCAAATCGATGGAGGCCGAGGCAGAGCTGCTTTGAACCGGAGCTTTTTCACACGGGTGAACGTTGACTCGTGTTTTATAAAGATGAGATCATACCAGTCTGCTACGTGAAAATGTAATGCTCAAATCTCTGATATCTTAAACTGCAAAGAAACTTCTAAACATCAGGTTTGAATATGAATCCTGCTACAAAGTTGTTGTGACTAAAAAAAAAAAAAAGAAGCCTTTTAAATGTGTCATGGATGAACCGGTGGTGGAGACAGAAGAGGAAACTTCTCTGGTTTGTTGTTGACTGAAGCACTTTTCTCACTTTCTCACCCCGTCCACACATTTTCAAGCCGCCACGTTTCGTCCCTGTGTTAAAGTCTCTGGTTGATCGCAGCCTCCTCGCTCTGGGTTCCACCAGATTTTCTCAAAGCTCCACTCACGCTGCTAACCCCCCCCCCCCCCCCCCCCGGAGGACTGAAGAAGGAGAGCGCAGCTGGTTTCCTCGTCTTTCTGTTCAGTCCGTTAACAACACTTGCAGTATTTATTGGATGTCCCCTGACGCGAGGACAGGTGTCGGGCTTCGCTTTCACCTCCTCTGCCTGTCCGGTCTGTCCCTCCGGTTTGGACCGTCTCTGTCTCGGTTACGTTGCCGTCTTCTTCTTAGTGTGAGTTCCTGGTGTCTCCAAACGATTTGTGTTCTCCCTCGGGGCATTTAAATACCTGTAATATAACTGTAACATATTTCCACAAAAAAGAAAGAAAATCAAAAACTTACCAAAGTGTTGTGTGGTTATTCGTTTTCCTTCTGGATGTTGTTGCTTTGTCTCTCTGCAGCTTCCAATGTGCACCAGCAGGGGGCGCAGCATCCCTGTAAACGTCCAACGATGCAACTGGAACAACTTTTTATTACTTAACGTCGCTGCTGCTCTGTCAAATTTAAAAACGTGGACAAATGTTTACGAGTTGTTTGTTTACAGACGTCTTTGCTCCTTCCTTCTTTTAGAAAGTGCATTTTCTTTCCAATTTAAGGTTAATACTGAATATACGTTGTGTTTTTTATTTAATGGTTTTTACACATCACAGCTTTGCTTCTGATGCACTGGGAATTTAAATGTTCACACTCAAAGTACAAGACAAACAATTTACAAAATTTAAATAGAGAGATATTAAATTGAATCTATAAAATCCGTACCAAACCATAATTGGTGCAGATTTATCGTAAAGTTTTGTTTATTTGTTTCCTGGGTGCATTGTGTAAAAAACTAAATCCTATAGATGTTGTTATGACTTTGTTTTGTATCTTGATTCTGATCTGAAATCTGCACAACTGATCATCAGGAAATCAGAAACAACCTCGGAGAACCCGAAGGTAAGAAAAACCAGACACTGGAACTGAGCCTTTTACTTTTTAACATTGTCTTTATTTCACATATTTACAGACAAAACATTTTCATATTTACATTCACATTCGTTTCGATCTACTTGGTAAAAAAATACATTTTTCATTGTGTTTTGCGTTGATCCGGATTCTTGTTGGTGTTTGTGCTGCGTCCATTTACAACAGATTTATCTCGAGTGTTAAAAGTAATTTCTGTGGAAACCAAAACTAAAACCACTTCAAATATATATACACACACATTCATAACAAAATCAAGACACTGAGGAGAAATCTTTTATTTACAGAAATGCTACAGTGCTACAGTCCTTTGTGTCTTATTGGTGTTGTGAATCTTTATGGGAACTTATCACCAGAGCCTGACCGATATGTGGTTGATAAAAATAGTTCTGGTGTTGATGCGCCGATATAAAAAACAGTATAAACATTGCAGGGAAGATCTGGATTTACTTTTGTGTGTTTTACGTTAAAATAGTTGAGGTTTCTTTTTAATATCCAATACAAAATCAGAGACAGTGTGCACATAGAAAGATCATAAAGAACAATAATATTACAACATGTACATATCGATATTTGATTTAACAAATATATGTATCTGCCACCAAATATCAGTCGGACTCTGATTATTACAAAAAGCTTTTCTAAGAATTTCTTTTGAATTGACTTTTGTTAGATTTTCCAAAGTAGAGCTGAAGGAACCAGTGAATATAACTGACTTAATTCTTGACTTTAATAATTGTGCTATTGTTTAAAATCCACTTATCGGATTTGTTATGGATGCATTTAAAGTTTAAATATGACATTTTGATTAGCAGATGATCGTAACCTGTATTTTATATCGCAGCTTCTTCAGCTGATGAGAGGTGTTCAGTCTTTCATTAAGGAAGAATTTGTTCTTCAGTCGTATATATTCTCTGATGCCTCCAGTTCTCCTTCAGTTCAATAATCAATAATTAGTGATGTTCTCTGTGAATCTGAGGCTTCACTGCAGTTTCCACTCCAGCAGCTCCCTGCGCCACATGGCCGGCAGCAGAGCTCCATGGAGAACGAGCAGAAGCCGACGATGTGAGTGATGTTCTCCACGTCTGCAGGTCACATCTGCATCTGATCCCACATGACATGAATGCCCAGGAATACCAACCATTAGGCAGCGTTTAATGCACCAGTTGGAGAGCGCTCGGGGCGGACGAGCCAACGCGACTGACAGCTGAGCGAGAGGCTGTGATGCGGCTGCCAACAAAAACACAAGCGGCAGTGTTTTGAATTTGACTTTACAAACCCGTGAAGGACGAGGTGATGAAGATGCTGCTTTAATCTTCAACATGCGGATGTCAGCGCCTCGCCGTGTCTTTCATTTAATGCTGAACCATCTGAGGAAGGTTACGCACAAACATTTCTCAGAAGAAAACACTGAACCTTTGTCGTGAAATTGATAACAAATGATTTCATTCATACAAAGTACACAACCGGTGCTGTGACTGTTTTGTCCTGTAGGTGGCGCGTGCATAGCTGAGGTCCCAGCAGTGCCCCCTTGTGGAGAATCTAGAGTCTGCTAAAGGTGAGTTAATTATTAAAGTTGTTTACGTCACGCTGAAGTAAAACCACCTCACACTAATTACTACAACTTTTCCAGCATCACTTTAACGTTGCCTGCAGTCACAACTAGGCAACTTGGGGTTCTGAGGTTTTGGGCTTCGCACACACGTCCTCCTTCGAGATCATGTAAATACGACCATGTGTCCACTGGGCACATGTTGCTTGCATGTGTTCACTTCTAATGTGAGAAATGAACATGTAAAGTCGACCCCTCCTGGGACAACAGAGAGGATCCATCTTTGAGCCGAGGAGAAGACGCTGCTGAGTGATGCCTGGGCTTTTGTGGATTGAAGAACCACTTGTGGACGGAATTAAAGAGCAGCTGCAGACCGCGGCTGGATGTGAACTCCATGTCGAGCAAACGTGACTAAGAAGCAGTAGATCAAACGTATGTGTACGACTTTACGTGAGTGTACGGACGCATCCAAGAAATGTCTCTGTGGGTCACGCTCACTCGGACATATTTAAAATCACAATATACACAACCTCACGTTCTTCTTAAGTCTTCACCGACGGCTCCAGTGTTCGGTTGAGATTCTGAACGAACCTGCGACTTCTAGCGTCGGATTTTCACTTCACGAGTGAGAAGAAGGAGGAGGAGGAGGAGGAGGAGGAGTCAATGAGCGACACAATCGTGACCACAGCTCCCTCTGCTGGTCGTCTAGCTGATGAGAAAAGCCCCGAAGAAGCTGCTCTTCTCGTCCATGTCCACGGCGGAGGCGTTCGTCACCGTGACAAACAGGCGGTCGCCGGCGTTCAGCGGGAACAGCCCCCCCTGGTGGGCGGAGTGCAGGGAGAACTGGGAGCCCCGGGACCAGCAGGAGGTCCGACTCGTCTTCATCAGCAGGATGGGAACCGGGTAGGAGCTCACCTGGACAGAGAGAGGAGGTGAGTGAGAAGGGGAGAGCTGGTTTGTAGGTAATATAATAAGTATAAAAGACTAAAAGTTGAACTCCCACCTTCTTGTAGACGTACTGCAGCAGGGGCCTCCCTCTGTCCTCCCCCTCCTCCCCGTCCTCCTCCTCCTCCAGCGAGGCCGTGTGTCTGAAGTAGGTCTGGGCGTAGACGTAGTAGAGGCCGGGCTGCGGCACCACCAGCTCCCCGTCCACCAGCTGGACGTCCTGGAGGAAGGCCAGCCCCTTCTGCCCCTCCCACCACGAGATCTTCTGGCCCTGAACCCGCCGCCCCCCCGCCGAGACCGGGGCTGGAGCACAAAACAAAAACAAACACGTTCAGAATCCGATGAATGAAAACACGCCGGGAGACGGTTTGTGACGGATCATTTCAGCCAAGAGGAAGATGAAATATTATAAATAATAAACAAAATACATATGTGTTTAATGTGAGTTCCATCAGGTCATAATTATGAGATGAAAGATATAAAAATTAGGTAGGTAATGAAAATGATGCTAAGTTTAAACTGAAACTTAAAAGCAAAGCGCTTTATTAAAATGTTTTTATTCCATTTTATTGATCATTCCTCACTTTTATATATTTTTAATCTTTTCCTGGCAGAAGCAGTTTGGTTTCTCTAAGGATCCAATTAGAAGCACATGGGAATAACTCTACTCCCCCATAGTGATGAAGTAATAAACCTACACTTACCAAAATATGTACATTTACAAATAGAAATATCAATAATAACTTACTATAATTATTAACACAGAATGTTTTATATAATATATTGTTAAAAAATCATTATTTATTTAATTTATTAAATCTATTATAAAAAGCAGAAACAATCTTTCCTCATTTAATAATCACATATTAACAATTTTTGATTTTTTAATCAAAATATTACATCTTAACAAAACCAATTCCACAAACAGTTTGGAGGTAGATATTCTTTTTGATATGATATTGCAAAATCTATACTCGAATAAGTGAAAGTATAGATGTGTTATAATATTCTTTATTTCTGGCAGAAGCAAGTTTCCATAGTTTTGTTGAAACGTATTGAAGTAAATAAGCTTCAGTTCCAACTTTAAAAACATCTTGATGTGAGGATTTTGTTTTTGCCTCTTTGTTTATTTGTCATAATGATGCGATGACGAATTGAGTTCATCGTCAGCCTCGTGTTTCGATGTCTGTTTACCTTTTAGAGATGATTCTAAACAGATTGTAATGTAACTGTAGTTCTGTGCAGACGGATTCAATTTGAAAAGTTGCTCTGTTGTTTGTTGACAAACATTAAACCCATGTAAACAGTCGACTTTAACCCGAATCCACTCCCACGCCTGAACGACTCACCGCCGCCCTCTCGCTCCAGTTTGGGCACGAAGCTGCCGGTGACGTGAGCTGCCACTTTGGGGCGAGGTGAAGCCCTGTCCTCCATCACAAGTGAGGGCAGCACCCGAGACACCTCATCTAATTGGACCAAAGGAGACAAAAGGGCCATGAAGCAAAAACATGTAGAATAAATGAAAACCAACACAACCTGTTACTAGTTCTTTAAGGACAAGGTATATTTTTGATCGGTTATTGATCCGTTTGTGGGTCTCACCTCTTACTGCCGAGGAAATCTGCCGCTGGTAACGTTGAGACAGAGACTGTGAAGAAACCAGAGGATCCATTTATTAAAGATGCATTAAAGCAGCTCTGATGCATTTACAGTCACAGTCGGACCCTCATCTTCAATCTGTACCTCAAACAAGAACAAACTCAATTTCTCCTAAACTTGAGCAAGAAACACAAACAGAAAACTTTAGAGAATCCAGAGAAATGAGGCTAAATACCAGGTTTCAATTTAAAAAACATAAAAATCTTTGTGTTCAGCTCAAACCACATCGATGCCAAGCAGCGGCTGCTCGGCCTCGACCCTGAAACTCTTCAGACTTCACGTTCAGGTCGGGTAACAGATCCGTCGCTGGTAATCGGCCTCTTCCCTCTTCCTCGTCTTTTACATTCCTTCAACCAATTAGCTTCAGAAGACGTGACCTCTGCCAAACTGAGGAGAGCGGTCCTCTCTGCATGTGTTCATGTGAGTTCACAAAGAGAAATCAGAAAACAGCCTGATGAAGAAAAGCGAGAGAATCGGAGAGAAAAGGAGGATTTTGTCGATGTTTCACTGGTGTGGCTGCAGTTCTCACTGGTTACCAGCAGAGGTTGGAACGGGAGAAAACATTTCTGAAGTCTGTCAGTATTCATGAGAAGTTTAATGACCCTATCTTTTAGCATATTTAAGAGTTTCTGAGGCCTAAAATCCAGATAATTTGAATTAGAAATACGTAAATAATCTCAGGGTGTACTTAATATTTATTTCTTGTCATCAAAAGCAACTTATATTTGTCATTGTTCTAAAAATATATATATTTTATTACCTTGAATTTAGAACCCGATCTTCCTCCAAGCTGAATCGTACTTAACGATCTTCACCTGATGCTTTAAGGATCATGAATATCTGTATTATCTGTTTCTGCACAGCTACAAACTGATTGGACTAAAATAATATAAATAGAATTAAAACCTTACATTAGAAGTTGAAATGAGTAAACCGTATTTTATTTGTAAGATTTTCCAGTTATAGATATTGACTGATTGGTGAAGTTGGCTTTTTTAAACCTGATTATTTCATCTATTTTTCACTGGATATTTTTGGAAGACTCGCTTTGGCTTCCCAGTTGTTGAGCTTCACAATAATGCAGCTCAATGAAATACATGGAATAAATAAACATCTTTACAGATGTTTTGAGTATAAATATCCCAGTTTGATTTGAAGGGGACTTTTAAAGCCACATTTCACTTTGTCCTGAGTTAAAAGCAGAATGTGACGTCCCGGCTCAACATGTCCCAGCATCATGTTTATGTTCCCAACTAAATTTAATCAGGCGGCCGAGTCAGAAAATACCCGAGTGGTGTTATTTCAGAAAGCAGCGGAGTCGGAGGAGGAGGAGAAAGAGGACGGGAACGAAAACAAACTATATGAAAGAAACCTGGGAGTAAAGGGAGATGAGTGTGTGTCTGTGTGTGTGTGTCTGTCTGTGTGTGCAGGTGAGTGCATTCCTTTGCTGATTAAACTACAGGATCACATCAAGCTATGAAGGAGCTCATTGTGCATCTGAGCTCTTTTTTTCTTCCTCTTCTAATGTTCGGAGCTGAGATCTGATGAACAGGAAGTCCCTACTAATAATAATGATGATGATTATAATTATATTAATAATAATAATGAGGATAATGACTGTGGGATCTGTTCACTGTGTTCACGAGGCCTAAGTTTCCTCGTACGTCACAAGTCTTGCCGTTCACGTTCCTCTGGTATTTAAACTTTTGTTTAACGTTAAAGAGACATTAGAGTCTAAGTCTGTTTTTCACTTGATGCCAAGGAATCACATGAAAAGAGCAAAATGAACAATGTGTTCGATACTTTTGGATTTTTGAGTCCAAAACCTGCTCGTTCCAAGAGGAGATTTTTAAAAACAGTTCAAACATTTGTCGTTTTCAAAGAGAAACATCTTAAAACTTAAGACGTTTGTCTGAAACGAGAAAGACGTCAGACTGATCCTCGGAGCAAAGTCAAACCCTAAAGTTGACCGACAGGAATGTAAGAATCCTCTGGCACCCGGACTGCACATACCCCCCCGTAGTAAATCAGACAAAGCTACAAATATCACAGTCGTCTTAATGTTTACGACGACCCTGTAACGTGGAGTCGAGCCTGTTTCCCAGCAGCACCAGCGGATGTTGGGTCATCAGGCTCGGAGGAACTTCTATCAGTGTGAAAATCAATCTGCCCACGTCACAGCCATGTTTATTTCCTTAACCGCTCTCACTAAATGCAATGCGAGGCAGAATCAGGAAGTGTTTTTATGGAGCGAAAGAAAAATGATAAAAAAATGAGGTCAAAGGGGACATCGGCATTTTCCCAACACGAGTGTTTACTGGTGTTGATGGGGAAGAAAACGTGTTTTACAGTCGCCTGTCGCCCAAACTCCAGCTCTGCTCCAAGCTCCAGCTCCAAACTCAGAGAGGATGATCGTGGAAGTGGAGAGACCTTCTGCTGCTGCTGATCGGATTATTCAAATAGCTGCACATTAATTATCTGTCAGTTAATCAATCACAAAACTCTTCATCGTATTGTTCACTTTCTAAATATCTTCAAGAGATCATGAAGTGACTCCTTGAGAGACTTCTTTAATTCACTTCCTCGTCTCAAGAAAGAGAAAGAAAAGACAAGAACAACAATAAACATTAGAAACAACAACCTCCACCGAGGCCCAGCAGCCTCCTCATGACACCACGTTTAAATTCACTAGATCCATGAATCCTTCTCTGAGAAATCAGTTAAAATGTTAAAGAACGTTAAAGAAAATGGATCTGCCTCCGGGGCTGAGACCTAATCATTCAAGCAGTGTTTGTGTAAAGCTGCTGAGTAACAGACGGACACACAAACTCCTTGATGAGGTGATAACAATCCAATTTAGAAACACGTTAATAAAGAAAGATGCTCGTTCCTCCAGGCTGCGGCTGCACGGTCACAACTTGCCTTGTACGGCAAAAACATCTGGAGAAGTTCTCCGACTCGTTGAGCATGTTCCATAAAAGAGCAACTCGTGTAAAACAGAACTAGAACATAATCAGGAGGAGAAAACTCCCAGGTGCAAATGAAAGTATGAAAATAAATCAGGTTTTTCTTTGTTGGCTGTTGCAGCTGAAGCGTGTGTGTGGGGGGGGGGAATTAGTAATGTCTCTAAACTCCAGTGGGTGGGGGAGTTTCTGATCCAGAGCAGGCGGACAGAGAACTCTGCAGCTGGCCAAATAACCACTGAGTCATTCATACTCAATCAACAAATACTGATACACACAGGTCACACTCATTTTCTGCAGCTGAACCAGAAACACTCAAATTACTGGATTTGGCTCAACTTGAAACCATTAAGCAAAGAAAGCTACAAATCAAACCCAAGAAATCCTGATTCCATTTCTCCTGGAATCTAAATTCTAACGACCTAACGACAATTAGAAAACCCTCATGGAACCTTGTTAAACACAGCAAGAAGAACAATGTCCGTTAAATATGTGAACCTGTCATCCCCGCCTCGGACTCGGGCCTCGTCCAATCCCCTGCAGGTATTTGTTTGAACGGGTATTTCCTTTTCCTTTGTTTTAAGAAATATCTCCATCCAGACGAGAACACAAAAAACAACCACTGCAGCCGGGCCAGTAGGTGGCGATAGAGGCTACATCAAGGAATCAGAGATAATGTTCGATGCTGACGTCTGTGAACGGTGGTAATGTGGCGCAGTGATGCTAAATTCAGCTTCTAAACAAACAAAGAGAAACTGGTTCGGAGCCGCTGTTGTTGTTTCTGGCCAGGGGTGAATCCAAGGGTGGGGCCAGGGGGGCATTGGCCCCAGCGGAAATCTGATTGGCCCCTGAAGCTTTGATTCAAGAGATAGAGCGACTGAATCAGGAAGTGGGACATATAATTGGAAAGATCCAGTTTCTGGCGGATGCTCGTTACACAGAGCAGCAGTGGGAATGTGTAACGAGCGTCTATCGCAGGTCAGACAATGTTTCCTTCGAGATGTTTAAATTAAATTAAATTTAAGGCACAGACGTCATTGTCAGAACCCGTGAATCTAAATCCTCTTTCAGACCTTTCCTGCCTCCAAGGTGAGATAATTCACCTAAACTGGGAAAAACCTGCACATCCAGTAAAACATCTACTGGTGCTGGATCAAGTGAATACTTGAGAACGAGAGAATGTGCAAAGCCGAAGCTCCGGTTCAAAGATTTATTTTCCTGCGACGTTTCAAGACGTTCAACAGAAGAGTCCGGTTTGTGGATTTTCTCTTTCTACCTGAGGCTCATTTTAACAGTGTCAGCTTTTAGACTTAATTAAAACACTGGATTTGAACAGGTGGTGGTGAGAAGAAGAGATGAAGCCGACACCCTCGCCCCCCCAGCCCCCTGTGTGTCAGAGGAAGCACTCCGAGGTTTTGCTGTTGTTTGTGTTCCCCGGATCACGAGCAAAGAGGAGCAGCTTTTATTTTCTGTTCTGCTCACCGGTGGAACGGGTTTCCTGAATACCTGACCTCTGCCAGCACTGTCAGCTTGTTTACATCACACACTGTTGTTCCCTGAGACACGTCACCTCTGTTCAAGCTTCACCTGCTCTATCTCATTTTGTGTTTTATTGCTTTTCTAGTGTGACTCTAATGTCTCCCGGGTCAGACCCCCTCCATCAACCTGCCTTCCCCTCTGTGCAGCCTGCACGTGAGTTAAAGTCTGAGGTGTGAGAGGTGACAGTGGGGGGGGGGGATCAGGGGTCAGGTGGTTCAGGGGGGGGGGGTTCCGCGCTGTCATATCTCGTTACCTTCTCGATGAGCAGGTGGAGCTGCTGAGTGACCTGCCAGCACGGATCCCCTCGAACCACCGTGGTGCTCTGCAGGTCGGCGCCCGTCAGGCAGGAAACGCTGCTCCTGGCGAACGTCTCCTTCATCTGCAGAGAGGAGGAGGTCAAGAAACATCATCCAGCAATCACACCAAGGCCTCGTGGAGGTGGAGCTCACTGTGCAGTCAGAACCAAAGCTCTCATTGAAAATTACCCATTTTTCACAGCACCATTGGAGAAGAAACAGCCATAAATCAGCTTTTATTATTCTGTCCTAATCAGAGTCTCAGACTTTAATAGAAACCCGGGTGGAGATCACGTGACCCTGCTTCTTTGCTTTGAGTCTGTTTGGGTTTCACTTCTCCAGTTATTGCTGCTTCATCTCGTCCGGATTAATGATTAATTTCTGTAAACACAGACTGAGAGTTGTGTTGGACTGAATCCAGGTGACCAGAGGAGCTCAGCAGGAGGAGCAGGGTGAGTTCAACACGCACACACACACACACACACAGACACACACAGCTCTGTAAAAACTTCCTCACAATCACAGATATCACAATAAGAGCCTCACTCCACCTCTGGAGATCTTTACTTATTTGTTGTCTCTGTTTCTCTTGTGATTACACATCCAGAGAAATGGAGAACGTGTCTTCGTGAAGTCAAGTTGCGCAGAACCGACTTGTTTTAACTTTTCAATGTGGCCTTTGCGGTTTCACGGTAAACACGATGTTTCTCCCGAGCTGTCACCGCAGATAATAACTAACATTGGTCTGCGGTGGTCGCGGTAAAGTGCGCAGGGTCAGTGAGTTCCAGCCCCGCGATGCGCACTGCGCTGCGCCGCGGTGCGTAAAAGCCTCCGCGCGTCCCCGGCGCCTCGCTCCGCTCCCCGGCCCGTCCTTACCGCGTTGAGCGCCGTGGTGAAGTGCAGCACGGTGATGGTGACGACCACAGTCTGCAGCAGCACCGCGAGCAGCAGCAGGACCCCGAGCTTCGGACCGGAGCCCGTCATAACGACCGAGCGCCGTCCGGGTTCCCAACCAGCGCCGTCCCGTCCCGTCCCCGGACCTCCAGAACAAGAACAATGGCAGAGAGGTGGCTCCTTCGCTTCTACCCTCCCCGTCCCCTGCGCCCAGGAGGAGGAGGTTGAGGAGGAGGAGGAAGAGGAGGAGGAGCCGACCTGAAGAACAAGAGCCTTTCCCTCTTTGAATTTCTCCTGGTGAGATTATTGTTTGTTCTGCGCTGAGAAAACACTGATAACTGAGTTTATTGTCTCGTATCTGAGCTGCAGATCTGAGCTGCTGTGAGAAAAACACCTTGTACAGCAGAGATCTGCTTTTAAAGCTGCAGCTGAGCTCCGGCACGTACATGAGTTGTGTTGAAAAGTCACTGGAGCTAAAGTTGACCTTCTGACTGCTTTAACTTCTATAACCAAAGGCTCCTTCAAGGGGATAAACATGAACTAAGCCTCACTTCAAAGTCCTGTCTGACTTCTATACCACAACCACATGCAGCCAAGTTGGCAGGTTGTTTAAATGAAAGGAAAAAGAGTTCTGATGTTCCAGACTTTTCTTTCCACAGTTTTATCTGTTTTGGCTCCAAAGCTCTTCACCTTTTCCATCATCATATCTCCAGCATCCATCAGGGAGGATGGATGGAGGAGGATGATCCTCCCAGGACACAAATGGGTTAAAAAGAAGAAATATCTGTGAAATCTCCATGCAGTGGAGATTCTCTTGGATGATGGTGGAATCCTGGGAGCTGGTTATGAAGACATGATGTCCTCTTGTCCCTCGAGCTCGGTGCCGGCCTGGTGAAGCTTCCACATCGTCTCACAGAAGGTTGAAGATCAGACAGTGATGAGAAAAGAGTCCAAACCTGATGAACTCACAGCCTCTGTTTCGTCTCTTGTCTTCTGACTTTTATTTCTTTGACATCATTAAGAATAAAAACCAAATGTGAAAGGAGGGATCAGAGGTTTGAGTGTGTGTCAGAGCCAGTGTTGGACAACACAACAACAAGGAGTCAATACAAACCTGTAGATTGTGTTGTGTGGTTTATAACGTGGCTTCTGTCCCTTCAGCATATAAGGTAGAACAAAATATGAATTCATTAATAATGAAGTTGAAATATCCAGAGTAGACTCCATCCTCTTAGACATTTACAGATGTTGTTAAAATTAGAGCAGTTTCCATTTATCAGTTTTCACTCTAATTAAACCTAATTAAATCTTATTTGATCTGGAAACATTTCAAATCCATGTATTTATCTATATTAAAACTCTTTTCATAAGAAGTGATTAACTACTATTATTAAATCTAATTTAGTGCATCTCAACATGTAATTTAAATTAATATTTGTTGGATTATTCAAAGACCGACGCACAAATCAAAGGTATTGTATTTAAATTGATTTCATCATCATATATCAATATATTTGCAGAACACTGTATCTGAGTGTCTTACTTTGGGTTTTGGTGCAGACTGATATTGCCACATTTATTGTATGTGGATATAGTTGCACAATATTTCACAGTGTGTTTATGAGGTGGAAAGTTAGTGTGAGGATGCACCGTTGTGTTTCCAGCTTTAATAAAAGTTTGCTTCATGTGTCTTCATGTTTCAGTGGCTTCGTGTCAAAGTGCTCGAAAAGGACAATTCATCTTTCACTCTCTCCTCCTGCTGTGAGCGACCAGATTGAATCTCCCTCACGAAGTATATCTTATTCTTTGCTCCCGGCTGAAAACTCAGTGGACCCGTCTGAGCGCGTGCAGCAGCTCCATCGTTTTGACGACTCATCACATCTGTGAAGCTTTTCACTCTGTCTCTGAACCTCCACGTTTCAAACCTCTCCGATTCACTTGTTCCCGATTGACGCGTCACACGAGCAGTTTGTGTGGAGGAGAACTTCAGGTCCAGGTGCCCGGTGCCTTCATGTGGACTGTGACTAACAAGGAACAGTTCCAACCCCAAGAGAACGAGAACGATCTTCACCTCCACGAGTCACTCTGGAGAAAAGTGGCTTCAATCATTCTGTCTCTCTTTGAGATCTCTTTGTAGATGAAGTTTCTGTTTCTGCTGCTGCGACATTTCCTGACACTGAAGGTTTGAAACAGCGAAACAAGCTGATAAGGTCATCGCCTCTTTACTTTAACCCTTTACAGACCTGCACTGAGGTCCAGACATCTCCCTGAAGCTTTCTAGAAGTTCTGTAAGTGAGACTGAATGTCTGAGGCTGTGGCTCCGGACATTTTCTGGAACTTTTGCTGCAGCATCCGAGTGAAATGTCCGGAAATCAGAAAACAGCAGGACAACGTCAAGGTGTCAGTGTTGATGAGGTTTCTAACACGTGACAGTCATGAAGAAGAGGAGCTGTACACGTAGAAGACGAAGACATCCACTTGGACAGACAAGGAGAGTCCAGATCTTTTGGTGATAACTTAAACGATGAGTTTATACGCCATGTCCGGCCTCCTGCTGCTCTACAGGCTCCGCCCCTTTTCTGGATGTTCCCCACATGTTCTTGTTGATGTAAACGGATCGGACCCGGAACAATCACACGAGAAACAAACTTATTACACAAAATGTTCGGACCTAATTTTCCACATATTTTGCGGAGTCCCTGTCTGTCTCCACAAGCCTCAGTTTGACCACCCAGGTTTTTAAGAGCTAATCAAACAACTCTACGCTTTGCTCCAGGACGGCCGTGACATGGTGACCCCGTCGGTGCAGTAATGAAAACCCCTGGCCGTGTTATTTCCAGTGCATTGTCGTGCAGTTAGGCGAGCTGAGCCTATAAATGAATCCTGGGCCTGTTGGCTCGTTCCTGCATCTGCAACATCTGGCCTCAATCTGGCTCCTACGCTCCGCAACCCCCCCGGGGAGACACTCTCCGCTTAGGTTTCACTCCGCTCCACCAGGCATGCCTGCAGGGGCTGCGGGGGGTAACAGTGTGCAAATTGTGTGTCCGTGTGTGTGTGTGTGATGGAGCACAGTGTGATTATGTGAGGCTCCAGAGGACGTCCTCACTGTGGAGGCCGGAGAGAGGCGAGCACACATGGACCTGGGCTCTTAAGTGAATATTTCACTGACTTAAATGAATTCCCTGGAGACGTGAACCACAGCCGCTGCAGGTTTGTCCTGCTCCCTAACGTGGACCAGAACACGGGTCTCTGCTCTAAAAGAGACCCGTCCCTCCGGAGGACGAGCTGTTTGTCCAGAAACTGATTTAATTCTCCCGAAACGTGAGCGGGTGAAAAGATTCCAGGCCCCACATTGTGATGGCTGCCGGCTCCAGCACACGCTCTGTGAGTGGAGTTCTGAACGCCGGCCAACTCTCGATAGGGATCCGACCAGGAGAGCTGACCGACTCCCCCGCAAAGTCCACTCCCTCCCTCCCTGCTCCCAAAACCTTTGTTCTCCCTCGTTCTCTCCCTCCGTCCCTGGGTTTCTCATCCACCTCTCTCTAAATCAGGTTTGTTTTCTTGTTCTTCTCTGAAATTCAAACATTAGCGGTGATAGTGAAGATGTTTGTCGACCTTCACTTTATCAGTGTTTGGGTTCCGAGGCCTTTTTCCACTTCATGTTGAGACGTGACAGAGAAGCTCTGGTGGAGTTAGTGAAGTTGATCATGTGTCTGAAGTCACCAGCTCACTGTTCACCAGGGACGTCCAGGTCCTCGACTCGACGCTGAGCTCACAGAAGAAGAAGTTCCACGTGCTTCATGTGCGTCCTGTGTTATTCACTGAGTGTGTTTCCTTTGTGTGTTGATGCATTTTGAATTTCCTTCAGTTGACTTTCTTGCTTGTTGAGAGTAAAACACATTTTTTGTTCGATCTGCCTCTCGGGGAGAATTTAGAACAAACTGAGACTGAACTGAGTTTCCATCCTGAATCAACCGTTCACTGCTGCGTCTGTTGTAAAAACACGGTTTGACGGACGTGTGAGAAATGAGACGTGTTCCTCGAGGACTCGATCACGAGAGCACGAACAGAAAGAGACGTTTCCTTCACTGTGTGTTGGGATTCGAACGTGAGGCCAGTCGGTTCCCACAGGTTCCGTCAAACTCCAGAGTTTGACTGCTCAGAACGAAACAGAACAATAAATCATTTTAGTTCATTTTTACTTTTGTGTTTGTTTTTTTTATGTATTGTCGTTTTCTTGACTGTGCTTTATAAAAACCTACTAATATTAATATTTACATTTAACATCTCTTTGGTTAAAGTCAATTATTTTATACTGAGTTTTACAAATACACACTTTTTATGAGATTAACAAATGATTAATTTAAACAAAAATAACACAAATGTTTGCTTCTCACTTTGATTTAAAAAGCTTCGTTTCTTAAGTGTCAAGTGAAATTTAAATAATGAACTTCATTGTAAAGTTTGTGGAAGTAGAATATGATTAGAAGCAAATTATGACTTTCCTTTGTCTCTTCAGCATAAATACTGAACAATATCACTTCATATCTGGCCCATGTAATCACACACACCTACACACACACACACACACATGCACCCCTGGATGGGAGAGGTGGCGGAAACTCGAGAGCTGACCGATGAGCAAACAGGAAACTTTTGGGGACTTTCCAAAGCTTCCAAAGTTTTTTTGGCTCCACTTGCTTTTGTCAGACATTTTTTTATAGTTTATGTCGACGTGTGTGTGTGTGTGATTATGTGTGTGTGTTTGTGTGCGTGTTTGTGATTGTGTGTATGTATGTGTGTGTGATTGTGTGTGTGTGAACCTTCTCGCTCACTGCTTCGCTTCATTTCAGGAATCAGGAGTTCAGAGTGAAGCGGGCGATCGAGGAGGCCTCTATTCCAGAGAGAGAGAGCCCTTGTAGATACAATTACTAATGTGTGGGATTGTGTGTGTATGTATATGTATATGTATTTGTGCGTGTATGTGTCCCGTCTGGCCAGAAGTACGCGGACAGGCTGCTCACATACTTTGTGTGTTTTTGCTGCCAAACAACAAAAACACGATGATTCTGCAGGATTAAGTTTTCATCTCCGTCCTATGAAAACCATGTGTGTGAAGAGCATCCACAGTTTGTTAGAGCAGAGAAGAGCAAACATCAGATAGGACAGGAACGTGTGCGACCTTCACGTCCTGGTAACACAATGAACCACGTGGTCAAGTTTCGGTCACAGTTTGGTTTTTGTTCACGTTCAACAAACCTCTTCCTCGGTGTCTGAATCCACAAACTAAGTTTAAAGTCACTAAACAGAGATTTTTACAAACGTCATTATAGTGTGAATAACTATTGTGTCTATTGTATCACGACAATGTGCCACAAAGTACAACAACCGGTCATTCATGCTACCTCTATCGCCCCCCACTGGTCAGGCATGTTCGAGAACTTGTCGTCACTTTTGTGTTTGGATTTTAATAAAAACAAAGCTTGTGTATCCAGAATTTCGTAAATGTGTGAATTTGTGAAGACAAGGCCTCAGATATCAGCCGGTGAAGTTTACAAAAAGATTGTGATCACCCCCTGGTGGCTGGCTGCAGTATAAGTACAGCTTCCTCCATGTTGGCAGATGGGACATGGACCTAACAAAATAAAACAAAATCAAAATTCATGATAAAATAATTTATTCTAAAAGGTGCTTCCTGTCATTGGACGTAGTTTGCGACCCCGACATCGACCTCGGCTCCACCCCTACAGATGATGTCACCAGTGCAAGATGGCGACGCCCATGCTCGGGAGATTTCAGCTTCGTGTTTCGACAGTCGCTGGTTTCACGTGGGAAACAAGCAGCAGCGCTCGGTGTATCAGTCCTTATTGACCTTTGACCTCGCCTCCCCTACTGTGAACACAAAACTGTTGATGCAGTGAATCATCTTCCTCCTTAGCTCCTCGTCATCATCACTGCTGGAGGTCACTTCATGTTTTCTTTGGCAGATTCGGGATCTGCACGTGTCGACTCTGGTTAATGTGCAAACACAAATCTCACTGGTGGACGAGGGGACGTGAAGTCCTGCGTCTCCTGAGACTCGTTTCCCAGCCGTCCACCCCCCTGACATCCCTACGCTCGGCCTCAATTGGCTCAGGGTGTAAAATGTGAGGCTGAGGATCGTCCAATCAGCGGCTTCGAGCGCTGGAGTTTGTGTTTCAGGGTTTTTCTCTGCGTGTTAATCTCTGTGTGTTTGAAAACATGAAATAATAGAAAGATACATTCATATTGACGCGTTTATCCTGTAACTCACAGCTCGGTCTTTGATTGGAGTGAGAAATGGTTCTCATTACTCTATAGGCACAATATTTTTTTAAATTTTCTTATCCAGATGTTCACAAGAATGTTTGATTTTATTATTTCTTGGGTTTGTTCGGTTCCAATGAGAGAAAATTCAAAAGGCCCCGACAACATATTTTCTCAATTTAGTCTTTTTACTACAAGCAACATCTTCATAAGAAGTTTTCTGCCGAGGCTGAAACTGTTTTGGCATTAACGTCACAGTGCAATAATATTTAAGACACTAGTTTGCTCCCAGGCTTGTGGCACAGTTTGTCTCTGTCCTGTCTCAACATGGAGAAGCCCCCCCCCCCCCCCCCCCCCGCCCCCCCCCTGAGCGTCTCCGCAGCCACGTTCAACATCTGATGGAAAATATAAAACCACAAGAGCTCAGTGGGTTGCAGGAGCACATTGTGCCCGTGGTAACGTCCACATACTTCTGGCCATATTGTGTTGTTACATATTTACACATGTGTGTTTGTGGCTTTGTGTTCAAGTCTTTGTGTGTGTGCAACAAGCTCGAATGTGTCCTTGTGCACTTTGAGGCCCACATTGTGGTTTCCCTCCCTACCAATCTTTCTCTGTCCTCCCTCCCTCCCTCCACCCTCCGCTCTCCCTCTCTTTTTCTGCACTTTCACCCTCCCTCGCTCGCCCCCTCCCTTAACCTCCTTCCCAAATTGCATTACACTCCCTTCCCTCTCTCTCTCTCCCTCCCTCTCTCCCTCCGCCTGTCAGGAAGAAGTGAACAATATGACCTTTAGTCGCAGCGATAACATTCTCCCGGGTGAATTCCCCGTCGCTCTGACTTTCCTTTCACATTCTCACCGCTGTGTTTTCTTTAGAAATGATCATCTCTGCACCCGGTGATTAACGGGCAGCACCGGGGGGGGGGGGGGGGTGAGTCAGGCCTCTGGATGATCACAAACTGACGTGCATGTGGCGCTGCAGCCCGACACGGCCTCATCTCTGCTGGGTCACAGTCGTACCTGATCGTTTTTTCAACAGAGAAATGTTGCACCAACTTTCTTCTTCCCATCTGGGCAGCGGGGGGGGGAAGTTCTCTAAACGAAACCCAGAGGCGTGGAAAGCTGAAGCTGGAGCCTCGGGGCCAAATGTGAGCTGTTGGGCCCCTTCAATGTTCGGTTGTTTGTATGAATCCAACTTGAAGAAGAAACACGACAAGGACTTCACGTTCTTTAACTCGGTTCCAGTTCCAATCGTACAACTGGTCAGACATTAAATTCTGTTCGGGGCCGATTCTCTATTTGTGTTTAGTTTACAAAATAAATCTAATTTAAATATTAACAATTAAACAAGATGATATTTTCCTTTATTTTCTCACCGTCGTCACATTTCAGCGAGAACATCAAGTTTTTCCACGTTTAGATGTT
Source organism: Platichthys flesus (assembly GCF_949316205.1). Taxonomy (NCBI): domain Eukaryota; kingdom Metazoa; phylum Chordata; class Actinopteri; order Pleuronectiformes; family Pleuronectidae; genus Platichthys; species Platichthys flesus. The sequence continues at coordinate 1,565,631 of NC_084965.1, forward strand.
GAACAGAATCGAGACGCAACTTTTTAAACGAGTTAAAGAGAGTTCCCCCCCCCAACCCCCCCCTCCTAGCAGCATTTATAATCCACTGCTGCAGAGTGCATTGTGGGAAACAGACGGCTGCAGAAACTAAAACAGCTTTTCTCTTTCATACGCGAGCAAAGAGAATCTGCATCTCTCAGATCCTCCGAGATGTGACAGGACTTGTTGACCTGTAACGACTCGTTCTGCTTTGAATTGTTCTTCCTGAAGGATCCAGCCTCTGATCTGAGGACAGATTGCACCGAGGGATAAGTGGAATAATCTCTCCGCTTCGCTGTCACTCTAAATGGGATCAAGTGGTTCTGGAACAACGATGGCTGAGTGAATATCCACAGATTGAGCGCTCACACGTGGAGGATGTTTGGCAGCCGACTGTTGCTTCACTGATCCATGAACCACACACACACACACACACACACACACACACACACACACACACACACACTCACACTCACACACACAAAGAGAGAGAGAGACTTCTGGGTAATCAGGTCCTGATGGGCAATCGCACACTAATCAAGTGTGTTCGGTGTGTGCATGCCCTGTGGCGCTGCAGGTCTGGTGTTGAAGGCCTGGTTGCTAATAGCACAACACACACACACAGACAGACACACACAGACCTGTCTGTCAGCATGTTCCCTGTCATCTCTGATCACGTGATCCGACAGGCAGGTTACAATCTGTCACGCCACCGCCTGATGGGTTTGGTTTCTGTCTCTGCAGCTTCGACCTGAGCAGCACCAGCTCCGGTGTGAGAGCAGGACGAGGCCGAGGCCAGAGGTTCCTTTGATATACGCTCCGAGGTAGAGCAGCGGAAAAAGAGCAGTTCTTCACCAGGATGACAGATGGAGAAAATCTGGCAGATCTGTGGCTCTGGACGTGTTTTTATTACTCTCCAATATCACAGGACCTCAGATCAGAGGAATAAATCAACAGCAAAGACTCAAACTCTGATGGATTTACACTTCAGTACCTTTTCAATCCCGGGACTCAAAGAGAAACCGTAAAGTTTTATGATGTTCATAAAACTTTGAGATAAAAACAAGAAGAAACGGAATAAAAGACACATGATTCATGTGATAAATAATATGTACACATATTCATAACAGCTGATTTACCGATTGGACGCTGATGTGCAGGAGGAGGTTCTGGCGCCATCTCCTGTGTTTTATGCTCAAGGTTCTGATCCTTAAAAATAATGATTTAAATCTGTCATTAATAACCATCTGTACATTTCAACAGTTTATTAGACTTTTAATGCCCGTGGTATAAAACCCAACTGTAATAATTTAATATGACTCAGTTCTTAATAAACTCCATATTTCCATATCCATGGTAACTAATAGTCATAAATATTTCGTAATACTTTTAAATGGCAACATAATTTTATCTTAAATAACCAATTTAATTTAAATGGAATTAGGGTATTTGTGCTTTGTTAAAAGTATTGTTTGTGTAGTATAATTCAATGATAAACTATATATACTTTATAAATATAAGTATTATATTTAATAGATGGTATAATCCTTATTAATAACACTATGATACCTATAGCAACTAATACATTAGTAATAGTTTAATAACTGCAATATTTGATATAATATAATTATTTTTATATTTTCACATCTTACACCTGTAGTTCTATGGTATATGCTGGTAATAATATAATACAATTTTAAATTGGTTAATATATTTTTGAAAGCGTTACTCATCTGTTATAGCAAAAGAAATGAGAAAGAAATTGATAAACTGGTTTTTATTATTATTCACAAAATGACATCCTTACAGTTTGTTCAGGTTATGAATCATTTTTATTTCTATAAAAATAAATGGGAACAAAAACTGATTTTTGCAAACGAGAAGAAGAATCAACTGCAATCAGTGTTTTCATAAATAAATCTCAAGTCATATTTTGCATTGTGTGCAGATACAGTAGCTGAGTGATTCAAACTTAAACGTTCCTCATAAACAATATGAACACAGTTTAATAATCATCACAAAGAGGAATATTGCTGCAATGATTCTGTGTGAGTGAGTTTTTTTAATAATTTTACAAATCACAGAACAAACACATCTGGAGTCGACTGAACCAACTCTCGATTGTCAAGTTTCACAAAAACCGAACAAAACAACATTAAAACAAACATAAAAACTAAAGAGGAGATGTGAGGAATCTTTCACCATCAATCATAACACAACATTTTAGTTTTAATAACCACGCTGGCATCTGTCCACATAAAATATTATGTTTCACATGTGAAGGTCTGAGAGCCACGTCGTGTCGGCACGTGATTCATCGTATGTGAAGTTCCGTGTTTACTGCTGATAAACCACATGTGCCTGTAAATGAATTCATCACGTCAGCTTGTAAAACGCTGCTGAGTGGAATTCGTATTCACATCGTTTTCATATTAATTATATAAATGTGAATTTATATCTGACGGCTGCAACAATTTCTTTATTTCCACTTGAAGGATTTGACATTCAAGACGTCCGGAGAATGAATTTTCAACGTTTACAATTTTCGCTGTTGATTATTAAGATTTCTTCTATGTGAGGAAATAGTAAATGAAACTAGTTTTGTTAAACTGACATAAACCTACAGATGTAAAATTTACAGTGAAACTCTAAATACTAAAATGTACTATGAGCAAATGCTGACCAACTTAAAAAATACTTCAATCGGTGACACACAAATTAACAGTTTTTAAAATCAGTTATTAAATGTTTTAATATAACTTTAATCACTAATTTGTATGTCAACAATTTAAGTAATTCTTTCTACATTTTTTTCAGTGTAATGCATTTATAAGCAACGAGTTCACATGTATGAAAGCTGCTGTATAAACAGATAATGTTTTAAAAGATAAAAATATAAAGCATATATATTTTCAAGTTATACTTGCTGACAAATACTCATCATTAACAAAACACCTGATAAAACACCATCTTAGATTCGTACAAATACATTTAAAGAAATGTTTGAAATAAAGTGTCACCGGAAAACAAAACATGAATCAATATGATAATATTTCCCCTCATTTCTAACAAATATACAATATTCAGTGTCGCACAATTAACACACAAGATTTTCTAGGAATGTAGATAACAGAAAAAAATAGATTTCAATATTTCTTTTTTCTAACTGTGACTAAATCACCTGTCGCGTCTTTTCTTCAAGTCTAAAATCAATTTTAAAGTTCTAGATATTGTTCGATTCCAGAGTTCCACCAGCGCATTGCTCAGACAAACACACGGTGATGAACGTGCAGAACATTGTGGAAAAGAATAAAACATAAAGAAAACGAGACGTAACCCGACGCACCACCAGTCGACACCGCCACGAACACATCAGCTTCTATATGGGACGTATTTGTGCGGCCGGAGCTCATCTGGGGCCGATTTTGTGTTTTAACTTGGTCGAGACGACCAGTGGCAAAACCCAGACGCATAATAAAATCTTATTTATCCAATATAAAACCATTTTACGCACAATTTCACACATGCCATTCAAATTACAGCCCCGAGAAACGTTTGAAAGCTTTTCTCCGCAGTGGAAATCCATTAACAGATTTTAAAGGGACTGAGCTCAATGCACACACGTGTTGAACAAAGTCACTGCTTTCTAGAAATGTGTGCGTAATGTCATTTGCATTGCATGCTGGGAGTAAAGTGATGATCACTGACACCACGTCATCATGTGTGGTGGGTGATGTGAGGCCCTCGGGGTCACGCTCTCTGCTCACTGCGTTCGGGGCCCGGGGCCAAAGCCCTGTCCGCCGCTCGCTGTTGTCGCTTCGTTACTTTGGATTAGAGTCGGTCTCAGGGGTGTGTGGGGGGGGGGGGGGGGGAACCCGAGAGTCCGAAGGGGACAACTTGTCTCCCAGGGAGAGACAGTGCATCTCTCATTTGTTTCACAGCTTTCATCATGAGCCTCATGGAGGACGCCGTGGCGTTGGCCCGACTCCACAGTGGTCATCAGATCGTCAGAGAGCGAGAGACGCTTCCAAATACACATTAATACACAAGCCAGTGAGTCTACACAGCTGTGAACGCACACTTTTACCACACACACACACACACAGGATTGTTTCAGTGTCTCAGTGAATCACAAAAGAATAAAAACCATCTTTCCTTCCTCTGTGATCGTTACACCAGGTCGGGTAAGAGCTTGTTAGGTAGTTTCATTAATCTTATATTTATATATTTTTAACCATTTTAACTGAAAGAAAGTTTTGTTTATGAGAAATTTGAATTTAAATGTATTTGTTCCCCAAACGTTGTCGACTGATGTCTCAGTTTACAGCGAGTAAAGACGCCTCAGTGAAGATGAGCTGCTGATTGTCCCTGATATGAAATATCAAACAGTAAATAGTTAAATAATATAGTGGTTAACTCCGAGTTTTGCATTATTGAAGTTTTAAATACAAATTTCTACACAACAGACTCTGTGTTTCTGATAAAACTGTCGAAATAAAAAAGTGAAATCAAGATAATTCTAAACATTAATTCTTTTCTCTTAGCTCACATTTTGGAATGCCACAGGAAGTAGTGTCACAGATTAAATCAGTAGTTAGTTTGTATTGTTTCACAAATTCTTATTATTATCATCATTAGTATTATTGGTATCATTATTACTAACATCATTATAAGACCTTTTGGACTTAAATTATATATCCCTGGATTTTCTTCTTTAAATAAATCAAAATTTTCTAAAAGCATAGTTTTTGGTGACATCAGATTTTTTGGGGTTTTATGAATCAGTGCGTTTGATTTGTGGTTTATTAAACTTCTGATCTACAGGTCCAGTGGTTTTCAATCCGCGTCTGCACGTCCACATGATGCAGTTAAGCACATGAACAGCAGGAGGCGGTATTTCAGAATTCAAAGTGAATGAGCAACGATATAACGTTTTTGGAGATGAACTCAAATCCGCTGCGTCAAAGCTATTTTTTAAAAACGTGCAAAATCCGTCGTTTTCGAGGATGATTCGACTGCAAGTGGCTAAAATTATGAATCATATCTCAAACGATCATCGTGTCATTGCAGCGTCTCGTCCGTGAGCTTTGGATTCTGAGTTGTTGACTGAGTTCCATGTTGTTGAACTTCACATCTCACAGGAAACAGTCACGGTTTAAATAAGACACGCCTCCTCCGCGGGGCAGAGACCACACCTCCTGCTCCAGGGTCCTTTGGTTCCACGCGTCCTGATTGGTCTAAAGGTTCCGGTCCAGCCAGCGGATGTAGTTGTTCATGCTCCTCCGTCCCACGCTGGACAGCATGGGCAGGTAGGCGAACACCATGCAGCCGTGGAAGCCGTCCTCGTAGTGGTCGCTGGTCACCGGGACGCCGGCGTCCTGCAGCCGCTTCACGTACATGAGCCCGTCGTCCCGCAGCACGTCAAACTCACACGTCATCACGTAGGCTGTGGGCGCCCGACCCAGAACCCTCTGCTCTGCCAGCAGCGGCGCCGCCCTCACGTCCATCAGCGCCGGCAGCTCCCCCAGCAGCCCCGGGGATCCCGTGTCCCTGACCAGCGGCCGGTAGTGCTTCCTGCGCTCGCCCGGCACCAGAGAGGTCCAGTCCAGTTTGGAGCGGGTGTCGGCGCCGATGGCCGGCTGGTCCAGGGAGCTGTGGTTGTTGGCGAGCAGGAGGGGCACCAGGGAGGAGTCGGCGCCGAGGTACTGCAGCCAGAAACGAGCCATGATGGGCCGGTAGAGGATGGGCACGGCCCGGTTCTGCTGGTAGGACGAGGTGTGGAAGTCCAGGGCCTGAAGCACCGGGTAGATCAGCGCCTGGGCCTTGAACCTCGTGGTCACGCTGTCGTCCGAGCCGAGCTGTGGAACCAGATTCAGATCAGAATCAAATAATCAAACACCAGAACTTTACCGAACAAAGTCTCCATTACCACCCGGGAAACAGTTTGTTGCTTCTTTGAACAATGAATAAAGTTCTGAATCCTGGACGTTACTGATGAAACCCAGAAACCGTGGGATGTGCGTTTGTTTCGTTCACCTCCTGAGCCACAGCGGCGGCCAGGTTCCCCCCCGCGCTGTCTCCAGACACGCACACTCTCTCCGGGTCGATGCCGTGGCGCTTTAAAACCTCTGCAGACAGGAAGTCCCGCGCCGCCGCCAGCGCATCGTGGTACTGATCTGGGAACACCGCCTCCGGGGCGAGACGGTAACTGTGGCAGGAAGACACAATGACCTCATGTGGAGCTGGAGAGAGAAGTCGTGTTTCAAACTTCACAAAAGTCAGAACTTACTCCACAGACATGACGACAGCGTCCAGATCCTCCGCCATTTTCCGGCAAAGAAGGTCGTAGGATCGCATCCCTGAGGCACAATGAGGTCAAAGTGATGGTTACTGGGGTCAAATATACTTATTATACATATTCTACTGAGTTCTGTCACATTTCATTCACCCAGGAACTTTATGATGACTGTTTAGGATATTTTTCACTCACGTCCGCTGCCGAGGGCCCACCCCCCGCCGTGGAAGTATATGATTCCTCTCTTCAGCTCCGCCCCGCCCTTCGCCTGGAAGACCCGGGCGGGGACGCCGCCCAGCGTGGAGTCGCTCACGTGCACGGCGGGGCAGGAGCGGGCCTCGGTGTTCTCCACCCAGGACACCACCCGGTTCAGCAGGTGGACGCGGTGGCACAGACCCAGGGAGTGAGCCACGTCGCTCTGCAGACACAGACGTGGAGATGGGATCATTCAGGGGAGGAGAGTCCCGAGCCGCTCCCTGACCCGGGGTCAGATTCCCTGCCGCTCCGGGGAAACACTGAGCAGGGCGTGAAAACCTGTCCCTGCACGGAGAGACTTTGAAAACTCGTTCCACTGCATTGTTGCATCGGATTATGAGATTTAACGAGGGTGTGCGGCCTGCGGACTGAAGCTCAGGAGCCTCGCGTGTCAACGAGCTGCAGGTTAGAGGTCGATTCAGGGTCCTTCTACTGTGTTTGACCTCTGACCTCTGGCTCTGCACGTTCTTCTCAGTCTATCACAGTGTTACTGATCATGATCTACTCTGGGATGGTTCTACTTCTGAATCACAGAATTAAGTTTTCTATTCTTAGCTAGCAAAGTAACACTGTGAGTGGTCTGATTGTGTCTATGGTGAATCAACCTCAGTGATTCAGGTGTAAATAAGTTATGATTATTATTAATAATCTTTTACATCAGGTCACTTTATAATGATCTGTTTTATTCTGTATTTATCCTGGTGTGTCACTGGTTGATCACCATCTCTTCAACCTGTCTCCCCCTGTCTCCTGTCTCTCTCTCCCCTCTCTAAACCCCCCCCCCCCCCCCCCACACACACACACCTGTCTCCTGTCCCCCCCCCCCCCCACCTGTCTCCTGACCCCCCCCCCCCCCGTCTCACCGCCTGCATGATGCTCCGGAACAGCGCGTCCAGCAGCATCAGCTTCCAGGGCTCACAGACTCCGCTCGGCAGCGGCAGGTAGACGAAGTACGAGGCCGCCGACAGCAGCAGGGCTGCGGCCAGAAGGAGCCTCATGGCGGCGGTGTGTCCCTGCCGGGGGTCGGTCCGTCCCTGCCTCAGGTCCCGGTCTGTCCCGGTCTGTCACTGCATCAGGTCCCGGGTTGTCCCGGGTTGTCCCGGTCTGATCCGTGTCTCCGCAAGAGGTCGACGAATCACCGGGGAATGAACCCGATTTCAAAATAAAAGTCTATGTTTGGGTAGGTTTCATAACAATGACCAGCAGTAATTGTTTTATTTTGAAAACTAGCTTCAGGAAGTAAGGTACGCGTTTCGTAATATGCGTATTGATGGGAAATGTAGTTCTTTAGATAAGACTACAGAAACGTATATTATAGTATATTACATTATTTACGTTATATTATATTATTTTACGTTATATTTATATATGATGATGTTATTCGTATTTTTACATGCCCTAATTCTTTATAAAATAATTTAAATATCATTTTTTTTCATGTTACCATATTCAAATTTGTTAATTTATGCCTGGATATTATAATTAAAATGCTGTACTTTATTTTGTAATATTAAAACTAAAAACGATGTAGTGCTGACATTAGAATCAGTGACTGTTCATCCTGCTTCAGTCGCACTGATTAAAAGAGGAAATAATTTACACATGAATCAATTTGATGGTTTAAAATCCAGATGAATACTTTTATTTATGATGCATGCATGTTTGTTTGATTTGTTTTTTTAACAAATGAAATCCGGTGAGACTCTAGTCTAGTCTAGAGGATGGCTCTTCTAGGTGGATGCTGATGGTAAGTGTAGTAAATCTGTGAAATTGCACAATTGGTTTGATGCAGAGACTCAGATGTTGGTTTAACAGCTTACAGGCTCGGACCCGATCATGTGCCAGTTAAACCTTTCCTGAAGGTTTAACTGGCACACACAGGAGCATACAAGGCCACCCCCCCCCCCCACCCCCCCCCCTCCCCACATCGGACTTTCCGACCACATCACTGTTATGCTGATGCCAGCATATATGCCCAGAGTGAAAGTGGAGAGACCGGTCCGGAAAGAGATTACAGTGTGGCCGGATGGATCAAGGTGTGCTCTTCAGGACTGTCTTGTGACAACAGACTGGGATGTGTTCAAGACAGTGTGGTATATTCTGCCTCCTTTAACCTGGGTATGAACCAGAAACACATGTTTAAGCATGTGGCCCTCATCTTCAGATTCTCAGCAAATCATCTGTGCATTTCTTGTTAGTTCATTCCCCTTGGGAATGATCTCTGATCTGTTAATGGATAAATATAGAACTTTGGTTTTTGTCTATTAAGCACGAGGCATGTCCTTATGAATTCATCGTTTCATCTACATGTTATGCGCTCAGATGCAGTCATGCACCACAACCATGGGATTGTCATGGGCGTATGCAACCTCTATATAATGTGGCCTCAACTCCTGCAAAGCGGGCTTCTCTATTGGCGTGTGACTGTCTCTGGATTTCTAGAGTCCGTGCTGACCTGTAAAGACTTCTGTGTAATAAACTTTAACTGTACAAGAAAGTTCTGGGTCTGCAGAGAATTATTCCTTCAGCATCAACTTCACTATCATTGACCTCTCGGCTTACGAGAATATACGATACAAGCAGCTACACACAACAATTACATAGACAATGAGGAGCTTACAGACACTGTTCTCTCCTACATCCGCAAATGCACAGATGATTTGACCCACACAAAGACCATCATCACTCGGGCTAACAAGAAGCCATGGCTGACAGGAGCTGTCCATCGGCTGCTGAGGGCCAGAGACCAAGCCTTCAGAGCCGGGGATAGAATTTGTTCTGAGAACAACGAGAGCCAGCCTGTCCCGGGGCATCAGAAGAGCAAATAAGGACTACTCCAAAAAGATCATCAGACACTACAAGGACAGCAGAGACACACGCAGCCTGTGGCAGGGCATCCAGACCATCACAGATAAGAACCTGCATCACAGACCTGCGACGACAACATCTCTCTGCTCAACGACCTCAACAGCTTCTTTGCACAGTTCGAAGCAACAAACAACACAAGCCCACAGAAAATTCCAGTCCCCCCGTCGTATCGATTCCTTGTAAGTTCTGAACATGTTAAGAAATCGACAATAAAGCTACTTTATCTCTTTAGCTTTATAAAAAAAAAGTTTAACACTGGAGACAGATCTTCATTGAGCACTGGACCACTTGGTGATGCCTCGAGCTCCGAGGCAAGAAGCCACAGCACAAAACTGATTCCCAGTTCCCCATCTGAAGTGAGCACATGACCTTGTGCTTCAAAATATTCATCCCATTCAGTTACAGTTACCTCAACAATATGGCTACCCTCCCATGCAGCCACAGGTACCAGAGCAGCCGCAGGTGAGTATTTCTTTTATGAATATTTCTATCACGTTAAGTTCTACATTAATATTTGACCAATATAAAATTGCAGGAGCCCCAGCAATCCCAGCAAGTGCCCCAACAGCCTCAGATGCCTGTGTACCCGCCCCAGCAGGTGCCCCAGCTGTCTGCTTACCCGCCCAAGCAATCGCAGGTGCCACAGGTTAATATTTGATGTGTTCAACTTCTAAGTTATATTCTACATTTTAGTTTGGCTAAATACTGCTTCATGTGCCCCAGCTGCCAGTCTACCCATTCAAGCGACCTCGTTACCAGCGCAAGCAGCTTAGCTACCCACTGCAGCAGGTGCAACACGATACTGGTTTCCCACTCATGCAGAGCACACGGCCCTCTGCCTTTGCAAACTAGCTGCGTGCTCAAGATGCCCAGAGGGTGCTGCCTGAAGTTCCTGAGCAGCTTCAAACTGAGTGGACATGTGACGGGTACGTTGATCTCTGCAGATGGTTGATTTCAAGTTTCCAATATATTTTGAAAAACCTTTTTTTTCCTTTCAGGCACCACAGCATGGATATATGAACTGAGCCATTAATGGATATATTTAAATAAACTAATGTGTATTGATATTGGTTGAGAATCTTTTGAAAACAAAAGCCTGGTAGCTCAAAGGGGTTCTTATCAGCCGAGGTGGACTGAGATCCATCAGGTGAGAAAGACACGAGTTTCATACCTTGTGTGTGAGGTCTCTTGTGGGTTGAAGGAGCTTCTGTAACTTTACAAAAAAATATCAAGCCCATTTCACATACACCCCCCTAAAGCTTTAAGATTTACAATATCAGAGTTCTCTTAATTCTTGTTTACTAAAGGACGTATTAGTTCTGGTAGGAGAATCTGAGGAGATGTTGTTAAACACCAGCATGAATATTCAGATACTGCCTTATCAGACGAGTTTGAGTTCTTTACTAAACATTGGCTCATGTCGTCCTTTACCCTTGTAACTTCTGCCCTAATGAGAACCGTTTGCACTGTTTGTGATTATTTCTGTGTGACCTTTCCTTCAGTTGTTATATAACTCCCTGGATCAACCTCGGTTACTGCTGATGATAAGGATAAGTAATGGATCATGGAGCCCTCAGTCTGACCTCGTGCAGAGTTTCAAGACATCTGAACAAGACAGACTTCAAACTAGATGAGAGAAACTTATGATGCTTTCATCTTATCACGGATTTGTTAGGCAGGAGGTAAAAGATCTGGTAAAATGGAAACATCTGCTGGATCAACTGGTTTTCTGTTCTGTGTTTTCACTGAAACTTAGACATCAGTCTGAAACTGAAATATATGTCAATTTTTTTTGTGATTGTTGGAACATTTTCTTGATTTGTGAATTTTACTTTTAACACCTTATATAAATGTATCATGTTAAAGCCAATTTGAATCCCTATACTATATAAAACAAATTGGACAGTCATCAATTAACCTAACCTACTTATATGTATTACTTGCATATGAACTTAAGCTTACTTTTCCCCCTATTTTTTAGTATAATTGCTATTTGATCCCTTATTTATAAACCTAAACCCTATTTTTCCACAATTGATAAACTACTTTATAATTTACATTATCATAATTCAACAATGTAAAAACATTAACCCTTTATATTTAATATAAACGAAGTTTGCTCCCGTTTTAATGATCGTAACTATGAAGTTCATATAAATATAAACCAACTTTATATGTTAAAAGTTAATTTAACCTACTTTTATCGCGTCACGCGACAACCACGCCGCTAGAGGGCGCTGCCGTCAAACGAGAGCATTGCACTGAACCTGAAGCCTAACGAATACAATGATTGACTCTCTGTTGCTCAAATTGAAAGACAGAACGTCACCGCCCCGGCCAATCGTGTCCCTCCATGTCAGCCATGTGGGCGGTACCGGAAGAACGGTTGTTATTAGCCCACTGAGTGCGACAGTAGCATCCGCAGCTCGTGAGCAGGATTTAAAAACAAAACACACGTAAACACATTTAAACATCTTTATTCTGTTGCTGATTCCGGAAGCTGCAACTTCACCTTTTAATCACATTCAGCAACAGGTGAGATCAAAGCCAGCTGCCCTCCATTAGCTCGCATGCTAATGCTAACAGCCGGTGTAACAGCAGTGTTTCCTGTGCCCCCCCATTCAGGAGCATCTCGTCCAGCCGCCGTCATGGGGGAAGTGGAGCTGTCCTGTCGGGCCTACGTGAAGATGTTCCTGCACGCGTCCCTGTTCCCACGGTGCAGCATCAACGGGCTGCTGCTGTCGTCCAGCTCGCCAGGGGGCGCTGTGTGCGTGACGGACTGCGTGCCGCTGCTGCACGCGCACCTGCCCCTGGCCCCCATCACCCAGCTGGCCCTCACACAGGTGGGCCCCCCCCCCCGCTCACTGGTTCGATGCACAGGGGCGGAGGGAGGGCGACGGGCAGCCAGTTGGGAAAACGCATTCAAATAGAGAAGATTCAAAGAGAGAGATTCAAATAGAGAGAGATTCAAATAGAGAGAGATTCAAATAGAGAGAAGATTCAAATAGAGAGAGATTCAAATAGAGAGAGATTCAAAGGGCTGAAGTTGCAGTTCGATGCTTTGTGTAGTTCCATCACCACCCACGAGCACCGGACTCCAGTGTGTCATCGATTTGCGTTATTGTTTAGCTTATATATTTAATGCACAAGAAAAACAAATTGAGTTTTGTTTATTCTGTTTTATTCTCTTTGTTAACTCGGCCTCAGGCTCTCTGAGAACTTGTTGTTTATCCCCTGAAGTGGCCACGTGTGTGTTCTATGAGCACACTGTGAGAAGCTGGGTGGATGTTGATGAGTCTTAACGAGCACAGACACGATTTGAAGACGTCTGTGGTGCTCGTGTGTTTCAGGTGGACGTGTGGTGTTCGCAGACGCAGCAGAGGATTGTGGGATACTATCAAGCCAACGCCTGTGTGACAGACAGTAGGTCAGTTCTCCAGCCTGGTTTCTCTTCTCTTCCTCTCACCCTTCGTCAGTTCAGCCCGTTTCTTGACCTTTTCTTTTAACGTCGGGTGTTTTCATCCCCACAGCCCGACGCCGTGTGCAATGAAGATCGCCGATAAGATCGCTGAGCAGTTCGATAATGCTGTTCTGTTAATGGTAAGTGGATTTAACGCCATTAGATTCCTTTGCTGCCCCAGTTCATATGAATATATCTGTATTTTATTTCTCAGCTCGACAGTAGTAAGATGTCTGCAGACTGTCGGGTTCCTCCCATCGTGATGTATGAGCGCAAAGACTCCAGATGGCTGCTCAAAGACAAACACACGTAAGAAACAGCTGCTGGCTCGGCGTTCAAATCAATTTACGCTTTTATTTTTAATTTTTAAAACGAAGTTCACAGGATCTTTTTATCATCATGTCGGCTCCTGAGGTTTTCACTCGTTAAACAAGATCAACACTTGTTAGAAACTTCACAGGAAGCTGCTGCTCATGGAGTCGATGGTCTGATCTAATTTGTGATCCTGCGACTCTGGATTTTCAAATCTTTCCCACTTCACATGGGTCTTGAGCTTTATTCATATGGTCTCAATACTTCTTAAATCGATCTTGTTGAAACCTGCAGAAACTTTGAATCAACACATCGTTACATCTGTCTGCCCCCCCCTCCCCTGCTGTATTAACACTGATGTCCCGTGTGGTCCAGGATAATGCTGCGGCAGTGGGAGGAGACTCGGGCGATCGCCGGTCAGATGCTGGAGGCGGGCGATCACATGCAGCTGGTGGACTTCGATAGTCACCTGGATGACATCACGAAGGACTGGACCAATCAGAAACTGAACACCAAGATCGCAGAGCTGGCGTCGCCGGCCAACGGGAACATCTAGAACTGAAGCAGCCGTTTTTACCAGAGTGCGGATTTATTTATGATCTGACCCGTCGTCCTCTTTATTTACAAATGTGATTTTCCTTTTCTTTTTTTATAACCTGAAAAAACAGCACATGTTCAACACCAGAGTTTAGGAAGACGTTTATTTGTAATGCTTTTTGTCAACTGAACAGAGACATGACATAGAACAAGCTTGAGTAAGAAAATGTTTATAGATCGATAGATGATCTGTGTGTAATCCTTCTCCCACCCCACCCCCCCCCCCCCCCTCCTGTCAGACTATGCCTTGTGGTCCAGACCTGCTGATCTGAAGGAGAAATCCACATTGCTATTCCCACAGATATGAACATGAAGCGGCAGAGCTAGACAAAATATGATAAACACGTTACAGTAGGAAAGTCCTGCAGCAGGTTGGGTCTTTTGAAGCTCAGAAATGTGAGAAGCAGGTGATGATTCAGGTCGAACCTTCATGAACGTCTGAATCGAACTGGATTAGTTTCAGCTACGTGTTCCTAATGAACTGAGCATCTAGCATCATGCGGCCCACGCCTCCTCTAAACTCCTGTTAAGTGACGTCTTGAAATTTCAAACATTTTTCTGTGACTCACTGGGTCGCTGCCTTTGGCATCTTGCAGAGTTTCTTTTCTAATGTGAAGTTTGGAAAGCGTGTCGCGTGGTTTGAAAGAGGAAACGTGCCACACAGGATGTGACCTTTCCCCGTTTCTCAACTCTGAGCTTCAACAGACTGGTTTCCCCGCAGGGCAGACGTCTTCACTTCAACATGTTTTCTGATCGCTTGTTATCCAGAAGCCGTCAGAACAGACACTGACGGTAAACCTTAAAAATGTCTGAACCATGTCAGAGTTCAGTGCAACTTTTAAAACACTATGATCAAGTTTCACTCCTTTATAATATTAACGTAGTAATAACAATAACTCCTAAAATGCACTGAAATGTAGGCTGCTTTTTTCTGCCTGTTTCATCAACAGTGAAACTTTATTAAAGGACGACAGTCGAGCTACTTGTGTTTACTCACGTCTGTGTTTCACAACAAAAACAACTGAAGTTTGTGTTTTAGATGAAGAGACTTTGTGGTAAGATAAAAATAGTAATATGCATTTTCTTCCCACTACTGCTCTACTGAACTACTTTTGATTAATATCACTGCTTCAGCTATGTTTCCCTTTTTTATTGTTAATAGTAAAATAATATTTCACAAGGTTTCTATAGTGCTATAGTTTAAACACAATTATAAGTTTGAAAAAGCTGTGGTTCCCAACCTTTGACCTCTGCGTGTACACTGGGAACAAGGTCAAACAAAGTTTCTTTGTTTCATTAGAATAAAAAAAGGTCTGGTCAACAAACACAAAGTGATGTGGTGGAACGTTGTGGGAGTCCTGGTCTTCCAGTTGGGAACCACTGGCTTGGGTTAAATGACAATAACAGAGTCACATTATTTAAAGAGGGAAGACGACCTCTCAGTTTCGTGTAGTGCTTCCAGGCGACCACCTGGGGGATTGTGTCTCGTTTGTGGAATGAAGCCCTCACGCCGCCTGGTGCGTTCAGAGCGTCGCCCACATGATCGTCTCGGGCGTCGTGGGCGAAGGCACGGCCACCAGGTTCAGGGTGATCTCTCCCAGCGGCGACTGACTGGCCAGAGACTTGAAGAAGTTGATGGAGTTGCAGAAGGTGCGAGCGTTCTGCACCTGCTGCTCCGCCCACGGCAGCGTGACCTGCAGCAGAGAGGAGCAGGAATCAACGCTCTGTCCTTACTGTGCTGCTCTGGTCAGTCTCTAAAAGTCAGATGTGTTGAATTGAAACGTGACGTGTGGAGGATCCTCACCTGAGCGATGATGAGCTTCTCAGACGGATCGTCGCTGTCACTCAACTCTTCTCCGAAACACAGAGTGAAGCCGCACTGAGGCGGGTCTCCTCCGGTCGAGCAGAAAGGATCCAGCTCTGAACCACCGGGACACAAACACTGACGTTAATACAACAATGATGAATAAGTTGCTGTGATCAAAACATCTGTAGATTTAAAGCTGAGCATCGATTATTGTAAGAAAGTTTCTCTGATTTATCTTCTCGACTCTTTTACCCTATGTTAGAATGATCTAGGGTTTAGAATTTTATATACAAACAATTTAAGAATTAATATAGAAAATAAAGTTCAACATTTTGGTTCCAGAAGTAAAAAAGCTTTGATGATCAGCTCTAGAAGCCACACTACCCAGCGTCACTTCACGTTTACCACAGTGTGACCATGATTTCTCTTTCTAGCGGTTTATGGGATGTTTAGTTCCACTCTTATTTATTTCTAGAGAATTTTACATCTGGAACCAGAGTCGTTCTGAAACTGGCCGCTCACTGTTTCCCTGTGAAACCCAAAAGTTAGCTCTTGGCCCTAAAAGCTTAGTCTGCTCTGATTGGTCCCTGCTCTGATTGGTCCCTGCTCTGATTGGTCCCTGCTCCGATTGGTTCCTGTTCTGACTGGTCCCTGCTCTGATTGGTCCCTGCTCTGACTGGTTCCAGCTCTGACTGGTTCCTGCTCTGATGTAAGATCCCGATCAGCTGTAAAGAACCAGTGGATCTTCTCCTCTCTTGGTTCTGATGCTGAGATCACTCACGTTGCTTGAAGGCGTCTCTGCTGAAGAGCAGCACCGGCTCAGAGTCTCTCTCCATCTTGTGCGCCCCCCCCGTGGTCGAGTGCGGCCCCGTCCAGAAGACCCGCCCCTGGCAGTACCTCTTGCCGTACACCCCCTGCTCCGTGGAGGTCAGCACCACCCCCTTCTCCATGAAGGGCAGCAGGGTTTGCAGCGCCTGCAGCTCGGGGCCGGCCGACAGCGTGGAGGGCGGCTCCGGCAGAGGGATGCGTGGGAACCGGCCCTTCAGGACGTTGGAGGGCGTCGGGGGAACGAGGGAGGAAGGGAGGTAGGTGATCCGGACATCAGAGCCCAGGATCTGGCATTGGAGAACCTCCTTCCCTAAGTAGTGAAGCGCCACGTTGATGGAGTCGCCTGGACACACAAACACAAGATGATGCTTTTACTCCCAAAACAAAAGACTCACACTCACAAAACTGTCCAGCATTTCACAGCAGCTGCACTTTTTCAGTTCTTCACCTTCATGTGAAGCAGGAACGTTCTCCTCATACCGGACATCCACCTGGATCTCGTCCACCACTGCACACAGAAGATAGAAGGACTTTGAGATTCAGATTCAGATTCTATGAGGTGAGGTGAGCAGCGTCCAGATGTGTTAACGCTGTCCAGCTGTTTTCAGACGTGAACTCAAAGTGTTTCTCATGCAGAAGCTCCAGAACCTTCAGGTGGAACTCACCGTCTCTCTGGATGGTGACGGTGCTGTGCTGGACGGGCTCGTCGGTCGGGACCAGGACGTCGCTCTGAGGCAGAACCTTGTGGTCACACTGAGAAGCAGGAAGACAGCGGGGGGGGGGGGGGGGGGGGGGGGGGGGGGAGAGAGAGAGACAGATGTTTAGAGACACTCGGGGGACAGGATGTTTGTGTCATGTCGTTACTTCACCAGTGAACAGGTTCATACAACATTTGAATTATCAGTTCATTCAGCCGTGTGTGAGCTTCATGGCTGCAGAAGTCCAGTAATAATCCAGTTTGAAACAGATGACTGGTTGTGTTAACGCCTCTGGACACCAGGGGGCGTGAGACACAGACAGGAGAGTGTGAGTGACTCACCATCTGAGACGAGACCTCCTCCGTCTTTATCTGCTTGACGTGAACATCGTCCTCTTCGTCGCTCTCGAACTCGCTGCTCCTCCTCTTCGACTTCCTGCTGCTTTTCTTTCTGCTTTTCTCTTCAGGAAGCGACAAACCTGAAAAGACGACAAAACAAACCGTTCAAAACTTCTGCAAACAACAAAACACTTGAAAGAGTTACACACACACGAGGATGAAAGACACACAGCTGTTTGTGTTGCTGGGCGGGTTGAACTCTGATCTCAGTGTTGACTCATGTCTCTGCTGGATCTGTCCCACTCTGAGTTCATGACTCAAACACACAGAGACGCTGAGAACGAGGTGATTTTTAATAAAGTGGATTGAAATCGTGGTGATTGAACTTTGACCTTTTCTCTCAGTGAGCCAACACGCGACAGCTCAGCAGGTTTATCTGCAGCTGCTGTAAAGTGAAGTGAATGAGACGTTCAGGGCAACGGGTTCAAATCAGGGAAGTCAAAAACAACTTCAGGAGAATCTTAAATCTAAGTAATGGAGAAAACATAAGAAAGTTAAGTTATGTAATCGAACCAGAACATTAGAAAAAATGAATCATGTTAATGAGTCTTGTTATTAGAAACTGAAAAGCTTCTTACGTTCTTTCATGAGAACCAATGTGATCAACCAGTCTGATCAAACACCATATTACATAAGTCACATGTGATATTGACTCATTCTGAAAATAACAGGTTCCTCAGCCTCATCCTGACTTTGCTCTGATTATTTTAAAATGATGTACGAGGAAAAAACATCAGCTCCAATGTGAGAAGCTGAAAACGGAGAATATTATTTAATCAATAAATAATCAATAAGTGATTCTTCTGTTATCAAAACAGATTCGTTATCTGTGATGACACAACTTGATTATTCAGAAAACCTCTTTGTTAAACGATGGAAAGTGAGACTTTAACTACTTGTTCTTCTTGTTCTAAACCTCTGGTATATATTATAAAATACATTCAATGTTAATATTATATTAAAGAATGTTTTCTGTTTGCAGGAGATGGAGAACATGGCTCTGAGGCTGCGGTGGGACCTCAGGTTCTCTGAGTGGCTCCTCTCACCCTGCTCGCTGAAGGGCACCAGGCGGTAGACCTTGTAGGGCTCGGAGATGTCCAGCTGCCCCCGCTCCATCACCTCCTCGAACTCCGGGCTCTTGTTGAGGGCGCAGCGCAGACGCGTCTTCCAGATGGCCGGGTTGTCCTGACCGCCGTCCGTCAGCTTCCCCTTGAACTCGGCCCACGCCTGCGGACATGAGAGGACACGTGGGTTCAAGTCCGGCTGCTCCACAGAAGTCTGGTTAGAGAGGACGGATGGTTTTGACCCAGAAGGGCAGGCTGACCTTAAAGATGGCGGCGTCCTCGTCTTTGCGGAAGTCCTGCTTCCCGGCGTGTTTCCACGGGATGCGGAACATGGTCTTGGCCTCGTCGTCCCACTCCAGCCCCGAGTACTTCCCACTGCTGACCTGAAGAGTTCAGAAACACACACTGTTTACAACCCGGAGGAGACGCCTGCAGACAGGACTCAGGGGAAACTAAACCCACGAGTAAAACAATCAAGAGATGAAAACAAACGATTCAAAACGTATTAATATCAGGAACCTGGCGTGGAAATGATCAGCTGATTAATCTATAGGTAGAAATAGACTTTCAATCAATCAGTCGACAAAATAAATGATCGCCAGTTACTAAATATTCCTTAAAATTTAAAATATTCAATCAGATTTTAAATTTTCCATCATTTTATGTAAATAGAATCTCTTTGGTTTTATACAACATTCAGAACCTGTCAATCAAACTCAACCGGATTTATAAGTTTTAAAAGTTTTCAAACGTGTCGTCTGGTTTCTGATGAACATGATGAGGAGAGAACGAGCTTCCTGTGGAACCTCCTTTGAAATTAGGCTGTGTTGATGTTTATCTCCTGGTTTCCCTTTTCCTTCTCCCTCCCTTCCTCCTCACACACACACAGACACACACACACAACCTCTCTCTCCCTCACGCACACACACACACACACTCATACTCCCCTCTATCGCTCTCTCGCTCTCTCTTTCTCACACACACACACACTCACCTGTTCGATCATCCAGGATCTCAGTCGTCGCGTGCAGCGCATTCTTCCTGCGGCCATGATTCTTAATCTGAAAACAAAAACAACACAAAATGAAACAAACCGGAAACCAACACGTTCTCACTATAACACGCGAATAACACGTTCTTCATTAAAGTGTCCGAACAAACAACAATGAGATTATAGAAATAATTAAAAAGGTCAAATAGCGACTTAATGACATGACGACCCCCCCCCCCCCCCCCCCAGATAAACGCCCACGCTATAACAGATCTAAAATGTTTTTTCAACGGAGTCTGGTTCGAGTCCCGCAGCTTTACTTCTTTAACACAAACACACAAACACAAACAGGAAGTCAGCAGCTACACGTCCAGACCCATATTTACACTTCACACGTTTGTTATCGTGACTGTTTTTGAAAATAAACAACGAGTGACAATAAACAAGGAGAAGAATAAACAAGTGAATGAAAAGAGACTAAACAGAGAGAAACGCGTGAGTCCTCGAGTCGCTGCGGATCCTGAGAAACACAAACACACAACCAGGATCCGGTTCGGTTCTGGAGAACAGACACAAACATGGAGTTTACCTGCGGTTCCCTCGGAGCAGCGGACACACGCTCTGCCTGTAGCCGCCTCTCAGACGCTCTGCAGCGGATCAGTGCACCGAAGCAGCTCGCTCCCTTTCTCAGAAGTCACGTGACTTAGTGGAAGCGGCGTGCTCCAGCGCCGCCAGGGGGCGACAACGCGCGGAGACACTGCTTTACACTCAAAGTGGAGTTGGTTTATTTTCTGTTTTTCACGTTCTCAGCTCAAAGTTTCCCAAAATGTCACAAAAATACGATTCATTCATTTGATTGATTTATTTAGAACGTGTGAATGAAAAAGAGAAATTATGTAAACGTGTTAAAAAAGGATTATTTACAAACACTTAATGATTTAATCTACATATTCAAAGTACAAATGTATTTAATCTCAGCCTTTCTCAATAAGTCCTTCATGACAAATTGTCTTATACTAAGCAGCTTCTTTTACATCTATATATATATTTATATACACACTGAACTCATACTGTGTATTAAACTGGGTTATGTTTGGACATGTTTAAACTCCACATTTAAACTGTTCCTCACACAGATTAGGATTCATCAACTTCTCCTGGTTGGTCCGATACTTTGAGTTTTAAAATTAGAGTTTCCCATTAAATTATAAATGAATCTTATTAATTTAATTAACAGTGTTAGATGTCGGACAGTAAAAGTACATTTGCCTTCTTAACTGTAGTGGAGTAAAAGTATAAAGTACAATGAAAAGAAAATATTTCAGTAAAATAAAGTACCTCTAAATTAAACTTAAGTACATTATCTGAGTAAATGTCTTCACAATTTGTTCATTTCGTGCCAAAAAGATTGAAAAGTGTATAACGACAAAATCTCTCAACTGAGACAAAAAACTGTGAGCGAGTATATCCTCATTTTAAAATAGTCATATAGTTTATTTGAGCTTGAGTCATTCATCGTTAATAGAGAACATTAAAACCCTCCAGACAGTGAATAATAATATTTGTATATATAATTCTTCAGAATACCTTTCCCCTGTTCAGATATATAAATGTTAACGTACATTATGTGCATAAAATAAATCAGATTCTTATAATATTCGAATAAAACACAGATACATTCGTTTTAAAGTTTTTGTAAAGTTTACATCAAGCATCACACGACCTGAGATGAAGTTCCAACATTTTAAAGACCCGACGAGAATCAGGAGAAGTTAACCAAGAATTGTTTCTTATTCAAAAACAATTTTCTCTTTATGATCAACGAGGGAAAAAATATATAGATTTATAGAAAACAGCAGAAACGACAGAAATCGGACTCGTGATTCGCCGAATGACGACTCGAAGTTCTCTGCAGATGATTCAACCTCTCGTTCGTCAACAGTCTGACTTTCAGATCTTTCTTCCCGGAGCCCGGCACTGAGGCGCTGAGGAGAATCTTCATTTGTTGCGTGGAACCTTTTCTCCGAGAGGAACCTCACTCAGGTTCTGTCAGGGAACAAAAACACCAATCTTACTTAGTCAACGAGATCAAGATGATTCATTTGTTTTCCGCGGCACCAGTACAACCATTAAAAAGTGTATAATGTTGAGCACTTTTGAAAAGAGGTGAGAGATTTAAATTTGAAAGGCAACCAGCCAGGTGGAATTTCTATTTCTGGAACCGTGATTGAAATGTTATCAAGCTCCTCGGCTAAATTTAGTGTCTGGAATTTATGAAGAGAACATCGGACAAGCTGCCTTCATGGAAACCACTGAGGATCTCTGCTGCTGGTTTGTTGAGTCAAACCAGTCTTATTTAAAAGAATGCTGTGACATCGAAACAACACGTCTCACTCCGTCATGCATGTGTCACGATGTGCATGTGTCACAACCCCCGAAATTAGATCCTATTGTTGTGCAACATATTTGTAGCCAAGTGTTAACATGTGGAACCACAACCAAACAACTCACAGGGCCTCCAACATAAATATCACATTAATTACCAGACAATTAAAATGGGCCTTTCAAAGCTCCACAGTCAGATGTGACGTGCGGCTCGTTAAATGTGACGTGGACTCTGAGCGCCTCACCTGCAGCAGCCGAGCGTGGAACGTGTTGTCGTCCTCGCTCTCTCCTCGCTGCACGTCCACCCGGTATCGCTCACAGGCTCGAACCAGCTCCGCGGTGTCGTACTGCAGAGCCGGGTCCACCGAGTGAGCGTTGATCAGACTCACCAGGTACTCACGGTAGTGTCTCCTGAAGCAAGGGAGGTGATAAATGATTAAATAGATAGAGAGATAAAGAGAGAGAGAGAAGGAAGGACACTCACTCGCAGAGCCCGGCTTGTCCCGGCTGTGTTTTGAGGCCACACGGTGAATCGCTGTGTTCAGCTCCTTCATCTTTCTGCTCCATCACTCCACAAGTGTCTGGTTCAGAGACGAGAGAAACAAGTTCAACACGGATTCCTCCTCAACAAAGTTTACTGTACTTTGTGTATTTTTGTGTTAAACAATGAGAACTGTCTCCAGACAAGACGAGTAGAACACAGATGTTGTACCACTTTGAGTTCCAGTGGAAGGATCCGTGTTGAACTCCACTCCGCTCCTCTGGAAGTGGAAACACAAATCTATGAATTCTAATAACAGGTTTGTGAGTGAATGGGTCAGAGTGGAGAGTTCACTTCAACAGGACACATGATCAGGGATAGCTACACAACTGTTGATATTAACACACTGATGATGCTTTAATTAACAACACAATACATTTTCTACTGATCTCATGTTTATTCTAGAGATGTAGAATTCAGGAAGGAGAGAGTTTCCAACTGGAGCTGATGTTGTAAGGAAATTAAAAATATATATTTTTAAAGTAAGTTAACTCTTATGTCATCAAGTGAAAGCTGAGATGTTCTACAAAGAAAGTCAGAACCACCAGAAGGTCCCAAACAAAACTAGAGAATTTCCTGATTTCATACACACGATAACTAATAGAAGATTTATGCTTTCAGACTGATGTAAACGAGCTATTTGAATGAGTGGCTAAGGGGAATTTTCTTTGGCATTATGACGTCAACCATGAGCAGCACCGTCACCTGCAGCAGGGCCTGGAGCCTCGGTGGTTCCCAGTCTCTCAGATAGAAGAGACAGTCTCGGGGGTGATGTGCATGTAGACCGGGGATACTGCACTGAGGCGTCTTACATCCCGTCTGCACGACACACAGAACAAATACTGATGAGGCCCAGAACTTGAAAAGTCTGCTTCCTGTCCACAAAAGATGGATTTTTGACTCCAACTGTGAGACTTTGCCGATGTGCATCCATCTCACCTTGTGGTACGGGTTGTTGCAGCCGCTGCAGAACTGGTACCTGCACTGGGAGCAGCAGAAGTGCATGCAGCCGCCTTTGGTCAGGTCGTACTGGAACCTGCAGTGAGGACAGGCTGCAAGAGACCACAGACAAATGTTTGTCCTGTTAATGAAATACTAAAAGCTTGAGTTGAATCAGAAAGCTGGGGTCAGAAGGCCTGGATGAACATCTGCAGAGTATGAACACACAGATTCACTAATCTAAAAGTAGGAATATCTCTCTACAACAACCATTACAAGAAGAAGTCTAGCTTTCAAAATAAGCAAAAGTTTCAAACGTTAAAGTTATCACGACATAGAATGACAAAACAATGACAGCTCCAACAGCCTGTTGCTTCCACCATGAGAAAACAACATCCACTTTTTAACTTCCTTTTCTTTGTATCAGGATCAGCTCATAAAAACCAGTCAGACAAACACTCAGGATGATAAATGAGTAAATCATCCCAGTAAGAGTGGAAGGTTTCAAATGAAAGTACGAGTCAGGAGGTAAAAGTACTGAAGTGAATCTCGTGGTTGAAGGTAAAGTTGAGTTGGCAGCGACTCACTGATGCCGTTGTCTCTCAGGTAGCCGGCCAGGCCCTGCCTCTGGTACTCGGGGTCGTTCTCCCTCTTCCACTGCTGGAACTGCTCACAGGACAGGTTCTGGTGCTGAGGCTCCCACTGACCCCAGAGAGAGAGACAGGGTCAACGGTCTGTGCCAGAGGAACTTTTAATCAAACATCAGCTGCTAAATGGGATGAAAAATGATAACAAACCGAACTCATACTCACAGGTTTCTTGCACTGGGTACAAAAGCTTTTGCGGCATGACGGACATGTGACCTTCAGCTGGTCTCCATCGTTGATGAACCCAGAGATGCACTGACACAATTAAACAGATGAGGTTATTATTCACATTCATTTAAATTATTCACACACATGTTCATATGTACGTTTTATTCTCCAATTATTTAATACATTTTTGTTTTTCTAGCCATAAAAAGAAAAATTCCAGAATGAAACAGTTTTTATTTTCATATTTCTATTATAAAAATGGTTTAATGACATGTACACGTACAATATTTGTTTGTGTTTCAGATAAGAGTCTATTTATAAGGATGTTTATGACTTTTGACTAACAAATCATGAACTCACGTGACAACACCAGAGGAACTTTGGATCTTTCATGAGAGCGTGCTCCGTCAACTTTTTATGAAACAGATCGTAGACTTCAGGCTCCAGACAGTCGCGCAGCTGCAGAGACAAAATGTTGTTAAAACCATTATAAGAAATATATTCTGTACATTTGTATACCAGTATCTTTCTGAACATACTCAGTACAGAGATGCTCGTCTTCCTCGGCTCACCTGTATGTCCAGTGTGGAGAAGTAGCTGTCCAGTTGCTCGGGGACATTGATGTCGGGCTCTCCACAGACGGGACACACCATGTCTCTGATGTGTTTATCTCTCACAGCCACAGTAAAGTGCTGACCGAAACACTCGTGACACACCGAGCACTGACAGGAGGTCAGGGACTGCATCTGGAAAAGAAGAAACAGATGTGGAGGAAATGATGAACCCCCCCCGCAGATGAGAGCAAAGCTACAGAAGTCGGATATCGTTTAAAATAATACAGGGGCGAGACAAATTCTAATAACTTGGTTTCTGCATAAAACTTTAATAACAGAGGAACCTGATCTTCAATCAAAGTCTTAAATGTACAGAAACACAACGTGCTTCAGCTAAAGAACTTTCCAGACACAGGTTCATGTGAACGTCCCGTCACGGACTCACCTTGCACCGAGGGAAGATGCACAGGCAGCACGGACACTCGTTCTTGAGGAGCCGCCTGATGAAGTCCTTGTCATGTGACTCCTTCACAGCTTGGACCACGTCCTCCAGGGAGTAGGTGACATCGGGCTCTTGAAGCAAGGCCAGCACCAGCTCACAGCGCCCCCAGCTGGGCAGGTCGTACAACGCCAGCAGACGCCTGCACATCCTCTGAGGGGAGGACAACAAGGGGTTAAAGAAGGTGCATTAAACACCACACCCCCGATGTGAAGGAATGTTTGTCTCTTTCAGTACATAACACGTTTTCACGTCAGCACACGTACAAGATTTGAATATTCAAATCGTTGACGTCTGTAATTCGCCGCACACCGACCTGTTTGTCCGGGTTCTGGGGATCGATCGGCGGCTCGAGCTGGGTGGTCCAGATACGCTGGTGGAAAGGCTCCAGTAGGGGGCGCTGGAGCAGAGACAAAGCCCCTTTGACCTCACCTCCACTCAGCCGCAGAGCCTCCTCACACT
Source organism: Platichthys flesus (assembly GCF_949316205.1). NCBI lineage: Eukaryota > Metazoa > Chordata > Actinopteri > Pleuronectiformes > Pleuronectidae > Platichthys > Platichthys flesus. Next base: position 1,591,417 of record NC_084965.1, read on the forward strand.
GGGTCACATCCCTGAAGCCCAGAGAGTGGAGCTCCCTCATCTGGACACAAGAAGGAGACGCTCAGGGAGATGTTTACAGATGTGATACAGGAAGTGTCTAATACGCTGGAATCTAGGTGGTAAACCTCTTAAACCCTCGATCAGGAAGTCTCTCACTAAATCACAGAACACCGCAGAAACTGTTGTAAACCACAGGACTCTATGCCAAGGGGGACATTTTATTTCGTAACCTGTAAACAAAAGGTCTACTTATTCTGCAAATGAACTGATTTCATATCAGAAAACATAAGTCTGATATGTGTCTGTGAAAAGCTCATCTCATAATATTGTTCAGGCTCTGGAGACATTGATAAGTCAGCGTGCTAATCTCTATGTGACACACAACTGTTTTAACACCGAAACCACATGTATGTAACGCTGTGGTTCCGCCCCCCCCCCCCGTGTAACTTCTTTCTAACTCGTGGATGTGGTTCTTCTTCTTCTTCGTGTCAGGCTCTGATCATCAACCACGGTGGAGATGGTCGTACCAGGCTCCCCCCCCCCACGCTCCACAGAACCTTCTTTGTTCTGATTTATCTGTTCAAGGTCAGGAAGTGGGAGCGACTCAGGAGACGTCCTGTTTTCTCACCAGAAGGTATCTCAGCTGTAGAAAGCCTCTGATCAACCTCACCACAGACACTTCAGAGTGTATTTTAACTGATCTCAGTTCAGCTTCACTCTTCAACTGGAGCTGATTGTTGAAGCTGAGACTCTCAGTTCTCAGGTCAGTTCTTCTCACAGGAGATGGAACCCACTCACCAGAATTACAGAGAACAGACGTTCAGGGAGTGGAGGAGGAAACTTTCTCCTTGTTCACACTCACCAAACATTTGACCTGGTGTTAAACCAGCTGCTGGTTCAGGGTAAAGGGAAGTTGCATAGAGCTGCTTGACACCTTGTTCTGTTTCTGGAGGAGTCTGGTTGGACAGATTCATTTTCCCACCTTGGCCTGTCGGTCCCTCAGCAGCTGCGTCACGGCTCTGTCGGTGTTTCCTCCCGCCGCTAACCACGCCAGCTTCGCCTCGGCTCTGGACAGCTTCACATCTTCGACTGTGGCGCTGGGTTCGCTCTCCGCCGACTCCTCTCTGTCTCTGTCCACCACGGCTTGTATCCCAGAATCCCCGGTCTTTCGGTTCAGCTGGACGGACGCCGCCATAGCGCAGATTTCATCCAGCAGGTGTGGCAGCTCTGACGTCAGCCAATCACAGGGGTTGACGTTGCTGCCGCCGCACACGCACAGGGCCGCGTACACCTCCTCCGGGCTGACATCTTGTTTTTCTGCTTCCTAAGATGGAGGAGGGTTTATTATTATGAATTATTCTGTGTTAGATTTGTTGTCACCCATCGTTCGGATGAAGACTGACCCTGATCTGGTTGATGAGGCTGAGTCCGTCCTCCCTCATCATCTTTTGTCTCTTCAGCTCCAGGTTCACTCTGGGACTCGCCGTCGGCTTCACGGCCGCAGGCTGAGTTTGATCCTTACTGATGGACGGCGGCTGCTGAAGAGACTGAGGCACCGAGTCGCCAGAAGAGTCTTTACACGGCAGGCTGCACATCTCACAGACCCCAGTGGGCTTGGTGTTCACATAGGTGCAGAACTGACACGTCCACTGGGAAGGAGAAAGAAAAGAAAGACAAATATATTACCAGTTGTTCATCGTTCAAACTGTTTTTGCAGCATGGATCACAATCTGCTGTTTACCTGCTCGTACAGTATTAAGTACCCGAGCAGGGAGTACAGTGACAGGGAGACAAACCTTTGTGTTGATATCAGACTGAGATCCAGAGCTGGACAGGAGCGGGGCGACAGGCGGGCGAGTGGCCAGACGAGGGCGCTCACACACCTCACACAGGATGCTGCTGCCTTGATTCATAACAGTGCAGCTCTTACACTGCCACTCTGAGGGAAGGAACACAATTCTAGTATTTATCCTTCTGTCTTCATTCTTATTTTATTGTGTTGTCAACATAATTTAATATTATTGCAGTGCTAAAGTGTTTTAATATTTTCCCTCATTAAGTGCACAGTTTGTAACTTGAATTAATGACGTGCTGTATTATTGAAGTCTATTGTTATTTCGTCTCACCGGTGTTTGGTGAGGTGGGAACCGGACTGTCCTGAGCCGAGGATGCAGCCGTGGAGAGTCGAGGCCGTTCGCAGGTCGAGCAGAGAACAGCTCGCATCTCGTTCACCGTGGTGCAGTGTGCACACGCCCAAGGAGACAGAGACAGACTGAAAGAGGACAGAAGAAAGAAATCACATCCAGGGTGTCGTGGAGCCTTTGTTTCAATAAGAGACGTTTGTTTTATTCTGCAGTGGCAGAGAGAGACAACCTGAACACATGTTGACTTGAACAAAGGAAGTTACACAGTAAGAATTAAGCATTAAATAAAACAATTAGAGTTTAAAACATTAGGCTTCCATGGAGTTCTTAATTTGGCTTCTTGCTTAGGAGCACATATATCATTCACTTATATTTCTGTCAATAAACTCTAATGTTTAAGATCCTCACCTGGCTGTTTTGGCTGCAGCGAGGACGGACCGGTTGTGTCCTTTGCGGTCGGGGTGCGAGTGAAACAGTTTGTCACAGTTCAGACACAACCTCTGGTTACAGGTGGAGCACTGGGACTGGACAGTGGAGACACCACAGATACCACAGGTCTCTGTGGGGAACAAACACACACACACCATTAACACCATACAAGTTAAAATATAACTCTACTTCTGATTTAAGGCCGGTGGTGATGAGGCATACCCAGTTTGCTTTTCTGTATTTTGTCTCTCTTGTGAGCGGCTCTGGTCGGGTGGCGATGAAAGAGCCCGTCACATGCGTCACAGAAGGCCCGACTGTCACATGAGGAGCAAACCAGTGACGAGGGTTTACCACACACATTACAAGCTGCGAGAGATCCTGGACACACAAACAACAAATGATGTAAAAGACACTTATCTGTTGCCTCTGGGAACAAAATTCAATGTTACTGGTACAAATGAAGGATAAACGAGCATCTAAGCCGGATTTTGATTGGGTTTCACTTTTCGTTTCTCTGGTTTGGCAGCAGCTCACCAGCTGAGGGCTGCAGGGGCAGTGCCACGGGGCCCGGGGCAGGTTTGGGTGAAGGAGAGAGGACTTGTGGTTTGTCTCCCGGCTGCTCCTCCACAGGCGGAATAACCACCAAGTCATTCACCACCGATTCCTAAAGAGACAGATTCACAGTGAAGGGTTTTTTCACGCTAAATGTGTAAAAGTTTGGAAATAAATAGTGAAAAATTTAAATTTAAACTGATTAAATCGTGTGTTGTGAAGTAAAACACTGATTCATAGTAGATGAAGACGTAGATGAAGGGTAATGTAAACTTTAAGTAACAGAAATGAAGTTTGTAATGTTTGTACAGACCTGCTGCTCGAGAAATGGGAAGATATCTTTGAAGTGCTCTAGGTGAGGATGGGTTCCCTGAACAAACAAATGGAAGATGGTGAATCACTTATAGAATTTAGAGCAGTGGGATGATTGACAGCGCTCAGACACAAACCTTAACGATCATGTCCACCTCGGTGCGTAAGGTCATGACCTCCAGCGTCACTGCGGCAACTTTTTCAGCATCTGGTTGTACGACTTCATCCGGAAAACTGAGGCCATCGATTTGCTGATTGGTGTAACCGTAGAGGAAGAGGACTCTGCGGCCTCCCTGTGAAAGGAGAGCTTTGTTCAAAGAGCTGGTTGAACCATATACACACCACTGACTTTATCATTTCACGTAATTCTTTTTAAATGTTCATTTCTGCACAAAATCTGAATCAAAGCAGCTTTAAAAACAAAATGACATTGAACATTTCCTGCATATTTAGGAAGATCTCCACTCAGGCAGAACTATTGACCTTGTCAGGTTCCTCTCACCTTGATGGCGTCCACCGTGGTTCTGAACACCGGGTTGTTGTGCTTGACGCTCCTCCAGTACTTGGGCCGGTTGGGGAAGGTCAGGTTACAGCCGTACTTCTCCAGAATACCCAAGGCCTTCACCAGTCTGCTCAGAGACTCCAGAACCTGTTGTGGAGATGGAAGTTGCTGAGTCTGTAAAGTCCTGAGGGTCACTACACTTACATAAAGGTCAAGGGTCAACCTATATCTAAACAGAAATATTCAAGTCACGTCAGCAGGTTAGTTATTTCTTCCCTCTCGTGCTCAGGTATAAGATTTTCCTATTTATAACATTTGAAAAAACAATACTAATTTCCCAGGTAGGTTATCCTGATCTGAAACGAGGGAATGGTGACCTCCTGCTTGCTGCGGCTGGCGCTGTTCTCCCTCAGCATGTCCTCGGCTGTGAGGTGCCGGTACTTCTCCGACAGCGGCAGAGCGATGCTCGCCATCGTCTGGACGTGAGCCTTCACGTCCTGGGCGACGCCGGTGGAGGACAGGACGGACTGAGCTCTCCTCCGGACCTCGTCCATCTGCACGGGGAGAGAGCTGCTGCTGCTCATCGCCGCTGGAATGACAACATTTCATGATGAGTTCATTTTTAAATGATTTATCACAAAAAGAGAGAGATTCTCAATACCAAATGCAGAAAGTCAAAAAGCACACAGAGCTTTCCTTCCTCCAGCTGTTATCTATAGAGCGTCCTAACTCAAGTGAACTTCCTCTGACTTCACTCTAGGTTCTGTCGTCCAGGGTGAGGCTTTAAAGACATACTTTTAAAACACCTTATAATATTAATAAATTAGATCTCAAGAGTATTTCACTTTACAGAATTTAACTTGTGCTCATATCACGTTCAATTCTTATGCAATAGCAATATTAGTAGTATTATAAATTATATTGTCAGTTAATCATGTACTTTTTGAGATATTGACAAAGGCACCAGTCTGGATTATTTTAAATTAAAAAGTACATAACAACCAGAACAAGTAAAACGAAACTGAATGTGACATTTCTTCAGGGTGCAGTTGACAGTATGAGGTACAAAGTATATTTAAGTATATTTAATGTATAATTCATCAGCACATGAAGCTACGAGGGGGGGAGAGTACAGGTTAATAACAGTTTCCCTCGGGGACAGTAAACAGCCTCAGGTGAGAATGATGTGATAAAGACGAGCAGGAAACCTCGTGACGTTCCTCCGCAGCTGGACCTGAGTCCTCAGAAGAACCGGATGTGTCCCTTTCACGAGTCTCGAGCTCAAAGTGACATTGTAAAGACGGAAATCACAGCTGACAACAACATGTCTCGATAGTTTGAAACCGAAAGTTTGAGGAGACATCGTCCTCACTTCGTACCTGACGTGTTCGAGCGGCTCCTCGCGCTGGTTCCGTCCGGACTGAGAGGGACTGATCCTCCGTCAGTGACAGAAGAAGAGACAAAGTGCTTTAAAGGTGTTGAAGTCTCATCCTCACTCAGCTGGAACTGACTGGAGATCAGCGGCTAGCGTTAGCTTCAAACCCGGAAGTCAACACTGACGTTTAGCGTCCCGGCTCCACTTCCTGTTTCAAAATAAAAGCGGGGGGTTTCTAGCTACTTAAAAACTCTATATATACAGTCTATGCTTAAAAAGCAGTCGTCTCCAAAACGTTTATTAAAAAGTTAATTAGAAACTTAAAGACAGTTTTTCTAACGAACTCAGTCAGGACTAACACGCAGTTTTAAGGATTTCACAGGATTGAATCTGGAGGAGGACTGTGGGTAACCTGCTGTTCACCGAGTGGCCACTAGAGGCTAAACAAAATAATAATCAGGATTAGGTGTTGACATTATTATTTCGGTCTTTCAACATTTAATTGTTTTCATATTAAAAACTAAACTAAGAATCCAAAAAACGAATAACAAAAAAGGAAAATAAGATTTTGTGTTTAAATATTTTTTATGCATTTCTACATTTACATTTTCTTCCGTTAAAAAAACATGTAATGTTTCCTCCTCGTGTCGTCGAACAAGTTGGTGGAAGTTAGTTGTGCATGTGGCGGAAGGAGGGAGACAGTGGGAGGCGCTAACTGGTCCAACTGGGGTAAAATCGAAAGTAACTTGCAGAAGGAAATACATAAATCACAAGGTACCAACCGAACCGTCCGACCCTGCAGATCCGCTCCTCACACTTCACACGGTTCCTCTTCATCTCGTCTTCATCTTGTTTCGCATCGTCGTCATGTCGAAGGCATCGAACCTGAGGATCAGACCCGAGGCTGCAGGGAAGGTGAGTTATTAGAGCTGCTCAGGACGGACACAAACACACAGACACACAAACACACACACACAAGTCAAGGTGCTTAAAGATAGAACGAACTTCACCGTGGAGACCATCGGTTTGTGAAGCGTGAAGCGTTTTGAGAAACATCGTCGGGTAAAGTTCCCCCGCAGAGGAAAGCGAAAGTAAATCCAGTGATTCTCAGTGTTTAGTGTAACATGACTCAGCAGTGAGAACAGTTTCCGTCTCGTGTTCCCTGCAGGTGGAGAAGGTCCAGCAGCACCTGCACCATGAGGTCAGTGCAGCTTCTTCTTCTTAACCTCATGTATTCAAACACAAATCACTTTGTTCCTGAGCTTTCTGAATAACCTGATTGTTTTCCAGGCAGAGAAACTCTTCTCCACTGTCATCCCAATGAAGATATCTCAGCTGGATGCTCTGCTCCAGGTCAGAAAGTTCAGTTTCATCATATCACACTTTGTATGGACGTGTGAGACACTCAGGATGTAGGACCTCTCTAGATCAGGGGCCAGTTATGTGCCCGGCATCGTTCATTCACAGTTCCTGATTCTGAAAGATGCACGTTGGAGTAAATCCTGTTTTCTAGAGCTTTGGATAGAGACACGTCTTTGAAATGAGTTTCTTATTCAAGGTTGTGTTCTTCAGAAGAAGCTGAGAACATGAAAGTTTCACAGCAGGAGATTCTCCGCTTAGCTATAATGAAATAAAGTTGAAAACAGAAGTTAACCTCTGTGTTTCCTGTTCTTCTGTCCACGTTTACAGGACGATGCGTTGAACGTGGACTCCTCCTCACTCCTGGCTCCGCTGGACATCCCCATACCTGACCCCCCCTCAGCAGAGGAGGTGAGTGCAGCTCCACACAGTCGTCTTTCAAAGCAACAACCTGAACAGAGAGAAAGTCTGTGTGTCACACGCGTCACAGCAGGAATTCACTTCACCGTTATATTTCACATTAAATTAAAATCAAGCATTCGACATAGAAACTGTGGAGTCAGCTACAATCATATTAAATAATCCAGTTTATTCAAAGGTAGTTTCTGTCATTTATGGGAAGTCCATCTTTATTTACAGTCTATGATATAACTTATCAAGGCAATGCTAATGTTATGTTGTAATAAAGCCATTTCATAGTGACATTCCATGTGACTGATTCATCAACACAATCTACTCTGTGAATTCAACTAATAACAAGTTAAATAACATGTTATGATTCACCTTTAATTGGTTTTGCAAAAGCAATCTTAACAAACTATATGAACTGGTTGTCCAGGAAATGGAGACCGACAAGGATGAAGATGGCGAGAAGAAGAAAGGTAGGGTGTTTTATCTATTTTTATAAGGTTGTTATTGTCGAGGCTGAGATTTGACAAACTCGTGACTTTTAATCTCCAGCTCCAAGATGTGGCTTCATCAAGGGCAACGAGAAGGTCATGTCGGCTTTGGACAAAGTGAGACCTGAGATCGTTGCTTTCAGGGGGATCATCACCACGGTGAGAGCAGAGATGAACGCTGAGCCCAGGATCTGCTTTCAAACACTGAATAATATCCACAGAGTAAATATTAAAATGTTTAAACTCTCATTTCACGAAGTTAAACTCACTCGTGTTGTTTCCCTTCAGGTTTCCTGCTGGATTCAACATCTCATCCCAAAAATAGAGGATGGAAATGACTTTGGAGTCGTCATTCAGGTGCATGGTCCTTTCAAAAGATTTAGAAATGTTTAATCTTGATCTGCTAATAGCCGATATGATAGTATTGTGTAACTCTGGTTTCTTTAGCCTGTGATTCTAATTAATTTAAACTAAAAAACAAAGTGTAAGGTGAACTTATTTATTAAGATATAACGTAATTATCCCTAATTGCTTTTCATGTGATAATCGAGTTGTCTGATATCTTAACATATTTCAGTGCAAGTCTTTCATTTCTGCAAATTTCTCCATCACAGGAGAAAATCTTGGAGAGAATCGCTGCTGTGAAAACCAACGTTGACGGTTTTCAAACAAACATCAACAAGTGGGTTGAATCTAGATATTTGTTCTAAGTGTAACGGTGATAAAAAAAAATATATGATCACGAATGTATGGAAACTTTTCCTGGTTTACGTTTTGTTTTTCTTGATTTGAAATGTAGGTACTTCTCAGAAAGGGGAGACGCTGTCGCCAAAGCTTCTAAAAACACTCACGTGGTGAGTTTAAAATGCTCTGGGCTTCAAGTCATTCATTGTTTTAATATTCATATTTAAAGAGGCAGAAATTAAGTATCACATTCCCAAAAAGTTCAGAACTCTCCAGCTGAGCGAATCCGTGATCAAATGGATCTTGATGTGTATAACTGACTCTCTCTCTCTCCAGATGGACTATCGCTCGCTCGTCCACGACAAAGACGACAGCATCTACGCTGCGATCAAAGTGATCGCTCTCGACCTCCGCGGCTTCTACGTGAGTCTGTCCTTCCTCCTCTGAAATGTAAACCACCAGGTCCCGCTGCACCAACAAGTTCAAATGTTCTTTATTCCTCCCTCTTCACTTCAGGTCGAGATTTTCGACATCGTCAACAAGAACCTGGACAAGGTGACCAATCCGAAAGGAGAGGAGAAGCCGTCCATGTACTGAAGGAGGGGATGAAGAGGAGGGACACATTCTTCACAGCTGGATCAATAGCTGGGTTTTCAACCTTACTCGACTCAATCATTCTACATGTAACTTCAAAAGTTACGAGTTCCACTCAATTCAATAAACATGAGTTTTAACACTTTCACTGAATTCAACTTGTCTAAATTCAAAACTGCAATAAAAAAAATGAAGAAAGAATGAGAGGCACTGATTTATTTGTAACAAAACTTTTTAATAAATGTGATTCATTGTTAACGTCTCATTTATCCTTTTTTTTTATCAACAAAATCAATGAGGCATCTTGCCACAAAAACATTTTCCTCCTTTAAAGATCGAGAGGAAAGACCAACAACAATAATGATGATTTCAACAACTAAGAAACACAACGTAGACAAAGCAAAACACAAGTTTCCCTGGGATCAGACTTCAGGACCTTCTCCTCCAGGTATGAGCTGTAAAACAAAACAAATACATATTCATATATACATCTATATATTACAGGAAATTGATTTTACTCTAAAGGTCTAAAAGGGAATTCCTCTAAAATCTTTACCAGCACAGCTAAACGTGACATGAGTCCATAAACCATAAGAAATAATATAAGAACGGAAAGTGCTTAATTATAAATCAGACATGTTTATTTTATTAGATTTTGACGATGGAACAAAACATTTATTAAATATTTAAAATATATTACACAATCCTCATTAGTTATCTGTATGTATTTTAAGAGGTTGTCTGTTTTCAGATGTTTTAAGTGAATCTAAGTATCTTGGTACCATCGTGATGTTGTTGCCGTTCAGGAGGATCTGGTCCAGTTTGGTTATCCTACGTCCCTCCGGTGTGATTTCACTGAAACAGATATTTTCACGATGAGTTAACTCAACAGCAGCTGATTCAGAAGTGACTGAGCTTCACTCAATGGAGAAACTAAACATGTACTTACAACTCTGTCACATCCTCCAAGACCATATCTGAGGAAGCGAGTTCAGGACAAACTCCGGAGCAGAATTCAGAGCAAACAGTAAAACCCATCCATGTTAATAAATACTGGAGGAAGTCTGTTTTATATTTTTAAGAGACTGTAATTTGACGACTGAAAGGATACTGACAAAGTCATCGAAACCCAGCAGGGTGCCGACGATCTCTTTGTCTGTTTTCATCACGATGTGAATCCGGGAGCCGATGCATTTGTCCACGAGCTCTGAAAGACAAGTTCAAAATTTGTGAAATTGATTTTCTTCCTCGTTTCCCTTGAGAACTTTTTATCACTTGAACTAGATTGACAATTCTGTAGTTACAATAAAAACACACCTACTCACCTAAACATTTTAACATGTACATTAAAAGATATATTAATACTACCCAGCTTTATAATGTTTGAATATTTTCTGATTGAAGCTGGTTGATTTATTTACCCCAACGTATTCATCTTGTTTTTTTCAAACGTTATATTACATGTACTGCTGTATACGGTCTTTGAGCAGTTTATTAGGAACACCTGTACAAGTGGCAGCACAGCTTAAAGTTAGTGGAGATACAAGTCAGGAGCTGCAGGTCAGAAACTTTCACTGTTTGAATGTCTGAGAACTGCAGTGACATCCTCAGTCACATGACCTGAATCAAAACTGATGGGATGTGAACCAAGAGCAGAAGCTCAGAGGGTCCGTCATAGCCAGGTGTTCCTAATAAAGTGCTCATAGACTTTAATCTCCACTGGATGAGTCTGTTGTAAGAACATTTCCTCTATTTCTTTAATCTGAAGCAGAGTTAACAAGAGAGGTTAGCTAGCTGCTAGCATCATGCTAACACGAGTGAGCGAGCCACAACACGGACACGTTCAAACTTCTCACGCGCAGATTCAACAGAAACAAACACACGCGGATTTACACCAACGTGTTTGAGTGAAACCAGTAACAAACTGGTAAAGTACAAACCGAGCGGGAGCAGCTGGGACGGGTTCGTTGTTGGAGTTGCCGCCATGTTTGATTCCACGTGCAGACCCAACCAATCGATATTAGAATCCTTGGCTGAGACCAAAGCAATCAAACCCGAATGAATCGATAATCAATGTGTGTGTATATACGCAGAATACACAGAGATCGATGTTTGTTTGTTTATTTGTTATCGATCTGTTTGTTTATTATCGATCTGTGATCTTGAACCAATCAAATGTCAAGTCCTCTCGTTTCATCTGGTTCCACGTGATGGCGCTGTCAATACATGACGTCATTCTTTCACCAAACAGAGATAATAATACTGAGGTCGAGATAGTTCCTCACCGTTCCGCTTTGTACCTCTACTAGTGTTCATTTATCAAATAATATGACATAATAAGTACTGTATGTGTATAAGTATACACGAGTCAGTAGAAACAGTATTCCTCATTAGATGACAATAATTCCTATGGACCAAATATGTCGAAGTATAAATACAGTTATCAAAAGTTAAACACCTAAATGAATTAACACATAAACACTATTTGTGATGAATAGAGCCATATCTGTATACTTTCCATCACTTTCTTTACTGTATTTGTGCATTTTGTAATCAAATTATATTTCTTTTTTTATTTCCTTTTCCTATATATGTAATTGTGTCACTCATTTCAGATGTTTATATTTGCATTCAGATTTTTTGTATTGTATGTAAAGCCCTTGTGTCATGTATGAAAGGTGTAATACAAATAAAGTTGATTATTAGGCTTTATACAATAAGTATAAATGTGTATTTATACTTATAAACATGCTTAGCCTCCAGTAGATTTTAACCTTGATTTTAATATTGTATGGTTGACTTTTAAGGCTCATTCTAGACCTGCTCTTAAGAACATTTTGGATCTTTTGACCCCGGTTTCTGGTTGAAGGCTTCAACGCTTCAAAGGTTCCTAGATTTTATTGTTATATGCAGAAATAAACAAGTTATCAATGCATTAAATGCTGTTTTTAACCTGTTTCCTATTGTTTGATATTAACTTTCCATTTTTAACTCGTAACAGTGCTTTGAAAGGTTCTTCATGAATTAAGTTTATTTGATTATGAATATAATTACTAAATTATGAGTATAATTATTTAATTATGAGTATAATCATATGATTTGAGAAGCAGAAGCGGAAGTGCGCAGCAGGGAGTGCTCTCGCTCCAGCCGCCCCGCCCCTCCCCGGGCCGCAGAGAGCGGAAGTGGTCGCTCTTCGCTGCGGACACGGTGCAGCTGAGCTCCGGGTTGTTTTCACTGATCCGGGAGCGGAGACCGTCTCGTTCACCGTCAACGCGTCGAGGGGGGGAGGCGGACATGGAGCCTCTGGCCGCGGGAGACGTCAAAGTGCCGGTGCTACACATCGTGGTGGTGGGGTTCCACCACAAGAGAGGCTGTCAGGTGGGTGAAGCTGCCGCGAGCTAACGGGGCTAACGATGCTAACTCACAACAAACAGCGTCACTGACAGAACCCGCAGGACGGAGTCTCTGAGATGTCCCCGCGAAGGGACCGAACCCCGCGGGGACATCCCCGTCATAGAGCGTCCTCCTCGCTGGGTTCGACTCTCAATGTGCAGCTCGAGTCTCCTCCCGGATATCAAACTGTTTGATTAACTACAACAACACCGGAGCCACGCGTCATGTTGTGAGTCAATGTGTCGCAGATGAAGGAAGCTGCAGCATAAACATATATTTATTAATTCCAGCTTCGTGAATCGTTGCAGCTTTTATTCCGAAGTTTATTTCTCCAAATGCAATATTTGAAACGAGCTGCATCTCGTCTTCAAACGTGTTACTTCAGTCCCTTGATTTCTAAAATTTGGTAATTTATCGTTGCGAACTTCTTGAAAAAACAATGTTTAGTGACGTATTTTTATTGTAAATAATAATGGATGACAGGAAAGCAGTTTAAAAGTGAAGCCAAAACATGTGGAGGGCCCCCTTGTGGCTGACTGCAGTATAAACAAACTTTCCCAAACCAAATCAATTCCAAGTACACGTGGAATTTGTCAATGATGGTTTATATCATTTTGTTTTCAATCATTTTAGACATCGGCTTAAAAACGTCATGAGACTGACCTCATCAGTTAAAGATGGCAGCCTCCATGTTCAAGATGTTTTGGCTTCATGTTTGTACGATTGGAGGAAGTGGAGATGTTGCTTCCATCTCCAGTAACACTGGTTTTCATGTGTGAATTCATGTTTCCTTGAACTCTAACTGATCTTTTGGTTGCTCATGAAGAATTTTACCTCGTTTTTAAAGGTCAGTGTCTTTAACTGGTTCCAAGAACAGGAAATAAAACATGATGGTATTTGTAGTTCACTGATTTATTAACAGAGGGTTAAACAGTCCAGGTAAAAACCACCACGACAATCTGACTCCAAATAAGCAAACTCATCCAGAAATCAGTTAAACATAAATGCTAAAAAATCCAGATTGCAGATATGAGCTGAACTCGAGGAATCAGACGATGACTCACCTGAAGTTTGTGGAAACTCGACCGGTGAAACTCAGGGATTTAAATTCTCTGCAGCTGATTGACGAATCAGAAACAGGTGGAAAACTGGACAGGAAGTAAAGTCACTGCGCACATGATAAGGAAAGAGATTTCAAATGAAAACAGGAAACACAAAGAGCCTGAGAGGAAAGTTACTCAACTGGCTGCAACTACAGGTTTGTTTAGTGAGGCCAAGACAATAAAGCTGTTATCTACTTAGACATTGATTAATCTGTAAATTCATTTCCTGATTGTTCTTTCTGTCGGAGAGTGTGAGAAAGCTGTAAAAATCCTATATATGGATTTGAATCTTTAAGTGATTTTAGTGATTTTAGAAGTTCTTTCAATAATAGAGTCAACATTTGTGTCTGTTTATGAAAAGCAGCAGATTTGCACGTTTGAGAAGCTGCAGACCAGGGAACAGTTTTTAAAAATGAGTCAAGTGATTAATCAACTATCAGAAAAGAGCTTTGGTTTCTTCTTGATTCACATTTTACAGAAACTCTTCCTCACACAAAGCTCACGTGCTGGTTTTTCTTGTCACTGTGTCTACAAACCGGTTTTGCAGCCATTAACATTTAAGTGGATTCAGTCACCGACGTGTGTGACCTCCGACCTCCTTCAACACCTGCTTCATTAGTGAGAGTGCACGTGAGCCATTCAGCGCAAGTGGCTCTAATTCATCTAACAACACTGTGCCTCCTCCTCCTCCTCTTCATCACTGCTCTCCATCTGTCTCCGCTGCTAAAACACGATGAGACACTTTAACTAGACCGAAGCAGCAGTGAACAGACAGTGAGCGTCGCTCTGTGTATCAGGTGAGGAGCCTGTTAGTGTCTGTTGGTCATCTGATCAGGGTCGGCCACCTCCTGCTGCGTATCACATGATTGGCTTTCTGTCTCCCTCCGCCTCGTCGACCTGTCGTCCATCTGTCTCTCCGTCAGTCTCCCAGGTGTCTCTCTTATCGTGAGCAGCTCTTCTTTGGACTGAGGAGCGAACTCGCCCTCAGGCCGCTGCAGGGGTTGATCCTCAGAGTGAATCATTGTCTGTGGTGGGTGGGGCGTTCAGGACCAGCAGGTTTCAGGTTTATCTAGACGGACTCGGCTCTTAACCACCAAGAAAAAGATCTAGAAGGGTTCAGCCGTTGACGTGCAGATGTTTCTTCTACCTTTACCTTCTAGACAGAAGCTGGATGTTCTCTGTGATCACATCAGGGCTGCAGTGGATTCTCAGTATCGATCAGTCGGCTTCTTCTCGTCTGTCACATGTCAAACAGCAGTCACAGCAAAGTCTTTAGGTCACTGGTCTTCTGTCCAACCATCCAGAACCAGAATATATCAACTAGGATTTTAAAAGTGACCCTGAAACCACGATATTAAAACATCAAATACATTGAAACAGTAATACAAGGAGGTGGTCCCTTGTTAAAGAAAGACAGAAGATGGTGAAGATATAATACAAGACGGTACCATCCCCACCTCCAAATATACATAGATGAGAGACATCTCAGTGAATCTAACCACACCTTCTCTCCCCCCCCCCCCCTTCAGGTGGAGTTCTCGTACCCTCCTCTGCTGCCGGACGAGGGTCACGACAGTAACCTGACGCCCGAGGAGTGGAGGTACCTGCCGTTCCTCGCTCTGCCTGACGGGGCGCACAACTACCAGGAAGGTACGTGTCCTCAATAATACAAAAAACCCCAAATCATATCGTGTTTGTTTCAATATTTTATGAATCTATTTATCGGGTAAAACCTGGAATAGAGGATATGGGCTTTAAGTTTTAATGTGTGTTTAAGTATCTTTGATTCTGTCACGGTATCAGAAACAGTATCCGGGCGGTAAAGTGAGAACCGGGCCGAGCGTCGGTGACACTGATCCGTCTTCTTGTCCTGTGTGGTGTTGCTGTGGTCACGTGACCTGTGGCTGTGGTCATGTGACGCGTGGCTGTGGTCACGTGACACATGGCGCTCTGGTGCTTCGCCAGCGTCAGTCATTCTGTCACAGCGAAGTCAAACAACAGGAACTTAAACTTGAACTCAAAGTTCAGGATTTAAAACTACAGCCATAAGCAAATTCTGTTACTGTGCTGGTGACATGTTTTACTGCAGGTGAACGAGGAGCTCAGTGGGTCACTGAAAAACTGAATCTTAATTCAGACGTTTATCTTTTCTCTTTCTGCACGAATACATCCCGACTAAAACAACCTGACCTCAGGCAAGTGTGTCAGTGAGAACCTGTGAAGCTCTGCACGTTTAATTTAGAGCCGTGACAGTTAATCAATATTTCCTCGACGTCGACTGACAGAAAATAAATCCTGGAGTTGAATAATGATGTTTTTCCAGAAAGCAGAACATGAGCTCCTAAAGGATTAAGACTCTGTAGCTTTGTTTTCTGCACATTTAATAAATTGAGGGTTTTATATTTTGTGTTTGGACACAAGGAGACATTTGCAGACGTGCAGCAGCAGCAGCGAGTCGGGATGTTTGTCGGCTTGTTGCAGGAGGATTGGTCGATGCACTGCAGCTGTGGCCTCCATCCAGATGCCCCGCTGCTGCTGCTGCACCCCCCCCCCCCCCCCTGCCTCCGCCTCCCCTGTCGACTCTGGTTAATCTGCAGCGTCTCTCCACCCTCATGTCTTCATCCCGTCCTCAGGCTCACTCTGTGATTTCACTGCTGTATTAGACAAACACACCACACTTGGTTGAGAGCTGTGACAGCATCGCTTCCATTCGGTTTCAAATCAATTCCAAACCGTCCAGATTCAGATTCCGTCTCATGACAGCGTGGAAGTGAACTGGAGATAAATCATTCATCACAGTGTTTAGAAAAAAGCTCCAGACACTTCTCAACGTGTGTCTCTGGATCGTACAGGACTGAGACACAATCTGAAGCTTGAAGAGGTTTTCTATAGATTTATTATGATCACATGATCGTCTCTGATCTTAAGAGACAACGAGCAGCAGTTTGAAGAGTTCGGCCTCGTGCTGCAGGTTCATCCAGTTTGGTCTTGAAACCAGGTCGAGCTGTGGAGCCGTGAACGCAGCTGCACTCGACGGTTCAACTGTGACTCTTCATTCTGCTCACTTTCCCTCTCAGGTCACACATGTCGTAAATCCAGGAGATGAATTATTATATGACAGCGTTTATCCTGATGTTTTACAGACACTGTGTATTTCCACCTGCCGCCGCTGTCTGGAGACATGAAGTGTGTGTACGGAGTTTCCTGTTATCGGCAAATAGAAGCAAAGGTCAGTCCGGGGAAATTATTCTAAACTATTCTCCTGGAGCCACGAAGCTCGGGTTCTTGTAGGAAACAGATTCTGTGCCTTTCAAAATAAAAGAGTATAACTTGTTTGTTTAGATTAATACTGAGCTGTGGTAGTGTTGATTGGTCCAGAGGAAATAAAATACAAACATTCCAGAGGTCGGCTGCAGAGCGATTGTTCCTCGTTTCCAAAAGTGACGTTTGGATTCTGGTTTTTATATATTTACACGTAGGGATTATTTTCATATACACATTTAAAACAGATGTTTTAATGTCCCATCAGGCCCTGAAGGTGCGGCAGGCGGACGTCACCAGAGAGACGGTTCAGAAGAGCGTGTGCGTCCTCAGTCGAGTGGTGAGTCACGTCTCTCATGGCGTCACACAAGAAGACCTGATTTCAGAGCCGGAAATAATGAGATAACTGGGCTGTGAAATATTGTCGTGACCTCTTTGCTACGATTGTGCTCATGTGGGAAAGAGAGGAGAAGGAAAATGAGTCGGAGCAGAGAGAATTTTGAGATTATGTCCTTCTCCTCTAATGTCCAGAAATGAACTCAGCGAGGACAATATCAAACTCTTATGACAAAAAACATTTATTTGAGTTTTGACATTTAATGGTTTGACTCTACATTTCTATTTAAGTAACCATAAATATGAAGAGGCTGCAAGGAAAATTCCAGAAAATGTCCAGAGCAACTGACTCCCATCCAGAAACATGAGTTTGAACCTGCATGTTCTGCTGCTGACGGAACCTGTTCTTGTTCCAGCCGCTCTACGGCCTCCTCCAGGCGAAGCTGCAGCTCATCACTCACGCCTACTTCGAGGAGAAGGACTTCTCACAGATCTCCATTCTGCAGGTCAGAAGTCGTTCTGCTTGTGAAAGTTCTTCTTCTCTTGTTATCGTCCTCCGCTCACGTCCTCTCTCCTGCAGGAACTCTACGACCACATGAACGGCTCCTTGAGGGGTTCCACTCTGGAGGGCTCGCAGGTCTATTTAGGTCGGTAAAACTTATACTAAATATGTCCATCTGTTGTTTTGTTCTGCAGTCTCAGATTCCTCTGAACACAGTTGTTGTTGTTGTTGTTGTGTCTTCAGCTATTTAACCCTGTGATTTAACTGCACAAAAATGTTCATGCATTTTTCTCTCAGGGCAAATTCCACATTAGTTGAAGCTCTGCTTGTTTCTCTCTCCTCAGGGTTATCGCCCAGAGATCTGATCCTGCACTTTCAACACAAGGTAGAAGAAAACACATTCCCTGATCCTATTTGTCTGTAAACAGAGTTTATATTTCCATATTTCTAACACACCAGTAAACATCTTTCTCTCCCGTGTTAGGCTGTCATCCTCTTCAAACTCATTCTGCTGGAGAAGAAGGTACAAACACGTTTTGTCCACTTTTAATTAATTCAGTGCTTTTTGAAACATGACTTGATTTTTAATTTGTGGGGAATGTTTCCAGGTTCTGTTCTACGTGTCTCCGGTCAACAGACTCGTTGGAGCTCTCATGACGGTTTTATCGCTGTTTCCAGGTCAGTAAAGAACAAACTAAAAGAAAAGCTTAACTCTTCTGATGGTTTTATTTATCCCACCTGTACAGTAGTATAAAAACTGAGGATAGAAATATCATGTCGTCTTTAGGCAGGACACAAAACAGACTTAAAGGCTTTAAAATGATCTTAATGTATTGAGTATGTATGTATTTCCAGATTTGAATCATAAAATGTTTAATAAGTTCTGAAGGTCAAGAAGAATCAGGAAGTTTAAAGTTTGAAGTTTTCTAATAGACTGAATCGAGGACGTCTCATCATCCTGCTCATGTGTCCTCAGGGATGATCGAGCACGGCCTGGTGGACTCGTCCCACTACAGACCCAGGAGCAGCGTGTCGGAGGACCTGAGCCTGGTGGACAGCTTCTCCGGAGCCGAGGAGTTCGTCTCCGTGTCCGTCACCGACATCGCCAGCGCGGCCCTGGAGCTGGTGGGGGAGGACGCCGGCCAGCGAGCCCCCGAGTCTCTGTCCTCCGGGACCAGCACAGAGGGGGACAACCACCTCCTCAAGCCCCCGTCACACACCTCGCCCGACTCCTCGGAGAGCGACTGGGAGACCCTGGACCCGAGCGTGTTAGAGGAGGCTGGCGCCAAAGAGGCCACCGAGGGGAAGGAGACGGGGTCAGAGCTGCCAGACGCATTCGACTCCCACCCGGGGACGCCCATCACGGTGCAGCCGCAGGCGGTCACCGGGCAGGGGGGGGTCACCCAGGGCCTGGTGTCCGGTCTGGAGGAGGACCAGTACGGCCTGCCACTCGCCGTCTTCACCAAGGTAACCGCAGCGTCTCCGCTCAGCCGCTGACTCACCAGATAGAACCTGCATCTGTGTTTAAGGTCCAAACAGGAAATGAGTCTCACACTGACTCCGACACGTCCTCCTGTCTGTCACCTGGTAACGAGTGGACCAGGCAGCCGGGCGGAGATAAGACCCTGACCTTCCTCCTGTTGTGTTTCCAGGGCTACCTGTGTCTGCCCTACATGGCGCTGCAGCAGCACCACCTCCTGTCAGACGTGACGGTGCGGGGCTTCGTGGCCGGGGCCACCAACATCCTCTTCCGGCAGCAGCGGCACCTGAGTGACGCCATCGTGGACGTGAGTCCGGCTCCTCTTCACCGTCTCATCCACGTTTTAATGTGGCGGTTGAAGATTGTAGTTTTAACGTGAAAGGTTCCCTCTCTCTCCTCGCAGGTGGAGGAAGCTCGGATCCACATCCAGGACCCGGAGCTCCGCAAGGTCCTGAGTCTCACCACGGCCGACCTGCGCTTCGCCGACTACCTCGTCAAGCACGTGACGGAGAACCGGGACGACGTCTTCCTGGACGGGACCGGCTGGGAGGGCGGGGACGAGTGGATCCGAGCCCAGTTCACGCTCTACCTGCACTCACTACTGTCGTCTGCAATACAGCAAGGTCGGCCCCTGTCCCTCATTCATTTACCTGTCGTTTATTACTTCACTCTTGTTTCTGTTGATCGGTTATTTCTCCATTAGTCGTTTGGGCTTCACATAACTGGCAGACATCAGTGGGACTTTTAGAGTTTACACATTTTCTGGAGTCGTTTCCTCTTGAAATTTATCACTTTTTTCCCCCCAGGAATAATTGAAAAGCTAGAAAAGGTTTTAATTTGGTCTTTCTTAATGTTTTGCTCCTCGTTCAGTTGAATTTATTCTTTGTTATTAGAGTCGTTACGCTGAAATCACTGCGTCGGGCTCGCACCGCGATCATCACACAGAATTACTCTACTGAGAAAACGACAGTGAATCGAGTTGCGTTGCTCTTTGTGTTCACCGACTCGTCTGCTTCTCCTTCGTGTCCTCGTGTCCTCGCTGCTCAGACAACGAGCGGCTGCTGGCGGATTACGGAGCTCCCTTCGTGGCAGCGTGGAAGATCAGCCACAACTACCGGGTGTGGTACAGCAACAAGCACCCGGCCATGACCGCCATCACCCCCGGGTAGGTGGGCAGATTTAGAAACTTTGAATGATGGGGGAAATAAGATAGATACTATAGCTTCTATAAGTTTGTTTACATCACATGATAAATGTATTTTATCTTTAAAAGTATGTTTTGTCAAAATGTCATCACCTACAATATTATTTTCTGCGTTGTGATATTTATGATGATTAAGATCTTCTTCCAGGTGATTTTTATGAAACCAGAGAGTTTAGAACAAACACATTAAAGTCTGTATTACCTAAAGATATTATTTCCATATTGTATAAGTTTGTTTTCTCCTCTGCTGCAGTCACCCGTTCCAGGGTCAGTACAGCGTCACAGACATGAAGCTCCGCCTCTCACAGTGAGTTCTTCATCTCTGTTGTTTCGAAACACGACAACTTCATTGTTCCCTGTTGTGTAAATCTGCACAAAACATCAACAACAACAACACGTGTAACATGAATAACACACAAGACAAGTGGCTGAAGAGCAGCAGCAGAACCCTCAAGGCAGGACGTCGCCCCCTGTTGGTGACAAGTGATACGCAGCATACATCAGCTCCAAACTTCAGGTTCACTGTGAAAATGTCCTGCTGCCTTGAAAATAACAAATATAAAAACTCAGGATTCAGGAAACATCACAGGGAATCGTCCTCGATGTTGTTTCAGGGAAATCTGCAAAACTGAAAAGAAAAGAAAAATGTATAAGAATGTACATTAAACGGATTCAGTTCATCAGCCTCGTGCAAACTGGGTGTGACAGGCAGCGTCTCACTTCCTGCTGTGTTTGTGGTCGGATATAGCAGCGCAGTGGTCAGCGTGGTGGGGGGGGGAGGCGGGGGGGGCAGTGAGGCTCTTGTATCAACCACAGTCATTAATTATGGACGAGTTTCATTCTCAAAAACAGAGCTGGAGACGTCTGCAGCCTCGGCTCCGCTTTCATTCCAGGAGGTGCGGAGGAAAGTCGACTCCGTCCACGGCTGGAGGGTTAAGTGACGGATAAATACCCCCCCCCCCACACACACACACACACACACTGACACACACACACACTTACAGAGATAATCAAGTGTGTCTCCGTCCCTAACTTCGCTTCATGGTGAGAACACGGGCTGATCTGCTCGGCCGGGATCTTCAGAGCTCTCACTTTACCTTCAGGTGTTCGGTCACACGTCCTCCGTGTGTCTGAATCCCAGGGGCCTCTTCACACGTTGGGCCCCTGGTCAGTGATCCATGTATTCAGATGAACGTCCAGGGAATAGGAAAATAAATTGTTTCAGTATTTGTGGATCCTAGATAAAGCGACGTATGACTCTTACATAACGACAAAGAACTTCTTTTCTTTCTTCTTGTTTTTGTTTCTCGTCCGTCAGAAGTAATTTCAGAACAGTTTACTGAGCCCAGAGCAGCTCTCTCTCTCTCTCTCTCTCTCTCTCTCTCTCTCTCTCTCTCTCTCTCTCTCTCTCTCTCTCTCTCTCTCTCTCTCTCTCTCTCTCTCTCTCTCTCTCTCTCTCTCTCTCTCTCTCTCTCTCCCTGCATCAGTAAACACGGAGCTGTTTTGCAACCTGAGTGGGGGGGACAGGGGGAACCTGGGGTCAGTGGGACAGATGCAGCTCTGATGTTTTGTCCGGATGCTTCTTGAGGAGGTGAAACAGTCTCTGCTGCTGCTGCTCTATTTTCGACCAGAAGGAGGAAACTACGCTCGCCCTCCTGGTGAAGGTGCCGTGTGGCTCCGGAGGCTTTTCGTGTTTCCTCGTCATCGGCGTCGGACAAAGAGCAGCCGGAGGCCGAGATGTTCTCAGAGAACATGTGTCATGTGACGAGCCGTCAGAGGATCTTTCTTTAGTGTATATGGAGCTGTTTATTTGGGTCAGGCACAGAGATGGAGTCATGTGGCTCCTCCCTGAGCGACCAGCGTCCAGCTCAGCAGAACAAACTGGTTTCTGTGGACGAGCGGTTGAAAAACAGAGTGAAGCCGTTAGAAAGAGTTTCAATGTGATTATTTCACCTCGTTTAAGACCCAAATTGAATTATTTGTAAATAAAAACAAAGAAATTATGGAAAATACAAAATAAAATGATATAAACAGTAAAACAACATACATAGATATGTAAATAATGTCTCCAAATATTACTGCTTTTTCTCTCAATCACTCAGACTCAATATTCAATTTTGACTTTGCTGCTTCTAAAATATTAACAATAAAATACATAGAAATGGTAAAATAACCAAATTTAAAGGTCTAGTGTTCAGGAAGCTGTGGGCCCCACCACCACCACCCAGCAGCTAAACCAGTAGATCGTGGAGTCTCTGTTCGTGAACGTGAGCGCCTCCTTATTTTCAGATGAACTAATTGGCTCATTACGGGGGGGGGGGGGGGGGGGGGCAGTGACAGCTGCCGACTCGAACCCTCGTGGTCGGTTCTAATCACGCCGCCGCTCGGCCCGGATGATGCAGGAGGGAGATTCCTGCTGAATGTCAGGTCAGCGGGGATCCAGTGATAAAGGTTGCGTGTTGGACTCCCGCCCGGGTTCATGGCATCCTGATTGACCCCCCCCCCCCCCCCACACACACACACGCTCCTCAGAGGTCGGCGCGACCTTAAGCTGCACTGTTGTGTTGTTTGTTTCCTGGAAGGAGGAAGAACTCCTACCCCCCCCCCCCCCCCACAGCGCAGACAGAGCGGTGTGTTTCTGGTCAGCTGAGCGTTTCTCTGTTTCCTCTGCAGCTCGGTGCAGAACAGCGAGCGAGGGAAGAAGATCGGGAACGCCATGATGACCACCAGCCGCAGCGTGGTGCAGACGGGCAAGGCCGTGGGTGAGGAGACACACAAATCGATTCCCGACACACACTGATGCTTCCACAGAGGATGCGATGTCTTCTCTCCTGTTTTCTTTTCTAACATCCGATCTCCCCCCCCCCCCTTGCTGCAGGTCAGTCAGTGGGCGGAGCTTTGACCAGCGCCAAGTCGGCCATGTCCTCCTGGTTCTCCACGCTGGCCCCCCCCGCAGCTGTAACGCCCCCGGCCTCCCCTGAGGCCGCCGTGGAGGTGGAGCCGTGAAGACCCGCCCCCTCAGTGACTGTCCCCCCCCCCCCCCCCCCGTCGTCCTCTGACCTTCTGGCCCCTGAGACGCCGGAGGGTCATCGGTCTGAGAGCTGGTTCCAGGAAGTCGCTCCTCTGATGGATGTTCTGGGCTCCTCCCTTCGTATTCACCAGACACGACTCTGGGCATGAAGGCATCACTGCCACTACACAAACTGTACACACACATCCACTGTGAGGCAGAGGCCCCCCCCCCCCGCTTCCGACCAAAAACCAGAGGTTCCAGCCGTTTGCCTCCCGACCGACCTCGTGTGTCTCAGCTGAACCAGCTCCTGACGCTGAACATGTTGTTGTTGGGTTTTTGAGGTTTTTGCTGCTTTTTGTCTCGAGAGTTTGTTTCTATTGTCGTGTTCACGTGAATCTGTGTCCCAGGATCTGAGCTGAAGATTTTAACAGTTTAGATTTTACAGTCTGACGTCCCTGTAATAACATTCTGCTTGTTTCTGCAACACGTGTCAGGTTTACTCATGTAGATAAACATGGAAACACTATTATTATTATTATTCTATAAAATGTCCATCTGCGTCTGAGGTGTCGGTAAAAATAAAATAACAAATAAGTAACAAAGTCAAACTGTAAATTGAAATCCTTATAAATATTAATTTCCCAGGTTAGATAAACTGGTTTTGATGACAAGAGCCCTTAACTGGTGTGCTCTAGAAACACATGGTTAACTTCCTTAAGAGTGACAATTACAGAGATAGGAAAATTAATCACGTTAAAAAATCAAATGAGCCAGTGATAAATAGTAAATTTAAATAAATTAGGTTTTATTAATATCAAATCATTGTTATTCATCCTCCAAAAATCCAAACCAAGAAAATACTATTTGCCTTATTTGCTTTTACAATATTGTGAATCTATGTACTTTAATGTATTTTCTCCAGATTACAGATAATTCTCTGATTTCTCACATCAGGAAACAAAGTTTGGCTTTTTTCTTTAAATTAACTTATCATTCAAATAAATACTTCATCTCGATCCATGTTGTTTGTACACAAACACAAACAATATGAGATTTTGCGACACGATCTGAACGTTGTTACCGAAACAATCACGATGTTATTTGGTGAATCCTCGTGAACCCGACTCTCCAGTTCGTTCCCTGATGAATTCTCCCTCGTTCACTATGAAGGAACCCCCCCGTTCCCCCTTTTCTACTGTACCCTCACGTTATATACATATCTATATAGATATATATTGGGAGAACTATATTGAATATTTGCAGATCGTAAAAACGTATTTATTTGTCATGTATGAACGTATCTCATAAATATTCCATGTTTTGTCAGGACAACACTGGAACGCGTCCCGACTGTGTGTAAACGCAGCCGCTCCTTGTGTTCCTGTGAATCCTGTAGAAGTGTAACTGCCGACACTCGGTTGTGTTGACGTGTCGTGGTCCAGCGAGCATGTGTCACCGCTGTGATCTGTCATCCTGCTTCTTTGAGAAATGTTTTTAAATGGTCGATCTCTTCACTTTCTTTTCTCTTCACACTTTTAAGAATCTTCTTCGGCCACTGACTCGTTTCTGGAATTTGATTCTGGTTTAAGTTTTGAGAAATTATCCGGGTTTTTTTTTTTTTTTTACCCTCTGATGATATATTTTTCTTTTTGTATTTAAAAAAAAAGATTTGAATGTATTTTTATTGACAGATGCTTTTAATGTATTTGGGAAAGAAAGTGAAACTATATTATATTGCTGTATTAAAAAAAAGAATTAAAGAGCCGCAGCCTTTTATTCCTCGTGGGTTTGTGTCTGTGCAAAAATGTAGGTCAGCCAAACTCAGTGTGTGTTGGTAGAGGGGGGGGTTGTTGTTGTGGCTGTGAAACACGGACACACAAAAATGCAGCCGCGTGTCGTCCCAACAACAATTCACCAGCGTCACATGGTCACGTCAGGAGCGTTTCAGTCACTCACAGGGAATTTAACATTTCTTCAAACGTATCGTTGATCAACTTCTTGTTCCAAACATTTCTTACTTCTCACACGCAGATAAAACTGTTTATAATTTAAACAAAGCACATTGTCATTTATGGATTTGTAAATTAACTTTAAAAAGTTAATTTACAGAAAAACATTCTGTAAATTGACTAATGCATAGAAAGTTCTGTTTTCAGTTTCAAACATCACATTTTCACGATATTTAGGATCTGAAGGGGAAGGGTGATGCATTTGTTGACTGAAAAACAAAAGTAATAAAAAACAAATACAATAGTTGATAATGTAGGTAATTCTATGTAATGAAATAAAATATAAAGATGTGACCTGAAAGTCAAAAGCAACAAGGCGACTTCCACAGTTTTCAAAGATCTCTGATTTGAATCGACCAGAGGTTTAAAAACCAGTTGTGTTTTCTGCACATGAACAGAAACCAGTAGGAGAAACCAGTAAAGACTTCATTGAGCTCAACGAGGATTCTTCTGAACATCAGCAGCTCGAAGCTCAAATAAAGAAACGTGGAGTCTCAGTTTCAGGAACGTTTTTGGTATGTTTTTTAATAAATTAACGTTCATTCAAAATACAGTGCCATGGGAATATGATGCAGCCAGACATGCTAGTAAGGGTTTGTCATGAAGCACCTGTGCTCATGTTTTTAAAGGTAGCCCGCCACACCCCCCCCCTCCACTACTGCTAGTGGTTGCTGGGACGATTCCCGAAGCAACAGCCCTGGGCCAGCCCTCTCCTCTCACAACCAATCAGCAGCAAGAATTCACTCAGAAAAAAAATTCAATCCGATAGGAAAATGGATGTCTACCCACAATCACACTACAGTAATGTCTGATATTAAATAAAAAAAAAGACACTAATACAAAATAGACCTGGTTATTTTCCCCACACTAAAACAGTTTGTCTTTTAAACATATGAAAAATATATATTTCATTATATATATATATTTCAGCAGCTTGGGAATAAAAAAAAAGAAAGAAAAATGCATGAGCCTGAAACCTACGTGTGTGCTGAGTGGAGTTGTGTGTTTGCAGAGAACTCGTGTGGAAAGAAAAACACAAGTATCGTGATCGTGTGACGATGGACAGGGCGAGGTGTCAATGCCGGCTGTGTGGAAGACCTGTGTGCACGGGTGGGGGGGGTGGAGGCGCTGCAGCGGGGTCGGGGGGGCCGAGCGGTGAGGGAGGAGAGGTGATGGGCGACCGGACCTGCAGTCGCTCTCTCCCCCGCTCACTTGTTTCCCCGTCGGCCCCCCCCACCCCCTCTCCAGGAGAACCCCGGTCGTCTGCGAAGCCTCGAGGGGAATCGAACCCACGGATCCTGTCGGTGACCAACACTCCGAGCAGAGATCTACATGTGTGAAGTTGCAGGTTTTAAAAGGCGGCTCTGAAAAGTTCGTCTCTTGCTCTTTGGAGCAGTTTGGAAACAACAGACGTTTAAATTGAGAAAATGAATGAAAACAAATAATAAAATCGATAATTCATCCGGGAAACCATCTGCAGAATAATTAATATATTATTTACCTTTTTAAGTAGTCTTAATCTGATTCAAATGTGACTTAAAATTGAGTTAGTTATAAAAACAGTATCTGATGTAATGACATTGTTGTGACAGTTATATTCTCCAGCGTCTGAAATGTCTGTTACAGTTCTGGAGACGTCGCTTCAGAGCTCAGAGTAATACGATGGAAATATCTTTTCAAATTTCTGAGGCAACAGCCAATTTCAATATTCATCAATGAGTCGATTTTTAAAATCGTCAGCATCTCAAACTGCCTGACTCACCTGAAAAGGTTCAAGTTCGGGCTGCTACGACTTTACACTGTTCTGCCATTTTATGAAATCATCAGAAGAAGAATGTGGACGGACGCCGCCCCGCTCAGAATCATCAGAACATTCTAACAACCTGTTCGTTATCGACCTGAATAAACGAGTTAACTTTATATTCACAAGGTCCTTTAGTTTTCAGAGGCATCAGGTTTTGGGTCAGTGGATTAACACAGAACTAACTTCCTCCATTAAAGTCAATGAGATGTTGGAAGTGGATTAATTCGAGCTGAACTTCCACCACGAAGCGAAACACAAACTTTTCAGAGCCGAACCTTCAAGACGACAGCGGGTGTGAGTTGGATCATTTAAAAACAGATGTTTTGCAGAGTTTCACTTTATCAGTGGTGCGAGAAGAGGAGGAGACGAAGAGGAGAAGAGGAAGAGGAGGAGGAGAGAGGGAAGCCTACGGTCGGAGAGCGGGGGGGAGGGGGGGGGGCCTGGGAGATTTTGGTACAGTTGCCATTCCGAGAGTTTTCTTTTTTTTTACCAGTTAAGTGCATCATCCTCATCATCCTCACAAAAATCAGTTGACATTGAGATCACATTGTAGAAACAGTATGACAGGCCTGTAGTAATATCTAACAGATGTCACAAATGACAAAATAAGAAAAGAGATTTTCAGATTACTAGTTTTCTTTCGGGGGAATCTTCTTGTTGCGTCGGGCTCCGTCGCTTCGAAGCCTCCGACGCCTCCAGAGAAACGTCCACGAGGCCGGCGAAGCCTTTCCGTGTCTCAGAGAACTCACGCCCCCCCCTTCGTGTTCATCCCTCAGCGTGACAGATGCCTGGTCTGGTCAGCGAGGCGGGGGGGGGGGAGGAGGAGGAGGTTAAGAGCTATACGTGAGGGAGGGTCACCAGCTCCCCGTCCACCTCGAACTCCTCCGCCCCGTCGGGGGAGAAGAGGTAGGTGGGGGGTTTCCAGGGGGACTCCTCCAGGCAGGAGGGGTACAGCTTCCCCACGGCGCAGCGGAAGTCCTTCCCCAGGTCCCAGAGGACGCGCTCGGACACCGGCTGCCGCAGGTACCAGCTGTCCAGCTCCACGTCGTACTGGTAGATGGCGTACTTGGCGCGCTCGTTCATGTGGGTTTCACGCATGAAGATACACAACGAGTTGAGGAGCACCACCGCCCGCACGCACGGGTCCGAGTAGCGCTTGGCGGGGATGTTGGCGGCCAGGCGCCACTCGTTCTTGTTGACGTCGTAGATCTCCACGGTCACGGAGGAGCCGTCGATGGTGCTCGTCGGCAGGCGGACGCCCGAGTTGCTGACCACGTGGAGGCCGCCGATGTAGAAGATGAGGTCACCGAAGGCGGCGGCGGAGGCGAAGCAGCGGCTGGTCTTGCGCATGGCCATCTCCACCCAGGTGTCGGCCCGGGGGAAGTAGCAGTACATCAGGTCGTGGGTCATCACGTAGATGCAGTCGTGTGCCACCACCGAGGTGCTCCAGTTCCAGGCGAAGGGCAGAGGGCTCATCATGCTCCACTCGTCCTTCTCGCAGTCGTAGCGCTCCACCGTGCGCTTGTTCAGCTCCCCCCCGACGTTATCGCCCCCGATTGCATAGATGTAGCCCTCGCAGTAGACCAGCGAGGGCTTGATGCGGGCACACAGCATGGGGGTTTTGGGCACCCAGGCGTTTTGCTGGGCATCGAACCAGTAGAAGCCATCGACCGAGCGGAACACGGCCTGTAACTTGCCGCTCTTGCCGTGGTTGGTGATGGAGTTTTTGAGAGGGATCTGACCTCCAGCGATGAACACATCGTTGTCGGGTGTAACGAGGGTCCCCACCTTCTGCAGGTCTCCGGGGGGGTTGTTGAGCTTGTACACCTTCTCCGCCTGCGGACTGTAACACACCACCGTGGTGGGCAGGGACCCCGACATCACGTAGCCCTCCACTTGCGTTTCCGACAAGGCCTCCATGAAGATCAGCATCTCCTCCTTGGTCATGCCTAACCGGGGCTTGAAGAACTTGGGCATGGACTTGTAGAGGCCCTGCACCACCACGGACTTGTCGTTGGGCGGCAGGCCCTGGAACCAGGCGCGCTGCGTCACCTCGGACAGGGCGTCGATGCGGATCTGACTGAGCACAGAGGACAGGTGCTGCGAGCGGGTCTCCATGTTGTACTCCAGCCACAGCATGGCCGCCTCGCGCACCGTCTCCTCCTTCTCCACGTTGAGGTTGTCGCTGCTCAGGACGTCGATCAGCAGCTCGTGGGACAGCTGCAGGAAGGCCTCCTGTCGGTACACCATGGGGAACTTGTGCTCCACCATGCGTTTGGCGCACTGCTTGAGCTCACTGCAGCTGAACAGGTCTCCGATGCTCAGCATGCGGACGCAGTTCTCAGCATTTATCTTCTTCACCAGATAGTCTCTGCATTGCAGCAGGACGTCCTCCACCTGAAGGGAAGGAGGTCGGAGGGAAACCACAGTCAGAGAAAAGCTGAATCATCTCTTTGTGTTCAGATATAAAAACAACGTGTCACAGTAAAACCTGTGTAATTAATGAACATGTCTTCAGGAGACAGTTAGTAAGATAAATTAACTATCATAATAATAAAGACCCTCACTATGATATAGGTATTAATAAGGACTCCCAAAGTAAGAATAGGTATTTAAATGAAATGAATGTTTCATTGACTTCCTGTGCACCGACCTGTAGGAAGCAGGCGGTCTCGTACAGCGGCTCCACGGTGCTGTCGCTGATGGCCAGGTTCCCCGTGTAGGCGTAGGTGATGATGATCTGCAGGGTGGCCGGGTCCACGTTCCTCAGGTGGACGTGGGTCTGCTTGCTCTCGCTGAGGCCGCTCATGAACATCGCTCTGTGTGTGGGGGGGGTGGGCGATGACAAGGGAGGGTCGTCAGTGGAGAATAAGAGAAAAGTGGCTTCTATCACCTGCTCTGACACGGTTTAATCATGAGGGCAGATTGTTAGAGACACACAATTCTTACACATGTTTCAGTACCAAAAAAAGCACACGTAGTTTTTACAAGTGAAGCCGTACACATGGACACCAGTTCTAGTTTCTTAACCATCATAATCACGACTAAGCAGCACATGAGAACAGATACTTCAGATTCATAAAACCTTTTCCATCATATCTACAACTCTCCTGTCTACAGGAGAAACCCCTCGGACACAGAACAACCGTTTAGCCTGCGGTGGACGATCCGATGTTTTCCTGTGAAACAAACAGACCCCTGGTTTCCTAACAGACAGAGACTGAGTGAGACGTGGAGCTGGACAGACTCGACACCCGGGATGACTGTGCACAGACCGGCAGCTCTGACTCAGCTCCGACTCCCAGTTACTACTCTTCAGTTCTCAGAATGACAAAGACTCTTTAACCTCTTTTCACTACATCAGTTTCTCACATTGTCTTTCTCCCCGGGGGGGAGCCGCGCCCGGTCGGTGATACTTCACATTCACGCTGCTGATCTCTTTGGAACAAACACATTCAGCCGCAGTGATGCAGACAACACAACAACACAGGGGAGTCTCTTATTATTAAGATTCATGTAAACATCATATTAAAAAGAATGTGATGCTGTTCACGTTAATGTTGTCATGTATGAGCCGATTGTGTGTTTGCGTCACTTCAGTCGTCTTGTGAGGCTGAAACGATTTGGATCGACCGTCACCGTGTTTTCATTGAAGCAAAACAAACCCGTACAGCTCCTGTTTAAGATTCTGACTTTCTACAGACAGTGACATTTTATTAAAAGATTATCAAATACAATAAAGGATTGATCAATAACGTCGGCTGCAGCCTTTCGTGATATTTGATCTGAAAAACACTTCTGTCCTCCTGAAAGGTTTTTTTTGGGGGGGGGCCTGTTGATCACAGCAGGGAGTAAACTGCCAGGCTGTATTACGCAACCCTGCAGGCATACCCCCCCCCCCCTTTCCTCTCTCACTTCCCCTTTTCCCTCCATCTCTCCTACGTGACCAGACTTTCCCCCTCGAACAGGAGCTCCCTCCAGAGTCCCGCCGGCCCCCCCGTCCCCCCGAGAGGAGGCGGAGGGTGAAGGAGACGCAGCCGACCGGCAGACGGAGGGAGGAGCAGTTCAGAGGAAGCACGGCAGCACCTCCTAACCCTCGAGGGGAAATGCTTTGCATGTTCACACCAGATAACGAGTGCGTGGGAAACAGCGGGGAAGTTTGGGAAGCGGTGGGTGTGAGGGAGGCATTGAGTTGTCGGGACCTTTTCTTGGAATGCTTGTGAGTGCAGGGCGGGGGGGGGACAGACAGGGTAGATAGCATGTCCAAATGCTGCATGAGCCCCTGTCACGTACAGATGGACTCTTCCCAGAGCCGAGGCTGCTGCTCTGTCACATTCACCGCAGTGCACACACTTTATTATGCAACGCTGTGCGTACAGATGAGGCCCCCGGGGGCCGGAGGGATCCGTCTGCAGCACCACAGGTTAGAGAGCACTGCGTATGTTCCACTTGCAAACATACAGTGTTTCCTCTAGATGAAGAAATAAATTCAATAGGGAAGTAATTTTTTTCACTATTTCACATCAATGCAGTAAAGCTTGTGTGGTGATAAACTGATTACAGCCTTTACTGTATCCAGGTGGCCCCCTCTGGCAGCGGCCCTGCATCAGGCGCATGACGCAGACTCGGCTGCTCTTTTCTAATCACACACACATTGAACTGATCCTTATAAAAACCTCCTGAGGTCATATTCATGTTCGTGGATAGAAACTGGGCGTCACTTCTTCTGCAACAATGAAGTTAAAACCCTGTCATCATCATCTGCAGGAGGAATTCCTCTCCGGTGTCTCAGTCGCACAAAACCGATCCCATTTGTTTCACATTAACTCGAAGATGTCGGATCATGACTCAGAATCGTTCCGGTCACTTGAACCCTGAAGTCCTGGCTGTGCGCATCACAACTCATCTTGTGTGTGGCAGGTGGACTAAGAGCTAAATGTTTTACTTTGTGTGTTTAAATGTTTCAAACTCTCGAGCGGATCAGACACACACAAAGTAAACTTCAAGTACTGCGCGTTTCCTAACACCTTCTGATTAGAGTTGTTATTATTGTTAAAGTGTAAAGTGAGTGCAGGTCAGAGGGAGGACGGAGAGAGAGGACATGGGACGCATCAAGCCCTCGTTTTCCACCCTGCATGTATAGTGTGGGTAACAATATAATGTATTATTCATTGTAACTGTAGGAGGTGAGCATTTAAAGAGTAAATAACTGCTCTGCATAATAACAACATACCTACACTTCATCACAACCCCACCCCTAACTGTGTGGTGCATTATTTATTGAAACCGTAGAAGACAAACGCACACCAATCAGCCCCCCCCCCCATACACCATGAGCAGGAGGCCGATAACGACATGGCGCACTCACCTGAAATAGGAGCTACATGTGGCCAAGACCATCTTGTGACACGGGAACTCCGTGTCCTCCACCAGCAGCACAACATCAGTCAGTAATTTCTGTTCGTAAAAGAACTTGAGCTGCTCCAGCAGGGAGACAGCGTAGTCCGTGTTGACCGGCCTGCGCTCACTGAGATCCGACATGGTTGCATCCCATGAATCGCGCCCCAGTTTTGAAAAGTCACGCGGCCGGCAGAACCGGACACAAAACAACCAGGAGAAAAAAAGATATCTATTCTTATAGATTCGAGAAGGAAAGTGGCTCTGCGACACCTCCACTGGCCGGAGTGGAGGTGTTCAGATCCTGTGTGGAAAGATGTCTGCTGCTCCTTCTGCTGAGGATGAGTTGAAAGATGAGACGGTTTTGAGGTTGTGGCCACCGAGCGTACGCGTCAGGCGTCCGGAGGAAGGGGCGGTTTCCCCCCGTGGGTACGTCTGTCGTCTGAGGTCATGCAGTGAGGCTCCGGGGACCAGAGGTAGAGGGGGGGGGGGGGGGGGGGGCGACGCCTGTCACAACACCGTTACATCAGGGCTCGTCTGGAAAACACAGGAAACACAAAATGAGAAATTAGAAGACGAGAACAAAAAGTAAATCGATGAGCTCGTCCTTCATATTCCATTTTCTTTTTTAACGTCACTTGGATAAACATCTGCAGTTTGATAAACCTGCCTCATCATGCAGGTCGCCCCCCCTCCCCCACACCCTCCCTCTTCATCAAAAGCTGCCAGAAACAGCACTGACAGCCAGACAGCTGCTAACAGGGGCGTCTGAGAGGAAGTGGGCGAAAACTACTGACATCTACGAAACCAGACAGCACTCGAATAACAGAGGGAAGGGTTTGATTGTAAATAAATATATATAAAAACACATAATCAACTTCATGTTACCACAACGATGCAGTTTATGTTTTGTTATTAGCATCAAAATGTCCCAAACTCATCTCACAGCTGAAGATATCCCAGTCACATCATTTTAGATTTAAGGTTCTTTGAATAAATTGGGGCTCAGATCTTTATATCTTGTATATATTATATTCATATAGAGCACATTTTAAACAACACAGGTGACCACAGGGCTAAACAGGCTTAAAGTAAAGAAATACAATAATATCTACAAATATAGCTGCTGCAACACTGCTTTTTCCCAGGGGATTATTAAAGCGCTGTATCTATCAATCAATCTGAAGATAGATTTGTATAATCTTTGAATCATCAGTTAAATAATGTCCATCACAGGGGACCTTCAGGCTTTTGTGGGTCATGGACGTAAACTCTAGACAATAAGACACAACAACAGCAGATATTTCAGATATTAATATTACACTAAAACATCATAAGCTCCACAGCTCACACCCTGGATGCCT
The DNA here is from genome assembly GCF_949316205.1 of Platichthys flesus. Taxonomy (NCBI): domain Eukaryota; kingdom Metazoa; phylum Chordata; class Actinopteri; order Pleuronectiformes; family Pleuronectidae; genus Platichthys; species Platichthys flesus. Next base: position 1,625,133 of record NC_084965.1, read on the forward strand.
TATGGCAGGTACCCATCTCACAAAGCCACTTCACCATCACTGGCTCCAGCCCTTAGCAGACATGAAGACAAATCTCTGAGGCTACTACGTGTTGGGAAATGCCTCCTTCATCAAATCATAAGGAAAACGTGTTGAATCCAGGGTCGCACATCCCGGAGCTGTGTCACCACACTGAAGCAAAGCTGCAGGGAACACACCCAGAAAACCCCGGCCACCTTCACTTAGCATCGCTGCTACACACCGAGCTAATACTGACTGGTTTCCAAAGCACGAGAGGAGACTTTCTGACTGGAGGCAGCAGCAGGACGCGTTAGTGTCTCTGATGGACGACCTGTCAACGTGTTGTCTGGCCCCTGATGGACGCAGGTCAACAACACGAGCAGGATGGAGACACAACCTGAAGTCATGTGATCAACATTAGCTTCCTGCTCAACGCATGTTCGTGTTCACGCTTCTCTGATCCCAAAAACACACGTGACGTCCCTGCTCTTCCTGGGAGCAAACGCGACACATTTATAAAGTTTTTTACGACATTACTGGAAGTAGCCCGATGCTAGCTAGCTACCGTTAGCCCGTCGCCGTTAACCACCGTGTCCAAAACAAACCCAGGGGTTGGCTAGCTGGTTAGCATGCACGGGTTAGCTAACCGGCTGGTTGCGTCCTGTGGGGGTTCACATCCAAACACCCGCTCCCATGTATCCCCAGTTTAGTTTTTAAATATAAAAAACATGTGACCAGCTAGCTTCGATGTGTCACGTTATATCGCTAAGTAGCCAACGGCAAGCTAGCTAACGGTTAGCTTCCCTCCACTGCACAGTTCCGGGGTCGGCTAGCGTGTTAGCATCTCCCGCTGGTGTCCGTGAGGGACACTAGTATCCACCGCGATCCGCTCCTTCGTGAACTTGTTCCAGACTTGACGCAGAAAACCCGCAGGAAACCGCCCAGACAGCGCAGCGGAGAGCGGCCACTGCTGCTAGCACGCAGCGCTAAGCTAGCGGGGCTACGCGGACGGAGGCTAGCTACCTGAGGAGTTCGGCGGGGGGAACCTGCGGGCGTCCAGGCGGCGGGCGACGGGGACCCTGCGGGCTGTTCACACGCTGAAGCGTTGCTGTGGCTCCGGTCGTCAGCTCCAGGAGTCGAGTGAGCGGCTGCGGCAGAAATCAGACACGAAGGAGGCGAGAGGACGCGACGAGCAGCGGAGAGGCTCTGCGCATCACCACAGCGGCCATGTTAGGATACTGCGCATGCGCACGCACTGCAGCCACACTGACCTCTGCCGGACAGACGGTCGCACTGCAGCTCTGCAACAACACAAGAGCGAAAATACAATAACATGAGATAAATTAGGATTAAAGTTAATTTAAGATAAATTGAAATGAGATAAGATTATATTAAAGTAAAGTTCTCATAGGATACGTTAAAATGAGATGAGATAAACTGAGTCAGATTAAGATAAATTAAGATAAAACAAGTTAAAATGAGATAAGATGATACACGATTAAAGCTAAGTTTAAACAATATAAAATAAGATAAGACATGTTAAAATAACATATGCTAAAATAAGATTATATAAGATTTAAGTTAAGTGAAAATTAGATAAGAAAAGTCATTAAATAAACCTCCATGTTTTTTAAAAGAAATAATGAAATTGTATTTTACCATAGAAGATATGCTTCCTAATGAAATATGGCTGTAATATCTACAAGAATACAAAAATTTGCTGACTTGATATTCTCAGAATTATGTGTTTTAATTTAGTTTAAATCTATTTAAGCATAAATGTATTCATCTCTTTTCTCTCATGGTCCGTAGAATAATATTTCCTATGTGTGAGTTTATAATCAGAGAGTTTCTGTCTCAGAACATTTGATCCTCATCAGACTGAAGCAGCAGCTGTTTCCTGTTCCACTGATTATCTCACATGTTGCAGCTCCTGTGAGTCGAGCTTCACTTCGACCAGAAGCTTCTCTTCTTCTCTTTGTTTAAAGGTAAACTGGCTGTAAAAAAAACTTGATTTCCAGGAGCTGTTGTCTCGGAAGAGTTTTATCCAGAAGGTTGAGCAGGAACGTGAAATGGAGGGTAAAGATTTTCTAATCATGTTCATTTTTCCAAATTCAATTTAATATGGTGACGAGTAGAGCGTTTTCACATCTTGTGTTGATTGTGATACTTCCCCTGCTTCTTTCTTAGATGGAAACAAACAGTCACACACGTTTGGGAATGGACAACAGAGAACTCACCACCCAAGACCTTTTTTCTACGTCCAGCCTCCATCTCAACCTTATTACGTCTACCAGCACTGGCAGCTGAGCAACCCTTACAGTCACTATGGTTTGCCTGGAGGTATCAAGCTCTTTGAACTCCACTTGATGCAGCAGCCATCCATGTTGATTTCCTGAAATCTCACATTAATGTTTTTAATATTCCTGTAGGTTTTAATTACAACCGTCCCTGCATGCCCCCCTACCAGTACATGCAGTACCCCGGCTACGTTTACCCACAGGCTCCCATGTATCCGGTTGACAACAGGCGAATGTTTGAGCCTCGGTTCCACGCTCCCCCGTGGAGCCAGCAGCCCTACTCACAACCTCACGGGCATCGAGAAATGGCCTGTTCAGAGGCCCAGACGGATCCCAGTGAGGCTATAAACAAGCTGATTGAGTGCCTGGATAAAATCAGAGCCAACGAGCTGCAGGGCGCCGAGAGAGAACTTGACTCTGGTGTCGCCTCCCAATCCTCTGGGATGTTTTCTCCAGGGGAAGAGAAGAAGAGTGAAGGTCAGGGTCACGTCCTGCCTCCAGGGCCGGATGACACTCCTGCCGTGGCCTTCAGTGACTCCACAACAGCCGTGTATGATGCAGAGTCCAGCCACAGGAGCCTGGACGCCCTAAGCCCTCAGGGATGCTGGTCAGGCGCCATGGAGGAAGAGCTGCCCCTCGACAGCTCCTCTGTTCATGAAGACTGCCCAGACCTCGAGCAGCTGGTGGAGGATCAACACTTTCCCCCTCTGGAGAGCGAAGAGGTCACAGATATCCAGTCAGATGTCCTTGTGACTGATGCAAGCGTTCCCAGATGTGATGTTGAAGAGCTCCTGAAGTCTTCACTAGCACCTTCCTTCTCCACTCAGCCTGTCCTCAAGGAACCTAAGAGCAGCGACACCACCTCCAAGTCAGAACATCAGGCAGCTTCTCGGGAGGAAGCCAAATCAGATGCAAGCTACCAGATCCTCAAGTTGCCCTTTGAGAGCCTTTTGCCGCCTGGAGCTGCCGGAGCCGGCCGCCTCTCCTCCCCTGCAGCCCCCTACTTCTACAACTACCTCACCATGCAGAGCACGCACGAGCGGATGAGCGTCCTCAGTCCGTCTCTGGACGAGCTGTCCTCCAGGGATGAGATGTTCTCCACAGATCTGGACGACGTGGAGCTTTTCCCCAAACACGTGTACACGGGCCGCAGGCTGGCAGAGGTTGTGGGTGTGTCGCCTCAAGCTGCCGAAGAAGTGGAAGAAGTGTGGCTGCCGGGTTCCAAGAGGTTCATGTGCGCCTGCTGTGGGAGAAACCTGGCCAAGGGTGCAGGTCGGAACAAAGGCCACAGCTCCACAGCCTACAGAGACGAAGCTGGGGACTCTGAGGAGGAAGGCAGGTATGTGAGAGGGTGTGAGCAGCCGGTCAGGGTGGTGGTGAGGAAGCATTCTGCACCCAGGAAGCCTCAGGCTGTCCCACCGAGACAGGCAGCAAAACCCTGGTATAAAAGAAACCAGTACAAAGACGCCTCGCATCCATTCGACCAGGAGGGAGGACACGGCCTCTGCGAGCAGGAAGCAGCTGGGGGGGAGCTCGGAGCTGTGACTGGCAGCGAGCTGCAGTTCAGAACATGTGAGGGTGAGGGTCTCCGCTTTTCACATCTTTAAATCAACAATCATCTATAGCCCAGGTGTGTGAAACGTGTGGATTCTTCTACAGAGCGAGTCTGCAGAGAAGATCCGACCAGTGCAGAGAAAAGCAGGTGGGCGGACGGAGAGCTGATCCCGAGGAGGAGACAAGGAGCCGCTCCGCCACGACAAGGTTAAACAAACACAACGAGATGCATGGAGGCTCTTCTTCACAGTGTGGGCCCAGTATGTGTTTACTGAAACCAGCCAGCAGAAGCTACATCTGAACATTAGTGCAGAAAGTATTATAGTCTGTAGATAAGCATGCACATTGAGAATGTAGAGGCCAAACAGTCCTTTTTAAATTTAATCAAGTAGCATTGAATTTCACATACTCCTAAATGACAGTAAATATCTAAATATGCCTTATTTTAATTAAGATCCTCGAGTTTTTCTCAGAAAAAATCAAAAGCAAAACATTGATAAACGTTCTAATTCGCCATGTTAAAGAAAGTGGGAAAACCCCTCCTGGATCTACACCCTGATTCGGATCCACACCAAAATTTAACTGGTTCTGTGTTGACCCAAATCACAACCGTCCACCAAGTTCAGTGGGAATGCGTCACGCAGTTTTTGCTTAATCATGCTCAAACTCAAACGATGTCCCCGAATGGAAGACGGATGTGCTGAGGGGGCTCCAGCACCATCTACTGGTAAAGGGTGTCATTACAAGGCTGAAAGTTTTGGTTATTTAATTTTCCAGAGTGTAACTTTGAGAATAAAATTTATAATCTGTTTTGATTTCATTTCTAGAACCTTCAGTGTATCACTTCGCTGATGTCTTGATTTAGATTTAGTCTCCCAGCTCTGACTGGTTCCAGTTGGGGGGGGGGGGGGGGGGGGAGGAGGTTTCTTGCAGCTGAGGGTTAGCTTCACTTTTCTTTGACAGAGATGAGTTCTCAGAGGAAAGTGATGTACCAGCGGCCGAGAGACGAGGACAACGATGACGAGCCGCCTCCGTTACACTGGGAGAGAGGTGACCTAATGTTTTACTGCTTCTACCCTGACTTTGTTCACACGTCTTCTCTGAATATAAAGTTTACGTTTCTTTACGCAGGCTCGTCCATGAGAGGAGAACCGAGATGTTAATGTTCCTGGACCGACTTTTGATCAACGTGTTGAACTGTAGGTGAAACTCGTTGTATTCTGCAGGGGCCTGCTGTTTCTATAGACGGAAAGTAAAGATGGACGCCTCGACGACTCCTGAACAGTGAAGCTGAAGCGTCTCAATCCTATTGGTTGTTAACTCTGCCTCCACCAGGTTGGTGGATGGGGCTTAAACCAAAAAGTCCAAATACACATCAAATAAATGTAGGTATAAGATTATTGTAACAATACATATCTTAGATTCTTTATAAATATAAAACGTGTGTATTGATCCCGACTCCGATTGCTGCCACTCAGTCTCCAGATGACGTCGTGTTCCTGATATTTTGGCTTCACGTCTGGATAGTGGGAGGAAGTTGAGACGTCGTCCATCTTTATTTACAGTTTATGATCATTTCTCTCGACACAAATCTGCAACACTTGATGGAAACCAGTTGTAACTTCACTTTTCTCTCCTCAGGTCCCCCTGAAGGTGTAAATGTTCCAGTAATGTAATGATTTAGAGCACCAGGTGAAATGCACTGCACAGGAAGCCTCTTTTTGTTGGATATAAAAATTAAAAAAATATATATAAGTATAAAGTTTCTGCAGAGACACTGCCTTTCACTATTCATGATTAATGGATTTCACGACCAGGCACACGGGCTGAGAATGAAGGTGTTGCCACTGTTTGGGGCCAGTCCAATAAAGTATTGTTATTATTATTTAAGTTTTGTGTTTGAGTTACTTTGTGAAATCATCTGTGTCACTGTTCCAATGTCCAGGTTAATGTGTGTCTCCGTTAAATCAGATCGACAACCTGAAGAAGCAGGTTTAGCTTTTCACTCTGTATCTGGATACAGTGTATAAATATATATATTTATATTAATTCTACTTAGGTTAGACACAGTGAACATCTAATACTTATCAGCCAGCACTACAGCATATATTCTAATTATCAATATGATTATTTGAATCAGTAGGAGTATTGGAGCAGTAGGAATTAACCACTGATTTGCGGAAATAACTAGTTTAATAATGGATCTGTCCTTTTTGAAAGCAACTTGGCATAGAATACATCAATCTTTACATTTTCTCAAGAGACCAAAGTGTGGATCTGCAGCATCACATCACTGTATTGAATATTCAAGGCATTATTGGCTGTTGAATGGATAAAACAAAATATTTGGAAAAATTCTTTTCAACTTAATTACAAAACATTAAATCACATTAAATAATTTTTCACTATAATCAAACAATCAGCAAATACCCCCAAAAATGACAGATTAATCAACAATGAACAATTTGTGTTAGAATTCTCTAAAGTCAAGTCAAGTTATTAGAGCATGTTTATTTTTCATAAATAAAACATTCTACAAACACACAAATACACACAAACTGTCATGTCACCTCAGAACTGAGGAGTCAGGGGTCAAACGAGTCTGGAGTGATGACAGAAGCTGATATGAACACGATGTTCCACTCTGCATCACACACCTGTTTCCTGTGTTCACAGAAACCTGATCCGAGACAATGATCTTCTCTTTTGTCCCATCTCTGATCTGTGCTCCGACCTTCCCCAGGTGAGGTGATGGGCTGCAGTGGGAGGGAACCAGTGGCACACAAACACTTTTCATTGGCCGTGAGTGCAGGTCATTAAGGTCTAATTGGACAATCGTCACCTGGAACCGAGCTCTGGCCAATCAGTGAGACATTTTAGGAGCAGAGCTGAATCTCCAGTCCCCACCATTGATTTCCAGTTTCACCCGTAGTGGAAAGTCGTGTTGGTTTGTTAGAGAAGTTCGTTTTGACTGGTTCTTCTGTGAGGTTACTCTGAAACTCTCAGTGTGTAGTGACCAGGAAACAACGAGCGCTTGTCTCTCGTCTCTTCCTCAGATATGAACGCAGCCACGTCCACCTTGCACCGCTCCTTCGGTCTGGGCCCTCGAGGTCCCATGCCTCCACATGGAGCTGCTCAGGCCCAGGGGCCCCATCACCCACCTCCATGCTCCTCAGGAGCTCCGCGTGCTGAGGAGCAGCACCACAAGCCGTTCTTCTACATCCAGCCCTCGCAGCCTTACATGTCCATGCAGAGTCTGCAGTGGCCCGTGCCGATGCCCATGCCGGTGTCCTACAACCCGTACTACGGCTACCCTGGCTTAGGTAAGAAGACTCCGTCTCCTTCTGTCTCAGGCAGGTCTGTTAAATGCAAATGTTACACTGAACAGAATCACTGTTGTATTTGGTCTTTTTAGAATCCTGTCCTCCGATGCACACATGTCTCCTGCCACTTCTACGATTTCAGTAATTTCCTGCTACAGTTTGTTGTAAAGACATTTATGGGTCAGATGGTGAATGCATGAGTTGGCTGATCTCCTGACTTTTCCTCTAGCGCCACCATGAGGTCTAGATTTGTGGTTTTAACTGAAATATGAAACTATGGGACAGATTCAGTTTTGTACACGTTTACCTCATGATTTCCTCAGATCACCAGTGTTTGTATACGAATATCCGTCAGTTGAATAAAGTACCTTGGTTTATATTGTTAGCATGTTAGCATTCTGCACTCTTGTGGTTTGAAATGAGTTCCTGTAGAGCTGCTATCTGCAGGTGGCTCCAGTTTGTTTTACTGGTTTGAATTCTGTGTGAGACTAAAACTGGGAATCAAATGTGTCTTTAGAATTCGTATGAAGCTAAAACTGAAACGTGAGGTTTCACTGGAGCCTGTTTTGTATCTTGTTTGATCCTTAATCGACCATCGGTGAGGATAATGTGCTGTTAACGTGCGACTGAAGGACGTGGACTTCAAACAGAATCACATCTGAGTCAACATGCAAATAAAATATCCTACACTTTGTTTGGACAAAGATTATTTTATTCTGTGAGATGTCCGTTGCAATTATCAACAGGTTCACAGCATGTTGTTGGTCACTAACTTCAGTTTTCTGTTGAAGGTTATGGGATGCCGATGGTGCCTCACTATCAGCCGACTCCCTACATGGAGCCCCCTGGCTTTGTGGTACCCCACACCCACCTCCACCTGATGGACTACAGACGCCTGCTGAGCCCTCAGTACTACCAGACCATGGCCTACCACTCCCGCAGGTTCCGCTACCAGCAGAACGGGCCGGCCAGAGAAATGACCAGCTCTCAGGTTCAGACGGAGCCCCTGTCTGCGGCCCAGAGGAGCAGCACGCCGGCTTCCAGGGACGCCTCGGCTACCTCAGCCTGCAGCAGCGACTCCCCCAGTGTCTCCACCAGCCAGATGATCTCACCAGTCAAGCATCTCCTGGAGCATGAAGATCCATTGCCCTCTTCCCCGACCAGGACGCCACCGACTGGCAGCTTCGTGATTCAGACGGAGGAAGTGAGGATTGAGTGCTGCACGACACCGGTGGGCTTGCAGCTTCTGCACGCTCGTGAGACGGCAGAGGTGTCCCACAGGTTTACACAGGACGTGGTCCAGTGTAGCTCCCTCCTCCAGGGCGGCCTGCTGCAGGACGACGGGCTGTGTCTTCCTGCAGACCAGTCGGAGCAGACACTTCACGCTTGTCCTGACCTTCTTCTAGTTGGCGGTGGTGAAGACATCTCTGCTCTGGAGGAGTCCAGGAATCCGGAGCTCATCGCTGAGGTCTCCGATGTGGCGTCTCAAGTCTCAGCTCATGAAGACGATGATGAGACGAAGAGGGAGGAAGACCTCAGTAACTTTCGTTTCAACATTGTTCACCTGCCCTTCGACCCCAAGTACCTGGATGAGCTGCGCAAGATGGAGTCCACCGTTTGGTCGGTGGAGGAAACCTTGATCCCCTCCCATGACTCGCTGATCCAAAATGGCTGCTCAGGCTCTGATGAGGAGACGCTGGCTGCTGTCGCTGAAGTGTTGTCGGAGGATGATCTGACGCTGAACGAGGAGGCTCCTGCAGAGGAGGTCTTCACCATGACCGACATGTCGCCTTTGGCAGAGGACGAAGTTGAGGACATGGTCCCCGCTGCAGAGAGTCCTGCAGACCAGGTTAGTCCTGTCCTGGATGTCTCAGAGGAAGCTCCTCTCGTCAAACTGATGCCCACAGCAGAGGTGGCTCCTTCAGTTAATCTGTTGGGTAGTTCCCCTCTGAGTGGAGAAGGAAACCAACGTGGAAGAGACCCGGAGGTCCAGGATCATCAGGACACTTCGTTTGAATCGTTACCCGCCTACCTCCCCTCCTCCAACTGGTTGGCCGACTTCGACAACGTCTACTACTGCAGCAAGATGCCACCAGCGCCCCAGAAGCAGAGCAGACCTGCAGCCAGCTGTGGTGTGGACGTGCCCGTCAGAAGGAGAAAACTAGACTCAGAGTATAAAGAGCAGAACAACGTCCGCAAGCCCAAGGAACGGTTCAAACCCAAAGGGAAGGTGGATCGGCGAAGCCTCTCCGACCACGAATGCTGTCTTCGAAGAAATTTCAACGAGAACGCGTTCGCCCCGTACGCGTCCACGAGGGAGCGGCTCTGCTCCAGATGTTCGGTGAAACAGAGGATCTGCACGGCAGCCAGTCCAGGACTCGACAGCAGGAGCTTGAAGAGAAAAGCTGGTCCCCTCCAACAGTGGAACGAATCTCCCGTACCCACATGCGACGCCTGTAAATATCACACCAAGAAACCGATGACGAAAGGCTCCGGGCCCGAGGTCCTTGGTCTCCGTCAGGGACCGGACACCGAGGGGGAGTCTTCTGAGAACGGCTCGTGTCGCAGAGGTTCCAAATGGAGGCAAGCCGAGGATCCCAGGAAGCTGGCGGACTTCAAGAGGCCGCTGGCGTCCAAGCAGAACCAGGAGAAGTGTCCTGCAGCCGCGTACCAGAAGCTCCGGGAGAAGAACTGCGTCTGCGTGGAGCTGCAGCATCAGCCCGTCGCATGGGAGCGGCTGAGACGCTGTCACCACGGCCACAACATCCAGGAGAGGGATGAGAACTGCGCCATGCCGGTTCCTGTGCAGGACAAATGGAGGAACGTGGATCAGATTTACTGGACACACCGGTGGCAAACTGGTACGTGAGTCACATGACATGTTAATGATTCCCTTCTCACACGGGAGGATCGGTTAGTTTTCTGTGTTAGTGACTGAAAACAAATCTGAACGTAAATTTGGGCTCCGAGGAAATTAACAAGTTTCCTTCAGGGTTTTTAAAATTCACTGAATATAAGACGTGTTAATAATGAAAATAATTGAGAAAAATTCTGTGTTATTTACTGGACAAGGAAACTATTTAACGCTTCAAAACGAGGACCAAACCTTTTTTATGATGAATCAATTAATATTTGAGTTTCAAAGCTTTTGGGTCATTTGGGAGTTGGTTTACTTCTGCTGATAAATAAATCTATAATTTCTGCTTCAACAGAGAAATCATGGAAGGGTTTGATGCCCGACGTCGACGGCTCCAAGAATGAAGCCCGATGGCAACACTTGAATATGCACAAGAAATCACAATCACAGGGTTTGTTCAGAATCAACCTAACAAACTAAAATCGATATATATAAATATATATATTTATTATCTCCAAACTGTTTTATTTCTCACAAATTAACCGTTAGAACTTCAGATTGATCATTGATTATAAGTATTTATACCATAACTGGCACGATTCTTATAAGCAATAGGTTGGATTTTAATAATTCATCTCATCCATCATGAGCAGATCCAGTGTATAAAATCAGATTTTTATGGAGATTATAGTGTCACAGTATTCAGATATGTAAAATGATGATTTACATTGTGTTAATTAGTTTTTCTCTCTGCAGGAACTCGTAGGAAGGACACAAGATGCTGATTTTTGCACAAGAGCACAAAGTGGAGAAATCACATTTTTAAAAAGAACTGTACGCACTTAATTCAATATCTCACTTAATTTATTTGTACAAATATTTCACAATGTGCACTATTTATTGACATGTAAATAAACACAATTTATAATAACTTTGTTTTTGTCTGGATTAAGTAATATATTAAGCTTAATCTTAATTTGGCCCTCGTGTTTTTGAGAGGCAGCTGTAGTAACAGTGGTAGTCCACCAGATGGCACACTCAGGCTTCTGTCGTTTCAAAATTATGAAACTATGTATAAATTATAGAAAAGTAAATCTTCATCTTGCAGAATAAAGAATATTCTTGAGGTTAGATGATGAAGAATTTATTCCCTCAGTTGGATTTTGCTCAAACGTCATTTAACAAACTCACTTAACTAAAATCTGTCGGTTCTGGTTTAAACCTCGATCTGACTTTTCTGTGACCGAGTCTTATCTGGAGTGACTTTCAGGTGTTCATCTTTACACTGAGTCACCGGTGGTCTGCCTGTGGCTGCCAGGGCATCAAACCTCTGACCTTTTGATAACACAGTGGCCTGTAGCTTTAACAGTGAACCATGGAGCAGGAAATTAAAATTATATGACCCACTGGAAAAAAAATGGAAAGGACATTTCCCAGATTAAAGTTGGTCTAATATCGCAAAAGAAATTGACAATCAGATTATTGTAGCTCTAATTTTATGTAAAATATAAATTATTCCATATATTGTCCATCAGATTTATATAAATTGAATTCAGGGCTGATGCCTCATGGTTCAGAAACATGAGGCAATATCTAAGAACCCAATGTTGTAGGTCAAAAAATGTACTTTCTGTAAATCGTTAAATTCAAATTTTCTATACAGATAAAATAACTTTTTAATAAATGTGCTGCTTCACTCGTATCCCACCGACCAGAGCCTGTTTCTGATTTTCATACAAGTCTTCACTCGGTCATTGGGATAAACTGCTCGAGTCCAGGTGAGCAGAACTAAGCTGAAGAGGCTTCTGCAAAACAATGAAGACTCTGAATCCTTTTGTAAATTAAAGATTCAACTTTCATAGCTAATTCTAATGACTTTGCAAAAGTAGTTTTCCATTTTGTCACTGGGTGAAAATTGATGAGCAGCAAATTGTGGTTTTATCCATTTACAGTTAAAGCCACGAGTAAAGTGAACGAATGGAATCAAGGAGATAAACACTAAACCTGAAGTTACCTGAATATGTAATTTAAAACAACAACTAAACAAGTAGAACGGACCAATCACCAAACCTCCCTGAGCTATAGACACAGAGGGGATAACGAGTGAAGGGGCCGGGCTATTTGCTGGTTCAACATGTGACCTCGTAAAGAGTCTCAGTCTGTTTCTGGACATGTCAGCAGAATCATGGAAACACTCTGAAACGTGTTTCCAGCTCTGCGTTGGATTAATGGACAAATCGCACGTTATTAGACTCGTGTCCAGCTGTGAACTCCATTATTGACCAATAATACGTAATGCCACCGCCCGAGGGGGGGGGGTGATACTCACTGAATAAATAATGAGTGGAGTTGGACCATTAGAGTTCATGCTGTGCTCTCCAGGCCTCAGGAACCAGGTAATGAAACCAGTTCCTCTGATGACGTCCTGCTAGAGACCTTGATTGACGTGTGCAGCAGTAATAGTGTAATAGTGATCCCCCCCCCCCCCCCCCCCCCCCTCCAGGGTGCATGAAGCCGGAGGAGGCACATATATTTCATGCAGAGGGACATAAACGATGTGCGTGGGGAGGACACGTGGTGTGGAGATGATTTCTGCTTCACACTGCTGCTGCCAGCCGATGGGTTCCGGTGCCTGAGCTGCAGAACGTCCTCGTGAGGAGGGAAAGATGAAGAACATCCTCTCCAGCGACTTCATCCGCTTTGAGACGACCCACGTGTGTGAGTCGGTTTTACTGAAAACACACAAACACACAAAAAATTAAATTAAACATGAACGTGCCGGCGATTATGAGACTTGTTTCGTGTGTTGATGTTCAATCACCAAATGTAAAACATGTACATTATCTCTGGGTCCAGAAACTGAAGCCAATAAACCAACGACTCCACTGGTAGTTGGGTGGAGACCGTTCTATGTTGGTTTGTGCTGAGCAGCCATATGCAAATCCCCGGTGAATATTCTTTACATAAACACAGATATCCAGACTTTAATGTTTCTTTCAGGGTCGATAGAAAAGATTCTCTCTGTTGGAGAAGTCAGACAAACACAGTTTAATGTGAATCAACAAAGAAACATCTGGATGGTTTGTTTGTGCCCAGCTCTCCATGTGTGAGAATAAAATAACTAGAAAATGAACGTATGGATTTACAGCAAACTTGATGGAAATAACATGATTAACGTTTGGAGCTGACCGGTCAAAGGTCAAAGGTCAATATGACAAAAGATAAGGTCTAAAAAACACATTTTTCAAGCTATAACCAAAAAGATCAAATGTTTTTTATTTATAGTCTCGATGATTTTCACTCAAACTCTGCCAGCACGGTCGTTTGGATCCAGTACCTTGCCCAAGGACACTTCGGCAGACAGAATGGACGAGACAACCCTGAGGGATTTGGAGGCGTTGGTTCACTTCACGGTTTGAGGTTAAATTCCAGATTTCTCTGCCTCTTATTCCAAAATGTGTCTGTGAACTGTGATTGAACCATTTCCTGATTTTCTGCTCATGTGTCGAGCTTCGTTTGAGTCTGTTTCCAAATGAACAGAAGACAAGAACCCTTCTGGAGAGCGTCCCTCGACAGAGAGAGAGTTTCAGCAGCTCGTGTCAATGTCAGAGAGCCGCCTCCGTCTATACTGAGTGAGTGTGTGTGAGCAGCTGCTTGAGATGCCTATACAAGCTGTGGGAGGTTAAAAGCATCTATTCTGCCTCCTTCCCGGAGAACAGCGGAGCTCCTGTCACACGGTTCAAGTGTTTTGAAACGCTCGTCACCCGCCGACGTCTCGGAGACGAGTGGACGGGATCAGGACGGAAGATTATTCTGAGGACGGGTCTCTGCTCCTCTTACAGAAATATACAGGAAGAAAGAAATGAACAACAGAGAGAGATTATTGTTTTCACCTGCAGCCAGAAGTTTACCGCTGTTTGTCTGTGTGTGTCTGTCGTAGATTATAAAACAAGATGGACATGGTGATGGCGTCCAGATGTGCAACGCCCAAAAGTCCCCATCACCCCCTGGTGGCTGGCTGCAGTATTGGCCATAAACCCAGCTAATTTGTTTAATGCACATCCTCACTGGCGTCCCTCATCACCAAAAGCTGTCCTCTTTCTCTTCTTGTTCCTCTTCGTCTTCCTCTTCCTCTTCCTCTTCCCGTTCCTCTTCTTCTTCCTCTTCCTCTTCCTGTTCCTCTCCTTCTTCCTCTTTCTGTTCCTCTTCTTCTTCCTCTTCCTCTTCCTGTTCCTCTTCGTCTTCGTCTTCCTCTTCTTCTTCCTCTTCCTCTTCCCCTTCGTCTTCTAAACTATGTAATTTAACAGTTTCTGGTCTGAACGCTGTTGGAAACATAAACGAGACGGAAACAACCTTCCATTCATCTCCAGCACCGTCAGAACAGGTCGCACCACCGTGTGAAGCCTGTTGTTGACATCATCAGACCCCCCCCCCCCCCCCCCCCCCGGCGAGAGACAAACCCCCCCGGCGTCCTGACACCTCCGTCTGCTCTGTGACGGACATGATGGATGTTTGGTCACAGAATCCCTTCTGTCATCCTGACGCTCAATTAGGAGCCGGCTACGGCTGGCCACTCCGCACTGAGAGGTAGGAGGCCGGCATCAGTCACTCGGTGGACCACTGTCCGCTGGTGCCCTGACACAGCACCAGCACGTCTGATGTTCTCTGCAACTTCAGCAGGAATGTATAAACACATCAAATTGTGAGTCTGCATGTGTGTGTGTGTGTGTGTGTGCTGCTGTGAGGTGTGTGGTCAGTGGAGTCGGGGTCCCGTGTGGTTCAGTGGCAGTAACATCCGCAGGGTTGGAGGTTTGATTTCCTCCGGGGCCTCTCTCTCTCAGGTGTGTTGACTCAGTAACACAGTGAAGGTCGCGCTCGGCTCCTGGCAGCAGAGAGCTGGAGGAACTGGAGATCAGCCGTGGAACACGACCTTCACCGTGTTGTTGCCGTCGCACAACACGGAACACGTTTACACGGGAGCTGGAAATGTCCGTCCTGTCACACGCCTAGTCGAAAAGATCACGTGAAGAGCACACGCTACATGATTCCTGTAGGTGGACAAACAGCTGCAGTGAAACATGTAGCGTGTGCTCTTCAGTCGTGGTTTCATTTGGATCCTTGAGGTGAAATCAAATCTGAACCGTTTGAAATCTGCAAATGTATTTAACAATATTTAAAAACATTTATTTAACGCGTGTTTATCGAGAAGGTCAAATTCCAAAGCGGTTGATGCTCGGCTGCTCACGAGCTCCACACCTAAATGTCAAGGGTGCATGTTTCCCACCCTGCAGCAGGAGCAGGAGCAGCAGGAGCAGGAGCAGCAGGAGCAGCAGGAGGAGGAGCAGGAGGAGCAGCAGGAGCAGGAGCAGGGTGTGGCCTTCCCGGACATGGAGCTAGTGTAGTGTGAAGAGCAATATGGCGTGTGAGGTCTCCAGGCGTTGTGTGCTCTACAGTACCCGCCCTGATGCCGTGTCCACTTGTTGGCTGCTGCTGTAAAACAGCTCCATCACAGCCTCAGAGCCTCAGAGCCTCAGAGACTCAGAGCCTCAGAGCCTCAGAGACTCACAGCCTCAGAGCCTCAGAGACTCAGATCCTCAGAGCCTCAGAGACTCAGAGCCTCAGAGACTCAGAGCCTCAGAGCCTCAGAGCCTCAGAGCCTCAGAGCCTCAGAGCCTCAGAGACTCAGAGCCTCAGAGACTCAGAGCCTCAGAGCCTCAGAGCCTCAGAGCCTCAGAGCCTCAGAGCCTCAGAGCGACCTGCAGCAGCTTCCTCCGCCGGCGAGGTGACGGCAGATGGATCAGCTCCTGCTCTTCAGACTCAGGACCTGCTGCTCCTCCACTTTAACTTTGACAAATGACCTGCGGGCGTAGAAGTTGCAGAGCGGCAGCGGCAGAGAACCCAGAGCGGACGGTTTACAAGAGGAGGGAGCAGGTTCAGAGGGTGAAGCTGCTGAGGGTGCAGAGCAGTTCAGAGGCCGTGTTGTTGTTGTTGTTGTTGTTGTTGTTGTTGTTGTAACGTCTTTTAATGCATTTTTATTTTTTCCAGATTTGGTTTCTACCTTTTTCCTTAAATCTGACCTGACACCGTGGATACGTCAGTAAATAATCTTTTAAAAAGATTAATAACAGCAATGATGACAAATTCTTTGTGCCTTTATTATGATTTCCAAAACTTAGAAATGAAGTTCACACAGTCCTGGACATGATTAATATCTCATGTCTACAGATGAAAAACAAATCCAATGAGTTAAAAGTCAGTTTTCACAATGAATACAAATATCAGAGTCCTACTTTTTGTTTATCATTTAAAGATCCATGAAGTATTTTCCAGGAAAATGGTGAAAATATGTTTGTGAAAGTCGTCTCTTGATCCGGATCCGCTCAAGAACTGAAGAGATGTTCGGTGACCAGCACCACTTCCGTCCTGCAAAGTGATCTTTTGTGGTTTTCATGTAATTTTATTTAGATGAAAACCATCGATTCACCACTTAGAAAACATCATTTTCTAAACCACCACTTTCCTCAACTTGAACCTCAACAGATTTCAGTCCCACAACATGAGTCATGTGTGAATAGCAGAGCGCTGAGTCCTCTTCCTGGTGGAGTTCTTGCCAGCGCTGCCCCCCCCCCCCCCCGGGGTTAATCAGCGTTTGGGGCTTTTCAGCCTAAACCTCTGCAGAGGGACGTCCCCGTGCACAGGGCGTTTTACACAAACAAACACAGCGGGGGGGAAGCCAGTGACGACCATGTTCAGGAAGAGGCAGATTGCTTCCACGTGCAGCCGGGGCCTCTCGGCGGGCACCGAGGAACGCCGTGTTCCTCTCTCAGGCCTAAGTGCCAGAGAGGCGCAGCAGATGTGGCTCTCACAGGCTGATCTTCTCATTCGCAGAAAAGGATTACAGGAGAGCGGGGGGGGGACTTCAACGTGCAGGATGGAGAGATGAGCTAATCCTGTTTACGTAACGTGGAGCGGAGATGAGGTGAGGACCTGCAGAGGAGAATCACACCCACCTGAGAAGCTGCAGGTTGAACAGATGATGAGATACAAGAGGAAGAGCCGGTCTGAGATCCAAACCCATGATGGAGCTAAACTACGGAGGCTGTCAGAGATGCTGCACGTGATGAAAGTGGTCGGAGCTTTTTACTTTATAGTCAAGAGAGTAAATCACGTTGTGATGCACATGAGACAAACAGCTCTTTGTTTGGCTGCTGTGCACACGTGAGGCCCGAGCAGCCTCTGTTCTGGGTGTTTTTACTTTTTACAGTTTACATTTTGATTTAATTTTTTTAATTTGGCAGCTAAACTGTTTATCTGACCTGATCATATGAGCCTGTGTCCTTTCAGAGAGTGCTTAATCTGTTCTACTCTCTATGTGTACGGCTCCTCTTCTTCATCCTGAGATATTTGTATTGGTCCAGTTTCACGACCTTCACGTGTTAGAAACCTGACTCGGATATTTGCGTTTTCACAAACAGCCTCTCTGGAAACGTTGAGGAAACAATGTGCAGACTTTAGCTCAGATCTGGAAACAGCTCATTTTTCCTGATCCTAAATCATTGTTGAGTGTTAGTGTTTTAAGAATCGCTCCATATCTCAAACCCTGAATCCTCGTGGCTGCTGATGAGATAAGCTGCAGCGGGAACAACCTGTGATATTCCTCCACACAAACCTCATCCTGTGTGTTATTAGACAACGAGCTGCAGCTCAGCCTCCTGTCACCAGAACGCCTCCTCCAGCTCAGCTCTCTCTCTTTGTGCCTCTCCTGTGATAAGCCCTGTTGTGCATGTTCCTCTGAAGACGTGGAAGCTGAGGCGCAGATGGTGCTGAAGCTTCTGGCTCCTGGTCTGATGGACTCGATGAAGAACTGTACAGACGGATCCACACTGTGAAGGACGGCGCCGGCATCGACACCTCGACTACACACCCTCACATGTCCCTGCCTGATTGAATCCGTACACCACCAGGGATTTATCTCAGATGTGAAGCTCTAAAGTTTAACCTCAGTGAATTTAACGCTTTCCCACTAAAATCAACTCATCCCTTTGAGTGCGGTGAATAAACCTCCAGAGCCAAAAATAATTTGATCTCCCGCCTGCGTTTCCTGAGCCTGTGCACACGAGATATGGAGTTTTTCTTTTCCTCTCTCTCTCTCTCGAGGAAGACTCTGATAACACCCGGGTGGATTGGAAGTCTCTGACCCTGCTGCAGATCTCTGGACGCCCTGCTGCGCCGCCATCATGGAACAGCTGAGCTGAATCGGAGATATGAAGGGGAGGAGGTGGAGCTGATGGGCAGAGGCGCCATCCAGGTGTGAAAGTGCTCACATTCACCGTCACGGTTTGGTTTATCTCAAAATGCATGAAATCCCCCCCCCCCCCCGGAGATGGTCTCATAACAAGGTCTTTAAACCTCCTGACGCTTTTTAGAAACCTCTGCAGCGAGGATGCCTTCCTGCCGTGTACACAACATATCGTAATATTCATCCATCTCCACTTAGGATGAGAATTGAAGGTCAGGCGGCGGAAATAAGAAGCGGCCGGCCTCAAAATTCAATTTCTGCTTCATTTCCAGACATTAACCCGTCCTCCTGTGGTCTGAGAGGCAGCACACGGGCGCCTGCCGACATGTGACCACCACCAAACCCCCCCCCCCCCCCCCCCCCCCCGGACACGGCGCCCAACTCACACTGTACTCTCTGCCAAATAAATGAGTGAGAGACCAGTGATCACCCGCAGACTGGGACACATGAGAGGAGAGAATTAATTAGACGGAATGAGAGATCAGAGAGTGAGGAAGACGAGTGGAGGGGGGGGGGAACCTGAGAGATGAGAGGGAGACAAAGTGAGTGAAAGAGGAAAAGAAAGAGGGCGATATGTACCGAGGCGTTGGAAGTGTGTGTCTGCCGAGCGAGATACCGAACAGCCGGCTGCAGAGACACACACTGACTGTGAGGATTTACACAACTCCTGGTGTTGTCCATCAAGTCGAGGCAGTGAGTCTCCTGAGGTTCTGCATGCGTCGCTGACTTCCTCCTCCAGACTGTTACACCCGTCCTCTCAGAGACAACTTCCTCCTCATCAGAGCATCGGGAACTTTTCTTTTATGCTCCTTGGGTTTTCTACCACACTCGGGTCCCTCGTCAACTCAAACGTGAACCCTGCAGGTCGACGTGAAGCCATTCAACACAGACACAAACACAATTCTACTATACTGTGAAATACAGACGTTGATCAGGGGCTGATGGAATCAATCAGTATTTTAAGTCCTGAAAACTGAAGGAACTGGTAAATATTCACATTTGAGAAGCTCCTACCAATTGGTTAATTTATATTTTTGCTTTAATGATCCATATAGAATATAAATTATTGCCCTGAATGTTCTAAATGTTGTGAAACGACACAAAAGAGAAGTTCAACCTGTGATTTTCTGTCTCTCTGAGGCATGTGGGGCACATGAGGCCATTTTCAGGACCAGTGGTCACCAATGTTTCCAGTCTGAGATTAGACCCCCCCCACCCCCATGGCTCTTTGGGTTGATTTAAGTTCCTCCATCATCAATAACAACCATCTCGATTGAATACAAGTCGATACTGCCACAGAATTTCAATCATACAAAAAAGGTAATAATCCCTTTTAGCTATTTTGAATTCACTGCTTGAGATGTTTTTTATATTTTGTAATTACACTGAAGATAAACAGTCAAATTAAGTTGGTCAACTTTATTTAAAATTGCTTTTAAAACAACTTGGTTAAAGATACAACAAGAAAACAACAATAAGAAATAATTCCAATAATAAAATAAAATGTGTATATAATGAAGTTTTAGATGAAGCTGCTCCTATAACTCGCAGCAGCTTCACTGAACTTTGACCTTAAGACAAACTGCCGGCCACAGGCAGAGACAGATTGATAATGAATGAGATATATTTTATTCATCTTTTATTTTACAGTCCGGATAAAAAGTTATGTGTTCCAGCTTTAAAAGAGATTTTAATTTAGACCTCGCCAGTTCTCTGATTTGATGAGGTGTTCGTTTGAAACGACCTCGACTTCAGAGTTCCTCCGATCTCGCCCCAGCTCCGCTTTAAAGACAAATGACGAGCTGAACTTCATCAGAGAGCATGATTCTGAGAGGGACGTCCAACTTTAGGATCTATAGATAAAGATTAATCAAACAAGGAGAGGCTGTTTATCTGAAAGTCTGCGAGTGAAAAAATTCAGGGCACACTTAAATTCCCATTTCCTGCTTCTCATAACTTTATCGACAACATGAGAGACAAACGTGAAAACACAACAAAAACAGACTGGTTCATTTCCTGAGATATGATCAGTTGTTTCTACATTTGAATCCATAGAGCTAACAGAGCTAACAGAGCTAACATGGCTAAACGTATAGAGGAGCATCGATGGAGCGGCATCCTTCACAGGGGTCAAAGGTCGACCTCCGGTCTGTTCACGTCAGAGTGTTTCAGGCTCATTCAGAATGAGGTCACCCTACCTCCTGTCTCCTCCTCATCCAGCCCACAGTGGACGGGGGATTTGATTGGCTGAATAAAGAGGTTGAGGCGCGTGTGGGGTTCGTCTAAATTTAAGTTAAAGGATGAGTCAGCAGATGTCAGGTGTGTGTGTGTGGGGGGGGGGTTACTCATTGTTATTTCCTCTTCAGGACCTTTTCCAGTAGGAACACTGGCCTTGTCAGGACCAGTTGACCTCATGAGGACCAAAACTAGATCCTAATCAGGTTAGTCATGAACTGGTCTTAGTTTAGGTTCAGGATCAAGTTTAATACTGTCGACAATGAATGAAAGTCAATGCAAAGTCAATTAAATTCTAATTAAAATGATTCAATGTTCACTTTGTTTGTTCTCTCTGATATTGTGCAGCACATTGCTCTTAGATCAAGGAAACAGCCTAAAGTTGTGTAGACTCAAGTAAAATGTGATCAGTGGTCGAGGTCGTTCTCTCCTGCTTAGTTAACACCAGCCAGCGTTTATCCTTTAACATCTTTAACATCATGAACCTGGAAACAACAGAACCACTTAGTGCACAGATCTAAAATGCTTGTTCATTAGTCAGGCCTCAGCAGCACATTCCACTGCGCTAGTGCTCAGCTTCAAGGTTCATTGGTTCATTCCAGAGATACAGAGTGTTTTTTTTGTTGTGGGAAAGCTGCACCTCGTCTCCTGGTGTCTGATAACAGTGTTCACGGAACATGACTGTGCAGCCACAGCTGAGATCATAAAACAAAGAGGAGCAGTGACTCACACAAGGTCAGCCTCTGCCCTCAGGTCCCGCTCACTGTAAATCACTCCCCGTGTTCAAGCACCGGCCAAATGCTTAATACATGTAAATGTCCTCATCACGGGGGCTGAGCCTGGTGCCCGGCCTGCAGGCTCCTGCCAGCCTGTGAGGTCCTACTGGGATGTGAGGTCCTACTGGGATGTGGGGTCCTATTGCTCTGTGGGGTCCAAACTGCCTGGGGGTCCTATCCATTGGTCTGAGTTGTCCTATTGGATTGTGGGATCATATCTGCAGGTGGGGTCCTTTTGACCTGACGGGTCCTATCTATCGGCATGCAAGGTAATATCAAGTTGCAGGGTCCTATTGATTGGTGGGGTCCTATCGCTCAGCAGGATCCTATTGCTCTACAGGATCCTGCCCCTCTACAGGATCCTATCGCTCTGCAGGATCCTATCGCTCTGCAGGATCCTGCCCCTCTACAGGAGGGCGTCCCTTGTAAAGGTCTGTGTTCAGTCAGTGCAGGCCTCACGTCACTTTATATCTGAGCTGTTAAGCTTTAAGATCATTTCAGGGTTTCTCTTTCTCCCAATTTGCAAACCGGCTCATTTTTGAATGAGCAAACACATCAATGATAAAGTGAAGAAGGGTCAAGGATGTGGAAGCACTATGTAAACACATAAAGTGGATGTTAGACCGTGTTTGTTTCAAGCACTATTTTCTTACTCAATATGTGACAAATGTTGTAACACACGTGATAAACAACTTGTTCCCGTTTGTAAATCATAGAATAGAATTTATGTTCATTTACATTATATAACATATAAAACAACCATGGCCCAGTGGATCCTTTAAATTCAATCCAGCTGCGTCAAATGTCACAAACTCATAGATCGCAGTCGTCTGAATGTGTTTTCATCGCCCCGTGAACAAGACCCCCCCACTCGCTTTCCCCCCTCCACGTCCATCACATCTCGACTCGACATACGTGTTGTACATTACATCAGGCGAGAGGAGGGGGGAGGGGGGTGGGAGAGAGATGTGTGTGGGTGGGAAATCATGTGAGACTCCCAGAGAACCTCCAGAGTTCTTATTTTATTTTGGCGAGGATGCGGCCTGTCACTGCACATCACCCAGACAGCCGAGCAGCGAGCACAATAGGCAATTAGAAGCTCCCCATGGAAGCACAGGAAACACAGTCTGTATAATGGGGGAAACAGGGGGGGAGGGTGGGGGGTGGGGCAGTGTGGTGATGGAAGGGGGGGGGGGGGACGAGGTTGCAGGTTGTCTGAAAATCACCTTTATTTACACCCTCGGAGTCACTTGAGGAGTTTGTGCCTCCGCTGCTCATGAACACAATCACACAGAAGTCACACAACACTGAGGCCTTGGATCCAAACACCATGAGGCAGCCCCCCCCCCCCCCCCCCAATCACTGCAGTGGTAGATGGTGGTGGAGGGTTCATGATGTCCCCCCTCCCCCCTGTCCCACTTGGACTTTGGCTCAGTTCAGCGATGACCTGATTTTCCAGGAACGTTAGT
Source organism: Platichthys flesus (assembly GCF_949316205.1). NCBI lineage: Eukaryota > Metazoa > Chordata > Actinopteri > Pleuronectiformes > Pleuronectidae > Platichthys > Platichthys flesus. The sequence goes on from NC_084965.1 coordinate 1,647,946, forward strand.
GCTCTGTGTTCTGATGACTCATTCATACAAGGCAACTAAGGAAGTGGAGGTTGTGAAGGGTGAGGTGAGTGGAGTGTGTGTGTGGGGGGGGGTTCTTTCCCCTTCATCCATCAACCAATCACGTGGCAGCGGCGGGAGAAAGCCTCCGCGCTGACACACGTCCGTCTCCGCCGCCTGGTTGGATATGCACAACGTGTCTGAGTAAACACACAAAAGAAGACGACAAAAGCTGGATGTGGCAGAAAATATGAAAGTATTTCATCTCAGTATTAATTTAGGCAGGTGGAGGTCCAGACAACTAAAGCAAACAATTGGATTTATATGCTTTTAGGGAATAATACGACTTTGAGGGACTTGATTGAAAAATATACAAATATCTCACGTCTCTCCAAGTTTTGTTGTTTTGCTTCATGATTAATAATTTTCTGTTTTTGCTTCTATTGCTTCTGTTTATATATTTCTACATTCTTCTTTCAAGTAGTTGATATCATGCACATCCTGATTTAAACCTGTAACTCGAAGCTGTTTGAGTTAAGGCTGCAAACTTTACACCTGCAGGGACCGTGGATGAATAATAGCCTCTTTGCTAACTCTGGCAAAACTGATAATTCAAGTTTACTTCAACTTGGATCATATATCCATTTGATATTCATTCATTCATTTCTTCCGGTCTCAATAGCATTGCACACAACTCCACCCGTTAACTTGTGTGACATCAGAAAGCAAACGAGCAAACGGTTAAACTGGTTTACGAGCAGGAACCACTCACCTGGGACCAGTTGGAGCCAGAGAATATTCAGTGTTTACTCCTGTAGCTGCTACTGCACGTCAGACGCTGCCGGGTTATTGATCCAGAGGGTGAGGACTGAAGGTTGCATCCCGCCCGCCTGTGTGTGTCTGTCTGTGTGTGTCTGTCTGTCTGTGTGTGTGTGTGTGTGTGTGTGTTTATTCAGTCTACAGTGAGGAGGAGAGCATGTCCTCCGAATGCCAATCAAGCCGGTGATGGTCAGATCATTGTCGTGCTGCGCTGATGACTGGCAGGCCTGACAGGCGGGCTGAGCCGTGCATGTGGTTCCATTAATTAATTGCCGGCGGCTCCGGCTGCATGTGGGCGGACGGAGCGAACACGTAACTGTAACTTCTGTGAGAAACAAAGGGGGAGAGATAGGGGCGAGTGAAGCTTCGCCGCCCTCCGACAGCATGAAGTGAAGGTTTCTCTTTTCCCCTCCATTGATCTCAGAAGCACAATTTGTTGGTTTCTGCAGAGCAATTTGTCGAAGAGCGAGGAACAAAATGTACGGCGTTTATCTGACGTGAAGCTAAAGGTTAGCGTTACTCTCCCTGGAGAAGTGTGTGTCTCTTTTACAAACAAACACACACACATTTGAACCACACAGCCCGGTGCGTCCCATTGGGCCGCCGCCAGATTAAGGCGCCAAAAGCATCAACATTAGCATTTCACGGCGCCTATCTATTTTCATTAACTCAATCTGGTATATCACATCTTCCCCAGCTCCCCCTGGAGCCCGGAGCGGTATCAGACATTTAGGGCCTCCTGGGGAGAGCTGCCACTTCAGAGCCTTGAAACATCACAAATTTAAATTCATTATCCTCCGTAATTAAAGCAAATATATCAGAGACTGCTTACACTGCAGAGATACTGTCAGCATCAACTCCAGAGGGAGCGCGGCTCGGGCCTGCAGCCCAGGTGGCTTCTAACAGATTCACACACAGACACACACACATACACACACACATGAATAAATATAGCATCTTGTAAAATGTGTCCTGCAGGGTTGTCTTTAATAATTTAACCCCAAATATGATCATTCCCGGCAAAGTCTCACAGAACCTAATTGCAGCTACTTTTAATTATACTCTGATCTCCACATTTAATTATAGTAATTCATTAATCATCACTTTCTGCTCCCGAGTCTCTACGTTCATTCCTATTTACAGTCCAAGGCCCTAACTTGACTCATCCATAATCTAATTGAATCTCCCTGTGTGGCCTCTGCCACGCCTCTATTCATGGGGCCCTTATATTGGCTTGGCCCTCACTTTTAAAGGTGGATGCTAAATTAAAAGCATTGCTGGTTATGGTTATGGTTTCTATGGGATGCTTATAATAGATTCTGCCCTTTGACCCCTGTAAGGTCAGGGGGCAGCACTCAGGAGTGTTTGTGTGATACTGTATTAACTTGGTTCTGGGGTTAAAGTAGAGCTGCACTCCAGTTATGAGCAGAAGTGTATTTGTTCTGAGGGGAACCGACTGGGAGGCTGGAGATCAAGTGCGATAAAGCACATGATATTGAATTAACATGATGATGAACAGGAACTCCGATTGCATGTGAGTGGAACAGAGCTATAAAACCACAGAGCAGGGCATCAGAGCTCAAACTGGAGGAGGCGGTGACACAGAGTCCAGACAGAACTGGGCTGAGACCAGCTGAGACCCGGAGGCTCGAGTGGACGTGTTTTCTTTTCACAGTGCAGTCGGATCCAGAGCAGCCAGAGGTTCCAGAGCAGGCAGAGGATACAAGAGGAGAGCAGGGGTGACTCCTGACCGCCTGGCTCGACACACCGTGCCCCGGCCGCGGGAGCCTGGATCCCGCAGTGCGCGCGTCTCTTCCCTCGCTCCTCCGGTGCACGTCGTGGTTCGGAGGGAGGCTGTGGGAGGCTGAGGCAGCGGCCGGCGGTGGGAGGGCTCCTCCGTGTTTACTGTGGAGCGGAGGCAGAAAGCAGAGCCGCTCCTCCGCCCACTCCTCCGGGGCGCAGCGCGCAGACACGATTTCGCAACCGCCGCCGCCGCCGCTGCCCCGTTTAAATGCGCGGAGGAGCGGCGCGGAGCAGACACCCGCACTCACCCCGCAGACACGCACCCTCAGCCCCGCAGACTGGAACTAACAACAAGGTGAGAACCGCCGTCTCCCCCCCCCCCGCCTTCAGATCATCTATCACATGGAGTCTGGAGGAGCAGCGGGGGAACAGCAGTGTTTGTGCAGGAGGCTTTGTTTGGTCGTGCAGGAGCATCAGTGCTGCTCCGCTTTGTCTGCTCACTTCGGCTCGTGCACTGTGCTCGCTCACTCGTGCACGAAGCTCATGCAGGATTGAGGCTTTTATTTTTGTGCAAAGAAATAATCTAAAATCATTTTTAATAAGGAACTGGACACATTTTATTTTGTTTGCTTATTCCCCATGTTTGAAGCTTTGATCTCTGCTCTTTCATCTTCGTTGTTGTGTATCATCCTTTGTGTTGATCATTGTCACCCATTGTTGCTCTGATTGATTCAGTTGAAACCAGTTAGGTCAACTTTCATCATTATAAACAGAGTTTCTTTGTGGTTTTAATGTGTTTATCTATTTTTAAAAGCATCTTTGCTTTCATCCACCTCTTGAGTGGGAGCTGATGATGAAATGGCCTCGTTTCCTTTTCCCACAGTTTTTAAAATGCAGAATTAGAAATTGATCAGAGCTCCAGCTGTGCCTCGGGCCGTGCACGTTCCCCCCCGCCTGGGTTTTGTGACATGCTTTTTAAAAAATGGGTCAAATGAGGGAGGATTTCTCAGCGACAGACTGGAGGTTGGTGAATGGAACTCTGAATCTGAATTTAAAGTTTGGGTGAATGCCACTTCCCTCATTTCCAAATGCCTTTGTATTTCCCTCTTCTTCCTGTAATCCCCTCGCTGACTTACTGCAGCTGGAATCACTCCAACGCTCAGGATGTGTCAAGTCTGACTTAATTCTCTGTGAACTTTAATGGGCTGCAGGATTACTGTGTTGGAACTGGAGCTGGTGTCAGTGGGATTTCTGGTTCTGCGAGTTTCGCTGCTTCCTCCTCGTCTGTAAAACCATTTTCCTTCAGGTTTCTTTATGTGTCATGCATTGATATTTTAGCCATAACTGCTACAGGAGATGATATTAATGCGCCATCTGATTTTCTTCCTCCTCATGGGATCCTTGAGGTGATCATGACAGATTAGCCCCAATATCAGTTGCAGCCGGTCAATTTACTGCACCGCAGGAAACATTCACCGCCGATCAATATCCTTTGTTTGCCTCGGCCCCCTCAGGGCGGTTGCACATCCCTTGTGATGCACTTCGGGGGGGGGGTTAAAAGTCCGGAGATTTTCCGGGTCCGACTCGATCACAACAACAGGAACATGTGGGGAACATTCAGACGAGGGGCGGAGCCTGGGACCTGTTCAACGGAAATTAGCGAAAATCTGACCTGAAAATAAGCAAATATTTCACAATAAAAGCAGCAGAACTACACGTCAACAGTATTTGTCTCTTTCAGGAGAAGGTCAGGAGTTCGTCTGAAAGCAGCTTATCAGAGGGGATATTTCTTGTTAGTATTGTAATCTGAATCTGGAATGAAAAGATATCCCAGTCTAAACAAAGTGAGTTCACACCGAGACGGTTCTTATCTACCATCACGTCATCATGTTGCTGTTTTCAGTTTCATGCTGAAGCAGAAAAACACATTTTCTTGCTCCAGCCTCAGACATGTGTGGTATTCACATCTTCTCTTGGTTTCACATGGTCGTTAGCTAAATGCCTCCGAGGGGCTGGGCTGTGTTGTTTGGACAGAACATGGAATTTGAGGACGTCACCGTGGGCTCGGGGACCTTGTGATCGTGGCCTGATTAGAGTCGAGGCCCTGAGGCTCAGCTCCTCTCTCTGAGGCAGCGGGTGCAGTTTGTCTGTGCAGGGACACCGCCCCCCCCCACTCCAGATTCAACATGAACTTACTGAGGTCTGTGCAGCAAAATGAGGAAGTGCAGGATCTTTGAAACTGAACCTAGAGACCAAAGGTAGTAAAAATACGACCCCCCAAAAAAAAGGGCCCTCCACCAAATGTACAAGTTAAGATCAGTTAACTCCCCGGCCTGTCACACCAGTTGTATAACGTGTCTGGGGGGGGGGGGGGGGGGGGGGGGGGGAGTGATGCAAAGTGAGTCAAAATAATCCTCCTGAAGATATTATCCTGGGAACGCGTTGAACTTTTGTAGAAAAACTGAGAGACATGAACAGACGAGGGTCTAATGGACGGTTTGAGTTGATTAGATGATGAACGGAAACATAATCAATAGCATGTGTGTGTGTGTGGGGGGGGGGGGATCACATCAAGTGGAAGTCGTTGAACGATTCCATTCTCTCTTTAATCATCATTTGATAGATGTTCTTGTGGTTTTGGGACTTTTGGTGAAAGAGAACAAGAAATCTGAAGACGTCCGCCCCCCCCCCCCCATTTCAATTAAGCAATTAATGAAGCAATTAATTAGAAGGGAAATCCAGCAAATTAATCTATGATGAAAGTAATCGTCGGTTGCAGCTGTGGTTGCATTATGGGTAATTTAAAGTAGGCTCTGGGTCAAAGTCGGCATGTTGTTGTATTTTTGTCCCTTTTGGTTTCTTTGTTTTCCGTCAAACAGGAAATACAGTTTATGTCCTTTTAGGTTCTTATCACACTGATGTTTGTTTGTTTTAAGGTTTTGACTTTAACAAAAGCTTCATTTTGTTCAACTGGAGCAGGTGGAGTCGTGTCATCCATGTTTATTCACCGTCTATAGGTTTGATCCTTTTTTTTGCACAATAATTAAATGAGGATATTGAAAATCACGACTAGCTGCAGCCTCGGAGGTGTCGGAGGTCAGTTCCCGTCCCTGTGTCTCTAATCCAGTAAAGTGTGCAGTGCTGTCAATAGCTGAGCGGGGATCAGTGCTGGTGACTCACGAGCAGACGATGTAGTAACAAGTACAAACAGAACCCCATGCTCCAGGAACCACAGGAAGTCAGAGCGGTGCAGGAGGACTGTTCACACGTCTCAGTCGGACTCTGTCAGGGAGATAATGAAACTCTGGTTTACGCTCTGTGGCTTCAGGAAGGTTTTCAGTGCTGCTCTGTTGAAACAGCCGCTGATTTATAAAGCATTCCTCCAAACAACAGTCACATGAATTCACAAGTTGATTATTTATTGGACGGCGCTGTGGAGACCTGTCATCCTGCCAGGTTCCGGAGTTTGGCAGTAAGGGGGGGGGGGGGGGGGGGGGCGAGGGGGCAGTCAAAACAAATCTGATTGCACGCAGCACTTAAAGTGAAACGTGATGGATTTGAGTCGGGCATTAGTGTGTTTACACAACTCCAGATTGGAATCAGCGTCTTCAACAGAAAACCGTTGCACCTAATTCCTCCAGAGCCACGAGTGTTCAGTTCAAACAGGATCTAACTCACCTGCTCACATACAGTAAACACACGAGCGGGGAGTTCAACCTCTCTCAGGTTTTTAGGGTGATTTCAAAGCTGCTCTGGAATTTCAAGAAAAACATTAGAGTCTTTGTTTTCAGCGAAATGTCCCGAACAGAAGAGCAAAGGTCTGGAGCTGCAGAGAAATCGTTCTAAATGCATCAGTACATTTATTATTTGCTCACATTGTTGGAACAAGATAACAACATATTTGACTTTTGTAAAACTATTTGAATTTGGGGACGTGAACATGAAACTTTGAGTTCTTTCCACTCAAATTGCATTTTGGACCTTTTTTTTTCTTGGTTTTTAAGACGAACAACTGTTTGTTTTCCCACACTTGCCCAGATGCATGCTGGGATATCATCAAACTCCCCTCAAGAAGTTGGAAGAGATGACCGCTCCCCAAAAGTGAAACCAAATTACCTCAATCGCCCCCTAGTGGCCTCCTCCATGTTTGCAGATAGGACATGGACCAAATAGAATAAATTCTACTTAAAGATGTTTTCTTTAGGTAGTTCTTATCACACGGATGTTTGTTCATCGTTCTGATATTTTTGGAAGTGTACTTGTGGCGTCCATCTTGACTCACAGTCCATGACTCCAAAACCAATGAGGTGACATTTCAGATCTCACCCGGCTTCTCACTTTGTGGCAACAGCCCGTCCTCATGGTTTTAAAGATGTCAGAGCCTCTGTGCACAAACACAGTGAGACATAAATAATAGTTTTTTCCCCCCACGCGCGCGGCTCCCTGACCTCCACCCTGCACGAATCCTCTGGGATGAAGTGAAACGCCGTCTGTGAGCCAGACCTCATCACTCATCATCAGTGCCGGACCTCACTGAGGCTCCTGTGGCTGAATGGGAGCAAATCCCCACAGACAGAGTCCAGACTGCGGAGGAGAGAGTGAACCTTGAAGGGTGGAGGATGTTAGAGCAGCAGATTAATGACCATTGTCCTGGAATCACAGGTTATGTCTTCATATGAGCCTCATTATTACCCACGTTTGTCCGAGGTGGCAGGATGTATTCCATTGCATCTCGTTTTGTCTGTTCTCTGTACATGAAAGCTTCTGTTCATTTAAATTCACACTGATGTTCCGGAGGCGATGGGCCCTGTGCTCCGCTAACGAACAGGAGCTGAATCAATTAGGCTTCAAATTAAAAGCACATTAATTTGAAGGAGCGGCGTCTCGGGAGGAGAGCAGCAGATTAAACAGAACCTCCAGAGTTCAGTCCCCGGGGGAATCTGTCGCCTGGTGTCACCTGCAGCTTCCAATATTTGCTCGGTTTTCTCAAACAGCAGCGTGACACCTTGTGCAAGCAGATAGAAGGGATGAAGGGAAACACAGGCTTTGAGTTCAATGAGGAAAGAAGCTTCAGGAGGTTTTCTGAGCCGAGAGCCTGAACCAAGCGTCATGTGTTTGTTCCATTGTTTCCATGGTCCAGTGTGATCCAGACCCAGAACACCTCTTCTGGTCTGAGGAAACGTTCACACCTGATGTTTAATACTCATACGAAGTCTGCACCCGACTCCTGCTCATTAAACCCTCTGGATAGCTCTGGATAAAGCAGAGATGATACGAGGCTCGATCTTTTATTTACCTTCAAGATGCAGTTATTTGTTTACAGGGAAACGGTGAAGTCTGGATTTTGCGGAGCATGCAACTCAAACTTGTGACTGAGCGTTGTGACGCGGTGCAGCTCCTGCCGCCTCCGGTGGAGTCAGTGCTCCGGTTAAATAAATACGACAAGCTGTTCATTAACTAGATCAATGATTTCACGTGAGCCTCAAATTGAATATGTCGAGCGGCTGCTGAGGTCGGCTGATGGAGGATTCTCCGCCCGCAGGCGATAGAGGAACTTCTCCATCAGCAGATTTGTTTCGTTGTTTCTGTAACCTCTGTGGAGACTTTGGATCTGGCCCCGCTCGCCCTCCATACATCATTTTCCACTTTATTCTCTCCCCACTTTCCAAAAACTGCACCTCGGCTGTCTCCTCCATTAATTTCCCCTCCTCCCGAGACGCCGTGCACCTTTCCCTCGGCTTCATTTGCATCTCGGCTCCACTCGGCTGCCCAAGTGCTTTCTGGGAGTCAGGTGGCTAATTGGTTCCCATCTGTTGGGAGAGAGCAGCCGTCAGCGTCAGGAGTTTCACCAGATTGATTTAGTTTAGGGGTCAAAGTCTCATCTTATTGATAGACAACTATTTATTGATGCTTTTTAAAATGATAGTGGCTTTATTAGCAGGTGATAAATCCGTCTGTGAGTCTCTGTAGATCAGTTGTTGTTTAATGATGTGAATAAAAGGAACACTTGGATTCATCAGGGACAGTGTGACCTCTGGAACATCTGGACTGAACTCAGGTTTCACTGCAGAACTGTTGGAACCAGCTGCTGATGTGTGCACAGAATTCAAAGTGATGTAGAGAGAACAACACAGTGAATTTGTGACATTTTCATTTCCTGTTGTGCTGCAGCGGTGTCCTCTGTGTGAATCTAATGAGGCTGATTGGGTGAAGGCATCAGTGCGTCCTCGTCTCAGTCTGATTTCACCACCTCTGCCCGCTGTGCGTGAGACGCTCCGGCTCAGCAGAGGAGGAAGTGGCCAGGTCTCTGACCTCAAAACAGGAAGTGACAGGCAACACTGAAGTGCTTGTTCGCAGCAGACTTGAAAGAGACACGTTGGTACCTGATGTTAAGAAAACAAGTAGTTTCACTCGGACCAGCCTGGAAACTATCAGCTCTCATCCACACAGAGCCTTTACTGCACATGTTCAACTTTCAGTATCAAGAAGAAGAAATAATCATTCTTTTTAGGATAAAACGTGAGTACACGTCTTCTCTGACTGGTTTATTCTGTAAAACTAAAGTTTTCTTATCTGCAAACATAAACACAAAGACACATCATGTGCAGGATTCATCACGTCTGTATCGTCTATATTCTCCTGTTATGATCCATCATGGTGTCAGTGCATGTTCAGCTGCCAGTGGTCGTTGAAACCTCATGATGAGCTCCTCACCGCGGCCTTGACCTCTCCTCCAGCTCCTCCCCTCTCCTCCTGCTCCTCCCCTCTCCAACAGCTCCTCACCTCTCCTCCACCTCCTCACCTCTCCTCCTGCTCCTCCCCTCTCCTCCAGCTCCTCCCCTCCAGCTCCTCACCTCTCCTCCTGCTCCTCACCTCTCCACCAGCTCCTCACCTCTCCTCCAGCTCCTCCCCTCTCCTCCTGCTCCTCCCCTCTCCAACAGCTCCTCACCTCTCCTCCACCTCCTCACCTCTCCTCCTGCTCCTCCCCTCTCCTCCAGCACCTCACCTCTCCTCCAGCACCTCACCTCTCCTCCAGCTCCTCCCCTCTCCTCCAGCTCCTCACCTCTCCTCCTGCTCCTCACCTCTCCTCCAGCACCTCACCTCTCCTCCAGCTCCTCCCCTCTCCTCCAGCTCCTCACCTCTCCTCCTGCTCCTCACCTCTCCTCCAGCACCTCACCTCTCCTCCAGCTCCTCGCCTCTCCTCCAGCTCCTCACCTCTCCTCCAGCTCCTCACCTCTCCTCCAGCTCCTCACCTCTCCTCCAGCTCCTCGCCTCTCCTCCAGCTCCTCCCCTCTCCTCCAGCTCCTCACCTCTCCTCCTGCTCCTCCCCTCTCCTCCAGCACCTCACCTCTCCTCCAGCACCTCACCTCTCCTCCAGCTCCTCACCTCTCCTCCAGCTCCTCACCTCTCCTCCAGCTCCTCACCTCTCCTCCAGCACCTCACCTCTCCTCCAGCTCCTCGCCTCTCCTCCAGCTCCTCACCTCTCCTCCAGCTCCTCCCCTCTCCCCCATCTCATCACCTCTCCTCCGCAGCCTCACCTCTCCTCCATCTCCACCCTTCTCATCCAGCTCCTCACCTCTCCTCCATCTCCACCCTTCTCATCCAGCTCCTCACCTCTCCTCCAGCTCCTCCCCTCTCCTCCAGCTCCACCCTTCTCCTCCAGCTCCTCACCTCTCCTCCAGCTCCTCCCCTCTCCTCCAGCTCCACCCTTCTCATCCAGCTCCTCACCTCTCCTCCAGCTCCTCCCCTCTCCTCCAGCTCCACCCTTCTCCTCCAGCTCCTCACCTCTCCTCACCTCTCCTCCAGCTCCTCACCTCTCTGCATCGCTGAGTTTTTTATTCATAATGTTTGTCACGCAATCCCCCGCTGAGAGATGAATCAATTTCAGGCTCCTTCTGAGAGCTTCCCGACAGTTGATGGGGTGCCAGCGTTGACCTTCTGTAATGAGGTAAGGTCTCCGTGTCTGCCAGTGGGGGGTGGGAAGGAGATACAGCGCTTGGCTAAATTTAATTTGCCATAAAAGAGGCTGAAAAAAAGGAAGAAGGAGAGATGAGACGATTTAAGGTTTAAAGTGGAATGGAGAGGAGATGACAGAAGTAACTCGCGGAGTCGGACCTTCAAGGTGATCCCACAGATTGAGACGCTTCCAGAGAACTGCTCTCACCAGTAGACGACTGGTTTAATGCAGTTATCAGCGTGTTTCCAGTTCCTGGTTATCAAGTGTTCGATTGTCTGCTGCAGCCTGAGCATCCATCTGTTTCCCTGCTCCATCTGAAATGACTTGAATGCATATACATAGAGGCGTATTGATAAACCCGCTGACTTCATCCATCTGTAACGACAGTACTTTATATTTTTTATATTGGTTTGGGATCCATTAAAACCTGTTGCATCTGGCTCTGTTCTCCTTCTCCTGCCTGGAGATTCCTGAAGAGGATCTGAGTTGAATCCATCACTCCCCCCCCCCCCCCCAGCGTTCCCTTGTTTAGTGGGCGTCTCCTCGGATGATGGATGCTGTTGTTTCCGTTTGCTGGACGGATTGTAAACGTGACGGATGGTGAAGGCTAATGCTTCCTGCGTCGACAGAGGGAAATCATTTACCTGGTGTTCACTATCCATTAAGTCCAGGAGAGGAGGACAAGAGGGTCTGCAGAGGGGATTTCACTCTCTGTATGCTGATGATACTGGAGTTTAAATGTCCACACGTGCGTTGAAATCCACACATTTCCATCCGCTGTAGAAATTTCAAATTAAAGAATCAGAAATTAGAGAATATTTGAAATTTTTGTTTGAAATAGGACGATTATCAAAACGATTGTATTCTAATTATCCGTTGGACTCATTGTCTCAGAGCTGAACTCTCATTCTCAGTTACAGTGAAGCGTTTCAGTTCATCAAGCTGTAAGTGGAGAACTTCCACCAGATGTGGTTTCCCTGTTACGACATGAGGAACATCCATGAGCCTGCTCTTTGAGTGTCATCGGGCAAAGGGCTCAGCGTGATGATGTCAGAGCAGAATCACGTAAAGACTCTCGGCTGCAGGCGCCTTCGGATCTGTGTGGCCCGCGGACACACGCCAGCTGTGTGTGTGGCACATTGTCGCTGATTGCACGATTGTGTTAGCGCGGCGGGTTGTGTCACGGCTGCTTCGGAACACACAGCTGCAAGAGGAAGCAGCGCCGCAGACGAGTGTTTCACTTCAACACTGAACATCTGTGTTCAGGTCAAGTTTCTTTGACGGAGGCCGAGTGTGGTCTGGTATATGCAGAAAAACCATAACCCCCCCCCCCCCCCCCCCCCGCCAGTCTGACAGACACCTGAATGATTCCAGCATCAGAAAATTTGATTTCGTTATCAAAAACTTAGTAAGAAATTTGTCATTTATTAATATTAATTTATTTAATAGTATTTACTCTTCTTTTATTAATTGGTTTGTGTCTTTTGTCAGATTTTAAACTTTACTCACTACTCTACATTGTCCTTGTTTCCTTTGCACAGGATGTTAAAGGCTTTCTATTATAATCTAGGTCACATGAAATAGTTTCAACTCAGCTTTGTGACATTAAGAGACGACACAGTTGTGTTATTCTTGTGTTATAATGTCCAAACGTCATTTCCCAAGCATTGAGAATTGATCTGTGTTTTCTCATGTGATCTAAAGACTCTGTTCTGGTAGAAATTCAGCCTGATGTATGATTCACGATGCACAAACAAACTCAGTGTTTGTCTCTTAATGAAAACTTGCTCTTGTTTGCTCAACAGTTTGTGTAATAATGCATGAAGTTATAATCGACGCAGTGAAAACAGCAAACAGCTGCTGCTCTGTGAGGACGCTGGGTTCACAGAGGACGTGTCTCAGATCCATTCTGCCTCAGAGCACAAAGGACTGATATCAGATCTGCTGCTGAACTGGGATCTGGAATATTTTTGTTCTAAACCTGATTTTCCTTTTAAACATAATAATCTTATATAAACTGGGTTTCCTGGCTGCTTGCAGCAACACATGATTTTCAAAGCTATTTTTGAAGGTGGCTCAGGTGCAGTGGAATTAGCCCAGGCAGGTGAATATCTTATTATAACGCAAATGTATAACGTGCACTGTTGACCTTTGTGTCATTTGGACGTGTGACATGTTCATTGCCGGTAGAGCACATACCTCTAACACGCTCCTTCATTTCAAACAAGCCTTTAAGGCTGCAGCTGCAGATTTCTCGCCCTGTTTGTCAAAGTCATCACCTCTTATGAAACCACATTTAAATCTGATAGATTCAGATTCTTATTTGGATCTACAGCTTATAACACACCCGTAAAAATATGAGTTCAGTCAAAACGTGCATGGATCCGTCCCTTTGCATGGATGTGCATCAGAGAGTCATGGGAAACTGAAGGCCAATCAGACGGCCCATTCCAAAGAATAATTAACTGCAATATTCATAAAACATCCAGACAACAGGAATCAGACAGAGCAGACATGTGCGCTTGTGACGCCACAGACCTGGAGTCAGTGTCCGTCTCATAAACCTTGTTTACGTCCATGAAGCCTCACGTGTACTTTGATGTTTACGAGCGAGCAGAGACCAGAGGAGCCGTTAACTTGATGGTGATAATTGTAGTTATTAAAATCTGACAGGGTTCGTCAAATGGTCCAGATTTGATTTATGAGCTGAAGTGTTTATGGTCGATTTACGATGAATGGGGGGGGGGAGGGATTAACACGTCGATGGTCGGGCACTCGTGTGTCGCCTCTGATCGGATGTCAATTGGACGGGCGCCTGATGTGGAGTCTTTCAGATGTTTGAGCCCCCCCCACCCCCGCACCACAGTGATGTAGCACCTCTGCACCTGACCCCCTGACCTTTTAACAAAGGACTCTGAACTCACTCTCTCCTCAGGTCAGGACTCACGTCCGCCGGCTGCAGACTCACAACATCACGACAAACCATCCGTTCTTTTAACAGCCTTTTCTTTTTACGATAACGCTGTGAGCTCGGCGCCGGCTGCCCGCTCGGTGCAGTTACCATCAACTAGACACCTGACCCACTTTCCTCTTAGTCCAACATCTGGGCCCGTCTGCCCCGTCGGCTCGATCAGGCCTCCACTGTCTGTTACGTGACACAAACACTCAGGAGAGCATCTTGAGAGAAGCTGACCCAACAAGATGTCCCAGAGGAAATGAAACATACATTAACTAGTTCAGTGTTTGTTCTTAACGTGTGTGTTTGTGATGTTGTGTTATCTTGTCCTGTGTCGATGCTGCTGAGCTACTTCAGAATTATTATTATTAAGAGTTTGTTTGTGTGCTGGATGTTTTGTGCAGATATGGAAGTGAAGTTATGAAACTTTGTGCTCATGCTAACTGGTTTGTGGTCAAAATGACACTGAATTAGCTTTATTCATGTTTATATATTACGTAGAAAGGATTTTCTGAACTGGCTTTTGTCGGCTACAACCTTCAAACCCAAGATCACAATTTCTCAAAAATAAAAGCTCTGTAATTCAGTTTGATATGAAGCATTTCAGAAACAGAAGAAACATTGCGCTTTTACTTTGTAGGCAAGTTGTCAAAGAGGAAGGGATGCTATGACGGAGACCTGCAGCTGGAGACTCTATTTCAATTTGGTGAAATAAAGAAGAGTTACTGATGTGGTGGACATTTGGTTTATGGGAGGAAGAAGGAGAACACAGGTTCAAGTCCGTCCACAGACTTCCTGATAAGGTTTATTGATATTGAACAAAGTCCATCCTGAACGTCCCTATTAACACACACGTGTGAAGTGGATCCACGGACAAACAGCTGGAGTTAATACAAACAGCTGGATCGGTTTGCTGTGTCCTGTTTGTGCCGACCAGGTGAGCAGGTACCTCCGTCCACATGTAGTTTCCACAGGCGTCTCATTTTACTTTCAGATTTGACTCCCAGACTGAATTTAAAAGCTCATTCACCTCATAGAACCCGTGCGGTTGTGTTTCAGTGCGTCTGTGTTTTATTTTGTCCTGTCTCGGGTACAGGCGGCCGGGAGGAGAGTTGTTAATTTGCTTGTTATCCCTGGAGGGGAAGGTCTGTGTTGAAATCTATTCTCTCTCACGGTGACCTCCTGTGTGAACCTGGAGGAGCCTGTTGGAGGACGCTCTGTGGAGACGGCCGCCTGCTGGGTTGTGTCTGGAGGGAGGAGGAGACACAACACGCTCGGGCTGGGGCTGAGATTGTCTTGTTTTGTTCTTTGTTCCTCCTCCTGTGTTTTTGTGCGGGTACACAAGGACACAGCTCCTGGATGGAGCTCTGGCAAAGAGCTGCACTGATGAGGAGGAGGATGAAACAGAAGACGGCACGAGGCCGGAGGGAAGACGAGCAGCAGGGGGGGTGCGTTTGATTTCTTAACCACGCTAGAAAATGATGAATTTGCATCGGAGCGCTTTGTGAGTTCCACCTCTCGCTCCCCGGCCTGATGAGCTGCAGTCTGTGTTTTAAGTTGGTAAAGTGTGGACGGCCTCCAGATGGAGTGAATACAGCTGCTGAGACTCTCATGCACAGTGGGACGTCTTCTTCATCTGCATGGGATCAAAGCCAACGGACAAAAACTGGACTGTAAATGCTAATAAGCTGTTTTCAGCCAAAGCACCGAACTCCAGAGAATCTCCTGACAAGCTGTGGAGGAGCTGTGTGAGCAAATGTCAGCTGCTGGGGACGTTCTCCCAGAGGTGTCGTCTGGAAACATGATCCATCTTAACATCTTTTAATCTCATTTAATCCTAGAAAAACTAGAACAAATAATATCTCATGTTACGTTTTGTATATTTAGATTTATTCTCGCCGCCGCCCGTGTGATTGACAGACGAACACGACAGGTGCTTGTTTGTCAGCAGATGGAAAACATGGTACTCTCCCTCTCTGACCCTTAACCTTCTTCCACCGCTTCACACATCGAATCAGCTCCATGATAAAGTCTCATATTCTGTCTTTAGATTCACCAGCGCTCACTGGAAGCCAGATTTATGTTGTCGGCAGCCGCAGCACAGATCAATGTTGGTCGTGGGCGGCGAGCGCGGAGGAATAAATCACTTTCATTTCTTTTATTTTCATCCAGTCAGAGCCGAGTCCTGAGACGGGGATTTTAAAAATGAGCTGTCACATGTGTGATTTTGTTTGATACAGTCAGTTCGCAGGGAAATGCAGGTTTTTCTTATGATGCAGTTCATATTCTGGAAAATGGTTTTCTATAATATACAGAGTGAGACTGTCACATATGCTCCTCAGAAGATAACTAACAAAAAAAATAATCTGTTCTCATATCGCTGTGGCCACCAGGGAGTCGGCAGCAGCTTCGTATTTACTTCATCCAGCACAAATCTACCAGCGGTCGTCTAATGTGTCTTCACCGCCGCCGGGAAATGCTCCACTGACTCCCCCTGCCACTCGCCAGCGGGGGGGGGGGGGGGGGGGGGGGGGGGGTTGATGGTCACATGTGTCTTCATCTCTAAAAGGACATTTTAGATACAGTTTGAATCTGTCAGAGGTTTCATGGTTTTCATGCCTCAGCGTCCAGGACGACCGGTGGCCTGAGGTCTCAGGTTTTCAGGTTTTACATCTGTCTGTGTTCCTGTGAGTGAACAACAAACATCTCGAGAACATCTTTAGGGAATTCTTTCAAATGTGGCATGAGTCTTGACTTCAAGGGTGAACTGATGAGTATTTTGTGGCTGAAAGGGCGAAAGGTCAAGGTCACTGTGACCTTAGAGGTTGGACATGGACGGAGCAGATCATTAAACTGAGCTTCATCTGTGTCGTCTGGAACGTGTTGTTTGATTTGAGATGAGACGGGACTGAAGCACTTTGCTGTATTTAAACAGATGAAGATGCTCCTTCACGGCTGCTTTGATTCTGAATCATCGGTGGAGACGTGTCAAACATCTCAGTCGCTTCTCCTCTTTCTGCTCCTCACCCATGTTCTCCTTTCTCTTGATGGGACGGATTGTCTTCCTCTTTTTCGGCCTGTTTCCTGACACTGGGACTTAATTGGATTGTAAATTGATCCTGTTTTCGAGCCCGGACCCTGGAAGCCTGAGTTCTGGTGGCAGACTAACAGTTTAATCTGAATACTAAATGTTATTAAAAGCCCCCCCCACACTCGCCGGGAGGACAGTGTGCACCTGGTAATGAGAAAAAAGCCCCAAAGGCCTATTGCATTCATTATACAGCAGCATGGTGAAATCCAGTAAGTAATTGCTTTGGTGCCTGCACGGTGCTGTAATTGAATTTGTACCTGAAGATAAACAATATGAACAAGGTGCTCGTCTTTCTGTGAAAACAGGTGAGCAGCAGGAGGTTTGTGGAGTGGATTGATAAAAGCTTCAGGGTTTTATATTCATATATTCATATCTGAACACATTTGGTTTCCTGAATGTGACTTCCGAATGTTTCAGCACCGGAGGAAATGTAGAATTATCGATTTTTGTTCAAAATATTTGATTTAAATCCAGTAAACTTCTGCTTCATGGAACATTGACTTCTGTTTGAACTTCAATTGAAACCCACATTTTTCCATCTTGCATTTCATTGTGTCTGCGTTTGCTCTGGTGGCAGAAACGTGAATCCAGTGCAGCTGAAACCTCCTCCGTTATTGTGCCTCACCATTCCGAATCCAGCTCCTCGCCTCCTCTGCTCCCACTGCCGAGGAGCCGCTCCTCACAATGTAGATGACAGGATAAAAGGAGAAAGAGACAGAGTGGCGGAGAACAAATGAGGGAAGGGAGCGAAAATAATGGAGGGAGTGATAGAGTGAGAAAGGAAAAGGCCAGGGAGGGAGGATAAGCCACGTCTCCCTTGTCTTGACATTTCTCTCTGTCTCTCCTGGGGATGAAGACCAAGATATAAATGTCCCAAACTGGTGATGGAGGAGGAGGAGGAGGAGGAGGAGGAGGAGGAGGTTTGTTTGATGTGCATTAGTTATAACGTGCAGCAGAGGCGGCTCTTTAATTTGGTTTCACGTGGATGTAATTAAAGGTTCGAACCTCAGCAGTTTTCTCCGGGCTAATTTGTTTAGGAAGCTGATTCCAGCCGGCGGCCGGTGACGCCGGGGCACGGGGACTCAGCCGGTGACTCGGCTGCTGGTGGTCATGGCCACAGAAGACCCCTCAGGTGTCCATATTGATATCAGAGTGGAGCTACCTGCTCGCTCGCTGGGCCGGATTCACATTTAGCACCAGGTTGTGTTAATCCAGGCTGTGGAGGAGACGCTCACCTGCAGCTGCAGAGCTCTACACCAACAACCACTTAAACACCAGGTGTAAAATGTCTCTTTATCTAAATAAAACAGGGCATAAAACATGTCATCTGTATTGGGAAAAGGAGAATTTTCCTTTATTACTGTATAAACACTGAGGCCTGAGATCACGATATCATCCCCATTTTCCATCCACACACAGGTTTGTGTGTTAATAGTTGATGAATTTGATGCTAATGCTAAGAAATAAAATTTGGCTTGAAAACTTATTAACTATTTTAAAGCTGCAGCAGAGTCTTCACTGTAAATCACAAGCTGCTGCTGCATCAGTGTCTCACTCGTCCACACGGAGTCCGGCAGCATGGACGCCCTGCAGATGAAAACCTGGCGTGTGTTAGCATCACATCCTCGCTCACAGGAAGAGGACGAGTTGGAATCAGAGATGTGCGAGTGTCCACAGGAACCTGGACTGTGTGTGTGTGTTGCCTCTGGGCTCCTTTGGTTTAAAGACAGGATGTCAAACATGGACGACTCGTGTTCCTGCAGGATTCTCTGGGAGTTGATCTCAGAAGTTTCCTCTCGCTGGAACATGTCGATGCCAGTTGTGGAAACTCAGCTCCCGAGATGATAACACCTTTTTACATTTTGAATTCCACTTTATTTAAAGGTTCTGGATTATAATTATGATTACTTCTCAGCAGGGCAATTTCTAAGAGAAGTAGTATATTTCCAACCCATCACTTCTTGATAATTCACCCACTTTGCAGCATTAAGCCTGACGGCTCTGCAGCAGCTCTCTGATTGGTTTTCCCTGAGAGATGTTTGATAAAAGACGAAAGCTTTATCTGAATCCAGTGTCCTGACCCCCGGTGGGACGGGGACTTATCCTGCAGCTCCGCTTTCCTCCCTGGCCACCGATGATAATCTGCCCACTGCTCGGGGGGGCTGAGGGGAAGCACCACCTGCCGAGGGACATCAGGTGCATGTGCAGTCGGGGGGTCTCATTTTGTGAGGTGACGTTATTACAGAATCTGTTGAGTGCTATCGACAGGTTCTCTTTCTCTTCTTGATCTCTGAAGAGGAATGGAGAACATCAGGCTGAATGTGCACTTCCTGTCCGAGGTCCCTGAAGAGGGGTTTCGTGAGATCGGATGTTCGGACAGTCTCTGAATCTCCCGTGGGTCAGGATCTGGCTTCTCATGTATAATGACGGCCATTAGATCCGACTAAATCCCAAATCCCAAAAGAAGGAAGCTCCGTGCTTGTTCTCTAATTGGGACAGATTTGTAGATTTGTCCTGTTGGTTTAGAATCTGGTTCCTGTTTGGACATGTCCACCCACAGGAAGTGGTGATGGTGAGTCAGAGCTCCGTCCAGCGAACGCTCCGTCACAAGAGCCGGAGCTGATTTCTTGGTGTTTCCTGGTTTCAAGTTGGGTTGAGCTGAAAAAATATAATTACAACTTCAAATTGAAATTTTTAGAATCTAAAACTTGTCCCTTTCGGTGGAAAATCTACAAACTATAACCGATGCTCTGATATCATTTAGGTTTTATCTTTTTTTTTTTTTCTGATAATCCCACATTAATAAAATCCCAGTTTCCCCCCCCGCTGCGATCAGATGTGGCCGCACGATAAAGTCACTTTGCAGTTCGCAGCTTTGAGTTCAGAGGTGGGGGGGGTAAAGGCTTCTCGAGGCGACTGATAAGACGCAGATGAAGGTTGTGCCTGAGAGGACGTTCAGGCGTGTGTCCATGTTCCTCATGTGAAAGCTGCCGTGGTTATCAGCTCTGCAGATATACGAGTCCCGACTCTGTGAAGGCTTGATTTGCATATTGTTGTTTCTCTCCTCAGAAGCTCCTTCATCCTCTGGTCTCCTCTTTAAGTCTTGATGTATGTCTCCCTCTCCAGCCGAGCTGCCTCGAGTCCTCGGGCTCCACGCTCTCCTGTTGTCAGCCTTGTCTGTTTGTCCTGGTGATTGAAACGTGCCCGGGGTCCGACTCCACTGCCTGACTGAGGACACGATGCCAAGCGGCTGATTTATGACCTCTGTGGATCCCCCCCCCCCCCCCCCCCCCCCCGGTGTCAGGCCCACCACAGGAGAGTCTCTGCCTCCTTAACGTCGGCCTGTAAACCTGGATGTTTGTGTTTCTACCCCCCCGTCGCTGGAGGCTGAGTGTGGTTCTCACTTGCTGACTTTGCATTGTGCTCCTCATTGACTTGTGTGTCTTTGTGCGTTTGCTCTCATCTCTCACAAACCGTCTCATCGCATGTCACCGGGAATCGATTAACTCCACGAGCCTCGTCAGAGCTCGTTATCCCGTCAATTATCTCAGTCATTAGCATTTAGGTTAGCGTGCTAAACGTTCCTCCAGGTGGTACTGCCGCTCGTCCCTCCCTCCGCACGCGTCTGTGTCGCTTCAAATTCATATCTAAAGATATTCTGATAGCAAATCCATATCAACATATAGACACATGTGGAGTGTGACCAGCTGCTGACGTGTGTGTCACACTTCAAACTGTCAAAACCACGAACATGTGAGGAGCCAAAGACAGACCACAGGTGAAATATAAATGCAGAATTAAATAAATACTCAAATAAATGGATATAAAATAAATAGATTTTATTTCTGTATTTGTGAAATCAATCATTTATTATTGAGTTATTAATTTGGTCAGTTGCGGTTGCTGTTCATCCTGTTTCCACCACATGCTCAGTGTCCCAAGTGGATCTGTTCTGTGAATTCACCCGACACAGTGCGTTTAATGAGGAAGTGCTGGGACATCTATTTGCATATGCACCATCAACATGACCCAGTGCAGGGACGAGGACAGTGCGTCTCGTTGTGTGTCGCTGATGACACCTCAGTGTGTTGAGCTCTCGGCTCAGAGGGATTTCTGTGAAGCTCGTGAAGCGGCTTCGTCTCTGAAAGGAATCATTGTGAGGCCTCGACCAATTTCATTAGAGCTCCTCTGAAAGCAGAGCTGTCGGGGATCTGAGCACAGGTAGCCTTTCACATGATCGGCCTCAGGAGACGCTGCTGAAGGTCACGCGTGCGTGTGTGTGTGTGTCTGTGTGTGTCCGCTCAGTATGTGCAGTGTTTGTGTTGTATGTTTGACATTTGTATGTTTTTTTTTCTGCTGCAGGGAAGAGAGAGAAGGAGAGGGAGTTAATCACATGTTCAGGGTGTGTGTGTCTGTGTGTGTGTCTGTGTGTGAGTCTGTGTGTGTGTGTGTGTGCAGATGGAAGGGCATCACTCAGCTCCTGGAGATAAGGAGACAGTAGGAACAGCCTCCACGTCGGGTCCGGTCTCTGTAAATTGAATATTATTGGATGTTGGACAGTTAATCCTTCGTGTTGGTATCAGAATATAATCTGAACAGATTATGAAAACAATGCAGCCTGTCTGTGTCCCCCCCCCCCCGAGGGTCGTGTCAGGATGAAAGCCTCAGATGACCTCCGCCTGCTCGAGGATCAGCACTGACATCCACGGGATAATGAACAACAACTGACACAGGACAACAACCCCCCCCCCCCCCCCCCCCCCCCCTACACACACACCAACGGGTCCATTATCTTAAGTGAGTGTCGATAGGAGTCGGAGAGCCTTTCATCTTCTCCGTCTACACATGAGTCACTTCAGAGCTGCTCTCTGATGAGGAACTGGCCTCTGTAATGGGCTGTGATGGTTCCCAGTTTGCAGTGTGAGATGTGCAGGCCTGTGGTGTGAGGGCCTCGGCTGTCAGACGCTCCATCGTCCCTCTAGAGACGCTCTGCCAGCCGGGGATGAAGCACGGAGGAGCATCAAAGCCTGTTGGCTTCACTTGGCATCGTTCAGCATCTGGGAACGTTTCCTGTGGGAAGACTGGGAGAGGAACTATTAGCTGTTTTTATTTTCTCTGATTCAAAGTCACTGAGGACTGGGATCTGATTTTAACACCGCCCCCTGGTGTTTGTACTCTCTCTGGAGAGGGAAGAGGCTTCCGGGCTGTGCTGGTTGTGTTTTGGGATGTGTTAGTTTTAACACTGGTGATAGCATGAGGGTGAGTGTGGATGTTTCCCCGGGTTGAAGACACGTGTGGCCTCATGTAGACATATTTGCATTTTCTCTTGATTAAGGTCAAGATCAGCGTCGGCTCATCAGGTCACAATCTGTCCTCAGAGCGTCTCTCCTGACGAGGACAACGGTCTAAATCAGAAACAAAGAAATCCCTGTTTAATATTCAAATGAACCAGGACGCTGGTGGCACACAGGCTGAAGTCACCGCTGCAGAGATGTAAATGAGCACCGGGCTGACGGCCGGCGTCCACAGCTCCAGCGTGTGGTCCGTCCTGATGGATCCGTCAGGACGACCCGACCCGTGACTCGGGAGCTACCTGCCAATCAGGGCATCGACCCGTTTGGGTTTTCACCGGCCGGAGGTGTCGGCTCTGACATCAGTCAGGGTGAAATATTCCTCTCCTTGGCCGATTGTCAGATGTGTCCTCAGCCTCGGAGCCGTCTGAGAGTGAGGAGAGAGAGGGAGGAGGAGGATGATGAGGAGGAAGAGGAAGAGGAGGAGGAGGAAGAGGAGGATGATGAGGAGGAGGAGGAGGAGGAGGAGGAGGAGGAGGAGGAGGAGGAGGAGGAGCAGGAGCATCAGGGCTGTTTTCTCAAACTCAGAGGTGTAGCAGCAGGTCGGCCAGCAGCTGGAAACCTCACCTCCTCGTCTCTGCAGGTTAAAGCAAACACAGAACTTTGCTCTGTGGTTCACAGCCGAGTCCTTCAGGATAATGTCTCTTAACTGCGTCTTCATGATGTGTCTCCCGGGTCCTTTAGTGTCTTTTACTGCACAGCGTCCATCGGGTCCTCCTTCCAGCTGCAGCTGCTGCTGAATGATTTCTGCCGACTTCCTCTGATGTTTGCTTGTTTCTCTTTGATTCCCAGATTTCAATTTGTACTTTAAATAGAGGGATTCAAAATAAACTCCTGATTGGTTATTACTTAGAGGACGCAGGATTAGGATGAAGATCTCGTGCTTGAAAATTTGAATTATTAGGAAAAAGGTAAAAAGGGAAACTGGGAGTTTGTGTACCCCCCCCCCCCCCCCAAGTCTGTGAAGGCTTGATTTGCATATTGTTGTTTCTCTCCTCAGAAGCTCCTTCATCCTCTGGTCTCCTCTTTAAGTCTTGATGTATGTCTCCCTGTCCAGCCGAGCTGCCTCGAGTCCTCGGGCTCCACGCTCTCCTGTTGTCAGCCTTGTCTTGGGAGTGTGTGTACCCCCCCCCCCCCCCCCCCAAAATGTGGCTTTGGTTGTTGTTCGCAGCTAAAAAGCAAAGACTGATTCCTCATTGATATTTAGGGGTTAGAAAAATCAATGATGATGGATTGTGACTTTACATCTTTAAAAATTCACGATCAATACACAGATGGAGTCCATCAGTGTTTCCTGGTTATGTGCTGATCAATACTTGACCACGTGTTGTTTTATCTTGTTTATTCGAACCAGGTTAATCTTTGTTCTTTGTTCTGACACATTTGTGTTTATATTTTGGTCACTTGGGGAAACACATAATTTAATTTAAGTGAATTGAATTTGGAAGACATGACACTAATGGATGTTCCTCTTCATTAGGGAACAGACGAGCAGCTTCTCTTCACCGCATCCCGGACCCGTCTATCACCTGGTCGCACGGAGAGAAGACCTCCATCACACTGTGGTAAGAGAAGAAGAACCGGTCGCTGTGCCGTCAAAACACCCATAAAGTTTTTACCGTCCTCACTTGCCGACAGATCTCCTCATAACTTTGTCTGTCGGTAATTAAAATGGACTTTGCTGGTTTCATTTCTCCGGAGGTCCAATCCAAGCGAGGCAGGTGTGAAGCGTCCTGATCACTTTACAGACGTGGGACTGGGTCGGGCTCACAGATTTGCTCAGTTGCTGATGCCCGACCCGATATGTTACGCAGGTAGATCTCCCTGAAGAAATTCTGAAAGTCAAAAAGTGGAGCAACATCTAATCCAATTATTAAACTCTGAAGAAATCCCCGGGCTGAGATAGAGCAGCAGACAGTGGCCACATGAATCATCTGGCGGATCTCATATGGAATCTAAGCAGTGTAATTATTTGCTCTGTGCTGATTCCTGTGTCCCCTTCACTGTCTGTTTGCACAGCATGGATTACTGAGCACCCACTACATTCTCAAGGACCTTGTTTGAATTGTGATTATTGTCTGGAAGTGAAACCGTCCTTCCATCGCCTGGTAACAGCACACAACACCCCCCCCCCCCTCGTCACGGAGCCGGAGCTTCCTCCTCCACGTTAGTCAGAATTACATCTCCCCTCGTTTAATTGGCATTTGAAGTCCTGATTGCATTAAGTGGGAAGTAGCTGTTATGGATTTAGGTTTCAACACGATCAGAGCTAATGGGCAGAGCGTCGTTCCTGAAGGGAAATAATCCAGCGTTTAATACAGCAGGGAAAGTTAATGTATGAAGGTTAAACTTTATTTAATAATATCAAAGCCGTCGTGAGCCTCTTATTAAAGAGTCCGGGATATTCTACAGTGTGTGATGTCACAGTCGGGGGTGCAGTGATGTGTTTTCATTAATATAGAGACGACTTTTAAAGAAAAGTTCAGACACGGTTCACGTTGATTAAAGAGGCTCACTGAAACCCCCAGTGGCCATAGCAAGAAATGCATGCTGGGATACCAGGATTAATTAACTCTGAAATGCTGATTATTCTTAAATAATCTTTTGACTTAGTTTAAAGTTTTTACTCTTCAGGTTCGGTTTTGTTCATGTGCCCAAACTGTGGGCATGTCCCGGCCCAGAGGCGCTTCAGCAAAAACCCACCGACCAAACAGCTGCTCTGGAAAAACAGGTTTAAAGAGTCTTTCACGGCTTCAGGCCTCAGGAGGACGAGTCTGAGTGGAGCTGCTGCTCTTTGACATGTTGTCTCGTGTTGGCACATTTGTGTGTTTGTTATTTGTTATGATTCAGTCGTCGGATTCTCTCTCTTCTTCTGGGTGAGTTTGTGATGTCTGCTTCTTGTCTCCTGACGTTTATTTAACATATTTTGAATAGTTTGTTCAGCAGCTTCCCTCAAATCCCAACATTTAACTGACATGTATATAATTAGAACTTTATTAAAGTGCTCGTTAGTTCAAATGAACGAGAAATAATGTGGAAAAGAAGATTTAGTTTCCAGAGGACAGATGTTTTGTGGTTAAACACACGTGTAGATGTGAATAGTTGCTCGTGAATTTAAAGTTGAAGATATAATAAGTTGACATTATATCATTCCCTCAGGAGGCTTATCCATGGTGTCCTCAGGCTGGCTGCCGATTCTCTCCACCTGACAACTTGTTTTCCTCCTGAAACACAGATCTGAGCGTCTGTGTGTGTGTCTGTGTGTGTGAGTGTGTGTGTATGCCTCATCGTTTGGGTTCACTCATGATGATCGTGTCACAGCACCGGGGACGTTGAGGGGTCGGCGGTGACAAGGTGACACAGAACAGTTTGAGGGCGGGCCTCAGAACCTGTGGTCCACGGGCCTCAGAGCGAGGTTCTGACAGAGCAGCAGCGAGTTGACGACCCCCCCGGCTGTGCCTCCGACTGACGGATGGACTCTTGAAAGCGTCGAGTTGCGAGCGGGGGGGGGGGCAGGT
Source organism: Platichthys flesus (assembly GCF_949316205.1). Taxonomy (NCBI): domain Eukaryota; kingdom Metazoa; phylum Chordata; class Actinopteri; order Pleuronectiformes; family Pleuronectidae; genus Platichthys; species Platichthys flesus. The sequence goes on from NC_084965.1 coordinate 1,673,378, forward strand.
TGAACTGCTGCGTGCCATGAGTGTGTAATCGTGCAGCTTCGAAGTTTGTATTTTTATTTCCTTTTCCCTGAATGTTGAACCTGCTGAGCTTCTTAGAAACTCAAGCTGAGTCTTTTAATGGCTGTGCAACGCAAATGCTAACTGACAACGTGCATGCACACACACACACACACAGAGACACACACACACACACACACACACACACAGACACACACACACTCCTGCTGTGCTGCTTGCTGATGTGTGAATGATCTCACACTCAGCTGCAGGAGCAGAAGCTGAGGTGCGTTGGCCCCCCCCGCTGTGTGTTCTCCTGCTGGACAGACGCACAACGTTCACCTCTCTGGGAACACTTATTTACCACACAAAGCAAAGAGCAGGTGAACAGGTAGATTCTGCAGATCACACAAACTGTGCTCTTCCTTTCTGGAGCCGTCTCCTCTGGAGGAGCGACGCCCCGAGGCCGGTCCTCAGCAGTTTAATTCATCACCCTCTCTGTGGTGAGCTGTTATTTAACAAGTGAATCAAAGGTTTCATTCCACAGAGAGAGATATAAATGAGACCTGCTCCTGCAAAATGATTTCTGGCAGAAAGCACATCACATCCCACAGTTACAGCTCTGAAGAGCCCTCGCTCAGGAAGGAGCCATCTTTGTTTCTGACCACCTGAATGAAGTCGGTTCCACAAGCAGTGACAGCATCATTGTTCCAAGGTTAACAGTCGTTAAGTAATCCTCATTTGCATCGTGTCCTGGAGCCGCGTCCTCTCCGATTAGCCTAATAAACAGAGTCAGTGCTGTTTGAAGTCCGGGCGGAGCTGCCGTGCTCCTTCATCTCAGACCTCCTGGATCTGATTCTGGATCTGCAGATGGAGATCAGGCCTCCGGCGGCTGAAATCACAGCATTCACCTCTTTCATCTGCTCTGAAAGCTGCAGCTTCTCTGCACACGGTTCCCTTTCATCGGCGAGCGGAGCGGGGGGGAGTTCTCTGGACTCTGCGTGACCTCGCTGAGGACTGATGGGAGCAGGGGAGTCGACCTGTCACTCACACACAGATGTGTCAGCTGAGAAAATGAATAAATACACCGTCTGTTCTTCTGCTTTAGAAACAAACAGGAGTATTTATGTTGAACCATCACAGTGAATCGTGTTTCTCTCAAAACCCTTTTCATTCTGTTGATAATGGAGAAGCTGCCTCCTGTTGTATCTCTGATGGATTTCTTGTTTTATGTGGGTTGAGTCTCTGCAGAGAGAGCCCCCCCCCCCCCCGATGTCTGAGAGACTCACTGCTGATGTTTCAGATCGATGGATCATTTTCTGCTGAGACTCCATCATCGCTGTGAAAGCATCATCTCAACATGAAACTGGACTCAACATCAGCTTGAAACTCAGTTTTATACATTTAGTTTCTTTAGTTTCAGGACGTTAGACGTTTCAATGACATTTGTCTTTTCCAGATTCTGATGCCAGTGGATTTAAAAGCTCGACAGGACATTTCACCTGTTCGACTAACAGACTGGAAATCACTCGGCTGCTGTTTAGGAGAAGGGACAAAATGAGTTTTCACGGAATACAAAATCTCAGCTGATATATATTATAATTGGATCATATCTGAGGCATTTATGGTGTCAGATTCAGATTCAGCATCTATTTCCCTTGGAATAGGCATTGGTGGTGGTGATGGGGGGGGGGGGGTATCTTTCACAATAATGAGAAACATTTTTAAAATACATTCTTACTGGCAGAGGTCTTTCAACCAGTTTTCAACCAGTGCTGCTTCGCTTATCTTTTTTTCAACTTGTTGCTTTTTGCAAGCCAGACGTCTGCATCTCAGATATTTGCTCCAGAGAATGAAGCCAGTTATCTGCAGCGCCCCCTGGCTGCACGCTGTCGCACTCTGCCTCTGTCTCTGGTCGGGCGTCGTCCCGGCCGTGCAGGAGTCGGTGCGGCGCTGCGTCTCGCCCGGGCACATCTGGGGGGGGGGGGGCAGGCCCATCCAGCCGGATCTGCCAGCTCTGACGCTCGCTGGCTCCTCAAGCTGGAAATTGCCATAATGTGTCGTGCAGTGGTCGACTACACAGGTTTCTATCAGCGGCTCCGTGTGCAGACACACACACACACACACAGACAGACACACACACAAACACACACACACAATGACAATATGCTCCACACTTGTTGGAGAGAAAAAGCCCAAACGCACTCAAACAAAAAAGCAGTTCCATCAGGCATCAGTGAACAGAGGTGCTCATGTGTTGGTTCCAGACCCGTCTGGTTTGTGTCTGATGTTGCAGCTGCAGAGATTCACCTCCGTCGACCACAGAGCATCACACAGGAGCGACTCTGATGCTGGATGAGGAGGTTTGGTTCATTCTGGTTCATTTTAAAAGGGGTTGGATGAGGTCACCGGTTTGAATTTGAAAGTCGGATCTTAAAAATTCACTTAAATCCTGAAAATCTGCAGATTTCAGATTAAGTTGAAAACATCATCTTTGTTTCTGTCCTTGTCCCCATTGTTCTGCAGCAACTCCCTCACGTCTGAATCACAACTAGACAAAGTCACACACACACACACACACACACACACACACACACACAGACACACACACTAGACAGAGGACAGACTGCTCTTTGTCCTTCTCACCTGAGCAGTTAACATTAGACGTATATGTGAAAAATGGGCTGCAGTTTAATTTAAGTGATGACTTCTATATTAACACACACAAACCAGACACACACACACAGACACACACAGTGGAGCACAAAGCTGCTGTTACCCTTTAGCTCCTGCAGCTCCTGTGGAAACTTGCTGCTCTGGAGATTTGTTGACTTCCATCCAAAGTTCTGACGAGCGGCCGATGAAACCGACTCTGCAGCTCGTTTCATTTGACGTGTGTTTTTATATGTTGCTGTAAAAATCCCACGTCTGAGATTACGTTATGATGCTGGAGTAACACAAACTGCATTGTGTGTGTGTGTTTGTGTGTGTGTGTGTGTGTGTGTGAATATATGATATGAAACATAGTTTACGTTACAAGGAATCGTGTTTTCACTTTATTAAACCGATTAATCACACTGTACAACATCATCTTCATCATCATCTTCATCGTCTCGGGGACATTTCACCGCTTCACTTCTGGATTCACAGATTAAATATCTTCTTCTCCTTCTCCTCGCTGTTTACATCCCAACCCCCCACCCTCCCCCTGCTTCTTCTCCCAGGTAGTTTATTACATCGAGCGGGGTGGACCAGTGTGTGTGTGTCTTTGTGTGTGTGTGTGTGTGTGTCTGTGTGAGTAGGATATTTTTAACTTGTGTCTGCGAGGACGACAGCACTTTCTCCTCGGCTGATTGTGTGTGGAGGCCCTGAGGGAAAATGTGTGTGTGTGTGTGTGTATATAGAAGTGTGTGTTTTTACTCAGTCACTCAGTGTGTGGGTGAGTGTGTGTGTGTTTTCTGTTGGCTCCTCCCACTGGACCACAAGCTGTGGGGGGGGGGGAGCTGGAGGCCGCTGCATCATCACAGAATCATACGTCCTTCCCCCCTCTGCTGATGACATCACTTCACAATCTGGTGGTATTATTAAGAAACTTCTAGATTTATAAATAAACTTTTTATGGCTAATTTGTGTATTAATGAATTTTTAAAATCCCCTAAAACTTTGCAGAAATCTTTCTTCTTATTTGTGTGTCTCCTCTGGAATGGACTCATATTCTAACCAGCTTCCTTCCCATGTTTCTCTGTAGGTTTGATAGAAAATGGGTCAAACTGAGCTTTCGCCTGTAAACCAGTTTGCCCTGGTTACAGCTGAGTTGAACCAATAAATCATATTGTTAAGTTTGGAGCGGGAGTCGCTTCTGTTGTTGTTCCATGACCTCGGAGCCCCCCCCCCCCCCCCCCCTCGCCTTAGTGACTTGGGAGAAGAGACAGAAACGATGACACTGGATGATTGTTTCCATTGTTACTCTGTGGACCTGATGTCGTCTGAGTCACAGCTGTCGTACGGAAGCTGAGAAATAACAGAGGAGAGACAGATACGTTTGAAATTTGGCTCAAATGTTCAGGGACTAACTGATTGGTTGTGCTGGGAAGTTCGAAGCTCAAGGTTACGGTCTTCACGTGTTCTTGACCTTTGGAATCGGATATATCTCAACTCTGCCTTTAGGGAATTTATTAAAGGTCAAAGGTCACATTGTGCTCATATGAATGTGGGTATAAATGTCAGAATGTCAGAATTCCCTTGGTATGCACAGGAAACAGCTGCTGAACAACAACATCACCAACTGCATCATCAGACTTTGTTAGTTTCATTGTCACTTGCATGTTCGTCCTTGACGCGAGCTGACAGGAAGCTGAGGAAACGGCAGAGCGGTGAGAAGGGAGGAGAAGTTACCTGGAGGAACGTGTGAAGAATTGGTGTGAAGTGGAGGAGGAAAAGCTTTTCATTCAGAGAGGAAGAGAGGAGGAGGGGGGAGCGACAGGGTTTATGTGAATATTGAGCCACAAAGCGTTTATGTCAGATCAAAGCTAATCCTTATCTTTGGGAAAAGGAGTCAGTAAAACCCGGGGCTGTCTCGCCCCCTCAAGGGCAGGTCTCCTCCTCCGCCTCCCTCTCCCTCCCTCTGCTCCTCTTCCTCACTTCTCCTGCTTAAACTCCAGGATTATTTTACGCACTTTCCCTCGACTTTGTCTCAGTGATTCTCTGCAGAGGATCGGGGGGGGGAAGAAGTGGATGATGCAGGTAAACGAGGATTCACTGATGTTCTAATTCTGCTCAAGCATTTTAACTGCATCCTGATTCTTATGCAGTCAAACATCGGCCCCTGTAGCTCGGGCCCCAGTTTCCTGTCCTGACCCAACAGACCCCCGAGATCTCCCAGTTGTATTGGTGCATCTCTGAAAGTAGACATAGTCAGGACTGGGTTTTGAAAGTCGGATTTTGAACGAGTTTGGAGCTGATGATTTGCTTCTTCACTCTGAAAGCAGTATTTTCAGGAGATGTTGTACTCAGGGGAACCTGGAGGAGACCTGGTAGGAGCTGGTAGGATGATGTATCATGTCTCCTATCTGGTCTGGTATTACCTCAGGACCCCCCCAGGACAGGCTGAAGGACACAGAGAAGGTCGTGTAGACCACCTTGTATTTGCTGCAAAGCTTTGTGGAGATGAAATACCTCATCCTGCTCCTTGGCTCTGTGCAGTTATTCACCTCCCAAGGTCACATGGGATCGTCCTCTCACGTCCAGATGAACTCATCCAGAATGAATCAACTGCTCCGAGCTCGGTGTGAACACGCTCTTATCTGTCATTGGCAAATCGGTTTCCCCAGGGGGGGGGGCGCCGCGAGTGGTTTAATTGCCTGCGATCTTGTTTTTGATTAGAGACTGAGATGAACGAAGCTGCAGGGAAACCAGTGGTCACCTTTTTCCATTCCCATCACAGCCTGCACTCGTCTCAGCTCTCAGTCGAGCTGTCTGCCCACAGTCGAGCCCGGAGGGAGAGCGGCTCCATCGAGACGGCAGCCGAGGGGACAGAGACACCCAGTCGTCTTCCCTCCTCAGCAGTTTTCACACTTAAAACATAAAATACAAAGTCGGCAGGGCCCCTGTTTGGTATTCATTGTTTCCTCGGTGCTATTTTGACAGGGTTTAATCATCTGTAAAGAAAAACTATCACAGCTTCCACATGGATTCACACGGTAGACGTGATTATGCAAGAAGAAGAGGAGGAGGAGGAGGAGGAGGAGGAGGAATAACTTGTATATGGAGTCTGTGGCCTGAAGGAGACGGTTTAAAGAATTATCCGTACTTAACAGACACTGAGGCACAGGTTCCCGTGACCCCCCCCCGCTGCAGCGAGCTGCCGGCTGATGTGCACGTTGTGTGCCGTGCATGTTGATGACTCCACATCGTCCGTGATGCATTGTGTTGGTTTGACCTCCGTCTCACTCAGGTCTGAAAGTGAGATCGATCGTCTGTGAAGATCCATTTGTTTCCTCTTCCTGAAAGTAAAGATCCATCACAACTAGATTCATCTCTTTGAACACCGGTGCAAAGTAACTAAGTACATTTACTCAACTGCCAAACAATTTTAAGGTTTTTCCATTTCCTGCTTCTTCATACTTCTCGAAAATTGGGCTGGAAGGTAATCCAGTTTCAAATATATAATTTTTTTTCATAATACTTAGTACATACGATAATAGTACAGCACCTTTCCATATTCTGTCTCATTTTGAGCTACAATCGGCTCATCAAGGCTTTTTAAATACATTGAATACATCAGAATAATGAAATTAAACCTTTATTCTCATAATAGATGTTCTCTTGAATATGGTTCCTTATACTTCATACAACTACCAACAAAGGAAGCTTATTTCTTCTTGTTTGACTTTTTAATGACTCAAACTGAGTGTCAGTCAAACAGCAGAATTACTTCCGTCACAGACGAGCAGCTCGAAAAGACTCGAATCTGAAAAACGCTGTCGGAGAAAATGATTCATTGAGTGGGAGAAGAATCCCTCAGTGATGAAAACTCTTCTTCTGGGATTAATGGTATTAAACGGAAACTGCTCCTGGAGGATAAGTGTGAAACTCTCACAGATTCATTTTGGGACTTCATCTCAAGTCAGCACATAAAATAAAACAATATACAGTTAATATAACAAATGAAATGTCTTTTCTTTCATAACTTTCTGATCAGTGTCCTCTCCTGTGTTGCAGATGGACGGCCCGGCTGAGGCCACAGGGCTGTGAACTCGTGGACGGTGGATCAGCTGTTCTCTCCTGACTTCACGTGGAGCCGTGAGACTTTTCTACTCGACCTGTTTGTCTGGGACTCAACGTCCACTTCGATTCTCTGCTGGTGAAGATCACGAGGAACCAAAGTTTTCCAAAATGGAGACACTTTCCCAGGATTCCATTCTGGAGTGCCAGATCTGCTTCAACTACTACAGCCCCCGGCGGCGGCCCAAGCTCCTGGATTGCCGTCACACGTGCTGCTCGGTGTGTTTGACCCAGATGCGCAGCACCCAGAAGGAGATCCGGTGCCCTTGGTGTCGCGGCGTCACCAAGCTGCCGCCGGGGCTGTCCGTCTCCCAGCTCCCGGACGACCCGGACGTCATCACGGTCATCGCCATCCCTCACGCCTCGGAGCACACGCCCGTCTTCATCCGCCTGCCCAGCAACGGCTGCTACATGCTGCCCCTGCCCCTCGCCAAGGAGCGGGGGCTCGGCCTGCCGGGGGAGCTGGGCTGCCGCTTCCTGCCCGGCGGCCAGCAGAAGGGGGTCACGGTGGTGACCATGCCCGAGCAGCAGCCTCTGGGCCTGGCGATGGGTCTCGAGGCCATGGGGATGGACGGCGGCGACATGGAGAGGAGGGTCACGGGCCCGGTGGGAGGAGCCGGGAAGGGCTCCACGTGGTCCGGCGTGTGCACGGTGATCCTGGTGGCCTGCGTGCTGCTCTTCCTGCTGGGCATCGTGCTGCACAACATGTCCTGCATCTCCAAGCGCTTCACGGTCATCTCCTGCGGCTGAGGGCGGGGGGGAGGCTGCTCGGGCTGACGCAGGACCCCCCAAACACCCCCCCTACCCACCCACCCACCCAACCACCCTGGATTCCCCCACCGGCCCGGTGCGTCTCCTCGAGGCCGGACACCGGAGTGAACTCACATCCCGGGCGTCCGAGGAAACTACAGAGAGAATCTCAACGGTCCTTGTTTCTCTAAATGGAAAAAACATTTGAAACATTTTGAAAGAACGCTCGAGTAATTAATTCATCCTGGTTCTGGTCAGCTGATTGGTTTCCCTCCCGGCTGATTGGTTGGGTCTGACCCAGTGGGATTGCCTGTTTAGTTTGTGGTCTGTAGAAGTCCATCAGTTGTCGTCGTGTTGTGTAGATGAGTCGTAGGTTCTGAGCTGGTGTCCGGACTCGGCTCTGTTCTCTGTTCTCCGATGCAGGATCCACGTTCAGTTCCTGAAAACTGTGAATCACTGAAAAGAGAGAAAAACAAATCAACACAACTTTTTACTTCATCTCTTTTTTGTCAAAAAATACAGTGGATTGTGGATTGTGATGTTGGCACGTGCCCGAGGATCATAAAGACACAGGGTTTGAGTTTGAGATACATGATGATCAGATTAAGTGTGTGTTGGTAAACGATTGATAAAAGGAAAACTGACAATTCCAGCGGCGCATTTACATTAATATATTTGTCTGCTTGAACAAAAACATGCATTTTGTCCTCAGAACTCACAGTGTTCAGCATCTTCTGCTATTCACTCGACTTAACCATCGTTAATTATAATAATGATGGTCGGACGTGCAGGATGCTAACTGCCAAAGTCCACAGGCTGTCTCACAAAGACATGTCTCAAAATACTTAGAATTGGTGAAACTGCAACAATTTAAACGTTCGGCACAAACTACAACTTTAAAATTTTACATGTTTAAAAGTTTACAAAATGAAAGGCGTGCACATTTTAGCACATTAGATATTTAATCAGTTTCCTCTTTTTTCTTTCTTAAAGCTAAGCTAAGCTAATTGTTTCGAGAAAAGCCACTAAACCAAAATGACAAGAATATTCCTGAAAGGTTCAGTGTGTAAAGTTTCGGTGAAAAGGCACAAACTGAATATTAAATTATAAGAGTGATGTTTTCACTTGTGTGTCTTTCATCTCAATTGTATAACTTGTTGATAATGGGCCCTTTAAGTTTTAAAACTTTATATTTACATCAGGAGGTGAGGGGTGTTCAGATGCAATATGACACTTCACCACTAGATGTCACTATATTCTACACACTGAACCTTTAAAAATAAAACAGCTAAATTTGACACAAACAAATTTGGTTTCACATTTGTTGTAATTTTCGTTTAGTTTTTCTCGATTTCCCACGATTTCGTATTCGACCTCTTTCACACCGGTCATCCTCTGGAGCCCCCCCCCCCCCACACCATCGACTCGATATGCGAGTAGCGGGTCAGCGGCGGGTCGGGAGTGGGCGGCGCTGCAGCTAACGAGGGACGTATTGATTGATCTGGTTTTGAACCCCTCGTGCACAGAGCTGGACGTGTGCGTTGTGTGTTTGTTGACAGCGTGGTTGTACAGCGTTAACAAACAGGGTGAACTCTTTTGTACAGCCGCCTCGTCGTGTGCAGAGCGATTGTAACTTTCTCTGATGATTTTGTCCTTTTTTTCGTGGACGTGTCTCGTACGATGGGAGACGAGTGACTGACACCACACGAGGAAAGACCGTTTTAAAAAGTGTTTAAATAAACTGCACCAAAATGTTATAAATAAATATAAATAACTTTTCTTCTCTTTTTGATATTGTTCTGCTCGTTTCTTTTCATAGACTGAAACAGTTTCTTCTCTTAAAGTTTAGTTATATATGATTTGGTTCGACGTCCCGTGACATCTTTCAAAATAAAAGTATCTGCCGCCAAAGTAGATTCTGATGTTTTCACACCAGAGAGTCTGAATCCAGCTTCCTGTGTTTGTCCCATAGTTTTATTTTGATCAACTTCCTGTGTTTTCACTCTGCAAACCAACAGACCCAGGGTTCAGTTGGATCCAGATCCAGATCTCTTCCGGGTCTTGATCCAACAGATCCTTGGTTCAGTTGGATCCAGATCCAGATCTCTTCCGGGTCTTGATCCAACAGATCCTTGGTTCAGTTGGATCCAGATCCAGATCTCTTCTGGGTCTGAATCAACAGATCCGTGGTTCAGTTGGATCCAGATCTCTTCTGGGTCTGGATCAACAGATCGGTGGTTCTGTTGGATCCAGATCTCTTCTGGGCTGAGGAACCGTTCACACCTGAGGTTCAGGTTCAGACTGAACTGAAGAGTCTGAAGCTCTGAACCGAACCAGGTGTGAACGAGTCCTGAGAGTCTGGGACACAGGATCTTATTAAATTAAAAATGTATTTATCCATTTTGCAGCTGGAAGATTTCCTGCAGATGAATTTTAAGAAGCTGTTGAGCCTCAGCCGCGCTCAGCAGCTTCTGTTGCTATGAGACGTTTGAAGTCGCTGCTGAAAGTTGAAATATTTTTAGCTCGTGGCTTCGAGCTCCAAAAACATGAATTCTCAGAAATGTAAGTGTTTTTTTCTTCTGGCTCGGTTTCACCCAGTATAATCAAAGATTTATGAATATTCTTTTTGGACCTCTCGTGGTGTGACATGTCAGTTTTTATTATTCGTACGACTTCAATAAAACATTCTTCGTTTTAAACGACTTCTTTATTAATGCTTTGATAATGTTTGATAGTTCTATAATAAGCCATTTAAGTGATTTGAGGTTCTCAGGTTGAGGAGAGTTTCCCCTGGTGTTCATCATCCTCTATAACGTCAGTTCATAATAATGATGCACTGGCAACCCGACACATCATTAATGTGACATTATTGATCTGTAAAGTTTTAATTAATGTTTATTGATAAGCCATTAATTACGATGAACCCCTTATGAGCGATACACACATTCAATCAATGCTTTACAACACTGAAATATGTGAAAGAAGTTAGACATCTGAGCCGTTATTCCACCATAAAACCACTCTCAATTTTCTATACTTGCAGTGTAATACTTATAATTTGATATGAAACTCAACGACCAGGACAAATAAAACCAGAACCGATAAATCCAGCGCTGTACGAGAAGGTTCTGAAGCAGTAAAGACATGAACACCTTCTGAAAACACTTATTAGCTGAGATCCTCTTCACGTCTCAATAAATGAAGTCTTCTGAAATAATGAGCATTTAATTAAAAGTAAGAAAGTGGAACAGAACTGGATCCAAACCCACCACAGCCATTTAGACCAGTCTCAGTGTTCAATAAACCAGATTTTAGTTGTTTACCTTCATGACTAAGAACGTAATGTGATGCAATAGATTATGGGGCTAATATACGGGGCTATTATCTTATATTGTTTGTATTTGTGTGATTTAACCATTGAATGAAGGCAAATGCTGTAAAATTCTGTTATGCACCAAAGGAATTAAGGGATGAAGTTGGATTTTCTGTGGAACATTGAACTCTTCAGAGATCAGTGAAGGTTAATGTTCGATATCCTCTGAGTCTCAACATCTGTAAAACCTCTGTCCTCTGTCGTAGCTGTTTTATAAATTCAGAAACTGTCCTGTTGGAATGTTTTATACCGAAACTTAATGATGACTAGAAGAAGAAGAAGAAGAGAAAGAGGAGGTAGAGCGGAGGTTTGTCGTTTCTGTGCCTGTGTGTTTGTGAAGTCCACTTCCTGTTGTAGTTTCCTGCTCTGATGTTTCTGATGAACTATTAAAGCAAACTGCTCTGGATCTGAAACTCAACGACTCCGTCTTTATTTTTACATCTCATTTGTTTTCACTGATCATTTACACCTGGAACCGAAATTAGCTTTTTGTGGACATTTCCTGCTTAAGATGTAAACAAACCTCTTAAACGTTCCTGTTTGATGAAGTCTCATATTTCACGTTCTTTATTTCCCCTCAGATCCTCTTCTCTCCTCCAGTATTTATGGATCTAGAGTCAAGGAGGCAATTAACGCTCTGCAGGGAGCGACTGCAGAGAAGCACCTCGACTCCTCACAGCAGCAGATAATGACGACCACACTCGTCACCGGCTGCAACACAACCAGCTCGGCTCACTCTAATGATCACTGCTCTGCTTTTATGATCGCACAACGCTTTGCTGCAAGTGTACGAGTAAATAAAACCTTTATTATGATGACAAACTACACAAAACAGGAGCAGGAGCAGAGGAGGGAGGGAGCAGGAAACACTCTCCTGTGACTGAGAAGAGGGAGAATGTTTCCTGCACTTTATCTGGATGTGTTTTTAATTATATATATTTAATTGTCGAAGAAACAAAAACCTGTTCTCCTGCAGAATGAATCCTTTGCATCCTGCTGGCGGCTCCATCCTTCACCTGGAGGACATCTGATGGGTCAAAGGTCACAGAAGCCGTTCTTGTTCACGGAGGAACACGACCACATGGCCGTTATTCTAGTTTTTAATCATCTTCCCAACATTCAAACTAAATCTAGAGCTTCCCAGTCGTGTGAAGCTCAAACACCTGGATGTTCACCTCCTCATGCTTCCTGGTGTCACTGTGTTAAGCTGCTCCTCTCTGGGACAGCTCGTGGATCCTCTGCATCAGCTCTGGAGACTTTCATCCGTTTCAGCCCGGCAGCACAAGAGACTCTTTCCTCCTGCTGAGAGAGAGCAGAGGAAGTTATGGTTCCTATTTGTCGGAGGCAGTGTTGGGTGACAGTGTGCAGCGGCGTGAATAAAAGCAATATCAATTTTTCAGAGAACAGTCCCGGAGTATGTTGGGGAAACTGGAAATGCGCCGGGATTAGAGGAAGGTCTGTTACCCAGCATGCACAGGGAAAGGGCGCGGCTCAGGCAGACAGAGCCTTACACTGTGAACACGTTTCTGACTGTTTCACACAAAGAGCAGAGAAACCCGGGGAGGAACTGTCATCTCAGCTTCCAGGGAGACGGATCACAGGAGGTTCTGAGCCCTGCTGGAAACGGGTCGTTGCTCATGTGTGAAATTCACAGTTGTGTGCACGAGACGCCTCCGGTAACACAACGTCCTGAGCTCGACTCCGACCTGAGACGCTGGGTTGAGACTCGGCTCCGTGGTGAAGTGACGGCGTCGACTGATTCCTGCAGACGTCAGCTGAACGTTCAGGCTGCCATGTGAATCTGAGCGGGGGGGCACTGAAGACGTGGAGCTGAGAAGGTTTTCACAATCAGAGCTGAGCGACAAACTATAAACAATCAACACAATGTCAAATTCATCGATAGCAACACAACAACAGTCCAGTATATGTCGATATATTGACCATCTTTGTCCTTATGATAAATTATAGAAATCCACGATTATGTTTTATTTTCACGCTTGACTGAGGTGGAAACATTTGTGTGTTGATAAAAGCAAAATGCGTTAAAAAGTTGTGTTTGTTACACAATTACATTTATTTACACAAATAACGTAACTTAGAGATCAACCCAGTTATTCTGGTTCTACATGACGTACCCAGAACACGATAAAGAACTGATTTCTGGGATGTCCTGGTTTGTTCGTCTCATTTCCACACTCATACATTTTCATTTATTTCCTCGATGGTGTTAATCACACCAGGTCCCTGCAGGTCGAGCTCTCGCTCCCGCTGACGCTCGGTTTGACCCCCGACGATCAGACAAATTGAAATATGACAGAAAAACGAGTCGCACTCAGCTCGAGCAGACTAATCAGTTCGGTTACTCATGATCATTCCTCTGGAGTGCAGGTGGTGACAGGTTAATTAGTGTGTGTGTGTGTGTGTGTGTGTGTGGCTGCCTGGTTTTCAGCGTAGGAAAATTCCTAATTTGCATTTTGACAGCGTCCGACACTCAGCAGAACCAATCAATCCACCCTCGTGAAACTCAGGAGTTGATCTTGTTCTGGGGACCAGACTCAGCTGATTGAGGTTTTTATGACATTATTTTAAACCTTGTGCTTTAAAAAACGAATCACGATTAATAAACCCCAGAAACGCACACTCAGGATCTTTGAATTTGATGATTTATAAAAAGAGATGTTGATTTTGAACTCCTGCCTGTAACAGTGTGAAATCACCTAAATAGATTCTGAATTGATTAGTATTTATTCAAGTTAAAACTTAATTGAAATAACTCACTTTCCACTGGACAATCTTAATAATAAGTTCTTCTTAAATCTTCATAATCACATTTAAGAAGAAATTACTCCTTAGAATAAAATGTGCTCCACAAAATAAATACATTTGACTGATTAGCATAATAAAATCTTCCTCACACATCAGAAATGAGAGTTATCAGCGTCTGAGCCTCGAAGGGAAACAGGATCCTGTGTGAACTGATGTTCACCACGTCCGAGCTTCTTCGTGTGTGAGATACAAACCACAGTAAAACTATAAACTTCTTCTCAGATCATTTTCCTAAACCTCAAACCAGATTCACATTAAGTATTAATGATGTTTTTTTTCAATCACGTGGTTTAAAGGTTCAAACACCAGAATCCTCTTCACAGCAGATCTGTGTTTTCATGAGCAGCTTGAAGTTAAAACATTCTGATATTCATCTGGACTCGTTCGGCCTCCGGCTCAGGAAATGACGATCATCACTTCCCTGATTGTTAACGCCTCCGTCCACCACGTCCACCACGTCCACCACGTCCACCAGGTCCACCACGTCCACCACGTCCACCACGGAGACACGCAGCCCGATCCCGGTCACGACACTCCTCGCTCTGATGCCGCGACCTTTGCCCCCCCTGAGCGGCCCGGGAAACAGATCCTGAACGAGCTCTGACATCTGCTTTGAAGGACGAGTGCTTCATGAAGTATGAGAGCTCACCCGGGGCCGGTGCAGGAAGAGGAACGGGGCTTTTAATTGTGTTTGTCTCCCCCCCCCCTCCTGAGGGAACACAAACAACAGATGCTACGGTTCATCAACGCCGAGCGCGTGAGTATTGTTCTCTTTGAGTGTCGCTTCCTTCCTCCTCGAGAGGCAGGAACCTGAAGTGCCCCCCCCTCGCTTCTGGAACCCCCCCTCTGACGTGGACAATCCCCTGATTCCCTCGTTCCCTCGTTCCATCACACTTCAAGGACGTTACCACACCGGTTGACTCTCCAGCTCCGACTTAATTACTGATTTAACCGACACACCGGTTTTTGGTTTCCCTCACTCGCCCGTCTCTCCGTGCTCGTCAGTGTCTCCTCATCTTGGAGGAGGTGGTGTCGGGGGGGTCAAAGGGAATCCTGCCAAGAGGATTTAAGAGTCGGCAGAGAGGGTAGCTTGTTGAAGATGGAGCCTCTTTACTGGGATGGGTGGAGGTGAGAAGTCGAGTGGGTTTATCAGTGAAGCTTTTCCTCTGTCTTCTAATGGAACTTCTAACATCCTCGGCTCACTTTGAATAGATAAAAAATATCGACAGTTTCCTGCTGAATATTGGAGATAAACTTGTGTTTTTAATAACTTCTAAGTCTTTTTAACTTATCTTCAGTTCAGCTCGGAGCTGATTCCATATTCACGCTCACTCAACCGTCAGCTGCTGTTTTTCACTCCAGATAAAAAAGAACCAATCAAACGTTTCCACCTTCACCTCCTCTGACTCGTCCTGATTTCATCTGCTGAGGCTCAAATTGTTTGAATCTCTATTTCCTCCCGACTCCTCTCTCCTCCTCCTCCACATCTCCACTGAAAATGGCTCTTTTTCCCACAATGCACCTGTAATTACTCAACTCCCTGCTCCTCCGTCCTGAACGACCCTCAGACGCTTCCCTCTCTTCCCCCCCGACGTCCTGCTGGGAGTCAAATATCAGACATGTTCTCCTTCAGCTCGTGTTGATCGTCTGTTCATAAGAAGACACGAGCTGGATAACTTCTGTCCTGACACCTGCTGCTTCTGTTCCTGGTGCAATGTCAAATTTCTTTGGTGACAGGGCTGTGTGAACGAGAATTAAATGTACATCAATGTGCTTTTTCCTCAGTAAAGCTGATCTGGATTCAGTTTGCACACAAACGGTTAAAGCCGCCTCCTGTGTTGTGATGTTTATTCACTGATATTAATTCCTGTGCCGTAGCAAAGCTCTATCGCTCTCCGTTTCCTCGTCTGTCCAATCGGCTCTTTAATTTATTTACTCACTCATTGATTCAGATTCTTCCCGGCGATGCACGGCCGGTGCAGCTGATTGGCCAGTGAGCTCCTGTGTTCTGGAGTATTGACTGAGGAACCTTTCATTGTGCCATCATCACGCAGGCCTGCGAGCGGCTTTCTGCAAGCGGTGCATTTCTTAAGCTCACAATCATAAAAGGCAGACAAGAAAAATGATGTACACACAAACACAAGCAACCACCTGCATCCCTCCACACACACACACACACACACACAAACACAAACACACACACACACTTGTTTCTTCCATTCCCAGTTGAAATGAACCGTGCACTGAGGCTCGCTCAGCGTGAGGCCGGTCGCTCCGGCTCGTCTAATCCATCAGTTGTGGAGAAAGAGCCAGGGCAGCCATTTTCACTACCCCCCCACTCCCCCCCCCCCGTCATCCACATATTATCTATAACGCTTGGTTGAGAGGCGGGGCCACAAATACAAATTCTTCTAAATATACAGAACTTAAAGAAAAGAGGTTTTACACAAAGTATGATCATATTTTCTGCCTGGTTCATTCTGTAAAATAATATTTTAAATGAATGAAAGGCTTAAATCTGCCAGCACAATAAACAGCAGTGACAATCAGCAACATCCGAAATGTCCTGATGCTAAATTCATAGATTTCATCATTTAATAAAAACAAAACATGTAGTGTCTCTTCTTTGTTTCCTGTCTGCTCCCCAGCAGCAGAGGCTCTTTCCACTGGAATGCAGGAAATGTGGGTTTGACGAGTTTCCTTCTTTTCACACACGTATTTGAAGACTGGTAATTATCCTTTGATCAGACGGCTCAACAGGGGGGGGGGGGGGGGCAGATACAGCAAATAGCCTGCGTGCACGGCAGCAGAGATAAAAGAGGCCGAGAAGCACGAGCGTGAGTTCGGCTTCTGTTCCCAGACACTGAGGCTAAAGATAATTCAAAAAACATTAGATCCTTATGATCCATAATAATGGCTGCAGCGCTCTGATGTTTCCTCCTGTGATCGGGTTCAGGGCTCGTCCCTGGATCCCCCTCTGTTTGAGCAACCTGATGGTGTAAAGAGATTTGATCCATGGTCGTATCTGTAGATCTTGTGAATAAGCAACTCAACGGTCAAGAGAAGTTTCTTCACTATAAGTTATTAAAGCACATTTTGTGCTTCAATGAGATATAGAAAATCCTTGAGAATTTGTATGTTTAAAAAAAAAAGAGAAAGAATAAAGCGAAGTGAATTTTAAATCTCTGAGGTCGTGTTTGTGTGGAACATCTGTTTCAAACATCTGCTGCATTAATAAAAGCTCATTTATTTCATGTATCATCTCATTTGATGTGAGAGGCTCTTCATTTAGTTCTCAGGCTAACGACTGAAGGTCTCACAAACAACCTGAGCCGACACAAGAGGCCTCGGGGGCAGCGCGGAAAAGTCACAGTCAAATCTACTCACCTGAAAAACAAGAACATTTTAATATTCCATGTTTAATATCGGCTGCGTGCACAGCGAGGCTCAGACCACAGACTCGTATACAACAGTGAGTTACACACCCCGCCTGTAGGGGGAGCCAGAGTTTACCCGAGAGAGCATCTTGTATTGTGTTGCATTCAAACATAACAAGCCACTGTCAAGGGCCCAGGCTATGACCTGCATCACCCCCCCCCCCCATCGCCCCTGTGTGTGTTCGTCTGGAGTCTCGAACTTGATGTTTGCGTTGCGATCCAGACACATTTGTCTGACAAGCTACACAACGAAATTCTGTTTTCAGCCTCCCGTCAAGTTTCTGCTCCTTATTTATTCATGAGTCTTTAACTTCTCTGCAGTTTGTCCTCACGCTGACCCGCAGCCTCGCTGGTGTCGTAACGACACACAACGACACACAACGACACACTCACGGCCTCACAACTACTTTCTGAGACCTAGTTCCTCCCGGGGAGAGAAGCGACGCATCTCTTGTCTCCTCTGACTCCACCGACACGAGCAGGGACAGAGCGGTCCAGGTGAGTCACGACCTCTCGGACAGATGTGTGGACAGATGTGTGGACAGATGTGAGGTCAGATGTGAGGACAGATGTGAGGTCAGATGTGAGGACAGATGTGAGGACAGATGTGTGGACAGATGTGAGGTCAGATGTGAGGACAGATGTGAGGACACGGGAGCCACCCCCTCACTCCTCTGTGGTTCTGTGCTGATATTTCCATTCGAGGAAGTTTGAGCTTCACGTCTCGCCTGGAAATCGACCGAACTTGTCTTCCCCCGCCCCCCCCGGGTCTAGCTGGAGGGCAGTGCAGCGGTTCACTCGCCTGAACGACCTTGAGGCTCGTCTCTCTCTCTCCCGTGTGTCGGGCCGACGCCGGGACGAGGGTGGAATCAAGAGAAAGCATCTTGTCACGGCCGCGGCGTAAACACAGCAGCCTGATGCATATTCCCAGGATGAGACACATCTGTTTGGAGAATGACCTCCTTTAATCCGTCACGCCCACGCAGCCCCCCCCCCCGGTGCATCTATCAGGGCCGAGAGGCAGAAACAGATCGATGGCCTCAGAGCCTGAAGCAGGTCAGACACAGTCGCTGCAGCGGCAGAGAAACTGTTTAGAGGAAGAATAAAAAGAAAATATAAAACTGAGGAACCAGCAGATCGTCCCGACTCAAAGTGCCGTCTCTCTAGTTCAGCTGTCAGGACACGTCTCTGTCCTTCAAACCTGCAAAACTCAAAATGAGACATCTGCAGGAAGTCGCCTCGTTCTCCATCTCCTTCAAACTAAAGTGGGCCGGTGATCAAGACGCTGCTGCCGGGGTTCAGAGGATCTGGAGCTACAGAAGAACAACAGGGGCCGGCTCGGATTTGACAAACACTTCAAACTGTCTTGATTCTCAGCTCCTCTATCATTTCCCCTCCAGTCCCTCTGCTGCTTTTTCTATTTGGAGAAAAGTGGCGTTGGCTGTGAGGGGTCCTGGATTCTTAATACTCTGCGTGCCACGTCCAATTTGTCAGAACCAGTTTGTGCCATCGCCCCACACTCCATGTTTCCAGTCAGAGCAGAAAAGGTTCTTCTCCTGGGATGAAGGAGACAAATTGGCCCCCGTGAAGGAGACGGGAGGAATCAGGGACGGGAAGCAGATCTTTTTCATTCAGCCATCTCGTTTCTATCCGCTGCCTTATTTGACATCTGTGGTTAACACCTCGTGGATCTCAGCTCACCTCCGTCTGCCTCGCTGCCGCGTTTCAAATCACCAGCGTCGCCGCCATTAATAATGAAATGTGCAGAGCAGGCAGGACTGAAACTGCACTCAGGTGAATTCTACAGCGTCAACAAACATGATGGAAAAGTCGGCGTCTTGAAAAATATTGAGTCGGTACAAGAGGAAGCAGGACGTGTCGGTGGAGGCGTCTCCTGAGCGTCAGCGAGAGGCACAACGAGGCTTTGACGTTTCCTTTGATGCGTTTGTGGCTCCAGGATAAAGTGACAATCAAATAGAAAATGTGCCAAATAAAAGATATTTCAAGTTATTAATCAACAGTATTTTTAAACTCCATAAATGTTGATTTTTCCAGTTGGTGCACAGCTTCAAGCATCAACATCTGGATCTGGATGTTGGTTTTATTCCATAAACAGTAACGATAAAGGAAACTGATCCAAAACTTGGGAATAGAGAAGCTGTAGCTGACACTGTCACAGAAAGACAAAGTCCTGATGTATGTAATGTTCATACTTTGACATAAATGATGTCCAAATTCATTAAATAATGACTTTAAATCAAAATAAATTAGCTCTGAATGTGATATACCATATACTAACCCTATATGAAAGAAAGTGTGGAGAAAGAGGAAGAAACGGAGACATGGATAAGAGGAGGATCAGATGGAGAGAAAGCCCTGCAGCATGTTTCACTCTGACTCCTGGTGTCAGACAGACCTGCTCCTCTCTCCTCTCTCCTCAGCCTCCTGTCTCCTCTCTCCTCAGCCTCCTCTCTCCTCTGCCTCCTCTCTCCTCAGCCTCCTCTCTCCTCTCTCTCTGTCTCCTCCTCTCTCCTCTCTCCTCAGCCTCCTCTCTCCTCAGCCTCCTCTCTCCTCTCTCCTCTCTCCTCAGCCTCCTCTCTCCTCAGCCTCCTCTCTCCTCTCTCTCTGTCTCCTCCTCTCTCCTCTCTCCTCAGCCTCCTCTCTCCTCTCTCCTCAGCCTCCTCCCTCAGTCTCCTCTCTCCTCTCTCTCTGTCTCCTCCTCTCTCCTCTCTCCTCAGCCTCCTCTCTCCTCTCTCCTCAGCCTCCTCCCTCAGTCTCCAGCAGAGTGTGTTTCTCCACTTGGCATTAGGAGATGATTCCCTGGCTCTGCTGCAGTTCACACTCGGCCTCCTCTCTCCTCTCCTCTCTCCTCTCTCTTCCCTCCTCTCTCCTCGCCTCCTCTCTCCTCCACCTCCTCCCTCCTCTCTCCTGCCTCCTCTCTCCTCCTTCAGTCTCCAGCAGTGTGTTTTTCCACTTGGCATCAGGAGATGATTCACTGGTTCTGCTGTGGTTCACACTCGGCAGGATTAGCTCTGGAAGGCTTCTTATTATCTTCTTCCTGTTTGAGCTCCGTCGTCTGTTCCGAGGAGCAGTGGAGCTTAAGACAAATTACCCCCCCGGTGGCTCTGGGATGGCACCGCTCCGGCCTGGATACGGCCCTGCAGGGAGAGGCTGGCAGCGGGGGGGCAACTGTGGAGGAGGAGGAGGAGGCTGCGAAGGGGCGTCTGGACGAAGAGGGGCTGTTAGAATTTAATTTATGAGCAGAGAAGGGCACCGAGGAGCAGAGAGACTTCAGGACAGCAGCTCTTTATCCTGACAAATGCTCCTGACCAGAGATTAATGGAGAGAAATGACGGGAGGAAGGTCAACGAGAGGTCAGCTGCTCCTCAGCCGACTGGGGGAGAGGGAAACCAAGAGTGCAATGAAAAACTAAAGATGAATACATACACACTCATATTGGACTGGGACAGAGAAGGTTTGAGTTTCCAACAAATCAAATGAAGGCCACACAGTGAAAACAGTGATTCTATATATCTTATATACACATTACTCCACTCAAACAGTGATGTTTTCATTCGTTGAGAACAAAACATTGAGTTTATCAAAGTTTCTACACATTATCAACACAACAGACCAACACAGGCGACGTCACAAGGAGACAAAAGAGCCTGAGTGAGTGTGAGAGGTTTAAATTCACTGAGTCCAGCTGCAGAGAATCTCTGTGATGAGACAACTCCTCCCAGTATGCAGAGCACCAGTCCACAGGGTTCACACCATGAACTCCACTGGGAATAATCAGTTACACACCTAGAGAAGAATTAGGAATCTTAAAATTATCAGAATTTGGAGTTAAAGCTGCAGAATGCATACATTTGCATTCTGTTATTATTGTGACTTGTAGAGGAAGCTTCCTCCTTTTGGGTCTGAAATGAGCACAAAAGTGTATTTATATGTTTTTATGTGCACTTTCATTGTGAGTAAAAATAAAAGACTGCACCAGGAAACACGGGAAGTTCAAATATCCAATTATCTGTGCTTAGTTAGAGTTGAAAACATCAATAAACACAAAGTGCAGACAAATAAATCACATTACATGAAGCATGTGACTGTGAGGATAAAGAAACTGTAACTTTCCTCAATTTAATACATGAGATAAACATAATAAACAAAATAATAATCATGTTTCAGCTTTGTTTTCTATACTGAACCTGTTGTGTGTTGGTTTGATGGCACCAGACTGTGACGACTCCTCTCACCTGCAGGGAGGCGTCGACCTGAGCTGCTCAACATGTTAAGGTCCCGTGATTTAAGACTTTTTCCCTTGTGCTTCCTGCTTGTGTTTTTTTATGTCATGTCTTTCCCCCTGTTTATTTATGTTGTCATGTGCTTGTAGTGTTATGTTGTCAGGCCATGTGTGTTTTGTTATTGTCCTGAGACTCCGCCCTCTACTGCTTCCCGCTCTTTTTCTCCCTCACCTGTTCCCTATCGTCACCCTGAGTGTTTGTTTTGTTCACCTGTGTCTTGTCTTTGTTAGCCCTTCTATTTAAGCTTTATTATTTGTATGTTTTTGACTCTCTGGTTTTGGAACCTCTTTGTTTTTCCCTTTTTGGAACTCTGTTTTGCCAAATTATTGAATTGGATTTTCTGTTTTTTGCTCTTGTAATTTTTTGCCTTTTTGGATCCTTGGTTTTCCTTTTTTAGAAATAAAGAAGTATTTTTTGCATCCTGGTCTGCGCTTGGGTCCTTGCCCTGTGAAAGCCTAACACAACATAAACCGAAACAATACAAGAAATACAATAAATAAGAAGAATCACAACTTGAAGCCACATGAGCAGAAACAGCAGGAAATGTATTTATCCGTGAACTGTGGAGTGATTAAAAATGATATCCTACCGTTGTGTATTTATTATAAATATTTCTTTCTTGGTTACTTTGCTAAACATCAGTTTTGGTCCAAAGAGATTTCTGTGTTTGGTTTTGTTCATTTAACTCTTCCGTGTTCAACGCTCTTTTAAATCACTGATTATGAAACTCAGAACCGTAAAGATTTGTAAAACCTGTCGAGACAAATGAGAGAGAATTCCCCCCCGAGTGTAATGGCTGCTCACTGTGTTGGCACAAGCAGTTAACCAGAGCCTGATTATAAATGATTGATTCCCTCATGTTCAGCTGAGTGACCAGGTGGAGGGATCCTGCAGCTCTGGGATCAGGTGCAGCAGCGTCTGATCAACCCTGAGCTTCATCTCCGCCGAACAAAATAAATCTCACAAATTAAGTAGTTTAAGGGAAAGTGTGATGAAAACTGAATCGTCTGCGGCGGCACTTTGGAGGACAATTTGGCAAATGATTGCAAATTTAAATAGCTGCTTTATCTTTTGAAGGACCAGCGTTTCTGTCATGCTTCAGGGGGTTGTGTAATGTTCTTTACTGCCAAAAGAAACGGTTTATTATTCAAATGGAGTCTGAAGATGTTCCCAGCGAGATGTGGAGGGAGGATCGTTCTGCTGTGAATAAAACCCTCGTCTCCTCGGCTGCAGGAGCTTCACAGACACAGAGGCCACGTAGTTTTAAACCTTTTTATTAGCAAGAATACAAAAAAGTATCTACATTCACACACCACGCACTGTGGCATGACTCACCACATGGACTTCAAGTAAAGTCAATCGAATTATCAAAATGATCCTTCAGTTTTCAAAGTCCTCCTTCGTCTTTTGGTCGTTTTGTGTTTTTCTTTTCATCCCCAAAATGTCTTTTTTGTAACTTGTCCTTTTTTTTTAATTTGGCACTTAATGCAGATGATCATCGTCTCTGTCGTCCCCGGGGTCGGAGGATTTAGAAAAAGGACACAGTGTCTCTGAGGGGACGGATCCAGCCTCTCATTGGCACGCCGGTGGATCCGGGTTCAAAGGCGACGTGGTCATGTGCTCATCCAGGTGGGCTGATGCATTCTGGGTAAACTCCGACTGTCTGCTGCAATAAAAAATATCCAGTTCCATCGAAGAGTGTTTTTTTTTTTTTTAAATGGCTTCCCTCTTCTCGTGAATGAGCTGCTTCATGTTAACGGAAAACAGAAATAAACAAGTACAACACAAAGAGCTTTAGAAACGATACAAAACCAGTAACACAATAAACAACATGACAACCTGCATCGTCTGGAGATGCTTGGAAAATGTTTTTTCTCAACACAGACAGAAAACAAGGGGCAGTTCACATCTCGTATGTTACAACAAAACACGGGGTCTTTCCTCCAGACCTCCTCACGTAGCGGCGGCTTCGGCACAGTGTCGGTTCAAAGTACCAAAATAAGTTAAACGATATAAATACGTCACGGAAAACACATAAATTAAAACCTGCCACGAACGGAGTGAAACCGACGCCGTGGGTTTGAACACAGTTTGAGTCCCGAGCTGCTTCCAGTCCAGGTAGCCTCGTTCTCTTGGATTTCATCTCTCTGCCTGTGCCCGGGGCGGGGGGGGGGTAACATGTGCTTTGAAGCCGTTCCTATGTGGGGGCCCCGCGAGGCTGCCGATCCAGCCCGTCTCTGAAGCCCTGTCTCTGGGGGGGGGGGATTTAAAACCAGCTCACTCTGCTGCTGCTGTGAGCATCTCAGGCCTCCAGGGCCGTGAAGAGGAATTTCAAGTGCCAACAGTCGTGCTCGTGGACGTTTCAGCGCTTTGTCGTCCTCACATGTTCGTGAAGCTTCTCTGACGTGTTTCTGTCTCTGTCTCTTTTTGTCGTTTGCAGTTTGTCTCAGATTCTTAAAAAAGGCAAAGGTGTCCGGAGCTCTACCACAGCGGGGGGGGGTTTGTCTCCAGCACGCCGTACATCTCGGCCAGCTTTTTGAATCGGGGCCCCCAGTCGTTGAGATAGTCGTACTCGTGGTCGGTGGTCGAGGCCCCTGATTGGAGGGAGCTGAGCGACTCCGCCACCGAGCCCTCGCCCTCGTAGGCGTAGGTCTGCAGGGAGTCGTAGGGGGGGGCGCAGGGGTCCACGTCGGCGTCCAGGAGCTTGGCGAGCACGTAGCCCTGAACGTTGCTGTCCCCGCTGCCGCCGCCCATCACGCAGACCTGAGGGACGTAGCGAGACAAGCTCTCGATCTCCGGCAGCATGTCCTGCCTCATCTTGCCCAGGTGGTTGTGCGCCTCACGTGGGTTCCACATGGCGCCGATGTCGAACGCCTCCGTGTCCTCCTCGCCGCCACCCTCGTCGTCGTAGCGCACGATGTTCTCGTGGACGTTCTCCTCCTGGTCGCACAGGAAGGGCTTCTTACGATGGGTCCGCAGGGAGAGCATGAGGAGGATCATCACTGTGGGGAAGACAGAGTAAAAACACTGTCAGGGTTATGATGACACAGGAGGAAGAAGAAGAACTGAGTTTTTGATTCTACAAAACTTTTACATTTACAAAACAACAGACAAGAGGAAAGAAACTCAAAAAAACTCCACATCTCCTTCAAAAGAACTAAACAAGTAAAATAAAATAAATATTTTCTGCAGCATAAGTTCTGGGGCTTTGTCCGTTAACACTTTCTAAGACCTGCAGGTTCCCTTCACACTGTGAGAAGTCTCATCCGACATTTCATCAGATCCTCCTCTGACCACTGGCTCCTCCCTGCACGCCATCCCAGCAGCCAATCAGGACTCACCCAGCAGGACGAAGATGCAGGCCAGGATGGCGATGAGGGCTCCTCTGCTGAGGCTGGCCGGCAGGCTGTAGGCCTCGGCGTTACACGACATGACGTTGCCGTCCTGGTCGCAGCTGCACACCCGGATGGTCAGCGTGCTGGTGCTGGTCTGGACCGGCTGCTCGCCGTCCGAGATGAAGATGGGCAAATAGAACAGGGTCTGGTCCTGCTGGGACCAGCCGCCACGTCGGGTCAGGATCCAGGCCGTGTTGTCTGGAGAGAGACGGGTTCAGAGGTGATCAGAGGTCACCTTCAACGACCTTCACTTCAAACCTCAGATTTAACCTCAAAAGCAGGAGCGGCTCAGTTTTACATCAGGAAGATAAAGATGTAATTCATGCAGTTCTTAAACTGAGGGAAACATATAGATTTAATAATATCTGCGATTTTGTTCCCATACCGGGAGTCGAACCCGGACAGCCTGGGTGAAAACCAGGAATCCTAAGCGCTAGACCATATGGGACATACACTAATATACAGGATTTAAATGTAGCTAGTAGACGTATTTGTTTTCGGATTATTTATTTTTGCTGTTTTCACCATGTGGAATGCAAACAGGCTGCTGGGATCATAGCTTCAATGTTCTCTTATCTGATCGGATTAATAAGATATCGAATATTGAACGTATCACATATCTAAATGCCAACAGATACAAGTTCTGAAGCTGATAAGATGAACAGACTCTGAGTAAGACACCGACTGGAAGTGAGTTACTGGAATCACAAATAAATAGGATCTGAGTTTAAGTTCCCATACCGGGAGTCGAACCCGGGCAGCCTGGGTGAAAACCAGGAATCCTAACCGCTAGACCATATGGGACACGGAAAGATTTATTGATTTACTATAGAAAATCGACTAAACCTTTGAGGGCTATTTAGCTAAAGCCCAGAGTTGGAACCTGGATCTGACCTGAAGGGAACCTGAGGGACTTGAGTCTGTGACCTGCAGGAATCGAACTGTGTACCTTGGTTGTCCCTCAGGGTGAAGTTCGGGTTGTTCGCCGCCTCTGGAGCCAAACTGTAGTAGAAGTGATGTCCACTGAGCGGCTGGTCGGGGTCCAGGGCCGTCACCGTCTGGATCAGCTGCATCACACCAACACACAACAACACAACAACACACAGTTAGAGGACGAGGTAACACAAAGCCGCGTGGAAGCAGATCTCAGGAGGTTCCTGTGGTCCTACCTGCCCGGCCTTGGCGTTCTCACACACGTACGCCTCCAGGTAGTGAGTCAGCAGCGGAGGGTTGTCGTTCACGTCCAGGACCTTCACCGTCACCGACACACTGGAGATCTGCGTCGGGTTGTCTGCAGGTACACAACACACACTCTTACAGTAAGATACATGATGGACTCCATGTGTGTGTGTGTTAATGTTCCCCTCATTGACTGGGGGCCTGCAGCGCCTCACGACCTCTCACGACCTCTCACGCTCACATTACACTTCTATTATTCTCCATCAGCAGTGGGTCATTAGCATACTTTAACCAGCTGTGTAATGACCAATGGAAAAGCAATTAGCGTCCAGTAACTACTTCCTCTGGTTTCATCTCATGATCGATCAATCAGTGGACTGACTCTGGGTCTGGAGGGCGAAGCTCGAGTGTGTGTCTGTGTGAGTGTGTGTCTGTGTGTGTGTGAGTGTGTGTGTGTTAGAGCCACACTGAGGTGATTTAATATCCACCTTGAGCGAAGGTGCCGTCCCCGAGTCGAGGTTTTACCAAAGTGGAGTGAAACCACTGATGTGAGTTTGGTTCAGAACGAGAGAGAAAGGTTTTTATTTTAATGGAGTTTTTACAAAGACGTCGTTTTGACGTGTCCCAGGAGGAAAAGCTCACACTGGAATAATAAAGCTAATGAAGAGTGAATCTTATTTAGCTGCTTCACATCTGTTTTCATTGATGTTTAAATCAATATCTCTGAATTGGATAAAAGACAATGAACAGTCTGTGAAACTCACATTTAACATTTGTCAGTTATGATTTAATGAACCTTATATTTACTTTTCTGTCAAAATATGAATTAACAACTGATGCTTCCTCGTAAAAGCATTCGAGCTATTGTTTCTTTAGATTATTATTAATATTTGTTCTCTTAAAATTACAGCTTTATTCAGAATATCATTACTTTTGATTGTGTGCTTTATTATTTAACATTTTTCACAAGAGAGAATCAATCAGCTTCTCTTTGCTCCAGTTAATTATATTACTCCACTTTGTTCTCTTCCCCTCTCTCTCTCTCTCGCTCTCTCGCTCTCTCGCTCTCTCTCTCTCTTCATCTCTCCATCACACCTTTCATTAGCCGCCATGCGGGGAAGTATTTAATTAGTCACTCATTCAATTAGCGTCTCCTTTTCGGTGCGTTGACCAGACAACAGACGAGGGGCCCGACCGAGCGGGGGGGTTGAAGGTGAAGGTGACCTTCAGGGCCCACCAGCTGGGTGCAGGTCTCCAGGGCTCAGCCTGCTCCTCATCATCACACGTCTCTGCAGGAGTCGCTCCACAAAATCACTGCTTCTGCTTCATGTGAGAGTCAATTCACCCATGTGCTCTATTTGTCTGTGCAGAACCACAGCTTGAGTTCTGTGTGCGAGTCCTAAAAGTCAAACTAACACTTGACTTCATGTACGTAACATAAGTAATGAAGGATTTTCTGCTGCTCTCTGTTTATAGAACAGAAAAAGGCACCAGAGGACGTCATGGAGGGTAAATCCACAACACTTTGTTTACACCTGACGTCCATCACACTCCAGAGTCTTAGAGACACACAAATGTACCAAATGTAATCAGTTCATCCTGGAGTCGAGCTGAACCTTCTCTTCCACATTTGAAGCAATTCACTAAATACGTTCTGGAAATATCGTGTTCACAAGGAAGAGACGGTCGGAACAATGTGAAAACGTAACACCTCCAGCCACTAGGTGTCGCCACAACGGAGATATTAAACCAATCAGCA
Source organism: Platichthys flesus (assembly GCF_949316205.1). Lineage (NCBI taxonomy): Eukaryota > Metazoa > Chordata > Actinopteri > Pleuronectiformes > Pleuronectidae > Platichthys > Platichthys flesus. The sequence continues at coordinate 1,701,181 of NC_084965.1, forward strand.
GTGACTTTATAAGACAGAGGTGTGTGTGTTTGTCTGTGTGCACGTGACTTACTCATCTCCATGGCGAGGACTGTGATGTTGTGGTAGCCGACCTCCTCTCGGTCCAGCGGGCGCCCGGTCATCAGCGCCCCGGACGTGACGTCCATGTAGAAGAACTTGTCGGGGTCGGTGGACCTCTCGATGGAATACCTGGTGGCACAGAGAGCGACACGTGAACATCACCCGTGAAGAAGAAGCTTCGTTGTGTGTTTTCTGGAGCTGGTAATCCTATCTGAGGGCGACACACGCGCACAAACACGGAACAGCGTGTGCAGCATGTGTGTGTCTGTGAGATAAGGCGACAGGCTGGCAGCTTCTCAGGGCACAATGAGTAGAAGAAGAAGAAGAGGAGGAGGAGGAGGAGGAGGAGGCTCCAGATAAGGCTTCATCAGAGTATCAGTCTGACGCCAAGGATACACAGACCTGCAGCGAGCCGCCTTGGCTCAGCTCCTGCCACCGCGGGCCAACTTCCAAAACACTCTACTGAGAGCGACATGCAACCACACACACACACAGACAGACACACACACAGGAGAGCACATCCTCTTCCAGGCTGTGAAGCAGAAACCTGTTTGTGTAACCAGGAGGTTTCCTGTGTTCACACCTGTAGCTGCTTCACTCACCTGGAGGAGGAGAAGGTTTGAATGAATCCGACTGAATCAGGTCCAGAAGGAGAGAAGCTCGATGAGTCGTTTAATTCAGAGACGGATTCATGAGTGTTCTAAACAGGTTCAGAAAAGACGTCCGGTTCCTCGGACTGGCCCATGCTGCAGCTCCTCTCCTCAGCCTCTGTCTGAAACCTTCAGTGGTCACCTCCCTGTGTGTGTTTGTGTGTTTCCAGGCAGCTCCGTGACTCACTGCCTTCAAATGACTGATGACAATGAAACTATTAAACTGTTTATCTTCACGTCGGAGGATCAAGTGTTAAATAAAAGACTGGTGCTGTTTACACTCACTTCAGTGTGCGTGTGTGTGCGTGTGTGTGTGTGTGTGATCATGTCCTTAGGGTTGTTTGCATTGTGTGTGTCTGTGTGTGTTTTGGACTGTGTGCCGACAGGGAACAGTCGTGACTGGCACATCCACAGCTGGCAAGCATCTCCCTGAAGGATCTCTATTAATATCACTCCTGCACAGCCGTGTGTGTGCGTGTGTGTGTATGTGTGTTATTGTGTGTGTGTGTGGCCTCAGATACATCTGTCAGTCATGCTGCAGCCGGTTAAAGGGAGAAGGATGTGAAATGGAAATGAGACAGACTGAAGGTCGCCTCCTGCTGTTTGTCGTTATCTGTCATCTGATGTTGTCGTGCTTTCTGACCTCGACTCGTCAGCCTGGGCAAACTCTCCAAACCCTCTTTTCTTTTTCTTTTTTGTTTCTGTTGTTGTGAAGAAGCCTCCAGAAGGATCTCAGTGAAACGTGATGTTCAGACGGAGCTGCATCAGCGGCTCCGCTCTGATTCCTGCTCGCTCCTCTGGGATCAGAGAGTTTTCTGTTAATTGTCACGAGAGGAGGTAAAAAGCATCGAAGCGTTCAGAGCCGTGGTTTCACAGCTGGAGGTCAGAAGCAGCTATAGATGGATCGAACATCAAAGACTCAATGTTAGGTAACTTAACACAAACAGACATGATGGTGCAGTAGTGTCTCTATCCATCTGTGAAGGAAGGCTTTCCATGTTTTCAACACTAGGTACGAATCAAAAACAGGTCAAAGACAGGTCGGAAAAAGAGAGTTTCACCTCCAACCTCCTTTAAATTCTAAAACCTTCGAATATTCTTCTGTTTCTCAGACGTCACGAGGGGTCACAAGGTCACTGAGGGTCATAAATAATCGTTTAAAGTCTCACGGTTTTGATTTCATCTCCTGACTGTCAACATCTACTGGATCAGACTAAACTTCGTCTGTTCAATCATCAGCCGCAAATTATTTCAATGATCAGCTCAAGTTTCCTAGAAGGTCAAAAAGGAAACTGAGATCCAGAACAAACTGGAAGGATTGACTGTCTCTAGATGGAGGAGGTGGCTGAGGAGAAGCCTCTCTGGGAAGGAGCTGGTTCTCAGTGGGAGACACCACCTGCAGCTGATGTGCACCTCCTCCTCCTCCTCCTCTTCCTCCTCCTCCTCCGTGAGGCTCTATATCTCCTCCCTGAATCAACGCTTCCTGTCATTTGGCCTCTGAGCCGCTGATGTTGATCAAATCCGGAGCTCTTTCTCTTTCTGTTTGATTCACAGACGTTTTATCTTTGTGAATCTCCTTTGTTCACTTTCCACTGTTTTGTTTAATTGACTCTTTAATTGTATTTCCCTGAAAACTTTGCACACCAATTGGGAAAATAAAGTTTCCATGTCCCTGAAATCTAAACTTCCTGCTCCCTATCGACAGTTTGTCGTGCAGCCAAACTCAAACTCGATCTCCATGTCCTCTACGTCCGTTTCCTGTTCGAACCCTTAATGTCGTCTGTGAAACAACGACAGCTGGGACGGGGCCGCGGCTCGAGCCACGAGGAACCCTCCTCTCCTGATTCCTCCTGATGATTAACGGCCTAATTAAAGTCTTTATGTCTAATTAGTCTGTGAGCGGCGCCGTGTGGACGTCGACCCGACAGCACACGACAGCTGCTCGGTTCAGACACAAGAGATCCTCATGAACCAGGACGTCTCCAGATTCCCTGTGTTGACTAATCGCTGGATGTTGAACCTGAGTGATGTTTGTTCTCTTCTTCATCAGCATCAGTCCATGAGCTCTGTGATGCTGCTGTACCGCAGTCATGATGTGAGGCTGCCCCCTGCTGGTGGCAGCGTATCATCACACCAGCAAAGCCAGAGAGTAAAACGCAGTCAGCAAACTGACGGTTCTGCATCATATAATATAAATAAATATAAAGTATATTACACATTTAAATGCAAACATGCACCTGTGACTTTCTGTAGTAATTGCACTTTTTTTCCTGTACATATTTATATCATACTACATTTTCTGCTATTTACTACATCCATGTGATTTTAACATACTTTACTTCCCTTAAAGTATTTTTGGGAGTATTGTACTCTCATATCCACTGTCTGTCACATGACTGCATAAAATTGGTGGCTGTGTACTGTACTTAAATGTTTTAAGTACTTTATATGTTGTGTACTTATATTTTTACACTGGTGATCAGAGAGAAACGTCTGTCCTGTACATGTGGAAGAATTTACTTTGATAAATACATAATAATATATTTATTATATATTTATTTTCCAAGATCCTCACTGACTTCTCCTGAAACTTTGATTTGGTTTTAAAATGACTTTTTAACACATTTGTATGAATTCAACAAACTGATTCAGATGCAATGTGCAGTGAGCCTTAAAGGACTGAATTATTAAACACATCTTTATTCCTTAGCACACTTGCTCTTAGTACTTCTGAACTTTTCACTTCAAGTAGACAAGTTTTGCTTGTAACGCAGTATTTTTCATTGTTGTATTAATAGTTTCTGCTGAAATAAACTTTATGAAACTACTTCCACTGCAGCCTGTGGTTTGGAGAGAGACTCAATCTCATTCTGTGATGTTCTATTAGATATTACTGAATGAATCAGATTATATAAAACACATTTTATAAGGATGTTGTCGAGCAGCTGTTATTTCTACATTGATCAGCTAAATTATAATCAGCAGCTTAATGGCAATGCTTTATTTTGAAGGAGTTGTAAAATCCAGATGTTTCATGTGAAGGCCTGGTTCTCTCATCCTGCTCCTCACCTCACTGTGTTGTTGGCAGCATCAGGATCTCTGGCAGACACCGTCCTCACCAGCGTCCCGATGTCAGCGTCCTCCGGAAGCTCCACGAAGTACGAGGGCAGGTCGAACTGCGGCGGCTCGTCCACGTCCTCCACGCTCACGTGCACGATGGTCACGTCCTTGAAGGACGCGCGGTGCATGAAGGCCGGGTCCAGGTTGGAGTTGGCTCCCTCCACCTTCAGGGTGTAGCTGGGTTTGCTCTCAAAGTCCAGGGGCTGGAGGGAGAAGACACACGAGGACATGAAACACACCACACTGCTCGGATGGGTCATGAACTTCACACACAAGTTGACTGTAGAACTGAGATATTATAAAACATAAAGCAGATCCACTACCTGTGCTGTGACTAGAGGTTTGATCCATTTACCTTCTTCACGGTGATGATGCCGAACAGGTTGGTGGGGTCGGTGCTGATGTCGAACGTGTCTCTTCCGTCTCCATCGATGATGCTGTACCTCATCTCAGCGTTGACCCCGGTGTCCCTGTCCTTGGCCCAGATGCGTCCCACCACTGAGCCCACAGGAGCCGCCTCGGGGACGCTCATCTGGTACAACCCTGAGGAGACAAACCACCACGTGACCAGCCTGCTGCACTACTGGTTTCCCTCATGTGTCCTCCAGAGGGAGCCAAAGATCTTCCATCGCCATCACTGGTGAGGCTGCCTGAGAGGAATGGCTCTATAAAGCCGTAGGTTATATACTCTCTCCTGGGCTGGCTTGGATTTCATCTACTGTTTAACCTCGAAGAAGAGGTGACAGCTGCCCAGTTTGAGAAGCTCCCTGCAGTCCACAGTGGGAACCTGACAGAGAGGGGGGGGGGGATCCCTGAAGCTCCTCGCAACCCATCAAAGTTCCTACAAAGTGATGGCTTAATTGGGGGGGGACTGGTGAGGGGACTGGTGAGGGGACCGGAAGGGGGCCAGTGGCTTTGTCTTTGTCTCCCAGTGACGCCACCCGCCGACCCGTCCGAGGTGACCACGGACAGATCGACAACCCCTGACCCCGGCAGGACGGTAATGAGACAGGCAGGAGAGGGGGGGGGGCTTGGTGTGTGATGAAAGTGACAGCGTGAGGCGCCTGGTGGTCGAGAGAAAGACGAAGAGGAGGAGGAGGAGGAGGAGGAGAGGAGGAGGCCAGGGGGTAATGGCGGAGGACTGGTGGGCAGAGGGGCTAACGATGCTCCAGAGGAATGAGGTGAGTGGATGTGGAGATGTGTTCAGGGTCTGATTCCCTCTCAGTTAAACTCTGGTATCAGGGTCCACACGTGTCAAACAGCTGCTGCAGCAACATGTGATCACACACGTGTTAAAATGCACCACAAACCAACACATAGAGCAACAAGCATCAACACAAACACAAATCAGTTTGACATCAAAGTGAACTTTGGGTTGTTGGAGGATTTCAGAAACAATTATCTCCTTAAAGTGAAGATTTATGGATCTTTTAATTCTCACAATATAAAACAAAGTAGAATAAAAGCTCTGGTTTCATGCACAATGTGGGATTAGATGTAAACTCATGACTTTAGCAGTATACTTATAAAACTTTACAGAATTGTGATTTATAAAGCAGCTGCATTACATCCAGAACTTCATCTGTAAAATATAAAATCTGAATAATATATGATAAAAAACAGTTGCTATGGTATTCAAATCTTTATGCGTTTCCACGAAAATCCCAATAGCCCATGAAACGAGAAGGCAATTCAATATTCCTCATCATGCGTCACCATTAATTATTATTATTATTCTCAGACAAGGACGTTTTTAATGTGAGTGATGGATTTTTTCCGTCTCGACTCAAGAGCAGAGGGAGATTTAAGTGATATGATCCATTTCAGAAATGACGTAATTGGTGTTATTATGTATCCCTGCTCTGTTTCTGCTCCTTCTTTTTGAGGGAACTTTCCAGAACATTATATTTATCAGAAGGGATGAGAAGAAGCTGGAGTGGTTTCAAGTAGAGGCAAGAAATGTACATTTTATGAAGGAGAAAAACAAAGTGAGCTTCCACTGGTGCTTACTCTGGTTGAACATGGGCGGGTTGTCGTTGACGTCGCTCAGCGTGATGTTGACCGTGGTGGTGCCGGCGAGCCCCCCCAGCTGGCCGCCCATGTCCTTGGCCTGGATGACCACGTGGTACTGCTCTCTGGTCTCCCGGTCCATGTCTGCCAGGGACACTCGGACCACACCTGGGGAGAAAACACACCGAGAGTCAGAGGCAAGGAGACACTCGGAGGTGAAGTGAAGGTCGGCGGCAGAGAACTGGTGACACAGATGAGGGTCATGTGTCCGGGCGATGTTTCCCTGGAATGTGGACGCTCTCCAGGAGCCGAGAAGCTGCTCAGGGTTTTTATTCAACCTCCCTTTCTACTCGGGTTATGATTTAGTTTCTTATTAAGAGCTCGGAAGCTGCTCAAGTGAATAAAGCATTTCCTGTCTGTAGGATATCGATTATATTCAATGTTTGGTGTATTTTGGGTCTTTCTCCACACACACACACACACACACACACACACACACACACACACACACACACACACACACACACACACACACACTGATGTATGCTCATTCCTGTTGGTCAAAGACAAGAAAGGGAATCAAACCACTTACGCTCCGACGACTGCTCAGCCCCAAAAAGGCCAATTTCCCTTCAAGGGATTTCGGCAGTGACTCCTAAGCAAGTCCCCCCCCCCCTCTCGTGTGCATGATGAAGATTTAAGATCGGGGGGGAATCGCTGTGACAGCAGCAGGCAGGATAAAAGGAGGGATCAATACTGGGGGCCGTGCATCCTTGCATCCAAAACAACTAAATCCAAACTTCCACTGAAAGTAAGTGAAAGGAGTAAATGTGTGAGTTTCCAGGTTTGGACGTCCGGACATACTGGTTTGATTCGGTTTACTGGTACTGCACCAGCAGAGCATCATCAACCAAGTACAAGCTGCAGAACCCGACCGAGGTCCAGTTAGGATTCACTTCAGCAGCCTGCAGACCTGGAGCTCGAGGGTTTCACACCAACACCAGCTGGATGTTGTGTGTCTGAGTCCTGGTGTGTGATTGACAGCTGTAGAGCCGCTGGTGTGTCGGTGATGGATGAAGCTCCAGCGGCAGCAGCCTGACTGGCAGCTGACGGGCCGGAGCCGGCAACAGATTCCTCTGCTGACAAACAGGGAGCTGAGGCGGCTGTGGTAAACACCGGCCGGTGACCGTCTGCGTTTAGCAAACTAATGGGTTTTTGTGATGTGGAGGCTCAAGTTGACAAAGCTGTTACCATGACCTGCAGTGTGGCAGCTGGATATTAAAGCCTGAGGACTTTTAGCTGAGTATTCACAGGACTTTATGGCGTGGTCATTATTGTGAAGCGGTTGTTGGACCAGGCTGCGGGTTTGTTTCCATTCAGCCACGAAAACATTTAATAACGAGGTGACACGGGCGGAAACAGCTGAGCTCACAGTCCGTGTCCCAGCAGCTCATCCCGGGGAGGATGTGCACGGGGACACTGTCACGAGACGGGGACAGACACACAAACTGATGCCACACAACATGGACAATAAATGTTGTTTGACCTTTTGGGGAATCTTTATGCTAAGCTAATGTAAATCTAAAGCCACAATATTAAACATCAAATCCAATTTAATGAGAATATCACACAAATAAAATGAGATGTTCTCACTGGGACAGATTTTCATAAACGTTAAAGTCAATGCTGCTTGAGAATAAGGAAAGTATATTCAAATCCCATCAGCATCGTTTGCTAAGTGATTTATAGGGAACAAGATGAAAGTCTCTCAAAGCTCGATCACTTCAGTCTGAGGGGTTGCTGGTTTGATTCCCCTCTGAGCTGCAGGAGTTTGAGACTCTGGAAGTTGAACCAGAACGAGCTCAGTGAATCATTCGTCTCATGGCAACGACAGCAGCCGGGCTGAGACTCCCACATTCAGCGGAGACACAAAGGCTGAAAACAGACCCCGGAGCAGTTAGAGGTGATTTGTCGACTCTATCACGAAGCTCATGAAATAGTTGAAGTGTCTGAAGATTGAATTCCACCGGACTCAGAGGATAAAGATGCTGGTTACCCGTCTTGGCGTCCACGGAGAAGTAGGGCTGCCCCTCCACGATGCTGTACACCACCCGGGCGCTGTTCCCATACGTGGGGTCGTCTGCGTCTGTGGCCGTCAGCTGGATCACAGACGTTCCTGGGCACAGACAGAGGGACAGGTTAGGTCGGGGGGGAAGGGAAGGACGAACTGGGTTCAGAGGAGAAAGGAAGCTTCGCCAATATTAACATACTAATGAAAGAAATAACTTTGAGTTTTTCCATCTGTGGCTGGAGCAGTTCCAGGAATTAACTCTGCTCATTGACTTCAAAGTGAACACAGAAGTGTTTATGAAGCTGGTGGAGGAGGCAGATGGAGCCTGTGAGAGCGGGAGGCTGTGATTACCCTGCAGGGCTATTATGCACTTTGCTATTGTTTGTCCTGGTCGAAGCAGCAGCCACAAACAACACAAACAACACAACAAGCACAACGGTTAGTTCCTCCATCTGTCTACCTATTTGGGACATCTCCGGCACGGTGGCCACGTAGGGTCCGTCCAGGAACTTGGGCTCGTTGTCGTTGATGTCCTGGATCTTCACGATGAACTCGGACTCGGGCTCCAGGGGCCGGTCGGTGAGGCGGCTCCGGGCCTGGGCGCGCAGGGCGTACTGGGCCTTCACCTCGCGGTCCAGCCTCTGGATGGCGTGGATGTCTCCTGTGCCGTCGTCGATGGTGAAGGTGGAGCCGGCGCCCTCGCCCGTCAGGATGTACTTAATGGAGCCGTCGCCTTTGTCCATGTCCGAGTGAAGCTGTGGAGACAACACAGGACAGATTTACTGGAGGGTTTCGGAAGCAGCACGGGACGAGAAGCACGTTCCCATATGGTCCAGATTGTGGCTAAATGTCAAAAACCTGGACGAGGATCAGTCCAAGAAACCATGACAGCGTTTCCAAAACCGCTTCGATCAAATGAGCAAGTTGAAGCTGAAAGGACTCCGGCTGTCATGTGGTGCGGTCGGGACAGTGGCTGGTTCTGAGGATGATTAATCGGGTCACGATCCCACGGTTTGAAAATAGAGACGCAAGAGAAAGACGTTATTGTCCCGGTGCAAGAGAAGGCAGCGAGACGAAATGAGACAAAACTGGTTCAACATCCGACAAGAGACACAAACAACAAATACAAGACTGAGAACTGCTTTACAATAGAAGAGTAGTTGCCCATTTATTATTGCACAGGAAAGCTATTGCTCATAAAGCTGATGATTTCAGAACGAGGCAGCAGCAGCACAGTGATCCTAAAGACTTTTTGGATCTAGTTCTCCTTCGTCCATCTCAGCCACTTGGTCTCACAGATCAAATCAGCTTCACTAGAGAGCAATATCAAGGGATTTCAAATCATTCATTAAAATGTAAAAGTTTTAACTTCTGTCTGAAGATTTGCTTTATTCTTTTTCACATCTTTATATATTCAATATCGCTAAATCAGTAAAGTAATGAACAGAAACAGAATTTCATTTAGTTGCAGCCCCACGTAGGTCATTGACATCAAAGGCTTTGAAACTACTTACTAATTTTGACAACAAGCGTTTATTTATCAAATTACCTTCTGCGTCTAAAACTGTCTCCAAGTCAAAAACTGGTCATTTGAACAACCTCAGATTAAAGCTCCATAGACGTGAGTTCCTTTTACATCCAGGGTTCTGCAGATCTCCTCCACACTCTCTATTTAGAAAAGCATTTCTATTCAAAACCTCATGGTTAAATCATATTCACATCAAATGCATATCGATGACACACTGTTCCCAATGACCCGACCTAATTGTAGATGACCTGTCGAGCTCAGGGGGCTGGGGGATGTGAACACACCTTTAATTCTGCTCTATAAGTAGGAGTCTAATCACAGCCCGGCCGGTTTGTTGCCGTCGGCCCAGCGGTGCAATCAGAAGTCTTTTGTGGCAAATGCCAGACTGTTGTTGTGCAATCACGCCTCACTCTGCAGTCAGAGGGTCTCGACCCACGAGTGCTCACACTGCCGTCGCACTGGCAAAGCAGAATTAAATGCCCCCATTGATGTCTGCCTCGGATAATCAACAGCCCCCCCCCCCCCACCACCACCTCCACCACACGCACTCAGCACTACTTCCTGTTGACTCTTCTGGGGTCACTTCATGAAATCACCACGCCCGAGGTTGTCAAACTGCCAAACGTTTGCAGCCACGGCGCTCGTTGTTATTCTGCTGATAGTTCGGCAGCAATCTTCACAATACCTGTGATTCCCCCCCGGTGGCGGCAGACAATGCAGCTCTCCCTATCCACCCCCCCCCCCCCCGGACATCGTGCCCACCTGCACTTTCTCCTGGCAAAGCCCCGCGCAGCCCGGCTCGGCCCAGAATAGATGTTTTTAATCAACACCCCATTGAGGGGCTCAGCCCGGCGACTCGTGGTGATATATCTCAGGCCGGTGCCTTTCCTCCGCCTCATCCACCGCCTCCTGCTCTGATCCCTCCTTTCCACCATGGCCAGTGAAAGGAGGGAGTTTGAAACCCAGGCTATCAATTACCTGCTCCATCTCAGCTTCGGCCTAAAGCCCAAGCACTCCGACATCCTAACGCCTCTGAATACTAAGTAACTGAACAGAGGAGAGGCGAGGCGGGTTGATGATAGAAGCCCTGGGGGGGGGGGGGGGGGGGGGGGGTGCGTTACATCTCTCTCCTGCTCTGTCATACTCCACAATGCCTTCCTGCCGTGAGTGGCTCTCTGGGTAGTAGCCCGGCCTGTCACCTCCACTTATTTCATTCAGCTTAGGAAAGATTAGGGTGCGCGACATGAAAAGAATCAGTGAAGAAATGCTGAACGGCAGAAGGAGAACTGGTCGGTGGGGGGGGGGGGGGGGGCTTTCACTGCACACAGGCAGATGCAGAACTTCTTGGCGGGTTCTCTCTCAGGACTTGTTACTCCTCCACCCGGTCGGAGCACGTGACTCCTTCAAAACCCAACATTTGCCCTGGTATTCCCGAGCGGGGGTGGTAAATTATTCCAGAACACTAATTAGGCAGGTTTGCATCATTCCCAGAGGGAAGTTTCAGAGGATGAGTGGTTAGGACTGCGGTGTTTTAAAAAAAGAAAAGCTGATGAGCAGTGCTGGCAAATTCAATCTAAGCTCTGCAATCTAGATTTAACGGTTTTGAGATCAGGGGAGCGTTTTTTATCTCAGGAATTTGGAAAGATGAAGAATGTAATAGCTCTACACATGGGGTCTGAGTTCATCGTCTTATTCATCTGATTTATGAAGTTCCACTCGGAGCCAGGTAACAGGAAACAGGAAATGTCAAAACATGGATTTGTGTGTTTGAACGAGGATTCATCTAAACGGGTTCCAAGTTGGTTCATTGGTATTTTAGTCTAAATCCAAAGGGACAAAATGAGCATTAAAATTAAAACTGCAGAGCTCAGTGTTAATATTATATCAGACCTCAAATGTTAAATTCAAATACACCGAAGAAATCTGAATTCAAAACATGGATCGACTAAACAGCTATTTATCTTTTTATTCACAAACATAATTATAACAATCAGAAGGATGGTAAATGCTGCTGCTCAGTTCATCTCAGTAAAGTTGATCAAAATGTTAAATTGAATATCACTTGATTCAGTAGCTGTTTATTTGTTCTACATAGAATCAGTTAATTATATCTGCTCACGTTAGTTGTTAATGAGCAGTTAGCTTCACAACCACAGCTCCTCCTACTTAATGCTTTTTCTTTATTTCGAGCGTCCCCACGCTGATTATGAAACTAAACGTCTGAATCTATTGTTAGGACAATTAAAAGCAGGCGATGCTTGTTTATCTGTTTATCTGCTGACGGGAGCATTTCACATTCTGAGAGGATCATGAAAAGCTTGTCCAAGGAAAAAAAGCTCTAAATGGCAATTTTCATTTGGGTTTTGCAAGATTGTTGTCTCTCAACCGCTGATGACTGGCCTTACAGCTATTGATCAAATGTTCAATTCACTTTAGCAAGCGATCGATCAACGTGCTCCCTTCTTTTCAGAGCATGTCCGGCGTGTTGCAGACGTGTGGAGAAGCTTCTGTGGAGCGAAGCCGACTGAGCTCGGTTCGACTCAATTAACTCAATCACGGCTGTCTGGCTGCGGCTCGAAGGGACAGAGGTACAGACGTGTGTCCCGGGATTGAATTGGGTTTCTCTTTCTCCTCTCTTTGCCTCTGCCTGCCCGGGATCTTCTCCTCCTGCATCCAGAGGAAGTCTCAGACGTCAGGTGTAGCTCGTGGAAAGGTCGTGCAGGAAACTGTGCGCTCTGCATTTATTCATGTGTGTGCATGTGTGTTTATTCATAGAGGGGTCGGCACTGACCTTTCCGATGTAGAGGGGTTCCAGTCCGGTGTACTCCTCCAGGACGAAGAACTGGTTCCACACCCAGCCTCGTTTGACCCTCTGGTGCTGGGCGGAGCTGCCTCCGTGGTCCTTTCCCAGAAGGCCGTGGGGCAGAAGGGTCAAGACGCAGAGGGCCACAGGGAGCAAAGTCCTGGCAAGTGCCGGAAGAGGCAATCGGTCTCCCATTGTGAAGCACAGAGTCAGACCTGAAAAGACTTTCTCCTCTTTCTTCCAGAGGGCACTTGTTTCCTGGTTCCCTTATTTCTGGTCGCTGTCCTGGAATAAGAGAAGAAAAAGAAGAGTCTTAGATTTATGTCCTTTTGGACAGAGACAGAGACGTAGTGTCTTACACAGCTGGAGAGTTGACCCACATTTGCTGTCTTTTCTTCTGCGTAAGTGAGTTTTTGTTGAGTCGTAATGAGGTTTGTGTGTGTGTCTGTGTGTGTGTCTGTGTGTGTGGCCTCTCGTAGCTGAATGATGCTGACGAGGAGGAGAGGACGTTCAATTTATGCAAAGAAAACTGAACATTGTGAAGAAGTTCTTAGTCTCGGTTCATGTTGAAAAGTTGGCATGTTTAGAAAGAGATTCTGGCAAGTGATGTCAAAAATTTGCAGATGACTGCAATGATGAATGAACAACTTCTTCTACACATATTCAGCTTAAGAGTTTTTTTAACCTGCTCAAAGTCACTTTGCTAAGTTAAGCATCTTCAACACCAAAACCAAACTAGCTTCTTCATTCCTCCAGATGTTCATTGCTTCTGCTCACAACCTCTTGAACATATTCATATAAGGAGAATCAATGAAAACTTCAATCCACGTTTATTTTCGCTCGAACCCCAGAAACTTGGTAAAAACTTTTAATGGAGAGCTAAGGAGCCTGGAGCTGAACTCATCCTCAGCTGCTTCACTTTGCTCCGACTCGACTCAACCAGGTATTTCTGACATCCCGGAGGAGAAAGAAAATCGTTTCCCTTCCGTCTTCCTCATCCTGTCATGAGGAGAGGTGAGCTCCTTCACACCTCCTGTAAAAGGCCCGGGGGTGCGATGTTCTGAGATTGTTGTGTTTCTGTTCACACACCTGCCGCAGCTTTACTCACTCCATGTTCTACAAGTTCCCTTCAGCGCTGCACACTGCTCATTACAAGTGAAGTTTTTCCTCCACATGTCAGGTGCTGAAGGCCCCGTCGGTCCCGGCTATCGCCTGGATGCAGAATCGAAAGCCTTTTAAATACCAGCTCCCTCTGCATCGCTCGTTTTGATACAGACATCACGGGAATCCATAAGATCAGCGAGGTCATCTCACAGAGTTTCTTTCAGGAGATGCTTTTTAAGGTCACACATCGACTCGGGTTAATCGATACCTCTTCACATGCAGCTCATGGAACCGACGCTGCCTCGTCCCATCTGCATCTTGTTTTTATGTATTCGGAGGACGGACGCATTAACAAGGCAGATTTATGGTCAAAAGGCAGCGAGTAAAGCCGAGAGCGCCAGGGAGGGCGGGGGGGCGGGGGGGGGGGGGGGGGGGGGGAGTGAAGCACAGAGGCTGTCAGCAGCAGGAGATGGAAAGTTTGAGCCCGAAAGAGGAAAAGAAAACAGCGGAAGAAAAGAGCGACTGTTTGACTCGTGGTGGGACTCCATTATGTTTTGTGAGAGAGACATTGTGCTGCTGCAGACTCTCTGGAAAACCAAACTCAGTTAATCATTGTTGAAGAGGCACAAAAGGCCGGGGAAGGTGGGGGGCGTGGCTGCATTGTCAGCAGGAGGCCGGGCCGAGTGTGTGTGTGTGTGTGTGTGTGTGTATGTGTATGTGCACTTGTGTGTGTTGTGTTCCTCCAGAGGCAAACCCTGCGAGGGCCGCTTGGCAGGACGGCTGACACTTGACCCCGGCTGCTCCCGTCTTTTCAGTCTATTCACGCCGCCTGCTCGCCATTATGAAGTGAAATTAGCTCCCTGTCCTTTCACTCACAAGCCCCCCCCCCCCCCGCCCTCCCGTCTCAGCCACGCCCCTCGAAAGGTCACAGCTTGCACCCGAGCATTTTGTTCCATTTTGTCGTGCCTAATGAGGTGACATGCCACGTAAATTGTGCTGGTAAAACACACATCTTCCTCCTGCTTATCTAAAGGCATCTCACTTGTTTAAAGGAAGGGCAGCTGGTGCGGGCGAGATGGAGGGGGGGGGGCGTTGGGGGGATGAAGGGATGAGGAGTGAGGCGGAGGGCGGACGAGCAATCATATGAAAAAGCTTTGCCCCGACTTAAGGCGAGGAAGTATTTTCCCACCGGGCTGAGACATTCTTGGATTCACAGAGAAAATGACTCAATTTGAAATCTGTGTTTTTTTGAAAAATGAGATATAGGAACAAATGTTCTTTTTTTTAGTTTGTCTCTGAAAAGCAAAAAACTAAAAGGAAATGTGTTTACCGAGCGTGAGGGGGAAATTGAGTGATGGGGAAGAGACGGTGATTGTCGGGGGGGGGGAGCAGCTGCTACGGCAAAATGATCTTCCATATTGTTATATCATGTTACCGGGAGTCCACCTGCTGCTCCGTCTAACCGGGATCAGACTTTATCAAACTGCTTCTGCATGAGAGAGACGGATGTTTCCTTCCAACAGAGAAAACAACCGGCTGCAGGACGGCTGAGCGGCTGAGCGGCTGAGCCACTGGGCCGAGTCCGAGTCCATCATCAGCTACACCTGTTCAAACCCATCACACACCCAGAGTACATAAAAAGAACTCTGCACTTTCGGTTATAAGACTTTTGCAAATGAAATGTATGAAAACAGAGAAAAAGTTTAGTTTACTTTACCTAGAATTCAAAAACTATAAATTTGAGAAGTCCAACCAAGTGATTATTGTCCAATCTTGAGCTGATGGAACCAATCAAGAACTTGTTCAAGTGATTTTCGAGCATGAACACTGAACACGACCTCATTTTAACTTCCTAAATATCCCGTCCGGCTGCTGATGTGATAATAGTTTAAATCTGTTGAAGTCACCTTGGTCTGTAAAACATTTCCGTACATTTTAAAGGCCTCGTGATTAGGTGGCTGATTGTTTAATCAGGAAAATAATCATTAGTTCCACTTATCAGAAACCTCACCCAGACCCAACTCCAATTCTCTGCGTGGGGTCACCGGGGGCCAACTCGGTGTGTGGTGCATTAGTGTGGGTCGGCCCTGGTTAAGTGCTATGTGGAGCATTAAGAAGTGTTGATTTCACAGTGGCCGTGTCTGTGCTCCGCTCACCACAGCTCTAAAGAGAGGCCTCCCAGACTGGTAAGAAAGGTCCTTTTAAAAACTGGGTGGACCCATGAAGAAGTGAACCACCCACCCCGGCAGTGCAAAACGTCACGGCCAATTTGTTAACCACAATTGATTTTGCACGGTGGAAGGCGCCGGCGAGGCAGAGGCTCTGTATTTCTCGGGCCCGGGCGATGGGGCAGTAATAGATGCACTTTTTCTTAAGATGCAGAAGCCGCCGCATGAGAAAACAGATTTCAATAAGTCCAGCACAATAAACTGAGCGGGGGGCTCTTTCAAAATGTAGACGGGTTTTTCCTAAATACAGAAAGTAGTTTCACTTTGTGAATGCTGAGGGGGACGGGCTGCATCCCTCAGCCCAGCGTGGATTTAAAAACGTCTGAATGCTAATGTTTGTTTACTTATTTACACATAATTAAATTCTGACTATGCTGCTACGCTAACTTTTAATAAACAAGCCGACCCAGCAGAATGGCTGCCGGTGTGTGTCTGTGTGTGTGTGTGTGTGTGAGCTGACTGAAATGACCAGGTCTGCCTTCTCAAGGCAAAGGGTCTGGATTCTATCAGCGCCTGCAGGAAGGACCCAGTTCCCTCAGCCGGCTCCCGGGGAGCGATGGCAGCCTTCAAAGTCCGGGCCGGGCAGAGGGAGGTGTATATTCTGGCTGAACTCTCTCAAGATCACACAGTTGTTTGTGTTTGTGTTTGAATATGAGTTCTCTGTGGAGGCTCTCAGGCTGCTCCCCTCTACTCGTCCTCGTTCCTCTAACCCCGGCGCCCCCGGGACCGAGGCGCTGGCATGGGGCGGGCTTTCAACCTGCCTTGGCCGTGCTCTCTCTTTGTGGGAAGCTCCCCCGGCCTCGCTCGGTGCAGCTGTGCCGGGACGAGCGACTCCCTCCCTGTGGCTCGTTTAGCCACTGGAAGGTGCTTTTAATTACCCCCCCAACCCCCTCCTTAGCTTCTGAAGTTTCTGCTATTTCTGCCAGTTCTCATTTCATCCCTCCTCCACGTCTTGTCTTTCTCCACCTGCGCTACATCTGTGTTACTGTGTCATTTGAACGTAATCTCAGTTTCCCCTCAGTCCCTTTGTCTTCTCTTCTCCTCTCCGCCCCCCCTCCCCAGTGCACATTTAGTTCATTCATTGCTTGGTGGAGCCATAAAAGGAGCCTTGTCATTTATGGAGAAATTAAATCACACAAACTGGCATTCATCCCAGGCACTGGTGCATGGAAGTGATGTCACCGTGCATAAACGTCACCCGGAGAAATGTGCAATCAGTGTGACTCTGTCTGTTGCAAGTTAAATCGGTGGCGTCTCGAGGACAGATCCTTTCAAAGTAATATTGAACTCATGATCTCTTTTGAAATTTATGAGTTTTGTTACGTGGAGAAACTTCCGCCACGTGTCTGCAGCTGGAGAAACACTCGTCTGCATCCGACCACTTCCTGTGCCGGGGTGAGGTGAACGTATAGGATCCTAAAAACCTTTCTGCACCAACAAGGGCGCACACGCATATCGAGAGTCTTACAGGTGATAGATTCATATTTTTCTCTATCAAAGCCATTAATCTGTCTTCAACCTGAGGAGCCTTGAGAGGAGGAGGTCTGAATGCCAAACAGACGTCCGTAGAAAGCAGGGAGGCATTCCTCTCCTTCAGCACGACTTGTTTGAAGAAACCACAGTGCAGACGTGCAGAGAATTGGAGCCATGCTCAGAACCTCTGCTTGTGTTCATAAAAGTTTTTTGAATGTGCCACCAAATCCCCCCCCCCCCCGTCTGAGGCAAGGCTCTCTGAATAATCACCGCGACCTAGTTTCTGACAGCCAGAAAAACAATATATATATTATATAGTTTAATAATTAACACACACACAGGATGATACACAGCTCCCACATCAGGTTTTTAATCTCTGATCTCTCCAGTTTACAGCTGACAAATCCCAGATCCTCCTAAATCAGCTCGGTTTCAAAACGTGACTGCAGAAAGTCAATGATTATTAGTTTTTCCACCTTACCTTATTCCTTTTCAACTCTGCTCCTCTCTCGATCCTTCTCCCGTGAAAGAGTCTTGTCTTTCCTCTTCTTCTTATCTCTTTGTTCTTCTGTTCCCTGCACGCTTGCTAAATCTCCCTTGTAAAACTTGTGAGAGCTCCTGGCTGCAGTGCATCAGCTTCCCTAAAGTCACCTTGAGTCCACTGTCTCTCTCTGTCTCTCTCTCTCTGTCTCTGTCCTCTTTGTAAAGTTTCTCTTCTCTCCATCTATCCCAGTATAAATATATACATCTCCTCTATAAACACATGTCTTCTCTGGCTGCCTCTGTTCAGTCACAGCTGAGTTCTGCTTCTCGTAACTCGTCTGCACACTCTCATCCCTCGTGTTGCCCTTCTGGGGACCCAATCAGACTAAAGCACCAATTGTCCCTCTCTTAACAATCAGTGGGACAGCCCCCCCACCAGCTCCAGTGTAATCCAGCAATCTACAACCTCCGGCATGGGAAGGAGCAGTGGAGGGAGAAGAGGAGGAGGAGGAGAAGGAGGAGGGAGGAAGAGTCATGGGGGAGTAGATTGACAGCAGGATGGGGTGAAATTGTAGTGGGGGCTGGGGGCAGTGAAATCAGGAATGGAAGGGAATGGTGGAATGAGAAGTCGGAGACATGAGGTGGTGGAGATAGGGAGCATGGGAGGAAAATGCTCCTGCACGCACCACAAAGGCAACTCATTTCATGTCGGGGTATTTGCAATTGAATAAAGTGACCAGCAAGGTGTGTGTGTGTGGGGGGGGGACTTGGGAGCGTGTGCAGAGATTGCCAGGGGGGGGCAGGGTCCTTGGATCGCTGGACCAGTGAAGAAGAAAACGCCAAAGATGAGGGGGAGAAGAAGAAAATCCACCTTTCCCTCTCATGCCCGAGAAGTTGCCCTAATGCATTTTAATGAGCCGGTGTTGTAGAGCGCTGGATCGGTGGAGGGATTTACCATCACAGCAGATGAAGCTTTAAAGTGTATTATATTCCACCGCTTGCCCAGTCAGAGTCAAAGTAATTAGTTTTCCAAATTGGCAAAAGAGATTCAGAAAAATTAGGTGCCAGCCAATACACACAAAAAGAGCAGCGAAAGATTAGTCATGGTCACGGAGATCTGATCCCTGTTTAGCACGGAGCGGGGGAAGAGCAGTGTTTCATTTAAGCAAATCATGGAATTAATGCAGCAAAAAGAGGTTTTCAGAGTTGAGTCCTCAGGAGTTGAGGGACTGGGAGGATGAAATCATATTGGAGATGTTCTCAACCATGTTTGAACAGAAATGAGAATATATTACACGGACACAAGGAGTGTTCTAGCCCACTGCTCGGATACCTATTTAGAATTTCTTCTTACATCGTCTGGGCGGTTTCCATATTCCATTTAGAGTTGAGATGAAAAGATAGAGCTGCAGATATGAGCTTGCAAAGTTTTGAAATTCTCCACTATTCATGGCCCAATGGGGCAAATTTGATCTTTCTCTCCCCACTCGACAGGCCTTTGACTCTCCTTAATCTTCCTGACAGAGTAATCTGGGGAGTTGTGCGGCTCTAAAAATACAGATGAAGGCCGGTGTCACCCACGGAGCCAGATGGTCAAAAGGTTGTACTTCTCTATCGGCTCAATATGTTTTTTCTCTCTGCCTCTCTGTCCCTTTCACTACGTCTTCTTTCTCATTTGGCAGGTCATTCTTCTTCACCACTGCCCCCCCCCCCCCCCTCGCCGCTGCCCTCCCCTCCGTCTTTGTCTCTTTGAAGACCTGACTGGTTAGCGCCCCAGCCAATCTGTCAGCGGAGGCTTGACTGGACCTTGAGAGGAAACAAAAAGGCAGGGGCTCCCTCTTTGTTGGGGGCGGGCTGGAGAGATGGTGGCATTCAGGCCCATTGAGCAGCACCTTCCATCACTGTGGCAGGACCCAGGAGAGTAATTGGCAGAACAAATTGAACCTATAGGGCTTATGGACGCGCCTCAGTCTGTTTTAAAAGTCTGTTATGGTGGTAGACGTCTGGAAAACAAGTCCCTCCGGGTCCCCTCACAAAGGCCCCGGATCCGACCATAGAAATAGATTGGATACAGTGATGTTCTGCATGTTGCCGGACTTTGGTTCAGCGGTAACGTGCGGGATGTGATTCGGACACGGTGCTTTCACGGATCAGATCCAGAACACGCCTCCTCTTCGGGTTTTTAGAGCTGTAGGTTTGTAAAGGTACCTTCAAGTCAGACGCTTAACACAC
The DNA here is from genome assembly GCF_949316205.1 of Platichthys flesus. Lineage (NCBI taxonomy): Eukaryota > Metazoa > Chordata > Actinopteri > Pleuronectiformes > Pleuronectidae > Platichthys > Platichthys flesus. The sequence continues at coordinate 1,720,943 of NC_084965.1, forward strand.
TCATCAGGTCTTTCATTAGGAAGCAGATTTCATGGCTGTTGAAGCTGCGTATCCTCTCTGGACAAGGATCATCTCCATTACCACTCCATTTACCAGTCTGCCATTATTGTCGTGTTAACCCCCGAACATTTACATGGGCAGAGATAATCACACTGGTGTTCACACAATGTATTATTTATTTGATTCTAACTGTTTTTAAATGTGCTGCACAAATAAAGTTGCCTTTATGAAATGGTATTTTTGCTCATTTGTGCAACTCAATCGATTTGAGACTGAGTAGAAAATCAAGTCAGTCCCTCATCTTTGCAATGGCTTGTGGGAAATGTGGTTTGTACAATCAACAAGTGAGTTCTGGGTAATGACACATTCCTGTGCTACGAGTTAGTGTCACTGTTGGTTTGGACTCTTGAAGTCTCTTGGGACTTCTCTAGAATGCGACCTCTTTTAAAACCAGTGGAGTCGCCCTCTGCTGGTCATGGGAGAGAAGGCAGGTTTCAGGCCCTTCAGTGTTGGCTTCACTTTCTGGACCTGGAGTCTACCTAAACATTTTTCATGCCGCATTTAGCTATAGAAACAAATTCAACTTTTATCTTGTTTGTATCACTACCTGAGCTAGCAGCTAACATTGAGCTAACATTTCAAAGACTCTGGTACCAGAGAAAACTGGTAAATCCTCAAATAAATAAACTCTGAAAGTCTAATAAGCTTTTAACAATGTGCTGCATCCGATAGGAGATGAAAAGTAATAACAACCGTTACTGTACGAGCACCAGACTTGATGAAAAGCGCAGCCCGGAGAGGATAGAACCCAACTTGTCGACTCCCGTTCTTTCCGCTCACTTATCACATTGCAGCCTTCAGATGGAATAAACCTAAACAAAATTCAGCCGGTCTCATTCAATGCATCACCAGCGCCAATAGGGGAGAGCATGAAAGGGGGCTAGGTTTCAGAAGGAGGAGATGAGAGCGAGCGCCAGAGAGAGCGAGCAAAGCCTCCATGTCATCTAAGATAAGACGAGCAGCTCTCTTCCCTTCTGCCCAAGATTAAAAATGGCATGGAGCAGAACAAGCCCGAGTACAAAGAGCTCTTCTGTGTCTTTGGGGGTGCGGCTCAGTCAAGCCTTCTCATGTCTGATTTGGGCTACAGGTCGAAAACAAAGGGAAATTAGTGCAGGGAGTCCTCACGTCTCTGTCGGGGGAGCAGGGCGGAGGATTTGTACACACGGGTTCACGACTGAAGCAGTAACCTTTACAGTAATTGGTGGAAAAGACCAAAAAAATAAGATGTTTGGCCTTAAGTGTGAGACATCCGAATCGGCACAGGGGTCGAGAGTGAACCGTGACATTAGCCGCCTGCCTGGCATCGTCTGGCTTCCTGCTTTGTGTCTTTCAAGATCCCCCCCCCCTTTTTTCCCCGGCGACCTTTTCACCGTGTCTGAGCCGCGGTACCTCGGCAGGGTATTGACTTTCACTCCGCTGTGTTAAACTTTGCCATCCATGTGTGGCTTGGTGCCGAGCCTCCGCCGTGACAAGAGGCTGCATTCAGTTTGGGATAAAAGGCTCCCCGGGCTGTTTGATGCGTATTCCAGCGGGGGGGGGGGGGGGATGTGGCCTTGATGAGCTGACAGAAGCTGAGGAGACGTGGGGCCTCGGAGCAGCGGGACCACAAACCTCAGGAGCAGCGTGCCATGCTCTGATATTTACTCCTCCCTGTTCTGTCGTTCCCTATAACCCGACTCCCTGCTCCGTCCCCACGACCCTGTCACCGCCACTGAACCTGACATGAAAGACTGGAGCTACTTCTGAGGTAGAAATTAAGGGCGCCGGCCGGTGGGGGGGGAGACACATACGTTGTGACTAATGTAAGAAACAAACACAAATGCACGCACAACATGAAATTCTTTAATTATGAATGTATTCTGTCTGCGATGTTATTCCTAATAAATAATTTACAAGGAGCCAACTAAATCAAGAGGAGGGAGAAGAAAGGAAAACATGTTTCTCCAAATGAAAAATAACGTCCCTTTCCAGAGCAGTTTCACTCACTGAGCTGCAGCAGCTGGGAAGGTTTCCTTTCCTTTTTGTAAACTTAAGCATAAAGCTGAACTGAATTAACCTGAACTAAAGGAACACACTCTTTATCTCTGGGCTCATGTCCTGGCAGCGAGCGCACGCGTCTCGTATCAGCAGCTTTCTGACGGAGACTATCTCCCTGCCCCCCCTTCCCAGAGTCAATAGAATAACAAGTGTGCACGCTCCGTTACACATTTGGTATGCGGGGGGTGTATGCACAGGGAGCCACGTCGAAACCAGAAACAAACACACACACAGGGTAAATGTCTCTTTGATGATTTCTCTGTTTGTACTTCTACACTGATCCAGTGATCAGAGGAAGGAATAGTTCAGAGGAGGTTTGAACAACACCGACCGCCGCTCTGCCTCCACCTCCGAACAGACCTGGCTCATCACAGCGGAGAAAACTGCTGCTTCCTCTCAAATCAACGAGGGTGAAAAGTTTCCTTTCTCTTCCACGTACACATGATAAATCTATCAGCTGCAGCGGGAGGAGACGGGAGGAACCATGATTTTCCTTTGTAATCATCTTCTTCTAAGAACCTGAGCAGATTAAGCTGTTGCCTTGTCATGGTCGAACGCTGCTGCATGAAGAAAATCCATTAGGAAAGTTCTGCACTTTTCCTTCGAGGTCGAGGAGACCACTCGGTCACATTGTTCGAGGGAAGATGAGTTTTACTTTCTGTTGTCTGGCAACTAAAAGCTTTAAAGGACCCGTTTGTCTCAGCAAGTTCTGGATCCACAAAACGTTTGTGTGGCTACTGGCTTTATTTTTATGAACACACAATCAGTGCGGTCAGAGGGTCACAATGAACCTTCTACCACAGAACATGACTTTCTCCCCTGTGCAGCCACAGTGATTGCTCTGGAGATTCCCCTGTGACGAGGTAACAGGTGGAACATGTGTTTGTGGCTTTGAAGCCTCATGTGAGAATTAACTCAACACGTCCTGCATGTATCATGAGAAAGGAAGAGGTCAAGGGAAGGCTACAACAAAGTGATGGTTAACAAATGCATCATGGAGCTGAACCTGTTTTGCTCTGAAAAATGTCCTTTGAATAGTCCATCCTCTGGGGACCATGAATGTCTGCAATAATAAAAATATCTTTCAAAACCACAAATATCAACATTATTGAGGAGGATCAGTTCCCCTGTGACCTTTTGTTCTGAATTTAATGACAATTCATCCAATAGATGTTTGAGTCTGAATCATAGACTGTTTTTAAAAACCTGTTATTTCTCTGACCAGCAGGGGGCGACTCCACTGGTTGTTTCTGTAGAAGACTATGTCAAAATGACTTCTCACTAGATTTATAACGTCAGTAAACATTTTCCTATGGAGTTTATGTCCTAATCTCTAGTTTCACGTCCATTTAGAGACAAATAGACCATAATGCACCATGTGCAATGGGGCATGCACTATGATTGACAACTAGCACAGTTAAAAGGGTGCAGTTCTCTAACCCTAACCCTCCTAGTCAAAAACTATAGAGCACCCAACCCTCATAAAAGTTTAAATCACATGAATTTTAAAAGGATTTGCTACAGGTTGTCTTCATTTCAACAAAATATCACATGTATTGATCTATAAAAGCTATATCTCAAATCATTAGGTGACTCTATTAAAACACTGTGATGGAGAGTAAATGAAACTGGGGGGAATTATGCTTTAAGAGGCTCAGAGGAGAATATGGCACCTGTTTTTCAGGCTGATTTAATAACGTTCCCATAAAGCTTCGGTTGCAGCCCAGGGGTTGGTGACAGACTGATCTGAAATCAGCTCTAATGACTGCACCGCTCACTGCGCTGGGTCCCAGGGCGAAGCAGGAGTCTGGGCGGCTGCACCCATCGTCAGTCACTTCTAAAGAGAGTCATTTGTGTGCAGGATAGACGGACGCAGAAAGCAAAGGAGAATTATAATACCTCATTTACAGACATAACTATCCAGAGAATGAGGAAACATTGAGTTTTGTCAAAAGTAAAAGAAAACAGTTGAATCAAGATGTAATTAATTGCCATCATCGCCGCTGGTGCCGAGCTGGAATCGGCTTTGGAAGATGTGACACTTCTGCAACTGATCTGGGCATTTTGTGTTGGAAAGTTAAACCAGAATTCATTCCCTGTGCACAAAGTGGGATAATACCACATCTCTGCATTCACAGAATTGACATCTGAACATTTTGTGCAGATGCTGGAGACGTTTAGTCACATGAGATGCGTTCAGCCGACAGCTGATGGGCTCGGAGGATGATCCGGTTCATGTGATTGTGGTCCACACGTCTAAAAACTGACAAAATCCCTCGTTCAATTAAATTTGGTCCAAGGACAATAGGAATCGAGAGACTATGAAATGTATGAAAAAAAATCTTCTGTGAGCGTTTGAGATTCGTCAAAGACTCAAAGACATCTGATCTTGAAGCAGTAGAATATTGCAAATCTAAAATGTCTATAAATCCAATATGAGAACCTTAGAGACTCAGTCGAGGTGAAAACAGATGAAGCTACTTTTTAAGTGCTCTCCTGCCAACTGGATAAAAAAGTTATATCCCTGAAAAAACCCAACTTTCTTCTGTGAGTAACCTGAACACTCGGTGAAACGCTGTGGTTCTTCAGCTCTGCCCACTGAGGTTTAACTTAATCAATGAGATTATTTGCACCTCCGGAGCAGCTCTGGCTCTGAGAAACGTTTGCAGCCCAGACTCCGCTCTGCTCGCGGGTTCTCTTCTCTCTGCAGCCGGCGTACGTCCATCAACCGCCGTGTGCGCTGTCAGAGTGCCCTTGAGCGAGACGCCAAATCCCAACCTGCTCATTCATGCAATATAAATCACTATGAGCACTGAAGGATTTGATTATCTCCATCGCCGATATTATGAGGCTGAAAACAAAAGAGTGCTGGTTCCTGTCTCAGAGGTGCAGCGGGAGTTTTTAGCTGAGTGGATGTGAGGTCGGCTGAACCTGAGCTAGCAGCCGTGTGCACAGAGCACGCCAGACTGAGCTCTGTGCCGTGATGCCAGGCGACAGGCCAGCGGAGATGTGAGGAGAAACAATCGACAGAGCTTTTGTTACATCTTTAATTACAGGCCTTGTATTTGTCTTGTTCACATGCAGGGCCTCAGGGAGAGGCAGGGCTCTCAGGATGATCTGCTCCGGTTCCTGTGAAATGAAAGACCTGACCTCACATCCCATCCTCCTCTAACGTAACACCTGGATGGAGAGAAGGTGTTGAATACAGGAGCGAGCGTGTGTGCTGCAGGCGATGATGATGATGATGATGATGATGATGAGTGCCTGCTTCAGTGCGTTCTGCATGAAACAAACCTGCCACCCATCAGGAGAGAGCATGTCCTCCATGTCTGTGGGGAGTTAAGTGAACCCTGGAAGGGAGGATGTAAAAGGCGCTTGCTGCCCACCCCCCCACCCCCCCCGCTCTGAGTACAGATATGCCTGGCAGGTACAGGTATGGGCTCAGCGTGGCCGCCGCCAGTGAGATCGGCCGTTGTGTCAAAGGAGATGATCCACAGCTAATATGCAGCTGTCTGACCCTGTTACCTTTAGTGGCAGGGCCAGGCTGCTGCCTCCCAGGAGGGCTCCCCCGCTCCTTCACAAGCAATCTACTCAAGCTTCACATCGCCCTGCTTCTCCCAGACGCTCAGTGCATCTCTGAATCTGTTTGTACGTACATGTGGCCTTGACAGGGAGAAGCTGAGAGTGAGGATTTGATCTCTGTGTTGAGTCAAGTCACATTAATGAGCTCATGAGCCCCCCCCCCCCCCCCCCCCCCCCCCCCCCGTCCATCAGCCTCCATCAGAAGATGAGGCTTTTTCTCTGGACATGGCCGACGGCTGCTACGTTCATTAGCTGCACTGCTCTCAGGTGAGAACAAGATGTCCCTGCAATTTAACAAGGAGACGCAGGAAGGCGTGAGTGCAGGTGGACTACAGATGAAGGTGAGAAACACTAGTGGATTAAAGGTTCGGGTGAACTAAGCTGAATAGGAGTCTCATGGTATCTGGTTATTCAAGTAATGTTGGTTTTCTTTATCTGATTTAGAAAGATTTCTGTCAACGCCTCAATAAAACAGATTATCCTCAAAATTGTCATTTTATAAAACATATTAACAAGTGACAGCGCCGCATGTATGGTCTTTAAATTGTATATACTTATATATAAAGTGTATATTAACACGGATCCACATTAACACAGTGTTGGGTTGTAACAAAGTACATGTTGTTGGTGACTCGAGTACATTTTAATGCATCTGTACAAAAATGTTTTATATATATTTTTTACGTAAACAAAGAAGAGAGGAGAATTGCTCCACTCATCCAATCACAGCAGAGGGGAACCATTAGTCCCCGCCTCCTCCAGAGAACAGTAGGATAAGTGCATGTGGTATTTTTACTTGACATTTGTCCATATGTACTTTTACGTAAGAACAATGTGTATGTACTTCCTCCATCTCTGCTTGAAAATGACTCACTTCAGATGTTCTCTCTGCATCAGCTTTTCTTTTTAGAGCAAAACACCTTTACTATTTCATGTGGTGTCGACTCGTTGCAACAACACTATTGGTTGGAGCAGCTTTAAAAGTGTAAACCCCAAAATAAAACGCATATTATATACGTTCAAACTGTTTCATTTAAAAAACCACAGTAGCTAAAAAGCAATGTCCCTGTTACTGTCGATAATCCACAGAACAAGCCAGTGACTGTTTTCATTTAAACCAGACATATAGGAAATAAAATGGGATTAGCAAAAACAACATCTTCTCACTTCTCGTGTATTCAGTGTATCTCAGAGATAAATGAAGTTTCTTAATAACAGGATGAAAGAAAAAGTAGTTTTTGTATTTTGGCTGAACGAGCCCTTTTAAGAGCCGTGTTCATTAGCTCAGTAGTTGAAAACCAAAAGAAATCCTTGAATGCAGGATGTGAATTTATTTAATTACAGAAAGAAAAACAAATATACCTGATATTAGTCTCTTTCTCTCTTTCCGTTGAGTCATTGACTCCCTTGTGCCTCCTCCTGGATCTCGTTACTGCTGGATCTTGTTACGCAGCCTATTCACTGAGCCACACTGAAAATTGGCGACACACAAAGCAGCATTGTCAGAAGTCCCACACTCGGCCCCTGTCAAGCTCTTATCCTGCATGATGGAACACAAGGTGTCTGTGTCGAGATCTTGTTTCCAGAGTTATGATCTATTCAGCCGTGGCTCTGATCTGCTCCTCAGGTAGAGTTTCTGCTGCTGGTGACGGATAAGTGGGATTCTGCCTTTGAGCACAAGTAACCACATATTGAGCCGTGAGTCTCTGATGTACTGAAGTGTCGCCACACCGCAGACATGTAGAACCAGATGTTAGGATCCTTCTAAGAACAGAGAGGATGTTTTCTTTGGTGCTATCGGTTTCTCACGGCAGCTGACATGTGATCTGCATCAGACCCGTCTCAGTGGGACAGACACCTTGTTATCCACTGATATCTGCTCCTGAAGCTTTACTAACTCTATTCCACGTACGTTTGTAACTGTACGACTGTAAATTAAAGATGTGAGCTCTGGCAGGAATTCTGCCCCCTCGACGTGATACCCACTAATTATTGGACAGATGTAGAATCACTGCTGTGGCCAGAAGCAGCTGATACGAGTCAATCTGGTTAAGTCTCTGCTGATAAATGGCTACAGCTGAAGTCCCCTTGAGCAAGGCACTTTTCCCCTGTTGCTGCTTCTAACAGGATGGTCTCTGCTGTGCCGGTAAACAGCTCGACTTTAATGATTACTCTCCTGAATCCTGAGACCGGCTTGACCCTGCACGTTGAAAGCTTTCACATCTTCCCCCGGACAATGAACCTTCTCCTGGGAAACATTTGCACATTCCTTAAACCTTCCTGGCTCGTGGAATGAGGATGGTTTGTGGGACCTTGAGTATTTGAGTATAGAACGACTCAAGGACTTTGAACTGAGAATAAGTGAATTGTGCTTCACTGAGAATGGAAAGGAATTCTGTTTACTCTTACTTTCATATATAATTGGTCATCTAAAGATATTTCAAAGTCCTATAAGCAATCAGTCCTGTAAGACAGTACATTGAGAAAGATACGACTGGAATGAGGTTGTTAAAATCACAAAGATGGAGCGAGTGACAGTGAGCAGCAGGCACCCAGCGACACCACGGAGAAACAGGCGATGACAATAACAACAGCAGGTTAAGAATTAAAGCTAAAGGTGATTGGATAATTTCTAATTCGTTGGCTTTAATACAATCGAATGTGGGCTCTGAGAGTAATAAGCAATTACTGTGTTTATCCCCAGAACTCAGAGAGAGAACTAATCTGCACTCAACAGCCAGGGCCCAAAATAATGAAATTAATTACAAGCATTAAGGCAATGCAACTGCCAGAGAAAGGTAGAAATGTAATTATCCACATTGAGACAGAAACCCTTCTTTGTTTCCCTTCACTCTCCGTCTCATTGTGTGTGTCTGATTCGCCCTTTTCCTTTTCTTTCAGTTCTTTCCTGATGAGCAACATCGCCCACAGGAAAACACAGAAACCCTCTTCTGCTCAGGAAAACGTCCGCGTCATCATTTCTTATTACTGTTTCACGGGAAATCCACATTAACCTCAAAACATCTTTAGAAACAAATAAAAAATAATGATGTATTTTATAATATCACCCATCATGCATCGTCAATTTATTAGACTCTATATAAACTAAATGACCTGTTCATAATGGGATTATAATGCAGTCTCCTGTGTGTGAGCTGTGCTACATTAGATCTTTATGTGATAATCTGTCATCAGGTGCAGAGCGAAGCCAGTTAAAATCAGTTTACGTCTCATTTTAGCTGCTCAAATAAAAAAAAAAACACAATTTTCCCGGAGTCGAGTGAGTTTTGAATGATAAATGTAATTTTGATCAGTTGTGACATAAAATCCATATTTTCAAGATGCAATTAGATTTTGAGGTTTTTTTTTTAAATCTAACTGCTCAGTAATGTTGTTTTTCTTGTTAGTTCTTCTAGTTTGCTGTTATTGAAGCAACATAAGCAAGAAATCCTCTTTAAAGAGAAGCAGTAGAAAGTCTAAAAGTCTGAGGACTTTAAAGACTGAACCTGTCTTGTTTTGGCTAAAGTGCTAGCAAAGAGTTTTCATCGTTCATAGAGAATACGTGTTGTTCTGTTGAGGTGAGTTCGTGTTTACCTCGTTAATTAGCTCCAGTATTTAAACTGAGGAAACCTTAACCTCTTTTGCTCATGGGTTTTCAAGCTAGTGTTAGCAGCTAGCTTACTGATAAGAGGCTTATCGCAAGTTATTTTTGTTATAGTTAATATAAATAATAACTTATACTAGTTTTTCGCTTACATGTGGTAGAGAAAGTCAAATTGTTGACGGTTGTGAGCTAAATGTTGCTAACATGCTCTAACTGTGGCTCATTTGCTGGTGAGTAACGTTAGCTTACTGCTAGCTTACTGCTAGCTTACTAGCTATTACTCTCCACTTCTTCAAATGTAAATTTTGTTTTTGTTGTTACTAATTCAATATACAGATGCAGTGTAGTTTCAAAGAAAAGTTATTTTTAATAAGTAGAAAAAGATCAACTGTTAACAGCTGTGAGCCAAATTGTCGCTAACATGCTCTAACTGTGGGTCATTTGCTGGTGAGTAACGTTAGCTTACTGCTAGCTTACTAGCTATTACTCTCCTCATCTTCAAATGTAATTTTTGTTGTTGGTAATTCAATATACAGATGCAGTGTTGTTTCAAAGAAAAGTTATTTTTAATAAGTAGAAAAAGACTAACTGTCAACAGCTGTGAGCTAAATGCTGCTAACATGCTTTAGCCAATGTTGCAGGAAAGCTGAACATTGAAAATACCTTTTAGCTAACATGCTAACAAAAAGGTGGCTGTGTCTCTTTCCCCAGCAGGCGTAGCATCGGGTCCTGAACCGGCTCAGCTACATGTGAATCAATATCACATCTTTGTTGAACTTTGCTCTTTAACTACTCTTGTTCTTCTAAAAGCTTTATCTTCAGCTTCTCTTATTTTTGCTGCTCAGGTAACGAACAGAAGTTTTTTTTTTTTTATCTCAGCTTCATTTCTTTCTCTGTTTCCTGCTGCTGATGAAAAGGTGTTTGATGAGAAGTGTGAAAGGAAGGTATGGAGCTGAAATGAGCTAAGAAGCTCCGTGGAGATACAAAGCCTAATTCACTCTGGGTTCATCAGCTGCGGGCAACCTCGTTACATGTACTCATTAAGATTCATTGTTAATTTAAAACACTCTCATTTCATTATTACTGATTGGTTCAGCTTTAAAATATATATAAAAATATACAGACATAACTCGGCTTCAACACACGGGCAGTGAAATCTTATTGCAGGTGTTGTCTGACGAGTGAAAAGTTCAAATTACTTCCTCTTCTAAAAGTCACAAGAACTTACTTTGACTTGTCGTAGCTTGTTTGTCTTGTTACCAGAGGCTTGTTGTTTTCCTACTCAGTACAATTTACCACAACACCTCAGACGGCAGCTGTCCACTGTGGTCAGGGAGCAGCGGGGGGGATAAACCCTCTCCTGAGGTACCGACTCGTCCCCGGAGCATAGGGCTTGGTTGTCATGGGAGCACGGATGTAGTGGCGTTGTGTTACACTGGAATTGTGTTTGAGCATGACTCTGCCCTCAACAGCTATTGTTCTCCTTCCACACACCTTGCTCTGGTGGGAGACGAGCGCCTCGGGGAGGTTGATTCTGCTTTCACCGGTGCACCAGTTCTCAGGGATATTCTGCCTGTTCGGCCTGAAACCAACATCTCACACTCACACTCGCCGCTAACACTTTGCCTGCTGACGCTCTGCTTCTGGCTCACAAAGAACGCACACACACACCACAACAACGTCACAAATCACACACTTGTTTGATCTCTGCACATCTGCCTCCAGGCCGTGCATGATCTTCACAGACAAACAACTAATTTTCCCCAGTGCATATTTCACACCAGCCCGACAAGAAATCTGATGCTAACTCATTTTCTGAGGCTACACCCCCCCCCCCCCCCCCCTCAAAGCCTGTTACTCTGTTTTTTTGGAGGAGACGTGGAGCGAGGTATGGTGGAGTAAACATGACCTCCTTCACCCTGACGGTGGTGTTGTTAATGGTGTCTCTGACGGTGTGAGGTCAAGGAGCAGCACAGACTCACAAGTACACATGCGTATGTACATGTACACGTGTACATTTTATCTCCCCCCCCCTGCCGCTCATCTATTATTTTACTGGTCTTACAGTTCGTGATTCGAGGTAAAAGCATAAATGCAACTCCACATGTGAACCATGAAAAGATTTTCTATGGATGTGTGTTTAATGGCGTGGTCTGTAGTGTGAGCCGCGTTCTCCAACCACACAATCAAACACAATGTTGTCACTGAGCTCTGGATAAATGGCGAGAAAGGACGGGCTTTATTGAATAGAACGAGTGAATGCAGCTTTCTATTAACTTACTCGAGTCAATGCCTCCTCGCAGGGCGAAAAGCGCACTGCTGGGTTTTTGTGCTTTTCTCTCAGAGGACGTGGAGAGGAAGAGAGTGAGTGGGTGATTGAATTAATTATGTTTTATCACCTTTTAGCTGATTGAAGTCTACCTAACTCCCTTTAGACAGCTTGTATCTTTGCATCTTCGCCGGCGCCAAATGGATCGGGCCTGTCACCCGGTGCCGGCGCTGCCATCTCTGCTGTCAGAGACTTGGACCCGGAGAGCTGTGCACCGCGGCTGCGTTGTCAGTTGGAGTCTCTGCTGCCTTTGTGTTGGGTTTGTTTTTTGTTTTCCATTCTTTCTCGGTAATTCATCTCCATCAAAAAAAAAAGAGTCCTGGGCCCCCGGCTCATTACAAACACAATGATGTATTGGGAGTTGGGTCTGGTATTGTTTACAGAATGAGGTTTCTCTCGCATAACTTAAACACAACAGGACTTTTAACTAGGTCTGCAGCTCATGTTTGTTATCAATTCAATGCACAAAGTATTCTGTCGTTCATCAGGCAATAATATATTCTATGAAATACCTGGAAATCATATAAAAGTATCCTCACAACTTCTCTCAACCCAAAGTGCGGCCTTTTTTACTTGTATTCACCAAAACTTAAATACACAATTGAGAAGCTAAAACAAACCAACATTTTATATATTTTTTGACATATAGTAGAATATAAAGTATAGATACATATGTCCAGATGAATGATGTATTAATTTGGATGAATGGAGAGAAAGAATTAACAGCTTTATAAAAATATATCGAGTATAAATAGATACACAGCCGATATCGGAGTGAAGGAAGATTTTCTTTGTCAAATTAGATAAGAAAATAAGCAGAGACAAAGCAACGTGCCACAAACCAATTCATATGTCAGATTTAATAAAACAGGTTTTTGAGAATTGCTAACAAATAATAGTGAAATGAAAATGAACTTATCCCTTGAGTACATTCATCAGCATGAAGGGCATCTATCAGTCTCTCTCTGCATGTGTTCTCTCTGCGCTGTGTTAAACACATGTCGAGACGAGGAAACTTCTACACGTCAATACGATCGATCGGCTGATGCTTCAGGCCCGGGGGTGAATTACACAGCGCTTCCAATTGCAGACAATTATCTAAACAGTTAGAGGATTGATCTACGAACAGAGGGCTGTCCATGGAGGGGGGGGCGGGGGAGCAGTGGGGGGTGATGGGGAAGCAGGAAGCCACCCTCATAGCTGACATCTTTAATTCAAGATGACACTTTCCAGGTCCTCAGCTACAGAATTCCTCTGTGAGCACCTCAGTCGTTCTGCATGTTAATGTTTGACAAGTAGGCTCCTGCACCATATTGTTTAGAAGAGGCTGCTCGGAGCTGGTTTCTGTTTGTTCTGCACAATGCAAAGCTGTTTCTCTCTTTGCATACAGCTCCTAAGATTTGCCTCCTTCTGTCATTACCAGTAGCAAAGGCTAACTCTAAGTGGAGGATGGTGTGCATTCACCTCGAGGAAGTAAAACTGCTCGACTTAATGGGGCAAAGGAAAGTTCCAGAGAAAGATTGGGGGTAGTAAAACAAGATGGCACAATTACATAAATAACAGGGTTGAAAAGACATGATTGAAAGCGGAGACTGGCTAATGATTGGTCGAGCACATGTAATGGTGTGACCTGCAGCTCCGCCCCCCGATCACTACTGCACAGACTCCAAACACAAACGATGGTAGCGTTTGTTTCCAGTATAATTTAATTAGAAGGAGGACTTGAAGACGTGTCGTCCATCTTTTGTAGTTTATCCCCACAACATACAAGTTCCAAGGTCATGTGATGACCTCTAAGGTCATTGGAAGGAGGAACCTCCATCAGAAACTGAGTGATGCAGTTGAAAGCTCCAGAAAAGCTAGTCGAGGAATTCTCAAAGTCAGGAGAATAAATACTATTTAAAAGTTATGAAACGTTGCTATGAATAGTGTGAACAAGACATTTTTACACTTGAACTTTTCTTTTAATGGTCCTGGAAACTTTGTGTTATTATATTTATTATATATTTAATTGGGGAAAAGAAAAACCCTTTGGTATTATTTGTTGAGAGTGTAATGTTCAAAAGAAAGCAGCAAAGCAGCTCCATCAGGACTGAGCTAACATGAGCAAACAAACCCACAACTGTTTTATTTTGATTCAGATTTTTCCAAATCCCGAGCGGCACACATCAAACCGGAGAGAGAACCAAAGACAACAACACAAACAGAAACCTCTCAATTAAACAACCAAAGCTGTTCTAATCCGGGGCAGAAACGATCTGTCCATCCACGCGCTGCACATATTAAGAAGCCAACTGTGAATCTAGGTTCTCAGGGCTTTTTATAAAGCTGCTGTTGATATTCCTCCTGTTTGTGAAGGGAGCTTTCACCCTGAACTTTCATTAAGAAACACCCAGGCCACTAACCACTGTTTAAAAGTCATCCTCCCCCTGAGGAGGTTCTTCACGCAGATGACTTGGTGCTGCCCATCTCGCCACATCAGAGCGGCACTCATAATCACAGCAAAGCGATGCCTCCAGGTATTATTATGACAATGACATTTGCCAATAGAAGGGCAGGCAGTCACAATAGATGTTTCTGCAGCAGTAAACGTGATTTATAGCAGCTCTCGTAGAAATGATGATCCAGAGAGGGCATGTTAGCGAAGGTGGATAATAGCACCGGCGTGCACGGCTCCTCGCCAAGCCGGCGTGCGGCGTGAAGCGCCGCAGCCTTGACTGGCTCACAAACCCCGGCTCCCTCGGATGACTGAGCCCGGCCTTCACAGAGTCTATTTCTCAACTCAGATAAACGCGGCCATAAATAAGAGTGCAGAGCCAATCACCTCTCTGTTTAAAGAGACGTGCCACCTTCCCACACACGGCACCGTTTGTTTGTGGTAATCTCTCTGGTTTGTACTGGGGCTGCTGGTCCGCTGCTGGGGCCCGGCCCGCCTGACTGATTGTTGGAGCCTGCTGCCTCTGTGTTTGCTGGGAGCCGCAGCCCAGGCGGTGGGTGGTATTTGCCATTTCAGGATTTTCTGCTCCGTAGACCAGATGGCCGTCAACCTTGTGTTGATCTTGGAGCGCCGTCTTGCCAAGGCCTGCTTCCCCCACAGCGCAATAAGAAGAATGGAGATGTTAAACATGCTCCCTCTCCTGAGCTCCTGGCTTCCCTACACCGCAGAGGGATTGTGTTTGTATCTGGCTGCGGTGGAGGAGTGTGGTGTGGGCTTTAATAAAGACCAGAGGGAACGAGGGGCTGGCACAAAGCAGGGTTTCAACAAAATGACACAACTCAAACCCCAACGGGTGACTTCTATTTTCTACTCACTATCTCTACGCACCTCTAGTCCTTCACTGCTCAGCTCGTGATTCTAGCTTTAATCCTATTTCACTGCTTTGAATTTCCTTTTGTTTGACATTTTTCCAAAAAGGTGACATCACAAGTTAAGCAACTACAAGGGATAGTTCACCGAGTCATTCAGTGTTTTGTTTCTAAAGGCTTTTGAAATGTGTTTTTCTGCTCTGGAAATTCAGTTCATAGTGTCGCCCCCTGTCTGTACTGCAGCAACAGACCAGGGTGTGAATCAGTCAGATGTCCATGTCTCATGTCTGCAAGAGAAAGGGACTTGACTGAGTTGATGAAGTATTTACATCCCTCAAAACGTCTTCTGTCAAATAAGTGTGAATCCTTTAATTTAATATAGATGGTCTTAAAATCAATTAAAATACTTAAACTAAAGGTATAAATATTGACCTGATTTCACAACCAATGCAGATAACTATGAACAGATATGGAACTCCTCCACCTTTGACCCCGTCGTGTGGAAGCTCGGCTCCATTAGTGTTACACTTAATACCCATTAAGTCAAAACTTCAAAAGAACGAGTTCCCTCGGCCTGGACGAGTGTTCCAGTCGCTGAGAGAAGGTTGTTAAACTAACAACCTGTAACTAAACACCTGGGAGCAAGGATAGTGAAGCGCTGTGGTGTCATGTGCCTCTTTAGCTGTCCGACCACTTTCCCTCTTCATTTAATCCTCTGTGCACCTGCCTCTGCACTCACCCACATGATAACTGTGTTCTTCATGTTGTACAGAACAGGAAACCATCTCGTTGTTTCAATGAGCTCCGAATTAGACACGAGTACGCTGCTTTGCTTTCTGCCTGCAGTCCTTCACCTTAACCCCACGTCCCATTGTCCAGCCGGCACAGACGGGTTCTTATCCCTCGTCGCGTGTAATTCAGCATCATCTGCTGCTGACGACCAGGCCCACATGCAGCCGGGGCTCTAACGCTGACCTGAACCTCTCCACGGCAGCTACTTCCTATCCCAGAGAGGCTTGTTGTGCCCGTCCAATTCCGCTTCAGGTAATTTGAAGCTGAATCTTCCATCTCCTGCCTCCCAGCGCGTCTCACGTTAGCCTCTGTAGAGGGCGGGCCGAGGATATTGGGTCTCAATCCCTTCTCAGCACGTCTGAAATCGAGTACAGCTGGAGGGAGACCAAATGAATAAAGGAAAGCTGGAGACCAACATGTCACATTAAGTTCTGTGATCCTCGTCTGGGATGTGACACTCGGTGAAGCTCAACCTCTTGTATTGTATAGTAATAATATTACAAAAATAAAATGAAAAAACAACTGAAATAAATACTGACTTAAAATAGATAACAAATAAATAAGAATGAGTTTCGTGAAATACGTTCTTGACAAAATATATATAACTTTATCAGGTATACAATAAATTGCAAAAATGTCAATTCAATAAAATATATAATCAAATAAAGGGTGGAATGTAAAATATGCGTAAACAAAATTGATTAAGATGAAAATACAAAATCATAGAACAAAGTGTAAAAAAAAGGAACAAATAAAATGTAAAGAACAAATTATATATATTAAAATTCACAAAATAAAAGATCTAATAGAAACCAACTGATTCATTTTGACCACTTTATAATATACGTGGAGACAGAGCTGTGTGTGTGTTTGTGTGTGTGTGCTAATGTGAAGCTCTAGATTTGAGATACAATTAACATATGCATTGTGAGTTTTCCCTTCCTGCAAACTCAGCACCAAACTTCTTCTTCCCTCTGCACATGAACTTCGCTCCACATCTGACAGGAGCATGCATGCAAACTAAACACAATGAATCTGAGGCGTGTTTTTCTTGTTGTTGTTCTCCATAGAGGAAAAAGATGAAGAGGAGGCAGAGCAGATGTCAGGACTGATAGCGAGCTTATCTGAACATCATTGATTTTCACAGGTTCTTACTGGGGCCCAGCACGGGTTGGTTTCCTCCTCGGATGCCAGAGCGCTTGACAGAATAGCCAGGAAACTTGTCAGAATGGATCAAACTGATAAGAAGACACAAACAGCCGTCTACCCACACCTTCCCAGCCCGATAACACACACTCCTGCTCCCTTCAACACCTTTAAAAGCTTTTAACAAGGGAAGGGTACTTTTCTCTTTTTCGCAGGACTCATCAGTGGGTGAGAACAGGTGGAAAAGAAAAGGAGAAGCAGCAGACACGGAGCAGAGGTAAAATAATTGGCCGCACTGCCTGTGCGTCCAGCTCTAAGCCCCTCGTCGACCGCACTCCTGCTTCTGTTAGTATTAGACCCATCTGCCCATTTAAGAACCTCCATCTAAGAGCATGTTCACCTGCTGGAGCATGAAAGCCGTCTGAGGCAGCGTGTTACAAAAACAAAAGAGAGAGCGGTACAAAGGGGGCTCGGGGACAGGATAACACAAGGAGAGGAGGAAGAACACCCCTCTCAACTAACTGTTCAATCCGTGGAGGCTTACAACTTTGAGCTGGAAGTTTCCCACCAGGATGAGATGATATTGCACTTTGATGGTTTGAGGAGAGAATATTGATGAAATCTTAAAGTTGTTTTTTTAGTAAAAGATAAAGATTCAAGTTTGTTAGCATGCATTCTGTATTTTATCTCTCCTGGTAAATCCAGGTGAATGTTTGAATATCTTCTTTGTGGTGCATCATTTGTCAGGCAGAGTACAGGGGGCACACAGTTCAAAATGGCAGGTCTGTCTGTCTGCATGGATGGTAAAAACTTTATGGACGATACCCTCAGCATACGAAAGGAATCATCTGAAAAAAACACTCAACTATGTTGTACTCTATTTTATTTTGGCGTGATGCTGCAGTCAGGAATATTTTCGAGAAACGCTGATACCACAGCCGGCCACCAGGGGGGGATCGAGACGGTTTGGATTAACGTCATGTCGTCCATCTTTGTATTTAAGTCTATGTTTCATACCAACAACTGTGAAAGTTGTTTTTTCTATTATTCAAAACAACCAAAGAAGAAAATCGTCAAACCATCACACACACAAATATCTCAAAGATCTTTTTTCATTTCCCGAACCAGGAAGCTACAGGTGCGTGATTAGACAACGATACCGTTAACAATGTGTTGACTACGTTTGGAATGCATTGTCGGATTTATTCAACTTAAACATCTGGTCATCTCAGAGTCCTTGAGGAACAGTCTTGCTGATCAGATGGGAGTTTCCGTGAAGTTGTGCAAACCGCCCACAGAACACAAACCCATCATCTGCTTTGATTCAGTTTGACAGAATTGATTCTCCTCTCTCCTCAAACCTTCCGGGCTGCAGACACAGCTACAGCTCTCCCTCCTTACCCATCGGCGTATTTATCATTCCTCTGCTCACATGACGCATCCAGCCGCCGTTAAGTCGCTGTGCTCGTAGCGAAATGTCAAGGATTGTCTCCGCCGCCTGTTGTGTTTGCTTCCTCCTCCCCTCCTTCTGCTTCACGCTGTTCGTCCGTGTTGCCTGCAGGCGAGTGTGCGTCTCACATGCCCCATGTGACACGTCTCATCTTTAAAGTGCAGCCGTGACAGCACATTTGTAAAAGACGACAATAAGGGTTCCTCGCCCCCCCCCCCCCCCCCCCCCCTTCCGGGCACGCTCCAAGACGCTCGTACATTTGTTTGTGTTTGTGCCTGAGTACATGAATTTATGATTATATGTCTCTGTGTTTCCCTTTGGCTCGGCTGCTGTTTATTTTTACTCATTTTTACTCAAGACTTTTGTGATGAAACATTTGAAGGAGGCTTTATTTGTCTTTCTCCAAGGTCTTGAGGATGTGATATACGCTCTGAATTGAAATGGTCACCTGCTCGTGATACAGACCATACAGATGGTGCGCTCACATGTTCTCCAGTATGTCCTGGTTATTACGGGTCAATACCGAGATTCAGGAAACATCTTCTACCTCTAAACGCGCCCTGGGCTCTGAATCCATTAGTGGTTATCACACCAGGGAAGGGGAGGCAATCTCCTGAGCGGTGAGGTGGGTGGGGGGGTGTTTGGAGGAGGAAGAAGGTGGCGGCGAGTGTCCCTCCCCCCCCCCCCCCCATTACAGGGTAAAGAGAGGCAAGACATGCTCCACAGAGAAAATCACTCAGCCACATTGTGCAGACTAAATCAGAACCCACTGCCACCCCATCCATCTCCCTCACTGGCACTATAAGTGGTGAAACTCCAGAGTCTGATTGTGCACGGGCGTGGGTGAGCGTGCGTTTGTGTGTTGTTTTTTGTTGTGTGGAAGTGAAGAGAGAGAGAGGGTGTGCAGTGGGCAGGGGGGGTGAGCACAAGAAGAGACTTAAAGCCGTAAGCTTTGCTTCCTGTCTCCTGAAGTTCACAGCTCCCATGAATCACCATCGCCACTGGTTTTAGCCCGATTACTTTTCTTTCAGGGCTCGACAGCTTATTTAAAACCTCCAGCAGACACACAGCTGAGCTCAGTTTATGTTAACGGCTCGAGGGAGCGGCGCGGTGGCGTGGTGGCTTGCACCGCCCCGAGTAGGTTCCCGGTTTGAATCTCTCTGTTTGCAGTTTGTTAGTTCCCTGTGTCTTTGTGGGTTTCCTCCAGGTACGAGCTTCCTCCCACTGTCAAAGGACTGAATCTCTGAATGAATGAGTTCCATCCTTTGCTGGTGGATTAGACTGGAAATAAAACTTATCTTCAGAGTCATGACCAGTGGAGTCGTTTCTTCTTTAGTTATTTGCTTTGCTTTCACAAGAATCTGGTTCGGTTTTTCTTCTGCAACATCAAACCTGAAGTCCTCTTATAGTGCTGTCACTTTCCCAGTCCAGTTCAGACCTCTGCCTGAAACCACATTTAAATCTGCTGGATCCAGATCTTCAGTTGGATCTGCAACAAATTCCACACATTAATAAATATCAGTGTCACATGCTGAATTTCTTTCATCAAGATTCATAAATTATTCCCTGAGAAATTGGTGAAAATCTCCAAAAACATCTCACAAAGAAAAAAAAAAAAGAAATTCCTTGATCTGCCCTTTTGCCAAAATGTAGTCAGTAATTTATTGGCTCATGTCCAATCTTTCCACTGAGTTTCATGTAAATGTGCTCATTAGTTTCTCATCCTGCTGATAACAAACTGACAAACTAACTTGAGGCGGACGTAAGTAAGTAGATGAAACTGACAGTGAATAATTAAAAGTGTCTTTTACTGAACCAAAGAGGAAACGACTTCAGTTTGTCCATTAACGGTTTTGACAATATTTGTCCCCATTTAATCAAATGTTTGATTCAAGGATGAAATTAACTTATTCACTAAATATCAGCATGTTTACTTATTGAAATGTTTGCATTTTAAAACTAACACCAAAGACTTTACATATGATTTATATTGAACCCCTTTAATCTTAATGATAACCCCAAAATGAAAGATTTCAAACTTTTTTGTTTGCGTTTAGACTTTTTAGAAACACAATTGAGTTAATCTGTGATCAGTTAATCTGTGATCAGTTAATCTGTGATCAGTTAATCTGTGATCAGTTTATCTGTGATCAGTTTATCTGTGATCAGTTAATCTGCAGGTCAGGTCTGAGCGGAGCAGCAAACTTCCTGGAGGGAGACTGCTCACTTCACTCTCATTTCCTTTTACTGGTGGCGGATAGGAATCATTCATCAACTTAAATTGCCCAACTTTAAAAAGTTACCACGACTTTCGGTGACTGTGTGAGCTTCCTATTGTTTTCGGGAGACTTTGCCGGGGTCTTGTAATTACCTCAGTAATATGCCGAGCCTTTTTATCCCGCTCATAAAAGCCCGTCACATTAATCACGTTGTATTGGCGGTGGTGAGCTATATGAGATATTTGAGACAACAAGTGATGCGTGTCTTTGAGGGATGCGAGCCTCTGAATGTGTCGCACAAACCCAGTTCCCCACCATTAAACGTTATGACACTGTAGCTCCATTAACAGGCTGGATATTACTCATATCGGAGTCTGGGAGGAGGAAGAGGAGAGATCGTGCCAGGCGGCTCTGTGACGTTCATTCCCGGGTGTCAGTCGAACGTCTAAGTGTTGAGCAGGTCATCTATGGAAAACAGAGAAGTGTGTGTGTGTGTGTGTTGGGTGTGTGTGTATTCAGCTTCCTGAAAAACATGGCATATTTAATTTGTCAGCCGGGGATGAAAATTGTCCAGTGAGGAAAACAAACGACAGCTACATGGGCCGATGGTACCAATTCGTCAGGGGGAAGATGGAGGAGCTGGTCTCCAGATAGCTCACATCTCCATAAATCACTTTGACAATTGACTTGAACTGTGAGAGGAGGAGGTCTTCCACATAGCCGGCCTGAGCGGGTACTGATATAGGACTTCTCGCTCCCACTGCCCAGAAATAGAATGACAGCTTGATGCATGGAGGATGGGCCGTGATGGCTGACTGGAACACTGACTGCTCTGACTCATTGGAAGCGCTAATCGGTGAAGTCGTCTGGTTTAACTCTGGCAGCCATCTTTGGTGGCACATTACTGAAGTTTCTAACTGTAACATAAAAGAAATAAAACATTCAGTTGTTGCTTTGGTGAGAAACTGTTCTTTTGAAGGTTTGGTTTCTGGTGATCTGTCTTTTCACCGCTCGGACTAATTATGCAGCTTGCCTAACAAATGGCCGTCGCTGCTGCCAAAAATGTAAATTACCTCCTGTGACCAGTCAGTGTGCGTCCAATGTGAGTAAAGAGGTGAAGTCTACTAATCTGAAAGCTCCTGATTCCAACCCCAGCTCCTCCAGAGACTGTGTCCAAAGTGTCCTTGAGCAAGACGCTGAACTTGTAACTGCTCCTGACTCTACGCCGTCACCACGTGAATGGAAGTTGAGCGTTTAGAGCTGTTAATGGACAGAAAAGGTGCTACACATATTTATTTATCTTCCAAATTGAACAAAAGTAAAATGTATGATTTCAAGGAAACTCAGAAAAACATTTAAATGACCTCGTCCAAGGCCAAACAGTCCCTCGACTTCAATCAAGCTGCATCAGATTCCACACACTCATAAATACCAGTCCTCCAAATATACCTGATTTATTTTTCTCATCAAGAACCGTGAAATATTCTCAGAAAAATCTGTGAAATCCGTCCAGTAGTTTTTGTGTAATCTTGCTCAAAAACAACAAACTGGCAGAACCTCCCTCTCTTTTTAAATTAGAACCTAACATATTTGATCTATTAATATGACCAATAAGAACAGGGTATAAAGCAGCAAATTAATAAGTAATTAATTAGTTGACTGGTATAAAAGTCAAACCGGTTGTAAATTCCCCTTTTTCTGTATTAAAAATAAGAGAATTGAATTTGGCAAATGCCTAAAAAGCCTTTTGAGCTTCAGCAGAAGACAATAAGAGGCTCAATCTGCTCCTCTGTCTATTTGAAGTGTATTTCTCTTCCTCTTTCACGCCTCTCGTCTTCCTCACATCCATCCTCTACGTCTTTAACACGTCCAACTAAATAAACAAGACTTCACAGTTATTTAACTTGTTGATTGGACCTGTAAATGTGATATGACGCCTAAAACTAGAGCTTCAACATCCAGCGTTATGTGATTACAGTTATAATGCATCACATCCATCAGAGAGGACTGGATGATGCCGTGTGTTTCTCTACATGTGCATCACAACTGAGACGCCCAGTCGAGTGTGAGCTTCACAGATCTGTGTTTACGTTTCTCCAGATGTTGATTCAAACGTTGAACAGACTCAGGCAGCAGCTGAGGAGACAAATCCACCGTCCTACACTCAGCGGGCTTCCGCCTCGCCTCCTTCTCCGCCTGCCTTTGTTTACACATGTCTGTCTCCGTCTCGTCTCCTCTTCTGTCAGATCAACGTTCTGGCTTTGCTTATCTCTACCTCCGCTGAGTGGCTTATCTACAACATCTCGTTTATGAATGCTAATCGTGGACAAGCGATTACAACGGCGCTAAATCGCAGATTATGATTTCACAACTGTAAACAGTAAAAAGTGAATGTTGAGTGCGGTGCTGAGTAATTACTGGAGCAGGGGAATAGACCGACTGTGCTGGAGCCTTTTCCTCAGAGAGGTAATTTACTTCAGTTTACTCTAATAAACATTCGGCCATAAAAACAAATCTGTGCGGCAAACGCCAAACGTGTAAAGCTGTCGTTGTTGAAATGACAGATTAGAGCGTCCACTAAACAAACCACACACGACTCTGAGGGTTTGAACTGCTCCTCTAATGGGGAATCACATCAAATCCCATCACAGAACAAAGGAAAGTCCAAATCTTTTATTTATTTTTCTGTTTATTTGGTTGGTTTGTCACCGTTTCCCTGATTATATGTAATCTCTGAAATAACATGTTGTCACCCACAGAAACAGCCCAACACTTAAACCTCTCAATCTGTTATGGTTTGCTGTTGTTTATTTTTTGTCTGGTATAAAAACATATTGAGGGTGGAAATATCCCGACCACTGGGGCATCTGATGGCAACACGGCGTTTCCAGTCATGTGAAGCATCAAACTGAATAAACTCCACTGGAAGACAGAGAGCGATTCCTCAACCCCAGTGCGCCCAGTAGACCGTGACGCCATTCAGCTACAGGACACTGGGCACGCTCCATGACTCCTGCTTCTTCCCAGACTGCGGCTCCCATCTAACCCTCAGCTCCGTGCACCGCCTCAACTGACATTTTCTCGAAAGGCCTTTTCGGCAAAATGTCAGAAACGACAAACCGTTGTTGACACACACAGGAAGCAGGAAAAAGATATTCTCATATTATCTGTCAACCGATGCATCTACATTTGTTAGCTTTGGTTTCACTTTGTAATTTTGTAATCTAGTATCTGGATATGATCCAAGGAACCTTTCACACCTGATATTTTAACATTTGACTAAACCTTAAACACATATTGTGAAAGAACTTCTTTAAAAGGTGTCTAAAAGATAAATGTGTATTTCCTTTAAACTGAGTCCTGCCATTCACGTCACATGTTGGGTGAGTTAAACAAGTTCATTTCAACATCACTAGTGATCGTTGTTCACCTTGAAATAAATCCAGTCAGGGAACGGACTTTTATTTTGAAAGCACTCCTGTTCCTCCACATGTTCAGTGCCTCTCTCCTCCTCTTCATTCATGTCTAGCTCCTCAAATATTTAATGGAAGGACTCAGGAGGTGAAGTGACTGCGAACATGGAGGCCGGGGCTCACTCAACACGACAGAGTGCGTTGTCTAACAAGGAAGACGATTATTCCAACATGGCCACGAGAGCTCGCCACTAAGTTCAGAATGGAAGCAGAACCTTTGTGTCGGTCCCTCGTCTGATGTCTTACTGGATGTGAATATACAGTCACTGGTTCTACAACGTCATCTTGAATATTTCACCCACTTCACATGTGATATCCAGAACCAAATGTTGAAAGACTCAGCAACTAGCTCATGAAGAAAGTCGGACATTCAGCAGTTGAAGTGTATTTCTTTTTCTTTTTTGATGACAACCAAACCTCATTATTAATGAATTAAAGCCCAAATATTGGACTTAAAATTCATCAGGTAGAAGGAAACACTTCCATGTTTGCTTCTCTTTATTGTCTTAATAACAAGGTGATTCTTAAGGTGTTCTGGTTCCTCAAAGTTACGTGTTAATCTGTTTCTGTGTTAAATGAGATTAACAATAACTGACTGTGCTGCTGATCTTATGAAATCTATAAAATCTACCACTGTTGGATTCAGCCTCAGTGTCTAGACGGTCTTCGACCTGCGAGTCGATAGAACCATGCTTACTGGGAAGTGGCAGGAGATTCAGCGGCAAGTTTTCCACATGTTTGATTTTCTTCTCACCGCACGAGACACGTGAATCTCCTCGGGAGACATTTGTCTCCTGAACACAGTGGGAAGAGGAACCGGTCCTCCCACCTGAATTCAGCAGGAGAGAACTCTTGCTGTGGTAACTTCCTCGCTCGGCTCCTCCTCTGCATCTCCCATTCTGTCTCATCTGCTTCTGTTCACTCCTCAACTTAAAGGGAGGACACAGGTAAAGTGATTTCAAAGGGGAGAATAATGATAGCGAGAGGAGGGATGGGAGGAGGACGGGTATTGAAGTCTATGTTTCCGGGACGGTTGTGCCTGAGATCAAACAGTGTGTGTGAGTGGGTGTATCGGGGGGGGGGGGGGGGGGGGGGGGGATGGATGTCCCGCCCCACCACTCCCAACCATCACTGCAACAAGGCATCAGAGATGTCAGCACCATCAAACACCATCAATGAACACAAGGGACTCTGTCTCAGCAGGAGTCAATACACAGATTCTGAGTGGAGCTCACTAGCACGTTTCTTTCACTGCTAGAAAATATGATCTTTACATAAACTGAGCCGGTTAAATTCAGATGGAACACGAGCTACGTGGAGTTATGAAGATTGATACTTTCCTCTAACAGCTGTAATGCAGTGTGCAGCACATGTACGACTTAGTGACCGTGAAGATCAGCACAATAAGGATCAGATAAAGCCGTAGTCACACGTGTGTTTCATCACATACATGTTACATAAAGGCCTCGTTTGCATTCCTTCCCTGTAAAGGTCACTGTCACAGTGGTTCTGGAAGAAAAGAAAAGAACGCACACGTCTTGTCTTTTAAAAAATGTCATAGTTCATTTGTTCTATTTTATATTATTTATATATTATTATTTAAATATTTTAACATTCCTCCATGCTGTTTAAGATAAGCAATCTTACATTGTTCTAATTTAAATATTTCTTCATTTAGTTATATACCCCACCCACCTCCTCCATGTTAACAGAAGGGACGTGGACCAGACAAAATCAAGTACCTGTTTCTCAAAGGTGGTTTCTGTTATTTCAGGTAAAGTTCTTATCAGTTATTATCTGTGGCTTAGTCACTTCATACTACACATAAGCATTTGATCCATTCCTAATGAAAACATTGATCAGAGCAGTTCTCAGGCTTTGTGTCAGACTCTATAAAGAAGAGAAGTGAAGAAATCCTGAAACTGATGCAAGAATGATTTGGGGAATATTCACTGATATTGGTTTAATGTTTAAAAACAACATGAACAGAATAAGAATTAATGCAAGAGAAAGAAATGTTTTTCCTCCTCAGAATACGGATGTGATGGATTGTTGTTTGGATGATCATGTTTAAATCAATGTCAAATGAAAATGAAAATATTTAGAACATTGATTCCAAGTCCTTCATACTGACAATGATAGGAAGCATTTTCAGATATAGACACTGGATCATTTCTTTTACAGAGATCATTTAAAAACTGAATGATGGACAGAAGGAGAAGTAAAAGCAACATACACCAGTTAGATTTAAAACCAATAATGAGTCAGGTCCGTATGTGGGACGTAGCACTATTCCAGAGCTGTGGGGGGGTCGTGATCCTCTTCGATCCTGGTATAGTGGAGTTTCCTTGGGGCTGGATGAGTCTAAGCTATTCCACTTCCAGTCCTACAAGGCACACAGAGCCGCTAAAGATTTACAACCAGCGCTCCTAGTCTTCCTCAGCAAACAGCAGGAGAGAAACACATGTGAGACTCCAGCTTCTCTGACTCTGTCCACGCGGCTCATCGATCGGAGGCTTCAGGACCTGGAAGTGAAATGATGTTCAGTCACATCTCCTGTGAGTCACACCAGGGAGTTGTGTTTTGACGCTCTCACTTCCCTCACAGCTGCAGATGATGCAGGTGATAGAGCTGCAGTACGAGGGGCCCCTGTGAAATGCGTGCAAGGTATGTGGGTCTATGTGTGTGTTTGTGTGTCTGAGCGCATCCAGCGTCCTTCTCTTTCATCCTGTGGCCGGCTGCCGAGGGCCCGTATCGTTTACCACACTGCACCTGCTGGGATGAACCTGATACCTGAAGATAATGGACCTGAGTTCAAAGGGGGGGTGGTGGACAGGAAACTTTTTTCAGAGGTTGGATTTCACACAATCAATCAGCGCTGATGCAAACACACAGGCCCCCCCAGTCCAACAAATCACACACACACATAACGTCATGTATACACACACAGAGAAACACACTGTCTCAACAGCAGGTGTCACATCAAGAGAACTTATTTTATTACTAAAGTTATATTTATGTAAAGGAAGAAACTGATTAGTACTATTAGTACCTTTGGGGTCGTTGGGGGCTGGAGCCAATCACAGCTGACGTCTGAGGAGAGGCTAGTGATGACAATTTATTAATAATAATTTTTGGTAGATTTAACAGAAGTCTATTCCAGATTGAGTCTTGAACACTCTACCTCTATTTGACAGAGGACACGATTCAGATTTCTGAACATCAACTCCACCTTCAAACCAGCGATTTAAGCAATTAATCAACCAAACAGACACACACAGAAGTACACAACAAACTCAGGAAGTGCACATGAATCATATATTATAAGATTAGACATGTTGTTCCTTGAAGAGCAGTAGAGAGAGAGAGAGAGAGAGAGAGAGAGAGAGAGATGCACAGTAAAGAAACTAATGGATTTGTGGGTCAGATTTATTGCAACTCGCCTCCTTCGCTGCTTCAGGAGAGAAAAAGTTGAGCGGACTGCACGAGCCCCAGGGATCGTAACTCATTCCCCAGTGTGCTGGCTTTTATTCATCCAGAGTATATTGGTGAGCATTGACTCCTTTTTTTGAGGGGGCGGGGGGGCTAATAAAACATAATCGCTGTCTGCCAAGGACCAAGGTCAAACCGTGCTCCTTATGCAATGAGATGATTATTTTTGGCCTCCGCTGAAGGTCGAGCAGATGTTTATTTTTCGCCTCCACCCGAGAGATGGATTGTTAAAACGTGAAATAGGGGATGTTTGGTTTTGAGGTAATCATCATCATCATTTTTGATGATGAGATGGGGGGGGGGGGCGAGATCATAGTTTTCAGTAACATTTGAGGACTTTTCCCTCGTGCTCTAATTGTGAGGGCGGTAACTGGGCAGGTTGTTTGAACAGTTCAACTGGGAGCACGTTGGTTGTTGCATGAAATAAACTGGTGACATTTCAGCTCGGGGACGACTCCGCTCTATTGGCGAGAGTTAAACTGTTAACATCTTATTTTTTAATTGTTGTAGTTTGTAAGTTAATAAGAATTACATTCAAGACGTGGGAAATTATAGGTTGAATTAACATATTAGGCCTGAGCAACATTATCTCTCAATCTGTCAATTACCTGAATTCAATTCAATCTTACGTGAATGGGGGCGTGGCTTATGGCCTGTAGCTCTCCACCTCTGGGCGATCGAGATGGTTTGGCTCCGCCTCCAGGAGCAGTTATCATTTGTTATTTACTTTCTATTGTGTGAATCCATATTTGTGTCCAGTCAAGATGGCGTCAAACAGTTTTAAGAGCTTAATTGTCGTCTCGGTCGTTACAAAAAGTCTCCAAATTGCAGTAATGATAGTTTTTGTAGGTTTTGGATGAAAACTTATTTTAAAATAGTTTATCCCTGATTGTTCAGTGGAAATAATGATGTTTCACTGCAGCAGTTAATTTAAGTTGTGTACGTGGTCGGACTGGTCGTCCTGCTTCACTTAGAAATAGATTTTTTTTCAAGTGGCCTTGAATGTTTGAAACCCTGTCAGAGGGAAAAACGGGCTGTGGAGAATCAATTCAAATTAGTTTCAGAGACGGGCTGTTTCTGTCTATCACTTAAAGCAACTCTCATTTTTAAATAGATACGTAGCCCGAGAGTCGGTCAGTCGCTAAATAAAAAAAATATAAAATAAGTGAAAACATGATTGCTTTCTTCAACCCAAGAAGGGACGGAGTAATTCACTGTCTGAATTGAGAGGGAGTTGCAGGAGCAGCCTAATGAAAAGACAACCTGCACCTGCGTGATCCAGCATCAGGCATCGAATTCGTTCTGGATAACACACAAACACACAAACAGTGGCCCCTGCACACACATGAACATTGCACTGTACGGCTGCTTGTGTCTAAGTCTCACAATGCCACAGGAATCTACTCATTACTTGCTGTAGGTGTTGATTAAGGATGCGGTGGTGTTGTGTATTCGCTGTGTTTGCACTGACAGTGTAAATTACAGCTGTACTTTTAGCTGCCTCAGTCCATTTGTCAGCCATGTGCCTCTTCTTTAACCTAAAGTGCTAAACAGATGCTTCGGGGAAAGTGCTGGTTGTGAGTCTTTATGTAAAGACTGTAAATCAAGTTGAACTGCAGTGCACAGAGCTGTGAATACCTCTACTCCCTGCTGCACTGCAGGAAGAAACATGCTCTCAGAGACAACATGGACAACTCTTCCTACTGGGAATATGAGATAAAATATGAGATTAAGAGGTTTTAATAAATGATGGAAAAGCTGGATTATTAAACCAAAATGAGACAAAATGAAATGGATTTTAAGAAGACTTGAACAAACTTAACGTACATGAAACTTAAAATATGGAACTTCAGCCACTAGGGGTCTCTCAATCAAAAGAATGTTAATATGATAATCGGTGATAATCAACCTGATCTGACTCAGGAACGATTAAATCACTCATAGACCCAACTGCTAATTCTACCATAAGAGTTTCTATCGTATTTATTCTCTGAGCAGAAACAGGCCTTTTCTACGAATAGAAAAATAAATATCTGAAGCAAATTGTTGATTCGGATAAAAATGACCAAACCTTGAACTGTGTGAAATCACCTCCAGGCTTTGCATCGAGGTGGACAGGTTAACCAAGCGCTTCAGAAGTATGACACCGAGCAAACTGACAGGAACCATGTAGTCTCTCCCTCTGTTGAAGTGGCAACACAAGGTCGGAGGTCAGTGAATCCATCAGCAGCCGAGACAGATGAGTTACAGGCCTGACAAAGAGTTCACTCCTCTACAAAACACCAGGAGGCAGCTCGGTGCTCCGAACACATACATCTATTTCTGACACCGAGTGTCTGTTTCCACACCACTGTGTTTCAACCCTGAAGCTGGTTTCCACCCCCCCCCCCCCCCCCCCCTCACTGTCAGGACATCAACGATACCTTAGCTGGTTTGAAATAACACAGAAAAGAAACTGCTGTGAATTAGCCAAAGAAAGTGTTTCCAGGGAACTAAAGCAAACTGAAGGAAATATGACACCAGGCGTAACAAAGCAGGTGAACAAGTAGGAACACACACACAACGCGGCCCGGCCTGATTGACATGACGTGGTTTCCCAGACCACAACAATGCCAGCAGGGTCCTTGTTATTCTGTGAGCTCTCTGAGGCTCAAAGGCGCCTTCTGGTTTGCCCATAAAGCCCCATCAGGCTCCGGGCCCTGCAGTCATTCAATTAGGAATTTACTGGGCTATTGATTTCAACACAAGCCGAGTGTATCACATCTTGGAAACAACGAGGAGCCCTTTACCGAGCTCTTACCTAAAGGGCTGAAGACTTGGTCTAAAGGCACAAGAAGACGAAGGCGCTAATGTGTCCAGTGGACACGTCCAAAAACCATTTGAATCACTCTCCTTTCTACTATAATGGAAATACTTTAGTCACTATGACCTATTAAACGACGGCTGATTAGAAGAGAGTGAAGGAAACGTTACTTAAATCATGACAAACATTTAATTTCCTCTTGTATCAAACAAAGATTTCCTAAAGTCATTAGTACTTTCCAGTTGGTTCCCCCTGATGTAGTTTGGAATATTTGGTCGAAATTAACAAATATTTAGTTCACACAGCTTTTGTCTGCATTTCTGGATTCTCCCGGTGGATGGTGCCAAATGCTCTGTCCAGTAGGGGGCACCAGAAACAAGTTTTCCTGTTATTAAATATGACGAACTTGTTTGCTAGCTACCGGTTCAACATTTAGCAGAAACAGATACGTTTGCTGTAATTTGGAGTAATTGGATATCTGACATAAAGGTTAATTATACGTCTGTTCTCACTGAGACTGAAACAAAACTGTGAAGTTGTGGGATAAAACCAAAATAATGAGTGAAAGGAGCTAAAAGCTGCTTTAAGGTGAAGGCAACTCAGTGGGTTTGATTCAAAATATGATTAATGTGAAGAAAAAAGAAGTGATTACAGCCTCTTTAAATCAGGAACAGTGAATGTTTCATTCATTCCACGTCATTGTGAAAGTCCTTTTGTTAAACCTGCAGAATAATGGCTGCTAGCCATCTATTAAATCTTATGTCCCCCCCCCCCAGCTGCATCTACATTGGCAACAACACATTCCAACACGGCTGATAAAGTTTCCCCGCAGAGATTCTTCTTGTCAACAAAACACCGTCCCTGAAGAATCCCCAGGTTTACAGTGTGTGTGTGTGTGTGTGAGTGTGTGTGTGTGTGTGTGTGTGTTTGTGTTATTATTCACCACAGAGCTTTGCAGAATACAACTGTTGATGCAACACAAGCTCATCATCGGGCCAATTGAGACCATAATGGACGAGAGGAGGAGGGAGCAGCCGGGCAGAGCGGCCATCAGCCGGGAGTTGGAGCAGAGTGAGTGTGAACAGGGGAGGGAACATGTAGACGCTTAATGAACCCGGTCACAGCGCGGCACAATGAAATCTTTATCCGCGGGGGGGGGGGGATGAGGCAGGGGACTTGGCAGAGCCCCGGCGTATCTCGGCAAAGGGGGAAAAATAGAAAAACCCACTTTCCCCCCCGTTGGCTCTGCCTCATGTCAGCTGCCGTGGTTACTGAGTTGGCTGCCAGCGAACCTCTCCGCCACTCCATCCCTCCATCCCTCCATCCCTCCATCCCTCCATCCCTCCATCCCTCCTCCTCCCATCCCTCTTCTTTCTCCATGCCCGTCCAACTCTCCTTCACCCTCCTGCTTCCTTCTCCACCACCACCACCACCTCCAGGCTCATTCTCACCCAACTATCCTCCGATCACATGTCATCTCCTCCTCTATCCTCCTGATCTTTCAATAATTTATCTCTCTTTCAACTTCACCTTGTTGTCACGCCACCGTCATCGCTGTGTGGCTCAGCTGAATAAAACAAGTGCTCCCTCCTGCTGCTCCCTAAAGTCAATAAACTACATTCATGACGGCACACAAACACACACACAGACACACACACACACACACACACACACGGCTGCAGCTCTCCTATGCAGCATTTGTGAAGACTTACCTTCAGGTTGATCATAATGTGAGATATTTCTAAATATCATTGAATGTGATGTGAGTGTTTTCAAATACAACCAGAGGAGGTGATGCAGGTTCATGAGCTGCACAGACATATCAAACACGTCCTACCTTCTCTGAGGAGATCTTCACTGAAACTTCTTCTCCTCTGCAGCCGCGGCCGCTCACTGCCGTTCTCTCACTTTTTGTTTTCCTCTTCTCTCGTGGATTTGCTCGTTTCTATCTCATATGTCAGAGTTTTTTTGCACAAAAGTCCAGTTGCTCAGGAGAACAGAAAAAATAGAAACACCACAGAGCAAGAGCTTTCGCCTCCTGATCCACTCAGCTCCTTCCTCCTGGTAGTGCTCAGGGTGAAGTGTGAGACAAAGTAATCTTCAGGTGAAAAGAGAGACTCCCTCCCTCCCTCTCTTTCCTCTCAGGCTCTCTCTCTCTCTCTCTCTCTCTCACCCTCCTCTCCCTCTGTCGCTCTACCTGCTCAGAGCGCTTGTGGACGAGCTTGCGGAGGTGCTGCTGCCTCTCCAGCTCTCTCTCTCTTGTGTCTGAGCGCTGTGCCGCTGCTCCATCCATTCCCCTCGTCTCTCCCTCTCCCTCCCTCCATCCCTCCCTCCATCCCTCCCTCCCTCCCTCCATCCCTCCCTCCCTCCCTCCACGGCTCATGAATGCTCAGACACGGCATTTGTAGCTGAAAGGCACTGAATTAACCCACAGGACTCAAAACCCTCTCTTTCGCTCCATCACTTTTACCCAGTTTTTCTTTCGTTCTCAATCTCTTCTTCTTTTTTTTTGCAGCGACCCCTCTCCCTGTGTATGTGACCCTCCTGAATACTACAATCAGTTCTTTTTAGGGGGAGTGATAGTCTATTAACTCTGTGGTCCCTGCTCTCCATTGGATTTTTATCCGCGGTCGGTTTGAAGGAGGAATAAAACATTACGGTCTAACATCCGTGATGAATGTGCAGTCAGGGACGGCAGCCCGTTAAGTTGGAGTGCTGCACACACACGGCCACACGCTGTAAGAGAATTGCCTCATAAAAGGATCATGAGCAAAACAAGAAATATGTAGGCCTGCGGTGAATAAATCAATATTTACCAGCCGCCTCCCCGGGGTAATCAACAATTAGTTGTCCTTAAAGAAGTATAATTGGAGTTAATTGCAGATATTGAGTCATTGGAAAACATAAAAGTCATCAGAGAGTTGTGGGAGCTTTTCTTTCTACCAGTTCATCGACTGGTGTCTCATGACTCCAGATAAAATCCCACGTCAGCGAATCAAAGTCAAAGTCTGTGATGTCACGTTCACTCAGGTCTCCGGAGGACAAAGTGCAAGTGCAGTTTGAAGTCTTAATTACCTGTCAAGTCTCTAATTGGGATTCAGACTTGAGAGCCAAGTAATTACGACCAATTACAGAAAAGTCTTCTATAGAAAGTCAATCACACTCGAGTTCAGAGGCGGGATGCGTCCACACATACAAACTATTCTGTTTGTTGGTATTTCTAAATCCAAAGGACCAGTGTGTGTAATTTGTATTGTTCTCAGCAGGTAGTTCTCATATGATATACATGTAATTAACTGTTTAAATCACATTAACATTAGTTGTAAGTTTCTTTATGACTGTTAAACTGAAAATGAGATTCAAGTATAAAGACAGTGAGTTCCGTCGTATTTGAAAAAGCAGCTACACTCAGATCATGTAAATACACACAACCATCTACAACCTGTAAACACAACATGCTGCTAGACACTGGAGGATTATCGGCTCCGGGGACCTGAGAGATCTGTGGTTGATCTCAACAGATTATTCAGGTAGAGGATCCTGCAGTGAGGCGGCTTTGCAGATGTTATCTTAATGTCAGCGTCTCGATTGAAGTCTCAGGATTCATATCAACAAACAACTTGTGCAGTATGAGCAGCTCCACAAAGTCCAGTTCCAGTTGAAGCTCCTTCGTGGTTTCTATGAACTCCTGAGGGAAACATTCGGCTCTATCTTCAGCCTGTGGACTGACCCCCCCCCCCCCGTGTTTTCTGCACATGCTCAGTGAACCATCTCAACTGTTGCTGTATAAAAAGACCAGATCGAAACATCACTGCTCTGCCAGAGCGTCGTGTTTCCCAGTGGTGCTCACGCTTCCAGCAACCTCTGCTGCTGCTCCTCTTACGATCATCTGAGAAGCTTCTCTCTCGTTCCTCGTCTCTCTCGTTCCTCGTCTCTCTCGTTCCTCCCTGAACTCTCGTCCTACTTTTGTTTTCCTTCGCTCTCAGAATCATGAACTCTCCTCCTGGCTCCTGTCACGCTCAGTCAACTCACACCCACACTCCTCCACAGGTCCACAGCCTCTAACCCGGACGCCATCCCCCCCAGTTGGAGCTCTGTGTGTGTTGGTAACTGTGGTTGATGATCATCTCACAACTCATCGATGCACGTTACGTGTTCTTTTGATGTCACACACACACGTCTGACAGGTGCTCGTCATGCGTGATGAAGGTTTAATCCACACAGCATCATTTCCTCTGAGTCACGTATGAAATCAATAATCTTGCACTTCACCTCCACAGTCGGGCTTCGTCTGAATCAAGTTTTCCTGCTGTTCCCTCTCGACTGGTATTTCAAAAACATTAATCCGAAATAAAAAGGAGGAAGAAGAGTACCATCAAATCTAGATGGGAATTATCTCCACAGCTCTATGATTTCCTGCTGCGCTCAGGAAGACCGACATGATTATGTTAATGAGGAGGCCATCTGCATCACGGCGAATTACTGCACAGTGCGACGCCATAAACAAAGTAATTGTGGTGAGAGACGGAGAAATGGTCATTCTTAAAAAACTAAAAACATTCTCCCAGGTATTTCAGCAGAACATAATCCTGAGTATGTGCAGCACATGAAGTATTGAAATATGAAGTATTGAGATATCAAGTATTTGCTAGAAAAGAAAAGGTGCAGCAGCTCGATTTGAAGAGTGATACCTCTCCTGTGAATGTCTTTAGAGAAAATAGTTTTCAGGTCTGGATTGGCCCACACACACACACACACACACACACACACACAATCACACAACCACACACAGAGAACCAGAGTGTGCGTGTGATTGATTTCTTCGGTTTATCCCCAGGAGATGAGAAAGTTTGCATGTCTCGCTCCCGAAACCTATAAATCACATCGATCTAGCAGGATAATAAGGCCATGCCTGTACGGGGAGATGAGAAAACAATTAGAGCGGCGTGGTAAACCCACACAGACACAGAGAGGAGACACAAGTCAGACCCAGATAGATGGATGGGGAGGCAGATAGGCAATAAGACATGAAGGGGAAAAGGGAAAAGGGAACGTAAGGATGATGCTATCAGCTTGTCATAGAAGCAGAAACAGGAAGCATCAGGAAAATAAAGCAGATCAGGTTGATGTCTCACGTATTCCTCTTCCTCACTGCATCTTCTTTCTTGACCTTCACATTCTTATTTTGACCAGTTGACAGTCGACAGCTGGATTCCAGATGGAATATATTTGTATATATAAAGAAAAACAATTTTTTAAAACCCTTTATTTAATCTTCTATAATAAAAAGTCACTTGAAGTTGGTTTACTGAGGTCAATGAAAACCAGTGTTTTGGTTTTCAAGCTAAAATATGTCTATGTTTACCTTGGACTGTACATGTGACGTGTTAGATCTCAAACGTGAAGCCAAATCATCTGGATCGCCCCCTGGTGACTGGATGGAGTAAAGGTCATGAGCCTACCTCCTCCATGTTAGTAGAAAAGCAGAAAGATGTTTTCTGTCATTTTAACTAGAGGAGGGATTCTAACGTGTGACAGAGCCGTGTGTCTATAAAGATGGATGACACACAGCTTCTGGAAAAGGAAGTGAGAACGTTATGAGCGCCCCCTCATGGCCGGTAGAGGCACACACAGCTGATGACAACACGGCTAAAACAGAATATGTCAAACTCAAAATTGTAGTAAAAAATCAATTTGATCATGTGAAGATACTCTGGTGTTGTTTTGTGAAGTCTGTGGTGATGCAACTCCCTCAGACATCGGCAGAGAGATTCAGACCAAAGCAGTCAAAACACTGACTTTCCTGAAAGACGCCAATTTCAGTTTCCATCTCATTCATGTCCAAAAGCAGTCGATTGAGACACATGACCGACGAGATCATGAATCTGCTGAGCTGCTCATTTGAATCAGACTCTCTGGGTTTGATTCCACGCAGAAGCACAAATAACAAACTGTGATTAGATCACATCCCAGCATATCCTTCTATATTTCCTCAATAGATCTTTCCTCCTGTTTGGTTTACTGTGCCTGGACGGGGCAGACGCTCCCTGGAAGTCACATAGAGGGAGAACATGGCACCGGCCGGATGCCCCCCCCCTCGTGTGTGAGGTGGTTGACGGCTGAATCCTTAGTGGGAAGTGACAGGTGGGTGAAGTCACTGTGACGCATCGATGTGAGATAGCGAGAGAAAAGTTAAAGAAAGAGGGAGAGAGAGAAGGAAACCACTGGTTCCGTCTTCTCCTCTCTTTCTGCACCAGTGCTTCTGTTTCACATGTAAATGGCGGCGTCCTAATTGTCAGCTGTAGCTCTTCCTCGGCTCAGTTGCCTGGTTTGTGGCTCGCCGGCGGTTTGACAGCGGCCCGTTGGACTGAAGTCATGCACACTGCCACTGGCCCGGTGATGGACGTGTGCAGGGGCTGCTGGTCCGGGCTGTCTGATTCATGATTCAGCTGCTTGTTACTGTAAGAGGCTTCTCAGGACTGGACCTGTCAAACCAGGCTCTGCTCAGACGGCTCTTTGCTTCCAGACTTCAACCACACACACACAGAGACACACACACACACACACAGGCAATTCACTGAGAGGTAAAAGTTACATTCACAGGATTTTCAACATTAATGTAGCAGCCAACATCTATTTTATATGTAAAGACAAAGAGGAGCAATGGTGTCCTGAGCAGGGAACCTGTGTGTTTGTGTGTTTGTGTGTGTGTGTGTGTGTGTGTGTTGTTATCCCAGCCTCTTCTTACATATACGTGCATATGAATCCCTTCATGTGAATCAGTTTTTCTTTAAGATGTAGGATTAAATAGTTTTATTGCCGTACCAGCAAAGTTGATTGGAATTTTTTTTTTTTTTCGAATATGAAATAAATAAATCCTCGTGACCTGAGAAAGCTCCAACACTAAATCACCAGTACAGCAATATTTAGTCTCAATATTGTGCAACTCCAAACTCGTGAGGGAGTATTTCTACCTTGCAAGCGCACAGAGCATCATCCATACTTATATACATATAATGTTTTAATGCCCTAAACAGTGAGTGTAGTAGTACTATAAAAGTACAAAAGTTTGAGAAGTAGAGGATCAATGCTGCGGCTGTAGAATTCTGTTTACATCATATATTAAATAATAAACCTCTTAAATGTCAAAATCTCACCCGAGTCTAAAAGTAAATTTAAAATTAGAGATGTGAAGTGAGAGCGACGGCCTCGTGGTCGACAGAGAAAAAACCTTTCTACTGAAAATCGGGTTTGGGAACCTCATACTCTCCAGTATTGGATCAGTGTTGTGCTGCAAACACAACTGTCACATGAAGTTTGTCACAGTGTGAAGAACCGAACGAGGCCTCGCTGCCAGGCCCCCCCCCGCCCCCCCCGCCTGCTGTAAATTGTTGATGCGGTCCGGCTGCGAAACAGCAACGGCACAAATTATTCAAATGACAAAACCAAATCTCGTGGAGCAGGTGTCCGGAATCTGTCAACAGCTCATTCAAAGATTGATGTGTTTTTTTCAGCATCTCGAACCAGCAGAGGAGCGAAGAAGAGAACCGGCTCCACCAATTTCTTCCCCGACACTTAGTTACCGTTCTCTCCGCTCCCGTTTCCCCGGCAGATTGTCTGCTCCCGACTCGATGAATAATTTGGATGGCGAGCTGCTCACTTGGACTCTGAGAAAACAGCCGAGGACACTGCGGAGGAGTTCTGCACCGTCCCCAGAGGTGATGGCTTTCCGAGTGAATATTCCACTTGATGCAACACGAGAGGAAGTTTGCCGGGTTTGATCACGACCCGATTGTGCAGCTTTTGTCTCTCAGAACCAGACGTGCAACAAGCTGTCAGTCAAACAAGCAAATAATCTGCATTGCCTTTTTGCCTTTCCTCAGCCAAACTCTGAGTCGGCTCCCGGTGCTTCAGCATGACTGAGCGAATGTGTGTGTGTGTACGCGCTTCACTGTGTTTTGTATTTATTTATACGATGTGAGAGCGTGGACCCCTGGCAGAAGCTGTGGCGTCTCACCGCGGGGACCGCCCCCTCCTCCGCAGAGACGAGACGTGTGACATGTGAGACGTCCCGCAGAGTGATCCAGACACGCTGTGCACACGGGGGACGCAAATCCAATATCTGAACTCCTAATGGAGTAAATGCTGCACGTTGGATCAGGTGTAACAGCAAACGGAGAAGAAGAGATTTTCCATACAAAACTAATCTTTTGTATCTCATCTGTGTGATTCACAGCAGAAAACACAACTACACCTCTTTGCCCTGGGATTTTCCTTCAGAAGAAGTAAACTTGCATTTGGGTGTTAAATAGATTGAACCAAGGGAAATGAGAAATGTGGAGTAGAGCTCAAACCTCCACCAAGGCCTTCAACTCCATCAGGCTGCACCAAACTGCTCACACTCATAAATATCAGTCTCCTAAAGATGTCAGATTTATTTTAAATCAAGATCCATGAAATTGGGAAAATGTGCACAAGAAATTCGGTGATAAACTGATTAAAAAATACTTCTGGGTCCATCCCTCATGTCCGGTTCTTACTCGTGGAGTTTTGTTCTGTACCGTAAACCAAAGAACCAAAGAACCGAAGAACCGAAGAACCACAACCTCCTTGGAGGTAGTAATCGCTACAGGCTCATTAATCACAACCACATCCGCTTAATAAATTATTCAAATGTTTTGCATGGACTCATCATTTCAGCCATATTAACCTTTTTAACCACTTTTCACAAACACATGGTGAAATGATGTTCATGTCCTCAGACCTGGTGTCGAATTATTTCATAGAAAAGAACTGTGGTGACGTGTGATTCTACGATTTATCACATATGATGTGAACTTGGCATGAAAACACCACATCGGTCTCGCCTGAATGACATATTGCATCATGCACTCTACCCACAATGCCATGCAAATTGCAGTAAATAACTGTAAAGATGTTTTATGGTATCTTTACTGTGTTTCTCTGGAGATTTTAACGGACACAAAAATGCATAAACAGCCATGTTGTCACATATTGGACATTTGTATTCTATTTCTATCTTATTCATTTTGGATTATTTTGTCTCAATTCTCATTTTGTTCCTGTCATGTTTCCTTCGTGTTCTGTTTTGAGCTGTTTGTCAACTTTCATTTCTCCTCTGGGAGATCAATAATATAATAATCTCATCTTAAACTTTACAGAATTCTACTCGTCTCAGTTAAATTCACCTCGGAGGCTGCAGTTATCTCATTGTGTAGTGTGTGACTTTGTTTTTTTAGCACTGAACCAGATATTTTCCAAAACAGTTGCTCATTTTTTTTTTGCACTGACACTTCAATGAGCAGAATTTAATTTCCATCCAAGCCTTGGACGAGCTCCCGCTGCCGATCACCTGTCGTCCTCTGTGGAGAAGTGTTACTTTGACTAAATGGAAGCCTGAAGTAACAGCTTCCCTGGAACTGAACCTCACTTGTTGTCGGTGGTTCTGTTTTATTTCTCTGTGCTAAAGTAAACAGGCTGCTCCTGTAGAGGCAGCCAGTTCAACCGCGTTAAATAAAAAATACTGAGCATTGATGCCGAGAGGCTGGAAATTGATTTGAGAGCAGTAACTGAACTCGTTTGAGATATTTCTGTCGATGTTTTCTTACTTTTTCTACCATGAAAACTAACTTTGGAAAAAAAATGTGCATATTTGTTGGTGAGGTTAAAATGACACATATCAGGGTTTGGTGCTTGGAGCTGATTGGCCCTTCTTTCTATAACACAGTGTAACTGATTCTGCCCCCCCCCCCCCCCCCCCCCGTCATCCTTGGCCTCCCAGTGTTTTCCAAACTGCCGAGAGCAGATGCTGACCTTTGTTGCTTTACGCAGGGGAAAAGGGAAATGAGATGTTAATAGGCCACATCGTCAGTTCACAGATTAAATGTGGATATTAGGTGTAAATATTTCATGGCCGTAAATCAGCTCTTAGAATGGAGGTTGACATGTGGATGTTGGGGGGGAGGGTAATTTGGATTTTAAATATCTGCTTTGGGTGAAATCATTTCAAGCTGACAGCCTCCAGAACTTTCTTTTACCATCAATATTTATTTTAATTCAAAATGACCAATTACACAATCAAACTGAACGTAGCCCCCTGGATTCGAAGACCTTTTAATTTGAAAAACAGAAATGTTTAATTCTCCTGGGCGATTGAAACCTGATGAATCTGTGGAGAGATGTTTCTCCAAAGATGGTTTTTAACACATAGGATTATTATCTTGCTCTCGTTCAGCTTCTTGGAGTATTTTCTTTCTCAGAGTTTAATAAACACTCTTGCACTCACGTCACCCTGGAAATGTCATCCCCGTTTGCGCCCCCCCCCCCCCCATGTGACGACCATCTGGTGGAGCGGGCTGGTTCCCTGTGGACCCAGGACACAGCTGGGTGGATTCTTTCTGGAGCTGACCGGCCACTAAACGTCAGCTTGTTGAGTTTCTCCTCTGGACGGTGGCCCTGTGACCAGATTTAACGATGGATGACCAGACTCACTGAATCTGCACAGTAGTGACCGGGGGGTGGAGTTGCTCTTCACATGGTTCAGTATCTTGATGGGAATCAAACTATCGGCCCTTTAGTCAGAGGGGGATTCTTTCTTTATTTTATATCATTAAAAAATTCAAACCAAACTTATCAGAATCATGATCACAAATAATAATACAATACAATCATAAATAGCTCATACTCAGAGGTGTTTATGACCTATACTTCAGCCCACCACCAGGGGGCACTCCGCATGTTTGGACTTCCTTTATGGGATCTGTCATGTCGGCCATGTTGGAATACACCTGGCACAAACACATGTGATGATGATGATGATGATGATGATGATGATGGCTGTGACACAGTGAGGAGGATGAAGAGTGGGGGAGAGCTGAGACTTGTATATGTTGTTAGCTGAAGCTAACAGTTAGCTTGTTGTGTAGAACACTGCTTGATGTACAGTAGCTTTATGAGTTGAAGCCACAGGTATCAGGTTTACTCCTCATCACCTCTGTCTCATAACTTGGCTTCAGTGTTTGTTGGGTGTGATTTCTTGTTGTGGGTCAGTCTGAGACAAAGACCTGTTGTTGTTTTCTTTTGTGCACATCAACACACAAAGTGGAATAACAGACTGAGAGAAAAACACAGATTGACAGAGACTCCTCCATTGGAAGTTAAATTGTCCAGTTGTGTTCTCAAATGAAATGTTCTCTGTAAATGATTCAACAAACTACACAAAGACATCAACACAATGAGGGCTTCAGTCTTTCTCAGATTTCTCTGATAGAACAATTGAGGAGTTCTGTGTCATCTTTACAGTTAATGTTGTTCCAGTGATTCTCTCGTTTCCTCTTGTTTGACATGTTCTGGTTCTCAGGTGTATTTCCTGATCCCCCCCCCCCCCCCGTGACGTGAACCCGGTGAATTTGCTTCCACATCTCTTATGTGCTGTAATCATGGCTGATGTAACTTAGCTGTTGCGTGATTGTGTGTCTGTGTGTATGTTTGTGGGGGGGGGATAGAGAGCGCTAACAGCTGGCCAGTCTCAGCTGGAGCCTCGTCACGATAAAAAAGTCATGAAACACCCCCGTGTCCGAGTCGCTCCCCCGGCCGTCCTCACTGTCTCCACAGGGATCCACTCCTGGGCAGGGCTGTGAATAAAACAACCGCCCCTCCCCACTCCTCACCCCCTCACCCCCTCAACCCCCCACCCCCCCAACCCACCCAAATGGTGCAGCAGCTTCGCTCTGGATTTCCTGACCCAACAGGATTCAGGGGAGAGCCGGTGGTAGAGTTGAGCTCCCTTGGGATTACCCCAGCTTGGGTTTCTGGCTCGGCTTGAGACAGAACCCTGGAGAGCCTTTGGTTGAGTGTGTGTGTGTGTGTCCTTGTGTCTGTTGCATCTGTACCGGGGAGGGCAATTATGGCTCTGTACATCTGCCACTTCCTCCCGAGGGAGACGGCCTGGAAGGTTAGCCTAGTTTCCACCTCCATCAGGAGCCTGCAGGAGTCAGCAGGGTGAGTTTATCTCCACCAAATGGGACTGGAGAGGATGAACAGTGGGAAAGTCCCATTCACACGTGAAGTATTTCTCCAGAGGTGGATTTTCAATATTGCATGTGTGGATCATTGAATTTTAGTCCCAGTGGAGTTCCATATGCAGGATTTGCTTGAGCATTCTGTTCATGGGGTGGCCTCATCAATTCAAAGCATTTAGGAATTATAGGTTCATTTAAGCAAACTCTTTATCTTTTAATGGCTTTTTACGTTATTTTGCTCAGATTTGTTGTATTTTAAAACATGTTGTGTAAAACATATTTGTCTTAAAATGAATTTGGGACAAAGCTCAGGACTGTGTTCAGTATCAATCTCCTACTCAGGCAATCACAAGTGATCCTAGTCTCTTTGGTTTCAGGGAAAAGGAAATTATATGTATAATAACTTTAAATAGAGGTGATGTGAGAAAAACATCAGAAGATTCTCCCATTGTACTCCCTCTAATTACTCCCTGAGAAAGGCATAAAGAAACCTGTTTTTCTCCCAGTAATTATTTGTAAACTCCTTCTCACTTCTCCTTTCTATTGTCGAAGATTGACAGGGAAAATAAAAAGCGCCTCTTATTGTGAAGCCCCGCAACATTTCCAGGCGAAGCCTGAATCTTTAGCAATTAGAACGAATGTCAACCGGGGAGGAGGAAGAGGGGGAAAGAAGCAGCTAATTGAAAACATAAAAAGATTCCTCAATTATTTTCTGGAAGGAAACACATGAAACAGGTTGTACAGGGAAATCATTTTAATAATTTGCATCATTAGACGAGAGGAAACTCGTGCTGTGCTGCCTTCACTGTGAGAGAGAATGGAAATGTGCGTGCCCTGCTCAGCAGGGGGCCACATGAAACACCACCGCTCATACAGGTCCGACAATGTGCTCTGCTTTACCTACACAACATACAGAAAATCATCAGAAGACGCACAACTCAATGTTACCTCAGCTTTGCAATTTTCCCCTCACAGATAAACGTGTCCACGACTTGAAATTGCCGTGTGAGGACAAACGGTTTGAGGCGACGCTGGAGCGAAGCACAATGCAAATGGCCTCCATGTCTTTGTGCGGCGCTCCTCAGATACCGGCCGAAGAAAAGCACTGATCCCAACTGTTGAGAATGAAATCCATAAAAAGCAATCTTCTTCCATCTTCCATTGCTTGTATGAGTGAACAAGGCGGTCACCTGTGGAAGAAAACAAAATGACTGCAGCCGCACAATCAGCCCGATGGAGACGTCAGATTTCACGGTGCGAGCGCACTCCAGTGATGGCCGCCGCCGCCGCCTGTGCCCGCTCGCTGCCGAGGACCAACAAAAGTCCTGAGATGAGTCGTTTATCAGATTCTATAAACAAATGGAAACTGTGCGACAGGCTTTAGTGTCTCCAGCTTGTTTCTTAGTTTGTCTCCAGCAGAGACGGACGCACGTGGCCGACCCGGGCACGGCTGGGTTCACCTCATGTTGAACAAATTTATCTTCACACTCACGAGAGACTGTGTCACCGGTGACCTTTCACACAGAGGAATAATCAGCTTGTTTTCCACTCTTGGATTCGGCTGACATTTCCTACTATCAGTTAGATAGCTTCTGACATAAAAGCAAAGGGAACATCTGCAGGGACCTATTTCACAGTTGTAGAGGGGGGGTGTGGGGGGGGGGGGGGATGGGTGAATAGTAATAAGCCGAAGAAAGCATGAAGCTTTTTAACACACAAATACAAAGAGAGCTGTGACCTGCCTCTGGCAAACTCCTGCAATTCACGGTGGAGACATCATAATAACAATGTTTCTGTGTAACACACAAAAGACGGAGCAGAGACGGTTTGTGTCGCTCGTCTTGCTGTTAACACAAAGTGGAAAATGAGGAAAAATAACACACACCGATTTGTTTTGGACGTTTACACAGAAAGATAAACACCCATCTGTTTGAGATTCTTCTGCTTCTGTTGTGTGAAACGATATTTTACTGAAGAAAACACGACTAACATAAAACCTTGGAGTAGAAAGTGAAGGGGATTCAGTCAGAGTGTGGCTGGGCAGTTTGTTTTTAACACAAATTTCTCAAACAGACAAAAGTAACAAACCTTTCAGCTGATAAGAAGCAAAATGCAACAATCACAATCAGTTTTTCATGATTGATGTGCGTTTATAAAAGGTTGTGTTAGTAAAGGAGACAAACATAGTTGTTGAGAGTTAAGAACAGAGGATGTTGTCGTCGTTAAACCCCAAAGACACTAATTGGGATTTGTGAATATGAGCTTTACAGATATAATTTGATTGATTGATGAAACGTCTGAGGAAAGCAGTTGATAAGACCATCTGTCGTCACTTTACCCATCTGCCAGCTTGCTCTATAGATCTGTGGCTTCTAGACTGTGATGTTAACGTTAGCCTGGCAGCCATGTTCCCGTGACTCACTTGAACCTCAATCGTTCCATTTGACGTCAGTTTATTTAGTGTGTCTCTCTCCTGAG
Source organism: Platichthys flesus (assembly GCF_949316205.1). Lineage (NCBI taxonomy): Eukaryota > Metazoa > Chordata > Actinopteri > Pleuronectiformes > Pleuronectidae > Platichthys > Platichthys flesus. The sequence goes on from NC_084965.1 coordinate 1,765,755, forward strand.
CCTGGTCTGACACACAGTGAGTGTAGAACTCAATATCAAGACGTGCTCCACCACTCATGGATGGAGATTGTGATTGTGTGCCTTTGCGTTGTGTTTGATGCGCACAGTGTGAATGTGTTTGTGTAACAGTCGGGCTGATTGACTCTCAGTGACTCGGAGAAGAAAGTGTTGAAGTATAAAACCTGAATAAGAACACAAACCCACGAATGTGCTGTCTCAGCTGCGGCTGAACTTTCTCTGGGTCTTGCAGGAATTTCAGTTTTGTTGCCAGTGGTGAAATCTGAAAGAGAATCGGACCTGAGTCAAGTTGATATAAAACAGAATGACAGAGAATGTGTTTTTTATTAAAGCACCTCACACAGTGCAGCATGCAGCAAGTTTACAGGGTTTGTTGTTAAGACCCAAAGATTTTCAATTTACTGTTGCATCAGAAAATGTTGCTCAGTAGATCTCAAACCCCTCGTGAATCCACGTTTAGATTCAACAGATCTTTATTTGGATCTGCACCAAATAACACAGAATCAAATGTGTCTGATCCAAGGATATGATAATCATTTATCAAAATAATCAAATTAGTTTCACGTAGGTTGCAAATTAAACATTTAAACGTAGGATGACAAAGCAAAAGTTGGCTTTTTTCCTGGACAACCCCAAATTTATTTATGAAAATGAATGAAGGCAGCAGTTTCTTAATGTCCACCTGTTTCCTGCAGATCAACGAACTCTCACTCGATTTCTAACGCAGCTCGTGCACACAGAGAAACGTCTGTTGTTGCACCATCGAAGTAAATGAATCCACAATATTGTGATCATGAAAATGGTGATTTTCCATCTGGGACTCATAAACACACGGTTGGCTGCTCCTTCAATTGCCATGTTCCTCCTTTATTTGGGGGATTTGGTTTCATTTAAACTGAAAATAAAGTGTCACAGTCAGAGCTTCGTCAGCAGATCTCAGGAGGAGTGAGGAGGTCTGAGCCTCTTCAGGGATTCAGAGGAGATATCCACCTCGGGGCTGAAGCTTCACTGTGATGATCCGGACTCTGATGAATCTAGCTTGGTGGACATGTGAGGCGAGGTGTGTGTGTGGGGGGGGTTCAGTGTGAGATGATGAGGTGTCTGGACGGAGGGGGGGGGGGGGGGGGCTCTGGGGGGGACGTATGGCCTTTTAGTGATGATTGGCTCTGTCAGCTTTCAGGGCTACCTTGTAGAGAACGTCCAGGAAGCAGCAGAGTCCCACCGATTGGTTCGGATGTTTTCCGCCTGTTATCTTTCTCCCTCTCCGGGCCTCACGGGATAATTCACTCTGAGAGCATCTGTGAGGAGATGAGCAAACTGCAGGGGATGATGGGTATTTTACAATAAGTGGAAGAAAGTGAGGTGACATGTAAAGTGGAACAAGGGAAGGTGCTTCACCTCCATGAGTCCAGTCATCCCAAGCAGCTGTGACATGTAACCTGGGTTTGTTTCAACGAGATGAATCCAAAAACATACATTTACCAATTTGCTTATAGATGAAGTTCCTCTATTGGCCACTAGATGCTCAGTCCATAATGTATATAAACAAACTGACCTGATGGTAACGTTGATTTATTTTGGGATTTGAGATCAACAGCTCGAGATGTAAACAGGAAATTGACATCGACTGTATTTAAAGATTTAAATATTTATAAATATAGCATTTAAACCAACAGGTGGATCTTCTTCCATCTTTATTTTCAGTTTCTATACGTTACAATAGACATTACGAGCCTAATTATTAAGAACAGGAGGATAATATAGATCCCTGAGGGAAACAGTAAACTGGTTCATTATGAATCACAGAGCTGGAATAATTCTCTATCAATATTGTGATTATAATTCCTATGGAGTGGGAGGAAATTGTCAAACAAATGTCAAATCTCTCACACCTTCTATGGGAGCTCAGGAGCCAGTGCAGATGTTGTCCTTTGTATCGTGTCCCCTAAAGACACTGTGGTTCCTTTTGTTTGATTGAAAATATAAAAATAAAAAACTAATTGGAGTTCCTTAACTAAACTCACGTTAAGCTTTGGCAGCGCAGACCTTGACGGTGAGATCAAGCTGCCGAGGCCGCATTGTTAGGAAGACAAAGGCAATCGGGGGGGAAAGAGGAATGCTGGAGTGATGGATTCGGAAGAACTGTGTGTTCATTAAACAATAAATAAAGCCACGATGACAAAAAACACCTCCGTTCATCTCGTATTCAAACAGGGAGCTGGACAGGTGTCTTGATTTCCAGTGAGAGGAAGGATTCTCCTGGTTCTTTGTGTCCGTCATTCATCGTTAAGACTAATAATGAAAACAGGAACGTCTCCTCCGCTGAGGGAACTCGTTCATGAGGATTTTCAGCTAAAGAGAAAGATGCTGCTCATCGCACTGGGTTTACACTAAACCAATAACAATTAGAGAGCTTCATTCAGAATGTGGAGGGTTTGACTCCCTTTTGTTTGCTTCCGTTGAGGGTAATTGCTTCGAGGCCCGGCTGGTCTCAGAACTGCAAGGGCCCGGAAATGTCTCAGAGAGCGGGGGACTTGTTTTTCAATCCCGTGAAAAGACCCAAAAAAAGTAACGTGCCTCCTCTTCCCTGGACTGTTGCAGCCTTCAGCCTGTTTACTCTTTAGATAGCTCACAGATGGACAGTGTTGTTTATAAGACGGGTCAGTAACAGGAGTGGCCCCTGGTGGACGTTGCTCTGGTGGACGTGGCCCCTGGTGGAAGTGGCCCTGGTGGACGTTGCCCTGGTGGACGTTGCCCTTGTGGACGTGGCCCCTGGTGGAAGTGGCACTTGTGGACGTGGCCCCTGGTGGAAGTGGGCCTGGTGGACGTGGCCCTGGTGGACGTGGCCCTGGTGGACGTGGCCCCTGGTGGACGTGGCCCTGGTTGATGTGGCCCTGGTGGACTTTGCCCTGGTGGACATGGCCTTGGTGGACGTGGCCCTGGTTGATGTGGCCCTGGTGGAGATGGCCCTGGTGGACGTGGACCTGGTGGATGTGGCCCTGGTGGACATGGCCCTGGTGGACGTGGCCCTGGTGGATGTGGCCCTGGTGGACGTGGCCCTGGTGAACGTGGCCCTGGTGGACGTGGCCCCTGGTGGACGTGGCCCTGGTGGATGTGGCCCTGGTGGAGATGGCCCTGGTGGACGTGGCCCTGGTGGACGTGGCCCCTGGTGGACGTGGCCCTGGTGGACGTGGCCCCTGGTGGACGTGGCCCTGGTGGACGTGGCCCTGGTGGAGGTGGCCCTGGTGGACGTGGCCCTGGTGGAGGTGGCCCTGGTGGACGTGGCCCTGGTGGACGTGGCCCCTGGTGGACGTGGCCCTGGTGGACGTGGCCCTGGTGGAGGTGGCCCTGGTGGACGTGGCCCTGGTGGAGGTGGCCCTGGTGGACGTGGCCCCTGGTGGACGTGGCCCTGGTGGACGTGGCCCTGGTGGACGTGGCCTTGGTGGATGTGGCCCTGGTGGACGTGGCCCTGGTGGACGTGGCCTTGGTGGATGTGGCCCTGGTGGACGTGGCCCTGGTGGACGTGGCCCTGGTGGACGTGGCCCCTGGTGGACGTGGCCCTGGTGGATGTGGCCCTGGTGGAGATGGCCCTGGTGGACGTGGCCCTGGTGGACGTGGCCCTGGTGGACTCGGCCCTGGTGGACGTGGCCCCTGGTGGACGTGGCCCTGGTGAACCTGGCCCTGGTGGATGTGGCCCTGGTGGAGATGGCCCTGGTGGAAGTGGCCCCTGACTCAAGTTTCACTGACTCCTCCCGTGGTAATGGTTCTTTCAGAGTGGTTTCAGTTTTAATCAGGTAAAGTTGTGTGGGAGGAAACCAGCTTCCTCCTCCTCAGTCTCAGGTTCTGTTGGACACATGTTCAGTCTCGTGTCTCTGACTTGAAAACATTCTCACATGGTTGATATTCACGAGTTCTGACTCGTTCTCGTTCTGAAGCTTTTAATTGAGTGAGAACGATTTGATGACAATAGAAATAAGATATTTATCGTAGCAGTGAACAGATGGTTTGTGGCTTCTCTGTTGAAAACAGCTCAACGATTCATTAAATGATATCTTACAATCATGTTTTATTGATTTTCCTCGTGTGACGGAGCAAATAAAGCTGTTTTGTTTCGTTTGTAACGACTTCATTGAATATTTACCTCAAAGTTTGATAGAAATACTGAAATTTAAATGAAAATAACATAAGATATTAACATAAATAATAGTATGATGTATAATTTAATAAAATATCATATAACAGGTACATTAAGAGCAGGTTTCTTTTTATAGTCTTCATATTTTTGACATTTAAATCCTTCCTGTAGCAGAAGTTGTTCAGAATTGACAGTAAATTTGTGCCCCATGATTCAAAGTCACTTTAAAGTCACCTTAACAGAAAGAAAAGCCTCAATTTAAAACATTAGGTGGTCTGAGAAGTGGTTCTCTCAGCTCAGAGGATACTGACTCTCCCCTTTGCAGTCAGCCTACCCACAGCGGAGGCACATTTTCACCGGCCCGCTGCTCGGCCAGAACTGTGAAGGATAATTTCCCGTAATTACACACAAAGGAAACGTTGAATCTGACCGTTCATTTCTCTGGTCTGTCTCATGGCACCCGTCGGCGAGACTCCCCTGTCCCCTCGGGGCGTCGGGGGGGGACTGTCACGAGGTCAGAGCAGCCGCCTGATAAAACATCAATTTGACCAATGTGCATGCTGCTTCGTCGCTGCAGACTGAAACTGGAGTGAGTCTGTTTTGGTTTCGTCATGCTGTCGGTGCTCGGGCCCTGCGAGTGCTCAGCAAGGACTGGAAACTGGGTTACAGTGAAATTCAACAGAGACATAATCAATTTATGATGTGACAACTTTTATTTCCTTAAATCCCTATTAGTGTTTGTCTGTGCCATGGAGAAAAAAGACAAACGCATCCATTTCCTCCGCCTGGATCCTGTGAACTGCTCTGAGGAGAAAAAACATATTGTTAAAAAACACATTTAATTTAATACAAAAATAGAGCGTGTCCAGGAAAGCAAAGAGCAGCCGCTGAGCGTACTTGTGATAGCTTTAAAACCCGGGAGAGAATTTACATATTGAGTGGAGCTCCATTATAACATCCAGTATTTGAAGACCTGTTTCTAATGCTTTGTACTCGCAGCCCTTCCGTCCTCACACAATTCAAACACACATTCTACTTCATGGCCTTTTTTTCCAGAACAAAATGAGACCTATGAATGTAAAGACGTTCTAAGAACCTGCAAACAACACGCATTGAAGTGTCTGAACTCACAGAAGGACCGCTGCTAGACATGTATCATAGATCCACCTGGTAATTGATCTATGCTTCATGCTGTCCTGCTAGAAACAATGTATTTATAATTTTTGTTATCATATTTAATGTTACTTGTTGCAGAAGATGATAAAATGCATTTTCTGTACTTAAGGACATGATTCCTTCCAATGAAAACCCAAACACGAGGAATCAAAACCTGATCTGCAGCACTTTCTCCATTTGCCTTAAGATAAGAGCCAAACTGCATTGGAAATAATTCACAGCTTAAAGATTTTTTGGGTAATTAAGTTGAAAGTTTGCAGGAAATGAGCTGAAAAATTCAAGAGCCATTAAAACTTTTTGGGATATATCCTATCATGTCCATCGCTGCAGCTCCTCCTTTCAGCCTCTGGCTCAAACTCTTGGTTCTGGCCCCTGTCTCTTTAAGACACCCCCCCACCACCATCTCTCATATGTCTCCTTAAAAAGTATTGAAAAAAGAACTCATCGTTTTGTTGAAGTGATGAAGAGTTGCAGTGTTTGTCTTTCCACGTCTGAGCTGTTGACTCGTTTCGAGGTTATCTAACAGTGACGGAGTGAGACTCTCGTCTGTGTTTATCTTTGTGATGAATGCGTTTTGAGTCACTGTGGAATTACACTAAATAACTTGCCGACTCAAGGACAATCTTGAATTTTAAATTGTAGTTTAGGGATTAAACCGTTAATCAAAGTACTTTTGTTTTGCTGCAGGACAGTGAACTCACACTGAGGAAGACGAGCAGCGTCATCCGGGGACTCACACTCCTCTCGTTCGCCTCACCGAGCCACTGAGACTATTCTTTAAATGAGTGAAAATCCTCTGATTAATTCACTGATTAATTCACCTTTCAGCTGATGCATTCTGGGTATTCTGCCTCACATTGCACACGACGCAGTGCGGGAAACATGGATGCTAATTACCCACAGAGACTAATGAGTTTTGCTGCTTCAAACTCAAACCTCTTTTTTCCATCTGCTTGTTTTATCCCGATGGTCGGTGGTTTATCTGGAGAGCGCGGTCAGAGTGTTTTTTAAATAATGAAGTTCACATCTGCATGTATCCGGCTCATTTGAATATGTGAGGGGCTGCAGGGCTTCCTATTATCCCTTTTGTCTGCCTGTTTGTTCACACTCACCTCATCGAGAGTGTTGTTTTTAATTAGGCGAACGGACACGATGTTCTGCCTTTGCTGCGTCTCCTCTAGTGTACCAGTGGGGCACGCATTGAAGAAGCTAACAGAAGTTCACTCGGTGGCCGAGCCGCCGCCTGTGGAGCTCCTCCGTGTCTCCTCGCTGCCTCACGCGTCTCAAATAGCTGTGTTTGTGCATCTGAGGCCATCACGCTCACAATGTGCTCAGAACTGGAGGTGGAAGAAGGAGGGTGATGAAGATGAGCAGGAGATTATGATCTGCATGGAAGGAAAAGGCCAGTGAAAAGACAAATCCTCTGTGACTCACTGTGTGTGCCCCTCTTCCCATGAGCATCCAAGGATTGTACCCTTGGTTTCTCTCGTTGTACCAACAGAGACAAAGCAAACACATCTTCATTGCCTCCTTAAGACTCATGATGCAACATGATCTCATCCTTTGAAGGGAATTTGATTGAAATGATCTAATCTTTCTTTCTTTTTGGGTCGCTGGAGAAGCAGCTGCACCGGTTTTTAATGTGTCCGTAGAGAAACGCAGAGTTCTGTTCTACTGCTTTAACTTAACAAGAGTCTTTTTAAAAAACACATTTCCTCTAATCAGTTCCTCTCTTTGCTTGTACGCCGCGTGCCTCACAACACACAGCAGATGGTTGAGACACAAATGCAAAGGAAGATGTTGACACTGTAATCTTGTGATTAACGGCACCGGTTCTCCAATGAAAACACATTGATGCTTTTCTCTTCCTTTGCAAATATTCATTCTTTTCCTCCCGTTAGCAATAAAGGACGGTGTGAGGCTGAGAATTAAATCAAGGGGGGGAAACCCCGGAGGAGGAGAAAGGTAATCAAAGTGAGGAAATGGGTATTTGGGGGGGCCCTGGGCTCAACCTTTAACTGATACTCTGATTTATTTATTCTCTCAACAGGGTCAGAGAACAATAAATGATCTGCAGTCGATTGCACATTTCCGTCTGAAGTCCCTGAGCAGCAGCTTCAGAAGAGTTCATCATTAGAAATATTAAAACAACAATCACAATTTAATTTTCTAATGGTTTGGGATTTGTTTGCACAAAAAAAAAACAAATCGGATATCCGCGATCAGACATTTCATTGCACAAACAGAAGCAGAGCGGAGAGGGAGGGGAAAGCTGAAGTCTGCATGAAATCTGCAAATTAGAGTGTAAGCACACAGATTGAGAACAAGCAGAGGAATTCTAAATTCAATGTTTTGAGTCCAAAACCCGAACTACAAATCAAAGTCGTGCTCTCAAACTGAAAACACCTTTTTGAATAAGGACATGCTGGAATAAATATTTTTAAACTGACAAAAATAATCCTTGTACATGTTTTATTTTGTTGTTGTGATGAGTCGTCCTCCTTCTTTTCTTCCTCCTCCTCCTCTTCCCCCTCCTCCTCCTCCTCCTCCTCCGGATTCGGTTCAGAGTTGCAGGAGTTTGGCATGGAGGTGCACCCTGGCAGGCTGCGGCTCTGAGCTGAGACACGGAGGTCTGGGCCGGTGATAATCCCGGTCCAAATGTCTCTCGTCTGAGCAAACAATCCCACCGACGCAGCCAAGGCCGAAGTCTCTGAAGAGCCGCAGTCGGCAGATTTCTCCAAGTAAACCCTCATGTGAGGGGGGGGGGGGACTGGAAGGACATGAAAGCTCTGGCTCGAGTCCTCGTCCTACTCCCTCCCTCCTTCTTGCATTCTCCTGACCGCCGTCCCAGTCGTGGAGAGTCTGTGCTGCTCTCCAGAATCCAATGAGCAGACATATTCACGCTCTTTAAAGGATCCACGAGCTGCAGCACCTCCAGAGCGTCGACGGGCGAAGAGCCTCCGAGAGGAAACGCATCGAACACAACATCCCAGCACGCCGACTCACAGGCTCGGCTGTCTGGGCATTCGCCTGCTGATATATGTTCAGAAATCATCCGTCATAGTTGGTAATTGAATTAGAAATGATTCTCATTGTTCGATTTAGACACAAATCAATTCTGTGTGATTTTATACAACCGACCATTTGGGTCTGATTTGCTTCCACAGATGGATGAAGAAGGATATTATACCTATTTTACCAAAGTCAGTGTTTATTGTGTATATATATCATATCTTAGGGTGTTGGACAACATATATTTTGGTAATTCAACTTTGTACATTGAATGATTTGAAATATTTCCAATGGAAACTCTACTCTAAAAGTCAATTCAGGATATCTGGGATCTGAACTTCTAAAGCTTTGGCTATGCTTTTCCAGAAATTGTATATAACTTGGTTGCTCACCTGTAAACAAAGTAAACCAATGATAAATCTTAAACTGTGATTACAAATCAATTACAGTGTGTAACACAAACAGATTTACCACAATGTTTAGTGCCTTGCTCGAGAGTACTGTAATTAAAACTCTCTAGATATTACAAGAGCTCACCACCTCTTCCCCAGACTGTTCAGCACTCGAACCCACAACCTCATGTCCCCACCTCCGGGCAGACGTCTGTGATCCGCTGCCTCCTCTGGTCTGTTGCTGTTGTTTATGTCGGGCAGCGACTCGCAGTCTGCTGAGGCGGCGTCTTCAGCCGCCCGGAGGCTTATTGCCTTTCTGATGTGAAGCTGCTGAACAAAGTCCTCTTGATAATTACAGTCACTGTCATTTGTTTGTTGGGCCTCTTGTGATTTATCTCCTGTGAATGCTTTTGATTCATCATTGCTCCCAAACATTAGATTAATTCCCTGCCTTGGCAAGCAGCCTGCCAATTACTTTTTAGGGTCAGCCGTAATCAGCACAACACTCTTGTGCTGTTGTGCAGATTAAATGAGGAGCGTGTCATTAGACAGGACAATAGAGCGGCCCGGCCCAGTGACCCAATCAGGACGACTCCCCTGGAGACTGGGTTCTGAGCAACTCAAGCCGAGGTCACGCTCAAAGTTTTCCCACCTCCACCATCTTGTCGGCTCTGCGGCACCAGCGGCTTCATAACTGGAGCTCGGGTTATTATAAATCCAGAGCGGCTGAAATCCAACAATCGTTTTATTTGATTTTGAGAATCCCAGTGTGTCTGGGCTCATGCAGAGTGGAGCGGTCCAAGGCTCAGCAAGTCCTGGGTGATGCTGGCAAATGCTGCTGGGAGATTAGGTGGAAAAGAGAGAAGAACTAACTGGGAGAGACTTTTACCATCGACTTTATGAATTCACTTCTCACTCTGTGCTTTATTTGGTGAGATGCAGTTTAAATCCCAGAGTTAAAAAACCTTCTCATATCTCTGAAAGGTTAAAGGAATGATTTAACATTTTGGAAATGAGTTAGTGGTGAAGATCGAAACCACTTTCATGTCTGTATCGGCTGGATTCCAGCAGCTGTTAGCTTAGCTTAGCACAAAGACTGGAAACAGGGGGGGAAAGCTAGCCTGCTTCTGTCCAAACAAACACCGAACATCTACCTGCCATAGTTTGTCATAATTAACTCAATAAAGGTTTTAAACTTCTCATAATAACATAACAGATTTATTAGTTTGTGTTTTGCTTGTATTTACTCACACTCTATAAAGTTTTTAGTGTTTTTACTGTCCATGCAGACAGTCAGACGTCAATACAGCTCTCTCATGTGAGAACTCATCTTTCTGGATCTGTTGAGCCTGTGTGTGTCTGTTGCTGCAGCAGATTGAAAACACACTGGATTTAAATGTTGTGGTTTAAATGTGCGTTTAGCAAACACAGATAATACAACTTAAAGAGCAATATCAATAGAAATCAAAACGTGAAACACATGAAAGTCTCACGTGTTGTGTTCCAGCACTTTATCTGAGCACACGTCTTCCCTTGCCACCTCATCACACTCTTCACTTATTATCTTCTCCATCAGTTGGAGCCTTTTTTTCAAGCAGCAGGCGAGAAAAAGGAATAGAAAGCAAACAGAAACAAATCAATGCAGAGCTCCACAGTGAAACTCTGCTAGGACCGGCCACGCATCACCTCTCATCAGTATTCCATAATCATTCGCCGAGTCTAGCACCGTGCACGGGCTTCTTTAATTGTCCCTCTGCAGGCAGGAGTTTAAGAAGAAGAAGGAAAACAACCCCACGTTCACAGAGCTGTCAAGACGAGCAGCTCCTCACACTCCACATTATTTATGGCCTTGTAGACTTGCCTTGCTTGGGATTGCTTATTTTGCAGCCGTCTCTCGATCCAGCCGTGATTCTGCAGGAGACTCTCAACATGCTAACTCTCGGGCCGAGTGTTCCATGTGACATGTGGCCCTCTGAGCTGTAATCACGGGCTCAAAGGCGTCAGGCAGCTGGTGCCGGAGCCGGTCCTTCATCTCTACTCAACGCACATTTGAATATGTGCTCGAAGCAAACGTGTATCCTGAATCATGCATGAAATTCAAATGCATGAGAACACACCTGGTCTTTGGCAGTTGTCAATTATAATTCAGCCAGAGGCTCATTAGTCAAATTACTTCTCCTCGCGGGGTTGAAAGGACATTTTCATGATAAAGCCATAATCACGTGTGTATGAAACGCAGGAGCTCACTGAACACGGCGAGCGCACACAACAGGTGGGAAAGTGTGTGCGCCAAAATCGAATTAACACAAAGACACAGAATCAGATCAGAGGGAGAGAGAAAACACTAATATTACACAGGACAGGTTGTACACATGTCTTTTCATAACTAATACGTGTAAGCAATGGAAATATTATCTAAGGTGCTATAGCTGCTGATGATAGCTATATGCAACTTATTAGAAAACCTTTCCAGTAAGTTTTTGTGCCAGAATGGGTTTTCCTTCGGATTAATAAAAGTATTTTCTTTGTGTTCATCTGACATTTGCCTCCTGCAGTTGCGTTTGTGTTTACGTTGTTTTCACTGGTTGTGCGTCAGATCTCTCATGGAGTTTTAATTAGTGGTTTATAAAAGGCAGGTGCAGCAGAAATGTCAGGCGGTACAAACGGTGGGAGGAAAACGTACGAGCTGGAATCTGTTGTAAACACTGACGGCTGCTGCAGGAACCAGGAGAGGAAATAAACTTTCAGTCTTTACATGTGGTTCTGCAAACTGAGACTCTGAGTTATGAAATTACTTCACCTCTGCAAAGGAAGCTGTGCATTAATTGCAGGTTGTGTGTCTTAAGGAAGAACACAATACATTTTGAAGCTGATCTGGAAAAATGATGATACCAGATTTAATTTTTGCACTCATCAAGCTCCCTTCTGGTTTTATTCGTAGTTTGAAGACATACGAGAGTTTATTAGATTTCCTTATGTCTCAATCTTTATGTTTTATGTAGGACTGATGCTTTATAGATAACTTTATTATATAAACCCCTTTGGGCTGCTTGCTGGCCTCATCCACCTCGCCGTGTGCTACAGTGAAGAACCCACATAAAAGGAAACGTTTTGCGTTCAATGTTTAAAGTGTAAATCAGAATAGAAGCCCCCCCCGGGCATTTTCCAAATGACATTTCCTGCATATGTTAATGTGGAGTATTTTTATTTTACTTATTAATAACCTGGAATTGTGTCCTGCCCTTTTACAACAGGCAGTTCTAGGCAGCGGGCGGACATATGAAGCAGAGGTCAGAGTGAAACGTTATATTTTATATTTCATATAGAGGAGCAATTATAAGTTCAGGCTCTGTGCTTCAGGCTTTTTATTGTTCTTTCAAACAAGAGGAAACATGTGACGTGTTTTTAATATTCACAATCAGCTGAGTTCAATGTGAAGCATTTGAACAATGAGGTTTTCTCTTTTTGTCTTTGTATTTCAAAGTCAGTAAACACCATTATTTGTCAGTGATATTGACTTTTTGTATTTAATTTGAAGATTAAGATAAATTCCCTGAGAGGTATTTTGATATTAAACAGTCAGAGACTCATTTCTTCCTCGTGCATCCTGACGTCTTTCACTTAGAAACAAAAACAAGATAAAAACAAACTCTTCAGATTTAAATTCCCTCTTTTCTTCCCGACTGAGAGTTGAACAATGTGAGGAATAATTGAGCACTTCAAGGTGCACGCTCCCCTCTCCTCCTCTCGAGGACACGGGAGCCTCCTCACGAAGGTAAGGAGGAAGACGAGGGGTAATTAACGAAGACGGCGGAGGATGTTCAACTCGTGTCTTCGCTGTGACGCTCACACAGTGTAATTGCAGTTGAGGGGGGGGGGGGGGGGTCACACGGTGGCACTGAAGGGTTGGAAAGTGTTTATCAAGATCGGAGTTCACTTTCTGCCGCCTCCTGAGGAAAGATGCTCTTCAAGGTCGTGTTTGTCAGTTTTCTGTGCAGGTTTCATTTGTGAAATATTCACACATTTATCCTCTGAGTTGTTACAGAACAAAAACAAAATCCAGAAAGTGTTTTATAGAAAACAGCCGTGCAGTCCACAACTTGTTCTTCTTTAATTTCCTTTTTCTCAGTTACCTTCAAGGAAATGGACACGCTTTCCGATTAGTGAAAACATTTAATTAAAATGTTCACGTTCCAAATCCAAACGCTTCACATGAATAAAGTGACCTCAGAGTTATATAAAATCAGCCAAACAGTGAAATAGAATATTCAATTATTGTAAAATACAGATGTTAAACCTTAAGTGAAGTTCAAACCTTAACTCCTGTGCGTTCATTAGCTCCTGTTCCATAAAACAAATTCATTACAAAGTGAAACTATGATAAACAGGAATATTCCAGCTCTTTTGAAGTATATGAAGAAAGTAAGAGGAAAGAGCTGCCGGAAGAGAAATGACTCAACTTTAAAAAAACAACCATTAGCCCCCATGTATGAAGTCATCCTGACACACACCCCCGAGCCACACTGAACTTCTCCATTGAGCTGGACCGCTAACTGGGTTAAGAACCAGACCCCTGAACACTGACTGGTGAAACAACATGATCTGCAGCTGAAATCATATTTAAAAAAAATCGATGCCGAACTAAACAGTGCTGAGAACGGCCGGGTCTCATTGTCCGGTAATTTGAGCTGCACTTAATATCAGAGAGAGAGAGAGGGAGAGACGGGGACTTGGGGACAATTCACTGCAATTTCTCAGAGAGTAGAGTGACCTGGATTTTCTGGGACTTGGCAGTTTGAGGCTCCTGCTCGATTAGAGGAGAATATGCTGCGAGCTTGTTCTTATTATTCCGTCTCTCTGAGTTTCCTTCCGTCTGAATCCATTCAAAATGTCAACTGTCTTTCATTAGTTGTTCTACATCCTTTATTTCCTGCGCGTTCCCCCTCTGTCGCCCAATTTCACCCTCATTTTAACAAGTGTGAGTAATTTAATGCGACTTAAAAATATAACTCATGTGCTTGGTGGTCATTTCCTCCAGCATCGTCCTTTCCCATGTTAATTAAAGATTGAGAGGCTGGAGAAGAATTACTGGCACTTGTTTTACTTTAATAAAAATTTGTGATAATTAGAATGAATTTGAACGAATACTGAGAATATTTGAATGATTTATAAGCTGTGCTTCTATTTTTGTCGCATTATTTATAGCATAGGTTATAGAGACACTTGGACCCGTCTCGTGGGAATATTAATTAAACTCCTTATAGGCATATAAAAATATCTCAATGTCCTTAAAGTAGTCTGCACAGTGGAGGAGTCTGGCCAAGAAGGGCACAACTAAAATAATGAGAGTTTTAACTGTAGCTTCAGACTCGGGCCGAAGGGCTGTTTCTCTTAAATGTTTTTATAATCACTTTCATTTAATTATGCTGTTGCCAGAAAATGTTTTTTAATCAACTTCTCCTTTATCAAAAGTGCCGGAGCACGTTACAAAGTTTTAAACACGAGAAAAACATTAATTCTAAAAAAAAAGGCAAATCAGCCCGAACCTGCAGTGCCTGTACCAGCACGGCCAGTTTGATATGATGGTCTATGTCGGCGCCATTACAAGGTGGATTGTTGAGTCCATATCAGTCTTTGTGAGACTTCCCCTGTCTTCAGAGGACATGTCCCTCTTGATGTTGATGCTGTAACAGTGAAAACTTTCCTGTCACATATTCCTAGAGCCTGTTAATATTGGAATTGATATTTTACAGTTTAACCATAAATAACTAAAGAAAACACAAATACAACCTAAGTGGAAGAGGCTGAGGCCCTGACCAACTCAAACACTTTCATTTTGGGAACACAGCAGTGTCACAGCAGGTTCTTAAGAGAGAAGCTTGATCTCAATCCCATCTTCGCCCCCTGGAGGTGAACTGCACCTCCGACTCTGAGCCGGACCTCATCACCCGGCATCAGAACCGGACCTCACTGCAGCTCGTGTCCCTGAATCAGAGCAAACCCATCCCATCACCAAGCCTCACGCTCTTTTGTCAGGAGAACCTCACATTATTTGTTCCACAGCCACACAAACACACTCTGGAAGCACTTTGGGGTTCAGTCTCGAGCTCCGGGATCCGTTGACCCTGTGATTAATGGTTCAGCTCATCCAGCACCTGAGCAGCCGCCATCACAGCCGAGTCCTGGAGCTCAGACAAAGATCCACGTGTCTCCACCGCCTCTCAAATCAAACCAGAATATGAACGGCTCATAAAAGAGGACCTAGAATTACAGAACATTTATTTGACATGTTCTTTCTTAGTTTCTGCCAAAACTGGACTTTTAGGATTGAATATATTAAATCTCTTTGGACGTATACAGGTTGTTGACACTTTCCTGTTACTGATCAGATTCTGAGGAAACCAAAGATCATGATGTAGCTCTGCAATATATATTTTACCATATTCAAAATAACCATTTAAAAGAGAGATAGAGATTTGCCTTGAGGAAACGACAGTGAAGAGTAGAAATTAAAACAAAGTTTGAAATTCATGTGGGAACTGGAAGATAAAAGGCTTTGTTATCATCGCCCCCGTGTGAAGTTCTACACATTATAAAATAACTAACTTCCCGAGCAGCCTGCTCTGATTTTCCAATTTATCTCAAATGCAACAACAAAACAAAGTAATTAAATTCAAATCAGCTCTGACGGATCAGATGGCCTCGTGAAATATGTTTCCAATTCCTATTCTAATTCCCAGAAGTGCTCATTTTAAGTGTTTAACATTTAATCATGTATGTAATCAATAGGCTAATGCCCTCCTCCGGCCACTGATACATTCCTGCGGCTTTACGCTTGAGGGCGGCCATGGAGGATTACAATAATAAAACTTCCATCCTGTTTGGCTCATATTGTTATTATCAATTGATCTCAAATTGTGTTTCTCTCTGGAAGGAGAAGCAGAGAAAAGGAAACAAGTCGAGCCGGTTGGTTAATTCTGTAGTTTGCTTGAATCGAGATCGCCTCATTAGATCCGTGGCGAGCTTTCAAAAGCGTTTACCTCCCGAGTCATTGGTAATTTACCCAGCTTTGATTGCTGGGACTGGGAGGAGGCGGGCGGCCACTAAAGCCTGATTCCACCTCCGACCCCCCCCCTCCTGCTGCTGGACGCTGGTTTGATTCCTCAGGCTGCTGCTGTGCACTTCTATCTGCAGCTCTCACGGTTCATTTGTCACTTTCTGTTCTTATTGTTGCTGCACACAAGAAGTTACAATAACTTCTTGTGTGCAGCAACAATAACTTCTAATTTGACATGTTTTATGTTTATTTATAATCAAAAGGCAACCTGGATTACAGTAAAGTAAATAATTACAAATGTCTATAGAACAGTACACAGCCAATCATCTAACTGAACATGAGACTAAAAACCAAACAAATAAACAGAACAGTAGCAAAACCATCACACACATTCAGTACAAAGCTGAAAACCTGCAATTTATGACTAAAATTAACATTAAATATTCATCAGCTGCTGTAAATACCAACTTAAAACGTGTCCAGTCTTTCCCACTTAGCTGCTCGCTCATGTGACTCACTAATAAATTCCACTGTGCTCCTATGAACTGTTCCCGGCTCTGTGTTCACTCGCTGTAAATTAGATCTGTGCACGAGTTCCACATTAACAGTAATTAATTGCGTATAAACCTTAAATGGGGTTTAGAGTTAGCGGGAGCTACTGTATGTGGGCGCCACTGGTCCCATTAGGTGACTAGTACTGAATTATCCTTGAAAACACATGTGACCAAGACTCACTGGGTGGATTTCAACAAGAAAGATCCAAACACAGCATTTAGGGACATGTGCTGCCGACACTAACAGCTGCTAAAACTAATTTGCTTTCAAATTCTGGGTCAAATTTGGATGAATTCAGCAAACGGTGGAATGTCTGTGATTCGACTGCAGTGATGCAACCGCTGCTGAATCATAACACACAGAGAGAGAGAGAGAGAGAGAGAGAGTCCTTTGTTGTGAAATAGTTACCAAGTCAAGGTGAAGTTCTGTGCGACGGCCGTCGGCTTCAGAATGAGACAGAAACCGAGTCGTAATTCCAAGTCTGAGATATTTCCAGCGTGGCTGCAAGGCCTCAATTACCGACAGTTACTTCTGAGTAAAAAGAACAACACAATTGATTTCGGCTGCACACAGTTTGGACTGTGTCTGGGTTCACTTGCAAACCAGACTTTGGTAAAAACTTTGTTCAAATAGCAAATAAGAGACTCACAAAAAAAAAAAAAATTCTGAGCTGCGACACAAAGATGGAAGAAGAGGTTGTTTCACTCGGAGGATCCAAGGACCACGATGCAACGGGACAAAGTTCACGTCTGGAAACTGATGCACGTGCAGGTGGATAATCTGAATCTGTAGACGTGGGACAATAAGTCTGGAATCCTCTAGTGATCGCATAAGAAAACATTGAATGAACAATCCATCTGCTAGAAGCTTTTTTAATTTATCTGCTAGAAATGAGCCAAATAGTCGTCTGGACCCACAACACCTAGAAAACCTAAATGAACGACTTTAAACGATGAACTGGCCAAACAATCAGAAAACACAACCCTGTTGCTTCGCTGATTTATCTGCTTCCACTCCCCTGAAGTTTTCAAGCGACTTCCTCCTTCGAACTTAGTTTTCAACTCTCCTTTTCTCTTCTGTGGCATTTCTCTCTCCGTTTCAATTTGTGTCACAAAGTCGTATCCTGTCTGAGTTTCTTGATTCCCAGCGGGCCGGGGGATTCATCTGGTTTAGACCCAGCGGTGACCCCGGCTGCAGCCTCCTGCTCACCAGTCGCCCACTGGTTCTCGTCCTGTTCGAGCTCCACTGGTCGGTTGGTTTCATTGAATGAAATTCATTCCATCACTCAGACAGGTTGAGACCCACATGGATATCTGGTTATTATCAGAATTACTGGTTTCATTCCCTCCCTACACCTTTTCTCTGCTCTGGTGCTGCAGAACAGGTGTTGCAGGTTTGGTGTGGATCTCTTTTCAGGGCAGGAAATATCACAGACGTTTCCATTAAGATAACAAGCCGTCCACTAAGTGGATTTAACGCTGCTAATTGCACTCACAGAACAGTATAGCTTAATGGGCTCTGGCACAGATGCTAACACGGCTTTAAAGCTAGTCTGCTGGTGACAGTAAGTCGAGGTGATTTATGCCTCTTTCTTTATTCTAGTGCCTGTTGATTGTGGTATATCTATGACATGAAAAGTGAAAATGATAGTGTCTCTCCACAAGCTCGTGAGGAGACGGATAATGGACTCGGCTGCTCTCGGAGACTTCGACCCATTAAATAGCCTTTTAACTTCCTGAGGTAATTCAGAGCTGTGGAGGGTTTTATTGGTCAAAGTTGGGAAAGTTTATGAAGCAGAGTTTTAAGTCTAATCTCCGGCTATCAACTCTGCTGCACACCGGCCCCGGAGGAAAAGTTTCAACTGAAGTTTTCAAAACGTAAAAAAGAAAAGACTGTAAGATGTAAAACGTCTGTTTTACCTCTCGTTCTTTTTGTGCAGAATCAGGGGTTAAGTGAAATCTACACTTTTCCTCATGTGATGTGAATCTGACGAATCAGCAAAGGCTACATCTCGACTGAAAACACCCAATCAGCAGCAAGTGTCTACATCATCTCTGTTCTCGTCCAAAGTAAAGAGAAGCTTGGACACCAGTTGAATCTGCAGCAGAGTTGAATCTAATCAAATGATCGGATGAGCTTTTTACAGCAACACAACTTTAAAACAGATGACCCTGTTGTTGTTTTGTTGGCACAGCTTTTCATTTATTCATTGTTGTCGGGATGTGAAGAGGATTTCTGTCGGTGTAGCAGACATCTTTCATAAGTCCCTCTCCTCCTCTGCCTGCACCAAGCTGTGAATCACCAGTCACCACATCCTCAAATGTCAACGTGACAACGTGGAGCCCTGTCCTGATGATGCATGCTTCACTTTAAATGGATTAATCAGCCGCTTAAGAAAACTCTACATGCATTTCCACTGAATTAATATCCTATGTCCTCACGTGGATGGGGGGGGGTTGTTACTTTATGGACGTCATGTGTAAGAGCAGCATGTCCCCCCCCCCCCAACTGAAGCTGTGTACCTGCAGCAGCGTGATACTTACAGGTGTCTGTTGAATCCCAGTTCACGTAATGAGCTCTAACACAACACGAGCTCGGCAGCTGCACACTTTATTCCACACTGCGGTTGTCGCGAGGGGGGGGGGGGTGATGCTGTTGTTGTTTGTCTCTGTTTGGAGGAACGTGAGTGTGTAAACTTACCCACTGTGTTTTTTAAATCCTCTCACTTCATTGATGAAATCCTGAATTTAATGAAAAACACAGCAAATATCGATTCAACTCAAATGAATAAGCTGCAGGCTGCAGGAGGTGGAAATCACAGATGAAGGATGAAGTCCGACTCTCAGCGGTGGAACGGGAGATCTCTTTGTTGCACTGCTAAACGACAACCTCCATGAAATACACAAAGAGGCTCCATTAAACCTCTCCAATCATATCATCTGGCAAATTCTGTCAACTCTTTAGAAAATGATGTTTTTTTCTTATAGGCTGCATTGAACCGCTCGGCCCCTGAAAAGCTCTGAAGTCTCTTACCTCACTCGCAGGTTGTATTCTTTTTTCCAGCTTCCTTTATTCAGGTAATTAATGCTTTCACTTTTTACTGATGAGCTCCCTCGGCCTCATGCGTGGGTGGGGGGGGGGGGGGGGGGGGGGCATTGTGAGGAGAAGCTTCTCTCTGCACAGAAACAACAAGCTGCCAGTCGCATTAGTCTCTCCAGTGTTTTCAGATGAGCGCCTTCGTTTCTCGCTCCCTGCTGTCTGTTCTTTTTTCAACTTTCTTCTCTGCCCTCCTCACAGATGCTCCGAATGAATAAATATAAATATTAAAAACATAAAAAACTGTTTTTTTTACAAGAGTTCTGTGCAGCCAACGCAACACTGGAAAACACTGTCTTCAGATCAGTTAGCAGATCAGATGGTGCTTCAGAGAGTCGGAGCTAATCCTGAGAGACGACACGAGAAACGCTTCAGAAAAACAACACAACTGTCAGTACTGCAGAAAAGTTCTGAGCAGTGACACTTAACACAAAGTATAAAGCAGACTGGAGAGAGTTACTCACTAACAGCTCATGCAGTTTGTCCCCATGTTAAAGAAAGTGGGAAAATAGATCCTGGACCACCGTTGATCCAGATCTGCTGATTCTAATGGGGTGGTGCACTAGTTTTTCATAGTCCTGCAGATGACAAAGAAACAACAATTAAAACACAACTTCTACATTCATAGACTGACCTAGAATCTCCACTGTAACTGTAATTGTTGACATTTGTTTACATATGCTGAATTAGCTGTTTACTATTCCTGGTACATACCCATGAATGCTTTGATTAATGTCTGCAGCTGCATGTTTTTATGTGATTATTTAAGTGGATTTATTTGTTGGGTATCACGATAACCCCCCGGAACCACACTGACTCCAAAACTCTGCGTGTGTGCAGATGAAAACACAAATCCCACATCTTTTCTTTCTGCATTGTTTATTAGTTTCCGTATCTGCAGACAAACACAGATGCAGATCCAATCTGTGATATCAGAAAAATTGTTATGTTTCAAATAATCTCGCAGGCTCTTAATTTTATTTTTTTCCACTAGATAATAATGAAACCATTTGAACCTGACACCTGCTGTACTGGGCAATGTTTAGTTTTATTGAAGCAGCATCAAACTACCTCCTCTTCCCAAACAGCTTCAGTGTCTGGGAGTCGACTCCAACAGATCAAATCAAGCCGAGTTACAGAGGATCCTTCAGATTAAATGTGTATTTAAGCAGAGATGGAACCTGCTCCTCTGCTCCAGCTTCCCTCGGTTCTAACTCTGCCTCGTCTTCAGGACCGTCTGGGACGAAGAGGACATAACAAACAAGAAAAGAGCAATGATGGAGGAACAGGATGTGATCAAGCAGAGGAGGATGTGTGATGTGAACAAAGTGCCTCACAGCAGCCAGGGCACGATAAACTCTGAATCCACTGTGACACGATTGGGATGTTTATTTGCATTTAGATAGTTTCATCCGCTCTGCGAAGTTGATTCTGACACGTTGGGCTTGTCTTCTCAATGAGAACAACATTAAAGGACAAGTCTGCGTCTCGTGGAAGAGCCAGATAAAGATTCGAAGCAGGATTATGCAAAGACACAGCAGGTGCGGTGTTGGATTACCATACGAGCGCTTCGTGCAAATTAAAACTAAAAATTAAAAAGACTCCGAGGCGTCGGCAGCCATTAGACGTGAGCTTCTAACAACACATCACGCTCTCAGATCAACTGGAGGTGTCATCGCTCGCCGCTTCCAGCCGACCTTCCAGAACGGCTGAACCAGGTCTCCTGCTGAGGAGAACATCAGCTGCAGCCTCTCCCAGGAAGAGACGTTCTGCTCCTCCTCACCTCCGGGCTGGTCCCCCTCTTCCCTTTCTTCCCGCCTCATTAATGATGCCAAAGTATGGATAACAGTGTGATTACTCCTGCCTGGCCAGCCGGCTCTTTGCTGCCTGGATGTGTCATATCTCAAATTACTCTTGATTGCAGGGATTAAGCCCGAAGGGAACATAAAGCACATCGCCTGTGTGGTCTTTTATTATCATGTCAGGGAAGAGGGAGAAAGAGAAAGGCCCCGTGCTATTCATCAGCTGCATTCAGACAAAGTGTATTTAGCCACAAAATAGGGGGAAGAGAGAAGCCAGGCAAATAAGGAAAGGGCAAAGAGATTCTCCCGCCTCGACAGACGTAAGTAGCCTATTACATGACGATGAGGCTTTCATCTATTACTTCAAGGAGGTAGAGAAGATAATCACCGCTGTTATTCCCCATTTCATGTGCTCCCAGCCACCTATTACCCAGTGGCCTGCAGCCCTGTGTGCTGAGCAGAGGGGGGGGGGGGGGGGGGCTCTGTTTGTAGAAAGAGCTTCGGTCCGTGAGGATCTTTGTCATGAGAGCTTCTCTCCTGCAAGAAATATGATATTAAAAAACAGCAGCAGGAGAAACGCTGGATTCTGCCAAACACCTGCGGCCTCCTCCTCCTCCAGCCTCACCTGTGTGGTAGGCTAACGAGAGCAGGGGGCGTCCTCGTCCTCCTCCTCCTCCTCCGCGTCCTCCTCCTCCTCCGTCCTCACCTGTGTGGATGTAATAAAGGTTAACGAGAGCAGGGGGCGTCCTCCTCCTCGTCCTCGTCCTCGTCCTCGTCCTCGTCCTCGTCCTCCTCGTCCTCGTCCTCGTCCTCCTCCTCCTCCTCGTCCTCGTCCTCCTCCTCCTCCAGCCTCTCCTGTGTGGATGTAATAAAGGTTAACGAGAGCAGGGGGCGTCCTCCTCCTCCTCCTCGTCCTCGTCCTCCTCCTCCTCGTCCTCGTCCTCGTCCTCCTCCCCTATCTCCCTCTCCGCTCTTGTTCCAAAGACATTTAGGAATGAGAGAGGGGTCATTTATTGGGTCGTTAGTTCTACTCATCAGCTCTCTAATTAGAGGCCTATACAGCGTGTGATCTATCCGTTGGACATGATGCACTCCGACACTCTGTCTCCCACAAACAAGCAGCCGCCTGCTGGCTGCACGTGGGAGGCGTCCACCTCTGGACCCGGGCTTCAGACAAATGGCTTCTGGAAAGGTGTTCACACCAGCCATGATGAGGTTCTGCTTCCAGGAGCGGTTCCGTCAGACGGACTGAGAGCTTTCGATTCAACCCGATGTGTGAAAATCCAACGTGTGATGAAGTGGAAGGTGTGAGAGAGGTGAGTCCGGAGGTGAGACCTGGCCTGAGGAGATCTCCGGGTCTCCATGACTCCGGATCCCTCTGGGGTTTGAAATATCAAATATCCTGCAAGTAAAAAAATTCAAGCTGGAATTATTCTTAGATAAATGAGATTGACACTCACTGATGTGATTTATTAAAGTTCATAAGTTATGTAAAGAAGTGCAGAGAGGTCCATCATACTTAGCTGAAGTTACGGGGAGTGGAATTAATCGGATTCCTTCTGGAGACCCCCTGCTGACAACATCTCTAACCTGGAAAGGGGGTGGGCGGGGGGGTGACAGGTGATGAAACTCTCATAACTTCTGCTGCTTGGTGTTACATTTACAAATGTCCGCTGAGATGAAGAAGACTGTTGGTGAAGCTTCTCCCAGTTTGAACCAGAAGACTTTGTGAAAGGTATTTTTCAGTTACTGGGGAAAATATCCAAGTTCAGCCTCATAGAGGTCGAGGCTTTATGTGTTTTGGGGGTTTCTGTCCATTTCTTTTTAACATCTCAAAAACAACTTTAGTGAATTTCTTCAAACTGTCTCAAGGGTGAACTGAATAGAATTTGGTGAAGGTCAAAGTGAAAACACCACCAACACCTTGACTTTCTTCAGATTTGGTTCAAATCCTCACTTGATTAGATTCTGGTTTTCAAAAAGACACTGAACAAAAACAGCATTAATGTTAAAATGTGGTGAGATGCGGTGACTCCACCACATTGACTGAAGCTTCCCACCGACCACTGGATTAATTGCAAACACAGTTTCCACAGACATCATCCACAGAAGGTGAGGTTGGTCAACATTTATAATAAAGCTGAATACTAGAGGAAAAAAGTAAAACCCAGGGATGAAGGGATTCAGCAGGTTAAGGTCAGACCTGCAAACCAAACAGAAATTCATTAACCGACGTGTGATATGATCTCGTCCAGGCTGCTTGACACAGGTCAATATCTACTGCTCACTTTGTGCTCCAGTGTGGGGCTTCACAGCTGGACATAGGACTAATAAGTAGGATATTGTTGTAAATAGACACATGGGTCACCGTGAGTTCATACAATACTCATTCTGCAAAACAAGTGCACGGCAGGAATCCACAGCTTTTCACTCGTCTGCAGCCGCTCACCCGGTGGCTTCCAGGTGAGCAGCTCTGCCTCTTATCGTCCCAGCGATCCGATTACAATTAGAGGAGGACACTCGACAATGTCAAAATAATTAATTCAATTATCAGAAAGCCTGAGGCGCAGTCGGGAGGATATGAGAATGACAAAGACTCGCAGGATGAAGCCTGCGCTGTGCGAGAGCTCCGGGGGGTTTTCTCTTTTAAACCCGGTGATATTTTGAAAGTCTCCCACAGGTTGATTGTTTTTTAAATGTCAAGAGAGAAGTCGTCTCAGGGGATCCGACAGCCAAGGACGAGTTTTCACTTTGAATTCAAATTAAACGAGCGTGCACTTTAACGACGTGGAGTTCTGAAGCCCTGTCCCAGTATTTTAGTTATATTCTGATGTTATTGGAACAAACCCTCGTCTCCTTCACACCCCCGCACGTTCAGCTCTGTGGTACGTCTGCTCCAGTCCCACATCCCGACCTCGTTAGCAGATCTCCGAGGTCTTTTCATCAGGACGAGTTGGAAAACGCTTCGGATAAAAGTGCTGCGCAGTGTAAACGCAGCCATTTACCATTTAATCCTGAGGCCCAGAGTCAAAATCTAGGTTTAACACCTCGGAGTATTCCAGTTGAAGTAGAACGAGGTGAGAGTGCAGATCCTGAACCTGTGTCATGTGGAGCCGGTTTGTATAAAAGCTCAGAGCTGGTGGTTGGATTGTAGAACTTTGTGAATGTGGGGCCTCCAGCAGCTTGTGACAGGGCCCCTCCTGTAGGGTGATATGACCCCTGACCCCACGCTTAGACTTTGATGGTTCAGCATTGTCACCTGACGACAAGAAGGTTCCCAGGTTGAATCCCTTTCTTTAGGGAATCTGCATGTGTCCCCGTGTTGGTGTGGATCCTCTCCAGATGGTTGTTAGTCTCTGTGTGTTGTTCTCATGTCACCTGGTGGCTCCAGCTCTCCCTGCAACCCTGAGAGATGATGAGCAGTGTAGAAAATGAATAGATGTACTTTCCTTTGTGGAAAGAACTATGTGGAATTTTCTCTTCTAAAGATCCTAGAACAATAACAATAAGTCAACCTGAAGGAAATAGATGATCAGTTGTGACAAAGAAGCTTCTCTGTGCTCAGTCTTCAAGTTGTGTGTGTTTGTCTACTGGCGCCGGGGCCTTGGTGGGAGAATGACGGGTATTTCATGAATCTGTTCCAGCTACTGTAAAGAATGTGCCGGTGACACCATGTGATGTGGGCGATCAAATCACATCTCTCCGAACGTGTGTCCCTCAGCAGGAGGATAAAGAGGGAATCAGCATCGGGGGAACTCGTCCATACATAGTCAACGTGTTTACTGTGGAAATCTGTGTATTGATCAGTATTGACCCCCACCCCCCCGGGCTCTGCTCGCAGCTTAAGCTTTGCAATAAGTCCAATCAGAACAGGGCCTCGCTCCTGGTGAACCGCTTCCTTTTCTCCTTCAAATCGAGCTCCCCCCAGCCGAACAAAGGAAGCACCAGCATCTCCACCTTTTGTGCTCAGGGCCCTTATTCCACAGGGGCGGTGCCAAATCAGGTCACAGAGGAGAGACGCTGCATTCAGAGCGAATAATGGAAACCATCGCACTTTCTACGTGAGCAGCAGCAGCAGCCGACAAAATCCGGAAAAAATATATTCCGCCCCCTCGTCATTGAGATAAGAGAGAATAAAATGCTCCGTGAATCACCGTAAACCCAGATCTTCACCCGTGAATTACAGTTTGCATTGTGCGACAGTCAATATGTGGCTGAGCTGAAGGAAGATGACTGAGGTGGCAATCTGTGATTCATGCTTAATCTGTGGCTGCGCATCGCATGCACCCCCGACTAAAGGAGAGCACGGAGAATAGTAACACGTGCATTCATACAACCGTCCCTCTTTCAACAACCTGCTTATTATAATGAATAGCCGGGAGGTAAACAGCCGAGTTGCTGTTTGTACGCTTCTGTGAGGCCGGAGGAGGATCAGCTGCGTTTCAGAGCGTTTCCACTTCGGTGACGTCTCAGGAACTTTCAGCAGGTTTGTGGTTTTGATCCCTTTTGGTTTATTCGGTGCAGAAGCTTCAGCAGGAGTTGAGCCGTGGTGGAGGAACTTTTAAAATGAATAACTTTAGCAGTGTTAAAATCAAGCACATCACAGATTTGACTTCTAAATAAGCAAGTGCTAAATATTCACTAGTTTGCAGC
Organism: Platichthys flesus; assembly: GCF_949316205.1. Lineage (NCBI taxonomy): Eukaryota > Metazoa > Chordata > Actinopteri > Pleuronectiformes > Pleuronectidae > Platichthys > Platichthys flesus. The sequence continues at coordinate 1,791,651 of NC_084965.1, forward strand.
ATGTCCAGAACAGAAGTCTAATGATTGGATGAAGTATTATTAACGTTCTTGTTTCAATTTCAATTTGTGGAGACCAATATTTTCTCTTTTCATCTCCATGAATCATAATATGCTGTCAACAACCATTGCAGACAGGTTGATCTATGTACAAGCAGATTTATATAGAAGGAATATTAATATTATTTTTAAGAAATAGCTCATGAAGCTGTATTGAAATTGAAATCTGCAGACAAAGAAATACCAGAATCCCAAAATCACATATGAGAGTGAATTGTGCACATTCTCCTTTAGTCTGATAGAAAAACATATTACGGAAACAAAACAGCCCAAATTGTTTTCAAAATTGTCAAAAGGTGTTTTTGTTGTTGTGGTTTGTTGTCGTCACTCGGAACAAATGGACGTGAGGTTGAAAACGACTGAGAGAGAAGTCAGAAAAGGATTTAGAGACTTTAAGACCAGACTTTTATTATTCTTGACAACGTTAGATTAATAAAATAAAAGCACGTATAGAATCTTCGGGCCTCACATCCAGTTCTGACACTGAACATCAGCTGCAGGCGTTTGGCTGAAATGCTACACAACCAGAAAATAGAAGGATTCTGTGAATTTCCCTCAAATTAAAAGTTTGTCAGTAAACTGGCATTACCAAGTAATATAATATTGTGAGTTTAATATATTAATATTAATTGTAAAACCAAAATTGAGCAGCAGAAAGTTGGTGCGTCTCCTCCCAGGCCGAGTTTGAATGAATATAGCTCCATGTTGTGACATTTAATTCTCTAATTTAGTGGCACATGTGTGGCCGGCAGATGTAAAACTATTAATTTCAGTCTGTATTTCTGAAATCCAAAATAGAGTTCAGGAGCATGAAGTGAATTAAGTTCAATTAAATTTGATCTTTTGACCCGCAATTAAAAAATAATATTCCTTTTTGAAGGTTGCGTGATCTTTTTCCAGACAAAGTCCATTTAAAAGCAGTGTTGACCAGGACACTGTGGACGGCCCTGTGTTTTGTGCATTCAGTCACACACACACACACACGCACACACACACACACACACACATACACACACACACACACACACATAGATTGGTGTGAATCCACAGATTAACTCCAGCCTGTCTGAGGTCAGCAGCAGCTCAGGAGACGCCAGGATCATTTCAATCATGTCATTAGCTGCTTCGGTGGAGGTCAAGGTTTCCTTCTATCAACTTAACAAACACACACATGCTGTTCTCAATGCCTCATTTAAAAAGAAAGGAAAGTGTGTAACTTCAACGCAAAGCTCCTTGAGTCCAGCCTCAGCCTCAGAGTGTCGATTCAGAACGAGAAAGAAAAGGACAGAACTCTTACGTCTTTGCTGTTTAACTGGAAACGTTTATTTAACGTGAGTTTGACTTTCTAGTTTGGTCGTTACCTCAGGGGAGGAGGCAGGGTTTATGAGCTGCCGGCCACCAGGAGGCGATCAAGACACGTTTGCAAGGCTTTCGTGGACTTGTCGTAGCTTTAGACAAGCGGCGGAGGAGGGGGGGGGGGGAGCTTGAGCTGCATATCCCTCTATCTGTGAATACAAAGGTGCAGTTGTGTGATGTTCAGGAGCAGAGGTGAGATTTAAATCAATGACAGGAGAGGAACTGGAAGATTTCTGGATCAGTGAGACATCATCCGGATCCAGAATCAATAACTAACCTGCAGGAGATGATCTCCCTCGTGTTTGTATCTCGTGGTTAAGCTGCAGGAGAAAACATTGATTCTATAATTTTGTCGGATGAACAAGTGGATCTGAGACAGTTTATCAACAAGCAAGGATGAGAGACCTTCAGGGAGAAGTTTGGACAAACGTCAACAAACCTAAAAATATAAAACAACTTGATTGATTAGAATTGTTTCACCTGATCTGAGTCTGACGTTACATTTCTCTTCTCATTTCTGAATAATCATTTGCACATTTGAGACTGAGCGGTGCTTTGGATGAGTCAGCACTAAAGATAGCTGCACCCTGGGACTCGTCTGGCAAACACGACACTTTGCTAAATCTGGTGAGTGTAACTAATCGCTCCGTGTGGAGTTCAGACATTTCATGGTCTTACTCACAAATGAAGTCAGGGGATCGTGAAATTAATCAGCGGCCTCTCGTGGCTCTGGTCTCGGCACTGAAGAGCCGAGCTGTAAAACCGAGCCGCTCCCGGTAGATGCTCCTCGGCCTGACCCTCTCCGACGGTCACTGACTGATGGGATGGGGTCGAGGACCGGGATCAGGTTTCTCTCCACGACTCCTGGAGGAGCTCGGTGATCCAGAAGGACCTCGATGTGAAGCTGCTCCTCCACGTCAGCAGGAGGAGGAGGAGGTGGAAGGCTGTCCTGTAACACCTTCTACTCATTTATACAACATTTAAATGAGCTTAGACTGTGAATGAAGATGAATGACACATCTCCACTTCCTCTTGTTGCACAAAATTAAACAGAAATAAACTAATTGAAACCAAACTGATCAGAAACTTAAAAACAGTTGAACAAACTTCAGTGTGAAGAAAACAACCTGAAATGTCAGAAACTATCTTTGAGAAACATTTTAACGTCTATTTTGATTTTTAAGTTTGGTCCATGTCACCTCTGTTAACATGGAGAGGGCGGAGTTTATGGCCTTTATTGCAAAAACCAGCCACCAGGGGGTGACGGAGATGTTATAACTTGTCGTCCATCTTTATATGTTTTTCAGTTAAACTCTCGTTTCTGACGGGAATCAAACAAACTTATTTTTCTTTAGATCGCGGTAAATGACCGAGACACAAAAGTTTATCGATTTGTATTTTTATTCAAAAGTCTTTTCCTGTAAAATCGGATTTGCAGAGAAATACATTGAAATGAGGCAAAATATGTTTTGTCCTGTCAGTCCTGATTTTAAAGATACGTCCTGTCATCCTGAGCAGCTTCACCAAATCTGCACTTAAGAGAATGTTTTTGATATGAGACCCTGGACCAGGGTCTGGAGATGGAGGCTGATACATGCTGGACAGATTGTACAGGATATAAATAAGAATAAGTTGATAATATGAGAGGATATAGAGAATAAAAGCTTGATAAAGGCATTTCCTGATGAATGGATTGGACATACATGAGCGATTTCATTAAACTCATGTAATTATTCCCAGATTTATTATTATTTCTGCTGCAAAAACTGCATCAGGGAATCTTTCCAACACCTTTTTCCCTCGAGTCGAGACTGAAGAAGAGAAACTGGACCACAGTCACGAAGGAGAATCGTCTCCAGCGAACACAAGGTCAGTAATTCTCTGTGCTCTCGCTTCATCTGTTATTCCAAACCGGCTGTCCTGTGGCCGTTTAGCTCTTCTGATGATGACTAATGGGGTTTATGGTCACTAATATTTCTGTTGGTCACAGCACGGAGGGCAAATTGATTAAAATGGTTGCGATACAATTAAAAGAAGAGGGGGCATCAATTTTGCTTTAAGTTTTCATTTCATCTGTTTGGCTGAACGGTTTCATCGCAGCTGCAGATGAGTTTTCTGCTCGCGTCCCAAACGGCTGCGGCAGCTTCGCTCCCTCGCCATCGTTTCACGTGTCGCTCGTGTCTGACATGTTGTTGTCGGCCATCGCAGGGAAACTCGTAGTTCTCCACGACTTGTTTGGATCCAGGTGAAAGCTCCTCTGGTGTGAGCTCCTCTCGGGGATTAGCATGAAGCCGTTTGCTCTAACACCCGTCCCCTGGTTCTCCTTGATCGGGCCGGCCAGGGCGATGGAGCCGTGGCTTACCTGCGGTGGATTGCCTTGGACACCGGCCTAATCATCTGGCCTCCAGTCAGACGCCGCCTGGGCCAAAAGCTACGACAGCACAACAGATGGGCCCTCAGAGGACCCGGCCGCATCTGCAGTCCTACAGGAAGATGAAGGGGAGGACGCGGGGTCGGGGGCAAAAGAGACAGGAACTAATTCCTCTCATCTTCCGATTTCACGCAAACGAGTGCGAGGGAGCTGCATAAGGAGTTTGGCATCCGGCTCTGGAGAAGGTGAGTGGAGATCTGAGTCGTGGAGGCACAGAGGAAACAAACATGCGTCTCATGTGCAAGCGGCCAATTAACTACCAGCAACTTTAAATGATGTCAGGGAATAGATTGGACTTCGGTGAATTGTAATCGCTCCTGATGTTGTTTGCTCATCACGTCTGTAGAGCACAGAGCGGCCCATGAGAAAAGTCCCCGTCTCCCGTCTCACGGTGGATAACGAGACGTGTCCACAAACTAAAGGAAGTCTGAGACGACTTTGTGTTCCCTGTCAAACTGCTGCTCAGACTGTGGAGAACCATTAAAAGACGTTTTCCACTTACTGTCAATCACGTGACTGGATTATTTGAAACGGAGTTTGTGGCTTTGTGCAAAACTTTGGGAATATTTTTTTGCATCATTAGCGTCGTTTAAATATCCATTCTTAAAACGTTCCTCTATCCCAAAGCATTTATGAATTCTTTAAAACGCGATTTTATCTTCCCCTCTCCTGACATTTTAGTATTTTAACTTTGTTTCCACTCTCAGTGTTTTTATGTCGTTGATCCTTCTGTTGCTTTTATTGCTGTTTGGGTTCTTTCTCTCTGTAAAGCGCTTTTTAGCCTTGTTAAGAAAAGAACCCAAAAAACACCAATTTACAGACAATATGATAGATGGATGGATAGATAGATAGATAAATAGAAAGAGAGATAGAGAGATAGAAAGATAGATGGATAGATATACAGATAGATAGATAGATAGATAGATGGATAGATATAAAGATAGATAGATAGATAGATAGATAGATAGATAGATAGATAGATAGATAGATAGATAGATAGATAGATAGATAGATAGATAGATAGATAGATAAATAGAAAGAGAGATAGAGAGATAGAAAGATAGATGGATAGATATACAGATAGATAGATAGATAGATAGATAGATAGATAGATAGATAGATAGATAGATTGATGGATAGATATAAAGATAGATAGATAGATAGATGGGTGGATGGATGGATAGATAGATAGATAGAGAGAGCGAGAGATAGAGAGATAGAGAGATAGATAGATAGATAGATAGATGGGTGGATGGATAGAGAGAGAGAGAGAGAGAGATAGATGGATAGATAGATAGAGAGAGAGAGAGAGAGAGAGAGAGAGAGAGACGGACGGAAGGACGGACGGATGGATGGATGGATAGATAGATGGATGGATAGATAGATAGATGGATAGATGGATAGATGGATAGATGGATAGATAGATATAGTCTCAGTCTCTTCTACACTCAGACACAAACATGCAGTCATGATATTGACTCCCAGTGTGTGTCTGTGTTCATCAGCCCTCTGCCTCGGACTCAGCCCGGCTCTGGAGGGCCCACCTCTTCCTGTGCCCGCGGACGGATGCAGCTGCTCAGCTCCACAGTGGGAGTTTCCCCAGGAAGCGGCGTGGGGGGGGGGGGGGGGGGGGGGGGGGGCGTCCAGCCGGGTGTGAGCGGTTAACGCCCTCTCTCTGGCACGCTGACCCTCATGTGCCTCTCCTGGTGAAGCCCTGCACCCGAGGAGCCGGCCTGCTGCTAAATTACACATTTGTTCTTTTTCCCTCGGGGGGAAATGAAACTTCAGACCTCACACACACGTCGGGTGCAGAAAGCTCGTGGTATTTTTCCTGCAACTTTTAAATAATGAAGCGTATTGATGTGCATATTTTTTGCGAAGCGCGGTCGGACATGTGCTCAGAGTTAGTAATTATTTTCCTCCCATAATTTGGCAGTAGCACTTGCTCTAGGCTACAAGAAGCTAATGTCCACACGGAGACACACATCCTCTCGGGCTCTGCAGCCTCCACGTTGATTTTCATTTCTTCTCCTCCGCAGTGACGTTGATGGTGTGAAGATAAAAATCCAAAGTGCCGTCAGCCCATAGGGGAGCACCCAGCAGTGTGGATGGTAATGATGATGGTTATGAGGACCTGGGATCCAGCGATGGCAGAGGGCAGATGACTCACCCAGATGGCAGAGGAGCTCTAATCGCTCCGTCTCAGAGTCAAAGCTGCCATCTTGGTTCGCTCATTGCCTCCATTTCCTCGGCGGCGCCTTCTCTCCCGGCGTAATGCTCGGCGCCGCCCCCCCGCTGAGTCGTCCGTGATTAGACGTGTTCGGCTCCCAAACAACGCTCTTGATTGCGATTACCTTCTGTGTTTTCTAATTTCGACTCAGCTTGTGGCGTTGCTGAGTTTGAGTGCGTGAAAAAGGCAAAAACACACTTTGAGGGGCTAAGTGCTGCAAACCAGACGAACTGTGCCGAGTTTAATTCCCCCCGATAACAAGGGCCACAAAACCAGTCATTAGCTCCCACGTGTGCGTCGCTCCGGCTCCGATTGTCTTTGTCTCATTGAATGCTTGTCACGTGTGAGATGAACTATCGGGCCTCCAGGAGCACTTATGATAAAAAAATGACGGGTGGAATCCTGAAGTATGGCGTCTATGGCAGCCGGAGCCTACTTTTTACAAGGTTAATGAACTCTCACTAACTTTAATAGTCTGTTTTGCGACTCATGCATCTTCATAAAGCGCCCGTTCCCCGAGGTCTGCAGGCGAGCGGCGCCATTTCAAACAGCTGTGCCAGACGCAGTGCCGCAAAATGAAAGAGGCCTCGTGATGAATCGCATCCGCCCTCCTCTCACCTGGCAGAGCTTCAGTGGATTACCTTCATTTCCCTCGATGCCTCCAGGTGAGGGAATGAAGAGAAAGTGCAAAGAGAACAAGGGACTTCTGTAAGTTTCCTAACGACCTGGACCAAAGGAGGAGGGGGGGGGGGGGTCCCGGCAGTGGCATTAAGAAGCGAGCAGAGCGAGCAGCCAAGGTGAGGCCTGGAGGCTCTGCACACACACTACTTCATGCTAACGTGCACGAGACCGTTTGAGATTAATGAAACCATCTCTCATCTTCTGCATGCTGCTGGAAGACGTTTCATCTCTGGGCAGCCATCTTGAGTCTCTCTGAGGTCCTTCCTCGTCTCTTTGTGGTCATTTTGAAACTCGGTTCACGTCTCTGTGGTCGTTTTACATCTGAAGTATTTTCACGTTGTTCTTTTAACTCCTTCACATCTTTGTGGATGTGTTTGCTTATCTTTGTTGACATGTTGTGCGTCTGCTATTAGCTGGTTGTAAGTCTCTCTGTAGTTTTATTGTGTCTTTGTTGTCGTTTGATCGAGAGCTGTTTACAGACCCGGGGTCAGTGTCCGATCCCGTCATGCAGCCGTGTGTGAAACCCTTTGAAACACACAAGTCACACACTCATGCACTAACATAAGAGTTATATTTTAAAACAAATCATCTCTGGAGACGTTAAGCAAAGATTAATCTGTTTATTTTGGGCTCTGCCATAAAACAACACATAAGGCGAAGGAGCTGGGAGTCGGCAGGTTGCTCTGCTCTCACTGCTCGTTCCTCTTCTCACCCGACACTAAGCAGTGACACAGAATGACATTTAAAACTCTCCTGACAGAGACAGCACTTCACACGTTGTTGCTCTGAAAGGGGGAGAAAGGGGAAGTGGGCTCGGGGAGTGAAACCTGGAGGTTTCATATTGTTGGTTGATCCATATTTTTTCAGGAGGTCTCATAAACAGGATCTCAGGGGCTCTCGTGCATAAATGGAGCTGAAAGGAAATGAGACTCTTTCAGATGTCACTTTGAGTTAGGGGTGTTGCACGGCGGCGTGCAGCTTCTGCTGTGAGCCCGGCAGACCTTCTCCTTTTGAACACCTACTCACAGGTAAGCTACCGACTGGAGGAACAATTAGCCGTGTCAGAAAAATGGCACGTTTAATTGTAGGCTGTTACTTGCAGCGTGGAAGGGAAGGGGGTGGGATGTATTCAGCCTTTTTCCAAACGTTGTTAGAATGAGCAGAATGGAAAGAGACTTTTTCAACACGGCTGATTTCATGTTTTCATTCTGCACATTTAATTACAACAGAAAAGATCGAGGGCTGTGAATCATGTTCACTGTGGATAAGTGACACACATACTGAACTGTATGAAACAGGAACATGACATCTCTTTCCTTGGAAACTTAAAGAGGGTGCACACATGAATTAAGTCACATTAATACATTTATATTTTTATTTATTTCCTAAAAATACTCTTCCCTCCCCAGCACGTCTCTCTCCTGTATGTTTACAGCAGCACACGGAGTCTGGATATATATTCACGACTTGTTTTAACACACCCTTTGTACTGAGAGGCTGAGGTGACACACAGCTGCAGGAATGTGACTGCAACACAATGTGGCTCCTGCTCTGTTGTGTGAATTGATAGTTTAAGAAAGTTGAACTGTTAAAGGAGACATATGATGTTTCTTCAGCGTTTCAGATTTTCTTTCTCCTCCAGTAAAATGTTAAAGTTCTGCAAAGTTAACAACTCCACAAAGTCTGCAGGTTCTTCTCCTGCACAGGAAACACTGAAGGTTCTGGAACGCAGCTTCAGCACCCCCGACCTGATGTCTCCAGATGTTCAGGACGTGCTGGTCTGGGTGGTTCTGCTGAGTCAGGGCCCTGTGGTGGTGGTGGTGGGGGGGGTGTTGGTGTTTGAGGTGTCCGACCTGTGTTGAAATAGCATTGTCTGGGTGGTCTCTCAGTTTGTGCCGAGCTGCAGTGTGTGTGCATTTTAAAAGTCCTGTATCCTTGAGACCAGACAGCCGTTGTGTAAACGTTAAACCTGCATGGACGTGGTGTCAGCCTGTTAATCCTGGTCTGTGCATTTAGACAGGAAGACACATGAACACACATCAGACCCGATCAGAAGAAAACGCAGCTGAACCCGGGATCACATACAAACCCCACAAGCTTTGTTTTGTTTGTTTGTTTACTTTCCGTGACTTGTGTGAGGATTAGAGCGTTAACTGTTACATGAGGAAACCACAGGCAGCGGTGACAACAAGTTCGAGGAACAACAACAGAACAAAGCAGGCAGGGAGGCAGCTGAGGGAATCTGAGGGTTTAGGGAATGTAACTGAGGTGTAAACAAAGGCAACGAGCCGGTGGAGAGGAAACTGGGACAGTTTCACACTCACCAGCAGAACCAGTCAGGAAACGTTACAGAACAGAGTCTGAAGTCAACTGGTCCAACTGGGAAGTCCACGTCACATCTCAGTGTCAGATCAGTCAGAGGTCGAGTCTCCAAGTCTTTGAGGTCGAGTCTCCAAGTCTTTGAGGACAAGTCCTTGTCTCAGATAATACTCTGTCATATAGACAAGTTTGTTATTTGTTGTTGTTGTCTTTATTTTCAGGGGCCTCTTGTGTCTGACTTAACACTTCAGAATGTTTCTGCATCCACCTCTTGTGTCAGGTTGAAGGTCAGAGTCGTCCAGTCGGAGGTTTTCACTGAGCACGACTTTGTCAAACTAAATATTCTAACCTGACAGAATGTGTTTTCTTTCCTCCTCGGACCAGGCGGCGTCTGAAGGGTTTTAGTTTCCAGTCGTGGACGTGGAGGTGTCTCATGTGAACTCAGCTGAGTTGAGTCTGACCTCGTTGATCAGGAGCCCGACAGCGTGTTGGTGTGGGATCACTCCTCCAGAACACCCCCGCTCCCTTGAATCCTTCTCCCTCCTCGGTGCCTGGCGCGAGAATAACAAATGTGGCGAAGGTCACGTTCACACTGAATATGATGAAGAGTCCCTCTATAGGTCTCCTGCTTCTACCTAACTTCTCTGTCTGCCTGCGTCAGTCTTCTCTACACTCCTTTGTCTCTCTGTCCATTACTCCTCTTCTGTCTGCGGCTGGAGATGTCATTGAGGAACCTTGAGATAGATGGGGTCTTCAGAGGGAGGCAGCCATCAGCTCGGCAACGCAATACAGTTAAAAATGGAATAAATCAGAGAATATGATCGGGAATGACAGGGCTGTGCGCCTCGGAGAGCCCATAGACCCCTGATGCAATAATGTTTGCAGGAGAAATGGCAGAACGAGTCCTCAAATCAAACATATGCTCAATATGGGCGCTGTGTGTGTGTGTGTGTGTGTGTGTGTGTGTGAAATTGAATAACCGGCATCATGTAACAGAGCCGTGTTAAAAAAAACAAATTTGAATCGTTTCTTTGCCTCGCTTCATGGGATCCATTTAAATGCAATCACTGGAAAGTTAGAAATAAAAAAGGGGGCAGGCATTTTGTGTTCAGTTGAAATATGTTTCTCATTAGAGATGTCAGTGGGAGAAGCCGGGACGTTGACGCTCTAATCGCCTCGCTTTCATATTCACCGTAATGGGACTGGGACCAGCTGCGTCTCGGGGGGGGGGGGGGGGGGGGGGGGGGGTAGGAGACGAATCCCAGTGCGTCATGTGGTCAAGTTTCATCGAGACCCTCTGGAAACGTTCACGTTGTGGTGAAGGAAGGAGTGGATTACTTTCATTCAAGTGGGTGTAAGGGGGGGGGGGATCACTTTCCCCCTTCTGAAGATTTAAAAATAAACAACCAGCCGCCCTCTCCCCACCCCCCCCTTATCCCTTTTATCTTATGCCACCACAGTTCTTCCCTTTTGAAATTACAGCTGTGGGTCGGTGGCAGGTTATTCACAGCAGCAGCAGCAGAGGTTTCAAACCACACTGAGCTCCGCCCACTCGCCTCCATCAGGTCCTCATTTCAGGCTCCTGCTGTCACATTCAACTTCTCGCTCAGGATTCTATTTCTATAGAGATCGTTGCTTTAATTTGATCAGCACTTTAAACTCAGTTGATATGTTTTATATCTTGTTTTTCATGTGTCTTATATATTGTTTAATTCCATATTCATCCACCAGGGAACTTACTGTTTACCGTTGATGTTAATATCATGAAACGTTTTCTCTGTAGGCGTTGTTTAGTTTGTCCTTTCTGGGCTACTGTAGGACGTGGACTCGGTCCTGATGCAGATATGAAAGCCTCATTCAAAACGAGTCTTAATAAAAGCATTAATATAAAAGTTCCCTCCAGTGTCTGCAACTACATAATATACAGAAGTTTGCAGTGACTGTTTAAAGATATAGTTTTATGGACTTCCTCTATCGCTCCTTGATCTATTTTTGTTAACCGCTAAACTTCGACCTAACCCTCTGATCTCTTATTATTGCTTTTCTGCCCCCTAGTGGCCGAAGTCTGATTGGTTTCAGTTCACTGTGATTTAACTGGACCTTCTCGTGGCCACTGTCCAGACTCAGGACATCGATATCCTGACCCCGGGACAGACCGAGGCTGAAGACGTCTTCCCGTAATGCACTTCCTGGTTTCGTGCCAGACGTGTTAATTCAACACACGCTGCCCCCCCCCCCCCCCCCCCCCCCCGCTGTCTGATTCTGATTAGAATGGAGCCGCTGAGCAAAGGGAGCAGTGATGGAGGCACTTTGCAGTTTGAGTTAAAAAGATTAACACTGTTCCTATTATTACCTGCATAAATATGAGCCGCATCAATAATTCATCCTAATGGCTCGACGTGTGCGATTACCAGCAGCGACTCCTCCTCTCAGAGATCAGCATCCACTGCTTCTGACTGCTGCTTCACGTGTTAGTGATTTGTGCTGTGACGAGCATCAGATCTGTGTGTGTCTGTGTGTGTGTGTGTGTTCACATAGTCCCTTGACCACATCCCATTAGCCTCCAGCTGTGTGTTTATAGCAGTGAAGATACTGATACCAGGAGAAAACATCACAACAGGGAGGAGAAGTCGTGTTTGTGTGTGTTGTTCAGTTTTACACTGATTTCAGTCGCTCGCTCGCTCTCGACTCAACTCAACCACATCTGGAGTGTTTCCCATGTTTGTTTCCTCTTTGTGCTTTTATCCGTCATGGTGCTTCTCTGAAAGTCATGGGATTCCTTCCAGAAATAATAAATGGTGCCGCCGGGGGAGACGAGTGGAATGAGATGATCTGTGAAGGATAAGGACACTTTGTGAACAGCACGACACTGTGTTGTGTTCCTCCTTTAGATGTCAGTGTCAGGACCATGTGACATGATGGACTGATGTTATCCACAACTGTGCTGCCATTGAGACGTGTGCAGAATCTACAACAATAGGCTAATTCTGAAATATAAAGTAAGAGTGAAGACGGTAGTATTTTAACCTTGAATAGAAATAATTTTCATAATGTCTCTGGCTAGGGTTCAGGATCCCAACTGGGCCCTTTGATGCAGCAAGAGATATTAACCATGTTGTGCTTTGTTTTATAACGGTGTCTGACTGACCCTGTTTATGACTTCACTTCCTCTGTCGTCAAAAAAACATAAAGCATATTTCAATAAATGAACGCTGCCATCTTGAGGGGGGGATTTCATTTGGGGAAAGTTAATATATAAAATCATCTTTAAGAAACATTTATTTAGCTTATACTTTCCATTTTTCATTTGGTTCATGTCCCAGCTGCTAACATAGAGGAGGCCAGCTTCATGACCTATTCTGCTGCCGGCCACAAGGGGGTGATCAAGAGGTCTTGGCTTCCAGACAAGTTTGTGTTCAAAATAATTGTTTCTAAAACTCCGTTGCCCAAAGCGCCAGCTACAGACTTATTTCTCTTTTTGTTCAATTTAAAGTAAGAAAATAATCTTAAATTGATTTTAATTGAGTTCAGTTCTAAGTATGTGTATATTTATTCAAACGAGGTGACTCCGCTCCCTCGCTTGTTGTGTCGTCTCTGATTGTAAATACAGTTCATCGTTATCTCCTCTCATCCATCTCAGCCAAAACACCATTAATGGAGCAGATTGCTGCTCTTTCACATTCTTCCTCCCGCTGGAGACTCTGTCGGGGACGTGAGGCCTCATTTCCCTCTCTTCACAAAAAGCCATTTGCCACCATTCATCCCTCAGCGGTATGGAAAAACCAACTTCAATAGATCAAGATAATCCATAACTGTGAGTATGAACCACTGATTTGCTCGGAAGTTTGTGTTTGATCATTATTTCATTGTGCTCCAGTTGAGTGTTTTTCACGCGACTGCACACACACGACTTCGTGCTCCGCTCGCTGTCAATCACCTGACGCCCACCGCGGGGGAAAGGAAGTGTCTGCTGGGAAACGTTTGCTCAATTACAAGTCGCTGTACAAGCTTAACTGTCACATGTGTCACAACATGTCCTTATTTGGGCTGTTTGTGGGTCTGAGCAGCAGCGCGTGCATCAAACTTCCTACAAAACATAAAAAAACAGTTTTTATTATTTTATTTAGTCATTATTATAACCAGGGTCGTCTTTTTTAGTCCAATATATCTTGTTTTAAGAGAGTTATAGCAAACATATTCGATAATAATTAGTATTTAATTAAACTGGCACCAATAAACATATTCAAAAGGAATTTAACTCAGATAAATGTGCATTTAAAGTCAAACTGAAACAGTCGTACAATATTCCAACTAAGACAAAGACATCAAGGTTTCAAAGTTCTCTGATGAAAACTCTGGAGTCGTGTGGACGTCACGTTCAGTGTGAAAATGATAATTCTCTCTGTTTGAAGTCATGTGCAAAACCACAATCTTCTTCACGTCCTCACATAAAAGAAGCAAAGAAGAACTGGTTGTTTATCAAATTAAAAAAGAGTCTGAACAACTCGAGCAACGTTGAAACAGACGATGTTTTAATCTGAAACACAGACGTGGGATTAGATGTAGAATATCAGATTCTGGGGTTTGAAACCCTTTTTAAAAGTGGAACACTGGCAGAGGGGGAGTTTGGCGTGCGGTGCCGGAGCGAGGCCTCGGCTTTGGAGGAGCTGCTGGATGAGGGCGTCTGCAGCTGCCGGGGTCTGAGGTCACGAGCAGATGTCCTTCTCAACCTCCAGCACCGAGCTGCTTCTCTCTTTTGTCAGAGTTTTCATTTCAAACTGCCAGATTTCTCTCAGACTCGTTCACATGCAACTTGGGAACCCACAAGGGGAAAAAGAGAAATGCTTCTCTGACTCGATGGCCTCCTCACTCCAGCAACAAATGAACAGCTCATGTTTGGATGTGTATGACATGCGCTGGATGCTCAGCCGTAGTTTTCCACTTCAGGGATTCACTTTAAATCATCCATCTTTCTTTTCCTTCTGTCACCAGACTCATGCACGTCAATGCACGTTGGATTATTTGTTTGTTCTGGAAGGAAATATTCTACCTCGTGAAAAGTTCCTGCATCATGATGAAAAGATAAAGACACTGTGAAGAAGTTATTTTTAACCAAATATCTTTATATTTACATCCCCAGAGCATACATTTCATATAAAATCCTTATTTCTCTGATTGTTGAAGATTTTCGTCTGTTTCTGAATATTAAAGGAACATTTCAGGATTCATTCATAACTACTTTGTTTGGTCTGGATATTCAGAATTAAGCGTCTGAACCAAAATATCAGTTGTTCTGTCAGGTCTACATGCTGTGGAATTAATGAAGCCCACGTCAGATGCTTGTCCTTGTATGAACATTTCAATTTTCTAGTATAATTGATGCACGTGTGACTCTTTACCTTCTCATACATACAGATTCTGAAGCTACGCTAATGGTTGAACCTCAGGAGACACAGCATCGATGCCGACCTTCTTCTCTGACCCTCGCCACAAAAGCAAAATCCGCCCAAAACGCCGACAACTCCTTTTCAAAGAGTTTTTCAAATGCACAGTTTCCACCGAGTGACTCTGAGTCCTCTGATCCTCGGCAGTCAGTCGCCCGTCAGTCTCTGTGGACCCTCCACCATGAAAGGAAGATGAAACAGAAAACACGTCTGAGCTGCGGATGACAGGTTTGACAAACTTACGAGGACAGCGTGTGTGTGTTTACGATACGAGTTTGATCACATCCCCGAATCCTTCCTGCAGCCACTTGCACACAGCTGTCATTATTTTATTAATGTGCACAATTAGGCGTTTGTTCCTGTAATAGTCCCCGAGTCTTTAACCTGCCTGTGCTGTATGTAACACACGCTGATTTATAGCACGTTGATAATGACCATTATGACCTACTCAGCTCAGCTAATAACACATAAACGTGGCTGCACTTCTGTTCCTGAGCCCATAATCAAGCAGCGAGGCCAAGACATGCAGCTCGGGATCTAACCCTTTTTACTTAATTGGTCTTTCCTGCGATGATGTGTGGAAATTAATTACTTTTATGAGAGCTCGCACTTCCTCAGACGCCTCAGAGCCGCCGTGCTGCTGCAGGAGCGGGAGGCAACACGGGCCGCGCCACTGTCAACCTGATTGATTACCTCTGCAAATGTCTAAAGGTTGAGCCTCTCACCTCTCGACATTTCTCCGCGGTTTCCTTCGGGTTTGACTTTGACTCCGAACTTGACAGAAGGATAACAGAAGGGTAGAAATCCCAAACATTGAAAGTGGTCTGAGAAAAGCAAATGTCAGGGAGTGAACGGGCAGCAGAGGGAGAGATTTAATAGGAGAGGTGAGGAAGAAACAAATGTAAACTAGAGTCAGTCGAGCACAAACCTCGGCCGCGGGCCAACGGTCGCCAGGAATTCATTTGAGTCTCAGAGCTGCACCACAAAACAATAAAGATCGCAAAACTACCATAGAAATCACATGTAAATCCACTTGATAACACTTTGGGGATAAATAATAAATGTTGCATACGAAGATGGAGACAAAATGTTCATCTTGAAGGAAACGCATTCTGTTCATATTTAGATTCGTCATTATTACAACTTATAGCATCACTTCCCTCAGACTGTCCGTTGGTGCAGCTCCTCGTTTCAGCCTCTGTCACAAACAGATGGTTTTAGCTCCTGTCTGTTTAAGACCCCCCTCCGCCCAGTCTGCTCGGATTGGTCCACTTCCAGTGCGCGTTGGGAACCACATCAGCATAAATATGTGGTTAATACTTTAAAACATTGTTAATGGAGACTAGCTGAGGTGAGATCTGGATGTTTCTGTGAACCCGAGCGTGGAAATATATGCGATTTAAAAACCCCTGGGCCTCCCTTCCATAATCTGCCTTCCAAGAAATACCAGTAGCATGTGAGAGCGTGGCGCTGATCCGTGCTCGTGCAGCCCACTCTCCGAGAACCCAGCGTTTTCCCCAGTAAATGTCACGCTCCGGTCACGAAACATCGACTTTTCCACGCTGCCTACGTAGAATTCCCCGGTAGCAGTTGGTGGTGGATGTGCGATTTGCCTCTGGCTGTGTTAACCTGCGCGGTATTCTCACACGGCCTCTTCTTCACGGGACCTTTGACACGTTTCCTCCGGCGTTGAGTCGCTTCTCCAACCGAACATATTAATAGATTTTAATTTGTTTGATCGGCCGGTTCAGGGGGGGGGGGGGGGGGGTTACAACGCCCTCCTTTCATCAGGATCATAAAGTCTCCAGCTTTACATCGGTCCCTCAAATCAGTCTGATTGTTGAACCGAGCGTTTTATGTCCTCGGGTTATCTCCTCCTCTGAGGCTCCACACACACACACTCATGAATATTAAAACCAGTTCAGGTCATCGTGCCACAGTGTGAACTGGGTCTAACACGAGGAAGTGGATCGGGTCAGCTGACGAAACCTTTTTATAGGTTTTGGGGGCATGGAAAGAAATATGAGAGCTTTTAAAAAATCTATATTTAGTATTTCCTGGTGTGGGGCCCCCTGCTGTGCTGCTTCTTCCATCGCCCAGAGGTTGAAGTATATTGGAAGAAGAAAAGGAAGAAGTCTGGATGTGACTCTGCTCCTTTCTTCAACCCAGAGATCCTGTTCCATTTCAATAAACTCATTTGTACCAAGACGTTTTTCCATTTGTACTCGCTGACCGGCCGTTGATCTAATTATTTTATGAAGCTCAGCATGAGGAAGAATTTGCTGCTTTCTCATGTAAGATGGAGGCTTTTGAAAAGACACCATTCCTTAACCTGGCAGGTTTTCATTTCCCTCGTCAGATAGAAGTTATAGTAAATGGAAATACCTTGAGACTGTGCCCTGGAATATTGAAAGAATGTGACAATGAAATATTAAAGGGGAGGAAATCATTTAACACCTTTTCTTTGCCTTGTTTAATCACTGAAAAAAAGAATATCACCGAGAGCTGCCTGTGTTTGTTATGCTGAGTGGAATGAAATAATTAAAACCAGTAACCTTCTGTCATTTTGCTTTTTAAAGATATCTGCTCCTGAATCAGACATGTTCTTTTACAAGATGCAGAATTAAAATGTTTTATTAACCCTTGAAAGAGTGACAGGCACAAAACAATCCACTTATGAATCAAGAGTTTGTCTGGATATTAAAAAAGTAATATTCAGTCTCGAGTTCCTTTTCAAAATCGGTCTCAACAAAGTCTGATGTGACTCACTCTTCGTCTGCCTGCGTCCATCGGACAATTAAGCTGTATTAGATTTATATGACCCATATCGAACAGGCAGAACATGCAACTGCCCTGATCGCCCCCTGGTGGCCGGCTGCAGTACAGATCTGAAACCCTGCCTCCTCCATGTTTCTGCTTGGAGTGAGAGATGCCATTTTGTGGGGGGGGGTCGTAGTTGAGCAGAAAACATGACTGTGACTTTCTTTATTTTCACAGAACCGTGGACGTCACATTTTGGGAACAGAGCGGTTCCTCTGAGAACAAAGTGTTTTTCAAACGTCTCCTGAAGTGAGAGCTCACGACCTTTACAGCAGTTTCCTGAGGTTAAAGCCCTTCATTCAGAAATCTCACCACGTTTCTCTCTGTCTTTCTTTAAAATGGCTGCAAAGCTCCGAAAAAAACCCCCAAAATATTGTTTTCACCTTTTTAAAGCTGTGATTTAGATTCCGCAGCTCGGTTTTTCCAAAGTCTTCCCTCATCTCGTCTCCGCTTCCCTCGGAGCTGACGGGAATAAATTACTCACAGAGTTTATCTGTGTCCAGAGGTCGGGCGAGGTTCTTTTGTTTCGCTCTTTCTCTGCCGGACGGGTTTCACCCTCGGCTCCGGCTCCGGCACCGACGAGGGGGTCGACCAAAACGATAATCTCATTAATCAAGACTCAACCACGAGAAAAGGGGCTGCGGCTTTCAACCACGAAGCTATTACAATAAGAAGTTGTTTTTTAATTAAAGCCGCCCTTAAGCCGCGACACACAAACACACACATTAGAGCGCACACAAACACGCACATTTAGAGCGCACACACAGGAGCGAGGAGCTGTGAGCGTGTTGTGGCACACGGGCCGACTCCATTCATCACCCGTGTGCCTGCAAACAACCAAAGCAATTATTGCACGGAGAGCCGAAGAGAGACAGAACGGAGTGAAAAACAAGCACATGATGAGCGTGTCCCCTTGAATTGATGGGTCTGAGATGGTAAAGTATTTATGTTGAACGCCTTTCCACTGGCGGGGCCTCGGGAGCCTGCGCCGCTCCGCCCCCCCCCCCCCCCCCCCGCCCTCTGTGCGCCGCTCATCATCCCGTTCAGATGAAATGTAAATCCCCGCTCTCACCAGTTCCTTCCATGTCAATACGTCTTTGACTCCCGCTCAGCCCCCGTCTCTTCAGCGCCTCCCCTCCCTCCCAGACGCTCTATATTCCAGCGCTCTGTCTCTCTCTCGCTGCCGCTCGCTCTTCCCTTCTCCTCCACCGGCTCTGCCTCCTTTCACCTGCTGTTGTTTCCCTCATCCCTCTGAAAGTGCCGGCTGATGGACGCAGGCGGCCGCCGACTAACGGGAGAGTCTTATCACGCCGAGCTCGACAAATCAATCTGGTTTCATAAATTCATCTGCGGTTAACTCAGTTTTTTTTTTTGTTGTGGGCGTGATCTCATTAACCCCGACCAACTTTAATTGCAATTACGAAGAATGCTCTTTGGGGCCTGTGGAAGTTTGTGTGCGTGGGAAATGAGTTTGTGCGACGACAATTAAGTGCATCGCAGGGACTTCAGGAAAACACAGCATCACAACCACTTACTGGTGTTTCTTAATCATGTATGTTGTTTGGTTTTAGTTTTTATGCCGAAGGTTTATCTCTGGAACCGAAGAGGGTTCAAACACCGTCTGCGGAAAAATAATTATCTTCCCATTACATCTGTTGATTTCTCATTTGTATTTTCCCATTAAGTTGATTGACAGGCGTTCTGAGACGGAGGAGCTATTCCTGACTCGGACAGGGTGTGTTGTTGAAGGATTAAATCCTGATTTGAGTTTTTCTCCCCCTGTCAGAACCGGTCTATATTAAGTGGTTATTTCAGGAGATTAGCGAGTCGGCTTCATGATGAGTTCGCAAGTTTGGCAACTTTCTCAAGGACACTTCAACGAGCTTGTGGCGTCGAAGCTGCCCGATCGGTGAGGTGGTGACCTTTGACCTGGAGGCCATGACAGAGCCATGACTCGGAAAAGGATGTAGATACAGTATTTCTTCAGAGTACGGTGTCCCTGAGGGATCAAATGGTAGATTCTCTGTAGTCTATGAGAAGATACTGTCTCAACCTCTAGTGATGATTGTCCCTTTAGAGTCAAATGCAACGTACACGCTCACAAACCCGTTGGTGACATCAAGGCCAATTAGATTCACTTTATATATCAACATGTTAAATGCATATTATCTGTTTTCTAGGATAAACTGAGCAGCAGCAGAGTAGATTGACTTGTTTCAGCAGTTTCATTTTTCCATGAGGGTCTTTTGAAAACGCTCCTCTTGGATTTTCCTCCCGAGCCGGAGGAAGCTGCAGTAAGAACAGTCTTTACACGTAGCGGGGAACCTTCAACCTGATGTCATCATCCAAACGTTCTGCAAACCAACATCCAGCGCCGAGAGAAACGAGAGGATATCCTTTAACCCGGCTTACGGCTCCTCGCTTTGGGGAGATTGAGGTTCGGCGGAGGACTTTCGTAGGGACGTGGACGGCTGAGCTCATTCCGCCGGGGCGATGAGTTTCAGATACAAGGATGAGATTGTGGAATAGGGCCGGAGTAATCCCAGGTCACCTTCACACAGCATCAATCCCCACAGGCAGCAGCTCCATCTCTTCCTCCACTTCCTCCCTTCATTAATTCCTTGTCTGTCCGTCCAGCCTCTCTCAGTTTCTTCTTCCTCTTCTTAAATCCCTCATCGTCTTCCAACCACGCCAGACGCCCATTAGCTCGGCAGCCTGGAAGCCATTTGTGTCTTTGTTCGAGGAGAAGAGTTGTGCAGCTGGATATTCACCATGTTATCGGTTTTTAAATCACAAACCCAGAGCCGGGATGAAGAAAAACAGTTCCACGAAATACACCAACAGATTTGTTGTATTTGCTTCAGAGAAACTATCGTAAGGCTCAATTTCATATGAGGCAAATATCCACAGATAAACTGTTCTTGCTTCCAATGCGGTTGTTTATTTGAACCAACAATGCTGTTTAATTAATTCGTTTTTTTAATATGTGGTTAAAAATAAGCTTTAACTTTTTCTCTGAGAAGTTAATTTATTATTTTAAATGCATAACATTCACCCATCAGCTTGTTCTGTGTGGATATTCGTGATGCTAACAGGTCTGCACATGTAATATCCGTGTTTTCCTCCAGGTGGCACCAGCGCAACTTTGTTCGATTGACATCAGTGTGAAGCTAGTGTTGACAACCAATAAAAAAACATTTATTATTATTTAATTGTGGTCTAAACCAGGAAAATAGTCTGGATCTGAATCCTCTTGGATCTTTTCTGCTCGTCTCTGTCGTCCTCTTCCTTCAGCGTCGCCCAGCAGCCAGAGCTTCATCTCAGACCCATTAGAATCCCACTTCCTCCAGTTACAGCTCGTGTGATTTGACGACTGACTGAGTTCTGCTCAGCGACTCACTCCAGGGAAGGTCCTAATGTAAAGACGGATTACACATGTGAACTCCGGGTTCACCGGGCAGACACAAAGCACATCTATGGAGGATAATGAATACTGTATTACCCTGTGGAGTTCACTGTGCCCTCCCCCTGCACAGACATGAATCACAACATGCTTTGTGTGCCTGCAGTGATCAGCCCTTTGTGAAGAGGGAAGCACAACACTAAGTTGCATAAAACATGGTGGAGCTCATTGTGCATGAAAAGTGTCGGTTTCTTTCATTTCTGTGTGAGTGCAGCTTCCTTTTAATTTACATCAGAACGAGGAGTTTGGGACCTAAATCCTCAATTTCCCTCCGCAAAGCTTGTTTAGTGTTTCATTACTTCAAACTCTGTGGTAATTTTCTCTTTGGAACTACTGGCTGCTGGGATCAGTTCCAAATTGGGAGGTGGAGGAAGAAACGCATGCTGCGCTGCCCCCTGGTGTTCGTCTGTGATGAACATATCGCTACTCCATCACTGTTTTCCCTCTGTGTGCATACACTTGTCCATAATTGCTTTGCCTGATGCCGGATCTCTGATTGATGTTTGTGCATATTGTCGGTGCATCTACATGAAAAATTGATGTTGACAAGAAAGGAGACAATTCATTTCTCGTGTCACCGCGGTATCAGTCCTCCACGAGGAGGCGGATCCTGCAGGAAGACGTGCACGCATGACTTTTAGCAGCAAGGTCGAACGGCGGTGAATATGTGACGTCCCGCTTCAAAAGTGTTTTGGCCGTGTCGGCTCTGAAAGATGATGTGATGGTGGATGCACAGTCGGCTGCTGGAGTCTGTGAGTGGCTGGTGGTGCAGAGGGAAGATCAGAGATGCATCTTTTGATCCCAGCAGGGGTTTGTCTGCCTCGTGCAGATACTGTAGATCCGTGCAGGAGATAGAAACCGTCTGACTGACAGTGAAGGAGATTCATACACCAGAGATCAGGTGATGAACTTGTGTTGGGCTTTTCTAAAAGTGCTGTCAGAAGGTACAGCTGAAGGCCGAGAGCTGAAATAAATGGAGACATACTGACGTGAATACATCAGCTCAAGGCCACAGCATCACCTGGACTTGTGAAGCTGCAGGAGTCAACTTGTGTTATATAATAATAAACTTTATTCATACATTTACAGCCCTAAAATAGATGCATTTAAATTCCTGTAGTGTGTCAAGAGCAACACTATTTCACTTAAACTGAGCAACAGCGCCCTCTGCAGTGACACATGGATATTACCCATCTTCTGCTGAATATTGGAGATAAACAGGTGATAGTGAGAATTATGAAAAGTCTCAAACAAAGACAAACACATTCCCACGTTTCCAGCACAAAGAGACTTTTACATCTTCCCTTCTTCTGACCTCTAACTGGTTCCCTCCCAGTTTGTGTGTTCTACAGCTAGGATGTTTCACTGTTACACGTTCACATACATGATATTGGATTTATTAAAAGCTGTAGAATGTGAGCGGCTGAAGCGAGGAGCTGTTCCACGTCACCGCCTGTTCACACAGCCGCTGCTCATCGGTGATGAAACATCTGTTAACACACGACACAGCAGCCGGACCAGTTCATTAAACATGTGACTCAAATATCATATTCCTCCAGCCACTGAACATTTGAACATTTGAACATTTGAACATTTGAACATTTGTACATTTGCACCAGAGTTATTTTTTTCTACTACTGTATTATCCCACCTATAGTATAACCATATTTATATATTTAATCTAATCTAATCTAATCTAATCTAATCTAATAATCAAATATTAACTCGACAAAGCAAACGTTGTATTTTCCTTTAATTATAAATCACAACCTAAACATGTTCCCTGTACTGCTCAGTGAAAAGTACTGCAGATACTGTTGCTGCCATTATTACTATATACTGCTATTATATTGGTATAATTGGTATAATTACTATCATATATAAATATATATTATGTTATATTATATACGATATATACTGTACTATTTTTATATACTGTCTAACAATAACATTACCATCATATCATCAGTACTATTACCATCATCTTGCCACTGCACCTTATCTACCTATTTATCTTGTGTTTCTGTTTTTATTCTTTCTACCTCAATATTTTTTATTTTATTTTATTGTATTGTATTGTATTGTATTGTATTCAAAAGTACCGGCTGCTATGACTTAATTTCCCTTCGGGGATGAATAAAGTAATCGATCTATCTATCTATCTAATGAGACTGCAGAAAAGCTGTTCCCATTTCGACCAGCAGGTGGTGGTCTCACACCAGATCTCACCTCCACTGGCTCGTGCTCGGCCAACATCCGGTCTCTGCAGAAAAAACTGCACAACGCATCTGTTATTAGGGTTTTATATTTTTGGGATGAAACATTGGACTGGTTTGGGAAGTACTGAAGAATCTATTGATATTTAACATTATTAATATAAAAAAGAGGAACAAACAATTTATACACTTAAATCTAATGAGGACACATCACATGTATAACCTGTGATCAGTAACACAATCATCATGTAGTTGTTGTTATCGTTTTGGGGACATTTGTCAGCACAAGCTATTTTCTGCTCTGTTGTTCAAATATGTATTTTAACTACTTTACATCTGAAAGTGAAACGTTAACGTTCAGCAGAATTCATTTTCTGAAAAGTGCTTTTGATTATCAGCCCGTAATGTTGTAACCATCCAAGGTAGACGCACCACAGAGGACGTTGTTAAATGCTCCTGCGTAGGTATAACTCCCCCCCCACCAAAAAAAACCACACACACAAATACACACTTTACTCTCTGAATCAAACATCAGTGGAAAAAGACGAAAGAGAGATTTACCTCCAGATTTACCTACCCCCCCCCCCCCCCCCAGCACTTTTCATTCAGCACCACCCTCTCGCTCCTCATCTGTATTCTCACATCAGGTTGCCATGGCGACGCAGCCCACAGGCCTGATGGAGTCAGAATCAGACGCTGGAGGAAAAAATGTGGATTCATTATTTTTTAATTTTTTTAAATCCACCGCAAACAGAATTATACATGAAGGTTTTAAAGGGAGCTGACTGACACCTGGATTTAACCCTTTGTTATCTATTATTCACTGATTCACTGATCTCCTTCCCCCCCCCCCCCCACGTGTTTCCTCCTGGTGTTATTGTTTCCTTTATAAGTTTCCAGTTGGCTCATGACAGAAGTCCAATAATTGTGAATCACGCTTCACCGTCTTCCACCGTCCGCTGCTGCGTCACTCCCACGACCTCCTGCCGAGCGCCGGGGCCGGAGGAAGCTGAGGATTTAAAGTTGGAACATTTCTGAACGATGCCGATCTGATTTCAGTCTTCCCCGTTCCTCCGTCGACCTCAAACTTTGGCGGCTGTGTTGACGAGGAGGGAGGGTTTTCAAACCTCGCTTTTCCACGTTAGATCGGAGAAACCGTGTTTTTCTTCAAGTAGGACATTACGTGTCCTACTTGAAGAAAAAGTTCAGTGTTGTTGTTTACAGCTCATCACCAACAGATCTGGAATCTCCTCGTGTTTCCCAGTGGACATCTTCGTCTTCTACGTGTACGGCTCCTCCTCCTCCTCATCCTGAGATGTTTGTGTTCTCCCAGTTTCACGTGCGTCACGAAAAACATGTTAGATCAGATGAACCTGAATATTGATTATATGTCTCCCCCCCCATGTGTATTATCAAGGTCTATAGATCGTGTCCAAACCGAAAGTGATTCTCCCTTCTTACTATCTGACAAGTCAGTGTTATAATAACAAAGAGCACAGAGCCGACACACCACTGGTTTTGGTTTTGTATATAGAGCTTTTCCACTCTAAGGCTTTACAGTACAGTTTTACATTCACCCATTCACACACACATTCATACAGAGCATCTAATTGCAGCACTTGTTATTCTATGAGGGTGTCATTCAGGGTTCAGCATCTTGCCAGAGGACACTTCGGCATGCAGATGGGTCAGACAGGGGATCGAACCGCTGACCTACAGATGGGAGGACAACCACTCTACCCCTCAGCCACAGCCGCCCACAGGGATGAAGCTGAATGACGGCTCGGAGGCAGATTTCCCGTCACCAGCAGCCACGGCTCCGATCTCTGGTGGAAAGCCTGAGGCCAGAAGAGCGGAGCCAGTTAACTAGGGTTTCAAATGTTTTCTGAGATGGACCCTGCAGGGATAGACTCCGCCTCTCGCCCCAAGCCCCTGCAGGGATTGGCTCCAGCCTCCCACCACGTTATAGCGTTTGGGGACGTCCACGTACATTTCTCCATATACCTATGATTTGTCCTCACACAGATGACCTCCCTGACGTCTGCTGATCTGTTTGTTTTTATCAGATCATATGTCGTCAGCCACTTGTTGCTTAGGAACATTTTTGAAGTCGTTCACATTAAGGTTTGCGTCCTGCGGCTCCGAGCCGGTTCCGTCTCGGGCGTCCACGCCGGCCGCTCATTAGCACCGGCGTGTTTCCCAGTAATGTGTTGGCTGAGCGCGCGTGCCCTCGGTGCTAATGAGCCCATAGCGGCCTGTGGGCTGGAGTGATCAGACAATATGACCAAATTACACCTAACGTATGAGCCCGAGCTGCAAGGGAAAGATTAGATGAGGATCATTTTTTTATTTTTCACAGTCTCATTTATCCCACCACTAAATGGACAATATTCAGAGAGACTCTTCCACATCTTGATGTTTTATTAACACTCTGTGTTAACCGACGTGTCCACCTCTCCTCGTCTCTTTCCTCTCCGTCCAGCGGAGTTTGACCTTTTGTTTCCTCGCTGACGGCCTCCAGAGCTTTCAGAGCTTGATGGATGAAGATCCCAGCACGAACCAATATCCTCCTCAGACCGATGCTGTGGGCGATAAACCAAACCAAACACAGACCTGCACGACTCAGAGGACCAGGCGTGGTGCAGTGAGTCTCAACACCAAAGTGCATCATGGGAAACTGTCAAACGGACTGAAGACGATACAGGAAAGAGGCTTTTTATTAAAAATCATTTTAATGTTTAATGGAGGAAATGAAAATGAGTTAAATTGATTAAAGGTAATTTTGTCTGATCTGAGTTTCATGTGTTTGTTCCACAGTTTCATTTGATCTGGTTAGTTTCGGGACTTTAGGGACTTAAGAAGTTTGTCTGAAGTACGTGGGCGGTGTCTATACTCGTCTCTGATTGGTTTGTAGAGGGGGTGTGTGCCTGACATCATCCTGCTGTTCAATAAACTGACACAACCTTCTTACCGTGATTCTAGAGCTGGATCTTTCTACCTCAGAGCGTTTTTTACTTCATTTCAGATTCCATTACCTTCCTCTCAAGCGTCTCCTGGGTTTCAGTGAGAGTCGACTCCTGACCTTCAGCTCTGCCTCTGATCTCAGATCCATGCTCTCGCTTTCGGGTGTTTATGAAACGCTGCTGTCAGAATAACCCGACCAATAGAACGGCAGTTATGATCAATAACACCGAGTTAAATGAACGAGGTTTAACCAAGGAAATCTTGCTTCAAGAGTCGACACTAATAAAAAAAGGTTTGAATAATGAGCGTCAGGATTTGACAAATTACACAATGAAATAACCGTGAAGCTTTTACAATATTTAATCTACTATAACTCACCTGCTCGGTTGTACTTTGCTGAATGTGACTCGTTGCTTCAAAGTGAAGACACCAGGGATCTTTTCTGTGAGGTGTAAATTCTGACTCAAACAAACCTGGAGGTGTGAAAACACAAATCCCAGTGAGGAGAAGAACTAAACACCTTAAGAAACTGTGTGATTTCCACTTATTGAGTGACAGAAGTCGATGTGTTGTTGTCTTGTGGGCGAGCGCATGTGATTTATGTGATTTGTTTCTTCCCCTTGCTTTTAGTGTTCGGGCCGTGGGCAGCCCTCGCTTATTAAACCTCATTACTGAGCTGCAGCCGACGACCGCAGTTGCCATTTGTTACCTTTATGAAACAGCCTCATCAAATGCCATTAACTTCTCTGCAGCTGCTCAATAAGTAGAAAAGGTACTTGGGAACTGGATGTGCACACAAACAACGAGGAGGTGAACCCAGTCGTGCCGCTGTGATCTTAAAAGACCTCGTCCAGGTTTCAGCTTTTGTTCCTAAAGAGGTTCAAGTCTCTCAAAACCCTCGAACTGGTTAGTCTGAGTTAAATCCAGCTGAGAGGTGGCGGCTGCATCATTACTCCTGAAACCCAGTAAATTACCAGTGGGATCGATTATCTCTCCGATCATTTCCTGTGGCACAGTTCACTTAGAACATGTCATTGTTCAATTTGGGTCATTTTCCTCTTTGGCAGCAGCTGCTCTGCCGTGTGGTTAAATATAATGACACTTAAACACTTCTGCTCGTTGGTGTCACGTGTCGTGGGAACTTTAGCGAGTTGAATTTGCAGTAAGTTCACTTAGTGTGTTATTGAATTATTTTTTAATTTTAGCCGGATTCAATCCAGTTACAGATGTCAAAGTAAACATGTGTTGAGTGGATCCAGGGTTTGATTCAAGGATAATGAGCCGAACCTGTTGATTTAATCTTTAAAACTCACTTAGTGTTGTGCTTATCATTTAATTTATGTTGTTTGGTTTTATTCTACTAAAACTTTAGTGTTTATTACATATTTTATCATCTTAAACTTGTTTTATTGTCTTTTCCTTCATTGATTTGCTTTGGTTTGTGTTCGTCTCATTTTTATTCATATTTAACATCCTTTTTTCTACATAACATGAAATGAATAAGCGTTTTTCAGCAGAATTACATTACATTACATTTACACATTTATAGAATACTTCATGAGGACATTACTCTCAAAGTGTGTATGTGTGTGTCGGATGATAAAATGACTCCAGAGTCGTCAGGAGACTGATTCATCGTCTTTGCTTAAAGAACTAAAAACTGTTGAGATAAGGTGCATGAAGAACACTAACATAATGTAAATGGCTGTTGTGCAGAAAGTCTCTTCATCCTCTCTGGTACGAGGTGATCTCATCTGAGAGGAAGCTGCAGATCGGAGGCAGTGCTTGTGTGTTTGTGTGTCCCCCTATTTTGTTTCAGTGTGTGCATGTGAGGTTGTGTGTGTGTGTGTTCTAAAGGTCAAACTGACCAGTGTGTACTTGGTGTGTCCTGCATGTCTGTGTTTGTGCGTCTCTCTTTAATGAAGCCTGATTTCCTGCAGCTGAGGAAAAGAACAGGATGAAAACCTCTGGATGATGCGTTTTAGAGTCGTCACGTTGCAACAACATTAAAAAAACATTGTTCTCCGATGTTCAGACACAACTTCCTATTTAAAAAGAGTTTGATAAACAAACAGGAAAAACTGAAAACTATAAAGAAGGTTTAAGGACAATGTTAGGAATGAAATGGACGGGAACATAGAAACAAAAATACAAAAAATTTAGATGATGGGGGTGAAAGCGTTGAAAAACTTCAGGATGAAGGTCTTGAAGATGAGTCGTTCTTCAAAACTCTTGTCTGATTTAGGAACTTTTAAAAGTGAACATTAGATTATTTCATTTTGACTTGAAATGATAAATAGACCAACAGTACAACGGTACTGAGCACAGAGCAGCACTATAATGACGTAAAATACAATGATGAGGTGATGACATTTTATATTGGACTAACTTCACACATGTGATTTCCTGCAGAGAGAGTTCTTCTTACTCTACGACTCAGGGAGGGAAAGGTTGTCACCATGGAGGCAGCAGCTACTTTGATTTGTGGTGGGGCTGCAAAAAGTTCTGATGGGATGAAATGGAGTGAACTGACTTGGCATTGTACATTATCTATCTATCTATTCAATGGAAATAGAAGATGGTACTCTGATTGGTTTATGGGTGTGTATATATGATACTTTTCTGTTCCTCCTCCTAGAGTGTGAGCAGTCTTCTTTGAGTGTGTGTGCCTGATTGATAGCAGGTTGAACCTGCTGATTGGCGTGAGCCGCCTGATGGCTGCTCCAGGATTGGCCAGAGTGAAGAGAGGAGCCTACTTGAAGCACTGACTGACTGCAGTCTTCCTCTCCACCGATTCACTCACATCCAACTGGGACCAGTGTCTGGCTGAAGTATTGTTTTGCAGCGTAATATAGAACAATCCACCATCTGAGTTTGTTGTGTCATGGGAATTTCTCAAGTCATTACAATGTCTTTCTGGAAGTTTATTCTACATCTGCAGATGGGCATCAATGTACAAGACCATGGGATAGATTTCACACAATGAGCAATGACATACAAGAAAAAGCAGCACGTTAAACATCTCCTAGCCCCTCCTAGAGAGGAAACAAATGTTATCCATCAACCTCTTTGATGTGTAGAATAGGTGATCAATATCTATATATACCCCTAAACGAAAATACCTGGTGGCACTGGCCTGCTTGGGAGTGGGAAGAATGGGGAGAAGCACCACATGTCACGTCTCTGTTTCCCCTCGACCAGGGGCTTAACAGTCTTTAAATAGACCTTTGAAACAATTTCTGTAAGCATGCCTTTAAACACAAATAGCTAAACACAAACCACTGTGCATTTAAAAAATGTTTATCAATAAGTGTGTTACCTATACCAGATCAGCTTTTAAAACGCAATGATGTGCTGGACCCTGTCCCAGCTATTTACACAATATATGCAAGAGCAAAGAAAAGTCAATGAGATACAACCAAGTAACCTGGTTTAAAGAGTATGGCCAAATAATAATAATAATAATAATAATAAAAAGTAGTCTTCATTGGAATATTTATGCTTGTTTTGAACAAACAACCCTTGCCTTGATATTAATGTGATGATGATGTGGGGCATATATAAATCATGTTGTAGATGATATGTCATTATTTCCTTAGAAACAACAATCATACATTTCAAACAAGAAGGGTCCTTTTATGTATTGATCGAACATTTATCATATAACATTTATTGGTCCAAACTTCAAATGAAATGAACAATGAACTAAAAGTCAAAATTTGCATATAAACAAGCAGGTCGGTTGCTTATCATGATAAAAGCCTGTAAAGAGGCGATTAGATAATACAAGGGGAAATATTTGTGAGGCATTTTTGTAATCTGTAAAAATCTGTATAACTTTTAGTCATGTCAATGTTTGGAATAAAAACATTATTTAGTTATATAGTTTATTATTTTATTATTTTATAATAAAACAGTTTAAAATATATTAATATAAAAAGACTTGAAGGCAGTAGGTAAAATGGGTTGAGTGAGAATGTTGATTAAAACCTCTTAAGAGGCGGGTGAGATTCACCTACAACGCCTGCCTGAGACATACCCAAAGTATATTGAAAGCTGTTCTTGAACCATTTGGAGTACATGCATGGTCTTGGTCTCTTTTGAAAGGTAACATTCTGAACCTCCCCCCCCTAAAAGTCACTTGATGTGCTTCTGGTACTGAGTAAATGCAGTTGGCACGCAGTGAAGTAGAAGGTTTTTATTTCCGCCTGAATATTTTTTAATAAACCGATGCCTGCAGATGACTCTAGCTGGGACTTATGAGCTGGAAAACACAATGGGACCCTAGCATGAAGCCTTGACTAGCCCAAGTTCAAATTTGATACCAACACCAAAGGAGATTCATATTTGACAGTTTTTTCCTGAGGGCATGTCTCTTGCGTTTTCCACAAAGGCCATTTGGAGACTCCAAAGGACCCTTTGTAACCATGGTAAATAGGCTAATTTTAATCTCATACATTTGTATAAAGGAGACAAAACAGCCACACAGTGAAACACCTCCTTTGAGAGATCATAGACATTGGTGCCATCTTTAATCAGCAGGCTACTGCCTTTGAGTTCCTTTGGTGACCAGAGAGATCAGAGACATTGGCAGGTTACTTGACTGACCACTGAAGAGACACTTATCAGTTTTATCAAACAGTGCAAGATGACAACAAGTCAAGACAGCTCTACAAGTCAGGCACCAGGAACACAACGACAACTCGATCTTTCAACAGCTGAGAGAATCATGAGTGTACAAGACAACTGCTCCAGCAGCAACACTGAGCTAAACTCAGTGAATACAACGGCAGACCTCATGCATCAATTGAAAGGCTCAGAGTCAAATATTATGAAGCTGTTGGTGGAGAACCAAGCTCTTAAGGAGGTACAGAGAGAACTAAAGTCTAAGCTGAAGAACATGGAGATGATGTCGCTCATTAAGGAAGATGTCCTCAGGGAAAGAGAAAAAGTAATCGCTATTATCCATAGTGAGAAGGCCGCGCTGGTTGATAAGAATGATGATCTCATTGCCAAACTGAGGACCGCACAGAATCAGGTCCGCGACTGCAAGACTGCCTGTAACCTCAGAATCGACTACCTCGAGGGTCTGGTATGGAAGGGTCAGTCGGAGAATTCCCTCTGCTCTAAAAGAACCAAGGAGCTGGAGAGTCTGGTTGAAGCCACAGAGAAGAAGTGGCTCAACGTGCAGGAGGACTTGCAAAAAAATGTTGAGCTCACGGAAAAACTGAGAACCGCAGAGACTCAGTTCCGCGATGGCAAGACTGCCTTTATCCGCAAAGTTGAATTCATCGAAGGTCTGGTATTGCGGTTTTCCGTCTGCTCTAAAAGAATCAAGGAGTTGGAGAGTCTAGTTAAAACCTCAGACCTTAAAGTCAACACTCTGCAGGATCAGCTCAGGAGTGAGCAGGTGGAGAAAGATACCTGCCTTCAAAGAACCAAGGAGCTGGAGAGTCTCGTTGAAGCCACAAACCTTAAAGACAACACTCTGCAGGATCAGCTCAGGAGTGAGCAGGTGGAGAAAGAGACCTGCCATCAAAGAACCAAGGACCTGGAGAGTCTCGTTGAAGCCACAGACCTTAAAGACAACACTCTGCAGGATCAGCTCAGGAGTGAGCACGTGGAGAAAGAGACCTGCCTTCAAAGAACCAAGGAGCTGGAGAGTCTCGTTGAAGCCACAGAGAAAAAGTGTCTCAACCTGCAGGAAGACTCACAACACAAAGTTCGGAAGATGGAGGAGGATATTAAGTCCCTCATCGTGAAGTCTATTAAGCTTCAGGTAAGTGACATCAGCTCAGTTTTAGTTGAACAATAACTTGTTGCATTGTGAGTTTGTTTCAGATTTAGACTTTTGGAGTGAAAATAATGAAACACGTGTCATCTCTGTCTTTTCAGGAGCTGGCCCTCATGTCAGACAGCGACAAAGCCAGAAGAAGTGAGGAAGAAAGAAAAGTTCAGAAGAAGCAGGAGAAGACAGAGAAATTACAAAGAGAGACGAAGCTGAAAGAGAGGGAGAAACAGGAGAAGAAGAAGCAGCAGAAGATAGCGAAAGAACTAATAGAGAAGCTGAAAGGGAGGAAGAGCATGAGAAGATAAAAGCTAAGCTTCCCTGCTAAATTTCAACATCATCAGGAGGACACGCCCCCTTCTCACTCAGAAGGTGGTGCAGGTTCTGGTCCGGGCTCTGCTCATCTCACGCCTAGACTTCTGTAACTCCCTCCTGGCAGGTCTACCTTCTACTGCCATCCGACCTCTGCAGCTCATCCAGAATGCAGCAGCTCGACTGGTTTTTAACCTAACTTCACTCACACCACTCCGCTCTGCTTCGGCCAATCGGCATGTTGCTCCTTCACTGCTAAACACTCATCAACATCACGACTGTTTGCTGTCCTGGCTCCTAAATGGTGGAGCCAGTCTGTCGGTGCATGTGTTTGGGATTAATAAATGCATCTTATCTTACATGTTGAATAAAAAAAAAAAAATACTTACAACTTTTTGAAACTAACACTTTAGTAGCACTTAAATGGCACTTACTCATATCACTTTGTAGTTTTGCTTTAGTTTGAGCCATTTTGCGACGCCCATTGAAAGTTCATCCAGAAAACGTACATTTTCACCAATGTCCAACCTTATGCAAATTTTGGTAAGACTTTGAGTACGTTAAAGCAGAGGAAACCGAGATTTGTTTCATGGCCGCAAAGGTTAATTCATATTGAATGAATAATAATAAAAAAATAAATAATAATAATCATTACAGTTTCAATAGGGTCTCACCTGACCTTTCATGTCAGTGCTCGGGGCCATATTACAATTTCAATAGGGCCTCCCACTGTCAGTGCTCGGGCCCTAATAATAAACACAATTTCTAGGACTGCACATGCATCGTTTTGCCTGAAAAAAAAAAATAATGACTGAGGAAATATTGACACATAGAGCTGTTCATGCTTGCACTCTGATCACGAGACAGAAGATTGGTGGTGATAGGACAATGCACAGTGGAGTTATGACAACATGGTCTTCTATGGCGAAGGATGAACCTTGGCCATACTTCAATGTTTACACGGTTTGAGGAAATGTCAAATTCTGAGAGAGAGAGAGAAAGAGAGCGAGAGAGACTTCACCTTTGCAAGTCATAAAGATTACTTTGATCTTTGAACACTGACACTGCCGGAGTGGAGTTGTTTGTTTACAGCTCAGCATCAAAGGATTCATGGCCCAGAAGATCGTGTTTTTATTGGCGCGTAATCAAACTTTGACACCCCGCCACGGTCACAACGTGTGATGAAAAAACGATCTTTTAAAAATGTTTTATCTCCATCTTGTTGTGATGTTACTGATCTCAATTTGAAGTTGATCTGATGATAGATAGATAGATAGATGGATACTTTATTAATCCCGTGGGAAAGCCCTGGTCCAAGTACATCAAAGTAAAAATGTGGAATATGGCCAAAATGGCAACTAAATGCAAAATAGCAGGCTTCCTGTAACGTTTTTCCAATTGCACCCAATACTTTTTTGTTTGTCTGGTCATGATCAGTGATGCCAGTAATGCGTTACTCTAATCTAATCTTTTTTCAGTAACAAGTAATCTAACGCGTTACTATTTCCAAACCATTAGATTAAAGTTACTTGTCCAAGTCACCTTGCCCTCCTCACCACCCGCCGGAGGATCGGTGTGCGGCACGCCTCAACGTTTTTTTGGGGGGGAGGTGCTCGTCCGCGGAGCGGGGGCTTTCCTTCTAGTGGGCCTCGGAGCGGTGTCCGTCTGCGCTTTAAAATCAAGTAACTTTTAATCTAATTTAGTTACTTTTAAAAGCAAGTAACTTGTAAAGTAACTAAGTTACTTTTTCAAAGTAACTATGGCAACACTGGTCATGATACAACTGTGTATCGATTTTTGTGAAGATCCGTCAATGTGAACACGTTCCGGGGGTCTCGGGGGGGGGGGGGGGGGGGCACCATTGAGCCAATTTGCGACGCTTTTTGAAAAATCCTCCAAAATACGAAAATGTTCAGCACTTTCTAACTTTTTCCCAAGTTTGGTAAGAATTTGAGCATGTGATAGCCCTCAAAAAGCCAATTCATTTGCCTGAATAATAATAATAATAATAATAATCATTACAATTTCAATAGGGTCTTACCTGACCTTCGTCTGTCACCAGGGAGGAGGCGGGGCTCCATGACCTGATGACAAACTTTTGACGTAAAACAAGGTTAGCTGGTGATAATGAAATAGTTCTTTACCTCAATGAATCCCTCCCGAGGACACTGTGCGTCCCTGGAAGTACAGAAAAACCTCATTATGATTCCATCTCCTCATTGTTCTGCAGCCTCCTCAAGAACTTTCTCTCTATAAGTAGCTCTATTTCAGCCTGTGTCACAACGTCAGACTCATTACTTCCTCCTCGAACTGCAGCTCAGTGACTTCCAGGCTCTTTAATGAATCACTGTGTACACGTGGATCAGAGCAGCTCAGCGAGGAGACTTCATTTTCCTCATTTGTCGTTTCTCTGCTTCATCAGCTGCTCCTCATCTTTTTTTCACAGTTGTTCATCCCAGGATATGGCGTGTTTCTGTGTCAGGTTAAAACTCATGCTGACTGTATTTATGTTGTAGAACTTTGTGATGATTGAATTCACGTTTTGTCATTTATCAAGTTGTTGTATTGCAGCTTTTAACTCTGTGTAGGACAGATGAACAATAAACTGACGACCAAGCAGACCATAACATCAGCAGAATATCCATGAATACCCTGATTCCACCTTCGTTTATCAATCAGAAAGTAACGTTTTACGTCCGACTAATTGTAAAATATTTTTTTTCAGCATAGATCGTTTAGGTGTCCAGAACAACATTCTAAAAGTCCTAAGAAATCCTAGTTGAGGAAATATGTTAAATTCTCATCAATCCGCGATGTGTGCCTTGAAAGTACAGATCATTTTTTGTGATACAAGTTTCTTTGAAAATTAATTGTAATATGCAAATGAGCTATTTACTAATTGAATATGCCCAAAATACACTCAAATAGGCTTAATTTGTTCCTTTACTCCTAGCCCAATAAAACTTTACATACTAAAAGTATAATTGAAAAGTAGCTTTTTTTGTATCACAAGTTTCTTTAGAAATTAATTTGAAAATGTACATGAGCTCCACACTTATTGAATATGTCCTAATTTGCATAGGGAGAAACACCATTAATATGTATGACAAATACTTCAGCCCAATTTTCAACCAATCATCCCACTGCCAATGTTGATGCCTGG
Source organism: Platichthys flesus (assembly GCF_949316205.1). Taxonomy (NCBI): domain Eukaryota; kingdom Metazoa; phylum Chordata; class Actinopteri; order Pleuronectiformes; family Pleuronectidae; genus Platichthys; species Platichthys flesus. Next base: position 1,826,895 of record NC_084965.1, read on the forward strand.
CTTGGTAGTGCCTGTCAGGGGTATAACCCCCGCCGGTATAGTCTTCAGGGTCACAGAGGCAGTCTTTTGGGTCCATATGGTCACTTCGCCCTTTCCACTCCATCATTTGGTAAAAGACCTGAAGACTATTGAACTTTGCAGCTGTTGACGTTGGAGGGAGAGTTCGAGGCTCCTCTGGAGATGAGTCCTGAGTTACCTAATCACAGAATCGCCTGTATCTCAGCATACCCAGTGATTCATCTTTTCGCCCCCATGGACTATTAGAGTCTGTTCTGTTCTTCGTCCTTTTCCCCTTCTCCATCTTAAAATGTGAAGTCCCATTTCTCTGTATCTCAAGTTGTTTATCAGATATTTTTTCATTACTGACGGATGATGAGGTTCCCGTCGTTCGATCCTTACCATGGTAACAGCAGATCTAGTAGAAAGAGGAGAAACAACCTTGACTGGTTTCTTTTGTTCACAGCATCTGATTCATCAGTGGATAAGATTCACAGGATGACTAGAATCCACGTTTTTGTACATTGGTGTAGTACTATTAAGTATACAAATACAGGTTTATGTAGTAGTAGTGATACAAGGGCTTCTCCTGGCTATGAAGCAGATTTTAAACCTGCACCGTTCAGGAGGAGCCGTGAGTGAAGATTTCAAATTTTCCTGTTGTTGTGATCGAGTCCCGGACGATCTCCAGCTGCTTCTTCACAATCAGAATCACAGACTCACTTCATGTCTAAAACCAGGGGAGAGAAATCAACTGCTGGAAATAAACACGTCAGTTTATTTACACTGAATAATCGCAGCTTGTTTTCACAGCTTTATATGAACAGAGGATTTGTGGAGTGGATGTTTGTCGTCTGGGCTCAAACTCAGCAGCCGAGCTCAAAATAAAGACTCACAGTCGATTCCAGGTTATTATGTGCTGTTACTTTTAAGTGCAGACAAAAAGTAATTCTAACTTTTGTACTCAGCACACTTAAGAATACTTGTGTACCTGCTAATGCATAGTAGTTGAAAATCCATTATGTAAAATCTCTCAGCTTTTTGATTTTTTGATTTCAGAGTCATTTCTGCTGCTTTCAATGAAGGAAAAATATGAATATAAATGTGCTTGAAGCCTCAAGTTATTTGATTTGTCTCTAATGAAGCAGTTAAAAGAAGTATTCAAGATTAACTTCACTTTTATATGTGTGGTTGTGGAACTTTGGGAATTAGTGAAAGTTTGTAGAAGTGTTGAGTTCTTTTATTTGTTATTAAATGTGATCTGAGAGAAATACAGTGCTCAGCTGAACGTCTTGTGGGTCGAGACACTGTCGGTTGCTGCAGGGTGTCTCCGTCCTCTCGTCACATGCTGGTTGTGTAACTTCATGTTTGAAAGGTGTCGTCTATGCATCCAGTGTGACGTCTCCACCCCGGCCTTGTTATCTGTGGTGTCAGGCGATTCATGGAATGAGGGGAGTTCGGGGCCCAAGTCGAGGAATGTGCTCGATTCAGCATAATTTCACGTGGAATATGAAAGATTCACCGTCCGACAACATGTTTCATATCAGAATCTAAACTAAATAAGATTCATTACAGCACAGCGAGTGTTTCTCATGTGGAAGCCCGACTCCTCCTTCTTACGTGGATCGAGTGAAGACAGTGCTCTTGACTCTTCACACTTGAACCTCGAATAGAAAAACCTCTATTGTTCAAATCTTCCTCTTCCTCAAGACGGACGCAAACATCACAACCTTGATGCGATGAAGACGAGGCAGCTTTTCTGTTATGAAAGAGAGACTTTGAAAAAGAAAAACCTTCACTCTGAGAATTGAATACGGGATGTTATGGTTTATGTAAGCCACTCAGTGACATCATGTTGTTCAAGTTTATTTTTAAATTATAATATTAACAGTGAAACTACTATACTTACTAAGCAGGTTCTCAAAGCTCAGAGCGTTTCACGGGTTTGTCGGTTTCAAAGTCTCCAGCTCTATAGATTTAATTCTAATAAACAAACTTTATTTGTGGAAACAAACTCAAATTAAATACGGATGAATATTAAGCTCATATTTGAAAAGTGGCCAGAAAAACAACAATTTAAATTTTGGTGACTTTACGTATGAAAAAATATTTAACCCATAAAACTGTCAGTGGCCACATGCTTCGGATGCGTCCTTTGCGATGAAGTGGTTGTTAAAAGTACATCCACTAGAGGGCAGCACAGAGTTGATGGTTTCTGACGTCGCCCTCTGCTGGTCGTTCGGATGTAAGCAAGTAGCTGACAAACTAAAATGAATATTTAGCAGCTAAAGAAGTGGAAGAGCTTGTAAACATATTTATGATTTGCCCTCTGGTGGCAAAAAAAGGATTCAATGAATGCAGCTTTCCCTGTATGACATAGTAATTAAGTAATTTATTTGTATTCATCCGTATCTATCTCTATCGCTCTATCCATCCATCATCTACCTTTCTATCTATCTCATATCCTGCGATGTTCCTCAAATCCATTCATTCTTATGCATCAAACCAAACTGTGCTCCCTCTCCCACCTTCTCAGGCTGCTGATAGGGCGAACGACTAGAGGGGAGTGTGTGTCAGAGAGAGAGAGAGAGTGTGCGTGTGTGAGAGTGTGTGTGTGTGTGTTTGTGTGTGGTATAACAGAGAGAGAGAGCGTAGACCCCAGTGTAAAGTGAGGATCTGCCTGCGTTCACACAGCAGCTGCTGAGCTCTGCTCTCTCTGCCGCTCACGTTCCTGCTCATCGTTTATTAAACACGTTCTTCTTCCTCCTGCAGATCCTCTACTTCACCCTCCTCATCGGGAATCTTCAGAGAACATCTCCTTCCCCAGTTCTCACTTTGTGAGAGGAGAGAGGAGAGAGGAGAGAGGAGAGCGCTGGGATCGTCCTCGGCTCAGAGCAGCAGCAGACGTCTGGAGGGAAGAGTTTCTCTAAATGGGAAGAAGAAGAAGAAAAGCTGACAAAGACTCTCTCCTTCTCTCTTGAGGGCATCTACGTTGTGGTCCAGAAGATGATTGACAGCCGTACTCGCTGAGACCAGATGGACAAATAAGGACAGAGATCAGGAGACACTATGAACACGACAGCACATCCTGGTCTGAGCCAAGGCTTCCACAACTGGAGCCAAACCGCGTCACCGCTGAACGAGGACTTCTCCTCTCAGGACAAGGACTCGTCGGCCGGATGCTACGAGCAGCTGCTGATCTCCACCGAGGTGTTCCTCACTCTGGGCATCGTCAGCCTGCTGGAGAACATCCTGGTGGTCGCCGCCATAATCAAGAACAAGAACCTTCACTCGCCGATGTACTTCTTCATCTGCAGCCTCGCCGTCGCTGACATGCTGGTCAGCGTCTCCAACGCCTCGGAGACCATCGTCATCGCGCTGATCAACGGAGGCAACCTGACCATCCCCGTCACGTTGATCAAGAGCATGGACAACGTGTTTGACTCCATGATCTGCAGCTCCCTGCTGGCGTCCATCTGCAGCCTGCTGGCCATCGCAGTCGACCGCTACATCACCATCTTCTACGCGTTGAGATACCACAACATCGTCACCCTGCGGCGGGCCATGCTGGTCATCACCGGGATCTGGACCTGCTGCACCGTGTCTGGCATCCTCTTCATCATCTACTCGGAGAGCACCACGGTGCTCATCTGCCTCATCACCATGTTCTTCACCATGCTGGTGCTCATGGTGTCTCTGTACGTGCACATGTTCCTGCTGGCGCGCCTGCACATGAAGCGCATCGCGGCGCTGCCGGGCAACGCGCCCATCCACCAGCGAGCCAACATGAAGGGCGCCATCACCCTCACCATCCTCCTCGGGGTGTTCGTGGTGTGCTGGGCGCCGTTCTTCCTCCACCTCATCCTCATGATCACGTGCCCGAGGAACCCGTACTGCACCTGCTTCATGTCCCACTTCAACATGTACCTCATCCTCATCATGTGCAACTCCGTCATCGACCCCATCATCTACGCCTTCCGCAGCCAGGAAATGAGGAAGACCTTCAAAGAGATCTTCTGCTGCTCTCACGCTCTGCTGTGTGTGTGAGGCGTGAGGCGAGCGACGACAACACGACAACACGACGCCAACCAGGACTTTGATGTTTGGAGCTGGAGTCGCTGCAGACGTCTCCCACAGTCGCTGTGAATGATTGATGAGAGCAGCGGCGCTCTCCTGTGGCGCCGTGAGTCAGGATTCTGAGGAGGAATGTTTGAGTGACGCAGAGTGTCGCTCTGTGGACGAACGCTCTCACTGCTCTGCTGCTCTCAAGTGCAATTTGAATTAATGTGACCAAAACGTGTTTGAACAAACAAACAAACAAACAAACGGTGTTTCATTAACACATCGCTCATCCGACCGGCTCTTTCCACCTTCATGTGTTGTTTAAAGTTAAATCAATAAAATCTGTCATTGTCATCACTCCTTCTTTTCCTCAAGATGACAAACTACCTCCATGTGTCAGAGTTGAATCCTCCTCTTCACAGGAGCCAGGAGAATATGTGCACTTTATTAGGAACACCCCACTCAACGTGTCAGAAGCTTTCCTCTGACGCTCTGCTCCGCGTCCACGTGACATTTCTGCAGATTTCATTCACCCCACCATGTTGTCTGGCTGGAAGTGAAGATGGTAAACGGCCACATGGTCGGTAACAACATTCAGATTGTGGGATTGAAGTCCAGCAGTCTGACGTGGTCGTTGCTTCTGTAGAACCGTCCACGCAGCGGTTGGACGTGTTGAAGCTGGAGTCATCTCAGCGTGTCTCTTAGCCCCCCCCCCCCCTTGTCTCCTTCTTGTCTCCGTCGTCCTCTGATGTTCGGGGTGAAGATCTCACACCAGTGTTTCCCGCTCGGATGTGAACGTGAACTGAAGCTGCAGACTTTAAGCTTTGCACTGCTGCCACCTGATTGGCTGATTGGATCATTAGGGAGCATGTGTTCCTGGTGTTTATAAAGTGTAAATTCCTTTTTGTTTGGCATCCCGATGAATGTAAAGAAAATGTGAAACAGTTTTAGTTTTATTTTAAAGTAAAAGCCATTTTTTATGTCTGTCTTAGATCTCAATCTTGAGACAATCTTCTCAAAGGGTATTTTAAATGGTATTTTACCAAAATACACATGTAAATATGTCCAATTATAAATCTATTAAAGACTATTTTGCGTCGGGGGGGATTTTGAAAGCTGCTCTGAAAGGATAATCGCACAAAGATGAGATTTAATGTTGACGTTGTGATGTATAATGAAAAGAAAACCCTGCATTTGTGTAATTTGCCTCTTTGCTGCTGCTTGCCTGATATCGCACAGGAGTTATTTATTGATAGTTTTCTCAAATGCAGGTTTGTACAATTGTGAAATCATTACAACAACAAGGGTTATGTGTTGTTATTGTTATTATAAATGTGAATGTGCAAAACAGATGATTCAGAGAATGATCCTGAAATGTGAATAACTTGGCTTTTTGTATTGATCAGGCACAATAACACAACACCTGATAAGTGTTTCTGGTTTAAACTCAGATTTATTTGTACCTGTGAACAAACAGGTGATGTAACAGGTGAAGGATGAAACTCTTCTACCTGATCATTGACGTGTTTCTTGTGGATCTTCACCTCAATTTAATGTAACGTAAGATTTCTTGTGAGCAAACTTGATGAAACTCGTCTGATTTCCAATCGAAGCTCTCGTGAATTTGTGCGTCGTGTACACGTTTGTGTGATTTTTTGCACATGTGTGTTGTGTCTCACTCTCAGCATGTTAATGTGACTCTACAGAGATCTATTTTTCCTCATGTTCACGTAACAGGACGGGTTCCAATGAGTGTATTTCCATGTATGTGCCGTGTGACCTGTCGCTTTTTATCCTCGCCTTAAATATGTTGCACTGTGATGTAAAGACACAATCCTCTGTGACCGTGGTTCACCAACCGATCTTCTGTCTTTATATTGGAGCAAATGCTATTTTCAATATTGCCTTATTTATTTATGCCTTTTTAAACTTGAAGCGCTTTTGAAACGCACAAGAAAAAATAAACCAACGTGCACGGGTTGTTCACCTGGTGTTCTGTGTTCAGAAGCTTCGCCTTAGTCTGAGTCATGTGCTGCTTGATGACTGCATCCTCTGTAAACTGCAAAGTGACTTCAATAAAGCTGTTTGTCGGCCGGGCCTCAGACTTTAACCTTTACTCATTGAGCTGTTGACTCTGCACCGATTCAGACCTGAGAACAGCCTCACGCTCAAAAACAAAACGAGCAGTGATAACAGAGTCAAACAGGGATACCTGTCTTCAAACGTGCACTCACACAATCACTGTCTGCAACTGTATATATTTCATTTTTCATGAACCTGAGCCACATGTTAGCAGCTCAAACTCTTTCCAGAGGACGAGAAGCAGGATGAAATAAAAGCCTTCAGGGTTGTTTTTTTTTATTTGTGGTTAATAATTTAAACCTGCAGTAAACAACTCGATTTTATAAGTCTGGAAAACGATTCCTGTGTGGTTCAGGTTTCAGCCTCGAGAAAACACTTGTTCAATACAGCTGCGGGAGCATCAGTGCAACAAATGGATTCTAATTATATCAAAATTAATGAGATCCTCATTGACGTCTTAGGCCGTAATGGAGTTGTAGATTTTGAAAAGAAGCTGAGAAAAATCAGGGATGTTTTCTAGGACCCTGGCGAGGGAGCATCGCTTTTAATCAAATCTGCACAAGCTGCAGAAGAGACAGAAATACACACAAACAGAAATGTCAAGGAAAGAATTTTGATTAAGGATGAAAAGCCTTCTCATGTATCGCTGCAGATGCTTCTGTACTGAGAAGCTTTCAAAATGATAAATATCAGACAATATTCAAAATGCTGAAATTAAAGGGCTTCAAGGATCGATGAGAAACAATGAGTGAAAGTAACAGGATGTCCACGTTATCAGCAAATTATCAAACTAGACGAAAAAGAGAATCCAGACTGACAAGTGAGCCGTTGTTTGGAAGGAGAACTAAAAAAAATGTTTGCAGAGATGAAAAAAACTTTATTTTCACTCTATCAAACCATCATTTAAGGTTTGAAAACTTAGTTCCAAATAACAGTCGACGTTTCAAAGTTTTTTTTCTCCTTTGTCTGAACACAGACGCTTTTCTCCTCTCGTCAAGGCTGCACGGTGAATGTTGGTTAACGCAGGATGAGGCAACGACTTCCACGTTCACCGCCGGTTCATTCATCTCAGCTCGAAAGTTTCCATTTGGCTCCAGTGGTTCTAGATCTTCCACTTGTTCTTATCACCTGATTGGATGAGTCACCTTCACCGAGAAAGCTTGATGCCAATGACTTGTCAAAGAAAAAAGCACTGATTGCAAATTAGAGTTCAAACGGGAGTGGACGGTTTCTCTTTTCAAACTGATTGTTCGGAGGTAAAAGAAAAAGCCTCAGATTCAGAGGAGAATTCGGACAAAGACCTTATTCAACTTCTCATTCGACCAATCAGCCGCTCTGACATCCTGCGGTGAGTCAACTGACCTTCCGCTTCTTTTCTGCACATAAATACACACAATTAATATTTAATGCAGAAGAATAGAAGCGGAATCGGTTCAAATAGTTTCTCTGTTTTTTCTGCTAACAAAGCCGGCAGACGTAATAAACCGAAAGATTTTCTTTCATAGAAAGACGAGTGGAGTGAGACGTTATGTTTCAGCAGCCTTGGTAAATTATTACAACTCTACTCTTGAGTGAAACAATTCAGGAAAATATAAGATTATATAAATTACCAAAGATGGGACACGACAAACTTAACAACTATTTCCGACACTATAAGTATTTATATGAATATAACAGTCCAAGTCGAGTCACTTAGCAACGCTGAAAATGTCACGAAGACACTGATTCCTCAACGTTTCGTCTTTTAATGTCTCGTCCACTTCAAATACAAAGTTCCATTAACATTTAAATTAAAGTGAATGTCTGAGATTCCAGCCTCATGATTCTTACTCTGATTTTAACAGGATGAAAATGTGTCTAAAATAATACGGATACGAGTTGTCACCAGCACCTGAGCCTGATTCAGTCAGATTAATAATATTATATATTTGTGTTTAAGTAAATATGGACGACACGTCTCCAGCTCCTCCCACCATCCAAAGATGAAGCCGAAACATCCCGATATGAACGCTGCCATCTTGCCCTGATGAGGTAATTGGACGATGTGTTAAAGAGCCGACCAATCACGTGTCAGTCTCGTTCATGTCCTGTGCGCTAACATGGAGGAGGCAGGGTTTGTGATCAGGGTTTGTGCCAGCCACCAGGGGGTGATTGAGACGCTTTTGGCTTCACTTTTTGGGAGCTGTCATGTCGGCCATCAAACTAATGACTAACAGTCATATGTCACTTTAGGTTGATTCCACTTGGACTCTTCATGTTCCTCAAATTCTTTCTCTTCGTCTATTTGTATCCATGTGAGAAACTTCCTGTGTTAAGTTCCATGATTTCCTTGAAGTTTCCCAAAAACTTTCTGAACTTCTGAATCCACTTTGCTCGGTGTCAGTGAGGCGACGCTTCGTCTCCTTCGCTCCTCAGACTGCGGCTCAGCATCTTTACACCCGACTCCAGGATCCTAATAAGTTTACGGTGAAGCCGCGGTATCACCGGCTCCAGCGGCGTCTCGACTCGCCGCCTCCCATGCATCATCCCCACTCTGCATCATCCACACTCAGATCACCGCTGACATCATCAGTTCTCTCCCAGCGGCGTCTCGTTCTCTACACGTGATTTACAACCTCTCCCTCCTTTTTGTTTCCTCCCTTGCTTTCAACCACAGCGTTACCCCCCCTCTGTCCGGCCTCGGGGGGGTTGGTTAAATTAGCAAATGTTGAATCTACTCTCGTCAGCTTTAGCCACAGGAGGAAATAATAACAGAATTTACTTCCAAGTCAGGTCCCTCTCTATTAAGTTCAATTAATACTGAATGGTAAAACATGCATGTGCACTGTTCCGTGTTCTTGAACAGAAACGTGTCACACTGAGATAGTACTAGCACTGGAATCAAGATATTCATTATTATTTGTTGTAAGATGTATTCAATCTGAGTCATTTGTTCTCTCCACAAAACTCAGAAAACCTGTGAACTCATTGTGTAGCTGAAAGACATCATGGGGGGTAAATTGTCGACCATCTCCATCCCATGGGGGGGGGGGTGTTAGAGTGTGTTTCTGTTTGAGTTGGTAGGACAGTCTCCATAACAACGCAAAGCCTGGCCCGAGATGTCATCAGATGAATCCTGCCAGTGGCCCGAGTTCCTGTTGTTCTCCTTCTGAAATAGATAACCAAGCGCTGGAGAAGCTCGTCTTGAAGGTTTCACCCACACACACGTGGATCGGACAGGAAGAGTCCACATGATACACACGACAGAGGACATGACACACACACGTGTGTTTGTGAGTCTGTGTTGTTATGATCCTAAAACAGCTGCAGCTCAGTTAATCACTGCACTCAGGAGGTGTTGAGGTTTCACCAGGTCTCTGAAGGGACATGAAAACTTCTGAGAACAACTCCACACCTATGTTATTTAGTTTTTAAATATACATTTATACACGACTCACTCTCAGTGGACAGAGTCCTGTAGAAATCAAGTCCATAGAAACGTCTCTGCAAACCCAGTGTGACTCAAACCGTGTTTCATAAAACCTAACGGCTGGAGTGACGTGTGCATTCACACACCGGGGGAAGAAGCTATTGATTGGTTGACCCCATCGGCGCCTTAAGCTCAGATATAAGACTCTGCATCAAAGTGTACGTGCGGACAAACCACGGAGGAAAATTAAAGAGATCTCCTCACTCCAGCAGATCCAGCATCAAGCCCACTTTTTTATTTTCTCGTCTCTCTCTAGAAACCAAATCATCGATTTTTCTCAGGAAGAAGAAAAGTATTGATTGTAGAAAACCTGGTTCTCTTCTCTCATGAGTCACAGGTAACACCTCCATCGTCTCTCCAGCAACCGATTATCAGGTGTTACTCCATGTGCAGTTTGAGTACTGTGTCAATTTATGATATATATATATATATATCATAAATTGATATATATATATATCAGTATCATCACTTGTTTTCTCTGTAAATGTAATGATTTTCTATGTGATATGGCTACGAGTGTCTATTGTTTGTCTAGTTCTATGTCCACGTTTTATTGAATTCTGCAGAGAGGAAGCATCTTTAAGATCAGATAAGATAAGATATGTTAAGATAAGATAAGGTAAGGTAAGGTAAGATAGGATTAAGATAAGATAAGATGAGATAAGGTAAGATAAGATCATCTTTAATTTGTCCCACAAAGGGCACTTTGCAATATTACAGCAGAAAGGTCAATTTTTTTTCGATTTTAAAGTCGATTTATTCTTCATTTTAAAAACCTCATGTGTTTGATTCAGCTTTATTTTTTTAACTGTTCATTTCTGAAATCCACCAGAGTTCTTTATTATTAGAATATTATAGTTTTATTCCATTTCTCTTCTTCTATGGTGCAAACTGCTGCTCCAGATGTAGCGTTGCTCTTATAAATAAATACAAAGATCTTTGTAAGATACTTATTTAAATCCAACTCATTGTTGAAACTCAACACATTTGCAGGTAGGAACATCCAAATCCCCCCCCCCCCCCCCCCCCCCACACACACACACACTGTTTGCTGGCAGCTGCTTATTAACACCAGAAACTTCTGTTTGCTGTGATGAAAGAGTAATTCAGGCAGAAAAGTAGGAGCTGGAGACTTTTATCTCCTCTTCCTGTTTATGTCCTTTTACTCTGTACTGAAATAGGCTGCAATTTACTCAGAATGTAGTCACGATGTGGAAATCTCTCAGATCTCATCTTCTGTCCAGGTTGTCGTCTTCTCTGTGTCATCACATGTCAGAATCCTCATCAGAAGCTGTAACATGTGAAGTCTCACGTGCAGCTTCTCGTGATCGCTTCAGGAACATGTTCGATAGCAGCTAATGTTTGCAGCTTCTACTTTACTCTGTGGAAACAGTAAACATTTTATTCTCAGCTGTGAACCTTCCTGAGCTGCTCGTGGATTCACGGCTGCACCGCTCCGGCCGGGACACCGTCCAGAGGAGAGGGAGACGTCCGTCCTGGAGGTCAGGAGGCCGGTGAACCTGCCTCGTCTTCCTGACAGGAGCTGCCCCGCTCAGGCTCCTGACGCTGTGTGTGAAATAGTGATCACCACTGTGTGGTCACATGCTGCTCAGCATTCATGTATTCCACTTTCTACTCTGTGTTTAGAGAGAGGCTGGAACCATCACTTCAGATCGGTGGCCAATTAATAGTTATTGCTCCAAGAATTGATTGATCTTTTCTTTCTCTGCTAATTAACCAAAGTCTCTAAACGTCTTCGATCATTTTTATCAAACTTTGAGCCGTTGACCACAGATTCTAGAACATTGAGACCTTGAGCAGAATATAGCAATACTTTTTATTAAATGTCGGGGGGGGGGGGTAGTTGGCTGTAAAAGTGTAATTTGTGTGGTATTTCCATGAGCTATTCTCTGACTCATGTGGGAAGGGAGACGTCACCCACTTTACTCTGCACAAAAGACATTCAACATTTACATTTAGCATTTAGATTGAACAAGTATCTTTATAAAAGGTATTGCTTTAAAGGGCTTGGACACTGCAGAACATGAAGGTTGGAAAATGCATTTAATTAGTTTCCATGAGTTTGTGTCTAATGATGGAAAAAGAGACGGTTGTAAAGTTTTTCACTTGACAAAGCTAAAGGTTTAAAATCTGAGCAGGATTATCGGCTCGTATTTGGCTTAAATTCACGAAACGTGAGATTCAGCCTCACTTCAGATATTCTGTTGTCGTTTCGCAGTTTGAGGCGTCTGCAGCTTAAAGGTTAACACCAGCCTGAGTCACGTAGAGTGTGTGTCCACCCGAGTTAAGTGTGATCAATTTGAACCTTGACACGTGTGGAGATGTTTATTTTGCTTGTTTGTTGTTACCAGAGAAACTGTTTCAGTGAAGAGCTCAGGCCCTGGAATCTGCGTCGTTATTCGGTCCGGCGGTTTTTGTGTAATGCTGCTGATAAACAAACAAACACAGATGAGAAGATGTGAGGTGATTGTTTCTACAGGACTTCTACAGGAGAATGTGAGTGAGAAGCTTCCTGCAGCTCTGAGCGTTGAACATGAAACCTGCTGCAGCTCAGAGCGTTGAACATGAAACCTGCTGCAGCTCTGAGCGTTGAACAGAAACCTGCTGCAGCTCTGAGCGTTGAACATGAAACCTGCTGCAGCTCAGAGCGTTGAACATGAAACCTGCTGCAGCTCTGAGCGTTGAACAGAAACCTGCTGCAGCTCAGAGCGTTGAACATGAAACCTGCTGCAGCTCTGAGCGTTGAACAGAAACCTGCTGCAGCTCTGAGCGTTGAACATGAAACCTGCTGCAGCTCTGAGCGTTGAACATGAAACCTGCTGCAGCTCTGAGCGTTGAACATGAAACCTGCTGCAGCTCAGAGCGTTGAACAGAAACCTGCTGCAGCTCTGAGCGTTGAACATGAAACCTGCTGCAGCTCTGAGCGTTGAACATGAAACCTGCTGCAGCTCTGAGCGTTGAACATGAAACCTGCTGCAGCTCGTTGGCTCTGATTCCCTCACTTCTCTCTCCTGGTGTTTTCTGCTGCTGAGATAATAACGGAGAAAACTCCACTGGATGTGAACACATGACTTAAAGGTACTCAAACATGTTCTGATTTATTATTGCTACTATGACAACAGATGCACTGCTTAATTCCTGAAGGTCACGACCTTCGTGCACATTATAATGGTTCCATAATTCAAATCACTGCTAATGTAACACGTTGGCCGAGAGGCAGGTTTCGACCTTTTGTCCACAAGCAAACTGAAGTACGGTGTCACGGAGATTTGACCTTTTGAGAAACTCCTTCCAGAGAAATGAAGCTCGGAAGTTTTCAGTGTTAGTTTGTGATTAAATCCTTTATTTACACGAGGCAAATAAAACCATGCTGGATTTAACCATGGACCAAATAAAGATGGAGGACATGACGGATCCCCAGAGTGAAGCCAAAGCGTCCAGATCGCAAAGTTTTGGACCTGTCTTCATCTTTGTTGACCATCTGTGGCTTCGACCCTTTGGATAACAGACGTGTTTACATATAAATGCAGAGTTACACAACACTGAGGACAATCCACTTCTCTCTCCATCCACACAACTGCCCACTGGAACTGGACAGAACTGTTTATTAACCTGGTTCTGTTTCCACTCGTCTGTTTGTTTGTTGGTCGATTTGTCAGCAGCATTATGCAAAAAACAGATTCTAAGGGAAATTGGTAAAAGGATGAAACTAGGAAAGGGCCCATTGAATAATGGATCAAGTAATGACTGTTTTTTGTGTTTTCGTGTTAACCGAGATATTTTTGTGTTAAGAACGAAAACACATTTTCAGAAACATGTGCACTAGTCCATCAGTAAAACCTATTCATGAGAGCCTGAGTACATCTTTATTAATAGAGTGGCCGAGCACTTCATAGAAAAGATCTTTATATACCAAGGAAAGTATTATAATATGAATATAGTATGTATGCTGTGAGCAGAGCCCGAGGCGTCTGTGCACGAGCTCCTGATCAGATCGGAGGCTCAGTATGAAACCATGGAGCCCGACTGCAGGGAGAATTCCGGAGGGAGTACTTGAGCATTCACTGCTCATCTGTTCTCTAATGCGCTGGGAGAAGTGACAGCTCCTTTTTCTCCTCAAAGGAACAAACTGGAATATATTCATGGTATAAAATATACAGGAGGCGACTTGAGAATCCACAGTTTCTGCCTAATGGAAGAGCTTTCAGAGAATACTAATAAGGCCGACCTTTAACGATGACATCCATCACTTCCTTCAAATACGTCTGCACAGAGAAGAGACGACAATGGAACCGGAGCTGCGTTGACAAAGACGATGTTTGTACTCGTGGCAACAAAGCCAAGGACGGTGACGGTGACGCGGGTCGATCGCTTTGATCCAAACATCTCACCATCAGCTGGACGTGTCTCCATGTGGGCGTCCATGGTCCCTCCAGCCTTTTGGATCTGTGACACCTCCTCTTGTGGTTTTCTCTATAGTGTGTCATTCAAAGTGGCTCGAGGCTCCTGGTTGTTCACGTCTGGAATCAGGAGAACACTGGGTAGTAATTACAGTGTGAAGGCTTCACCCCCAGTATGAGGCCTGATACTCGTCGTCCTTCTGGAGCCTTGATGTAAGAGGCTTTCTTCAGCCCTGCTGAGCCGCGGAGCGCCCACGCTGTGGGACCCCCTGCTGCTCGTCCACAGTACAGGTCGATGAGTCGCTCAGAAGGGAAACGACCAGACGACGGCTGGAGTCTGAGGAGCCTCGATGGTAGAAGGGAGAAATACCAGCACTTAGTTCGGATTCTCAGGAGAAACGATCAGGAGAAACCATGAGGAGAAACCATGAGGAGAAACCATGAGGAGAAACGATCAAGAGAAACGATGAGGAGATACATAAGCATATTTATTTTATTTTTATTTATTTATTTCTCAATGTTTTACTCTTTATTGTACCCTCGGCACCATTGTAAATGAGGGTCTTATTCCTCAATGTGTTTTCTGAGGCTTAAATAAATAATCAATCAATCAAACCATGAGAAGAAACAATCAGGAGAAACCATGAGGAGAAACCATGAGGAGAAACCATGAGGAGAAACGATCAGGAGAAATCAACTTCACTGTCGTTCTGTAAGGACAAGAAGAAAAACCCTCGTGTGAGAGAATCAGAAAACACAAAGAATCAATTTTTCACAAATGTCAGTTTTGAATCCGAGTGGTTTGAAAGGGAAAAATGCAATCACCAGGGAAACAGGTGATTGGTGTGCATTAGTGTCCACATGTGATATACAACCTGCTGTGTTCAGACATTAACTACACAAACAACACAACACACCGAACCCCTGATGTCCCTGATAAAGTGACGAGCCTTTTACATATATATCTATTTATTATTTTAGAGTGTCTTTCTATTAAGGACTTAATGCACCATGTAAGACAGCACTTACCAGATGAAGAAGAGTCACTGCACTGTAACGGCTGGTTATTACAGGACTTGTTGAAATGTGTATTGAAATTCTCCATCTGCAAAAACGATTGAAACAAAGGTTAAGAACCAATTGTTCCCGACTTCAGACAAACTGGTAAAAGCTCTAATGTGTTTATGTTTAATTTAAGAAGATGTAGGATTTAAAACTTGTCCTCTTCCACGACTCAAACTCAACTTAGACAACATTAAACTCTTCACAGCTCGTACGCTGAGCAGGACGCCTGGTGCTAAATGTAGAGCAGCCTTTTTTCCAGAAGCTCTAATGAGCCATTTACTCTCAATGTCAAATTTCACCCTTTAGTCAAATTGCCCGTTTTACTCGTGATAAAGTGAGGTGAGGTTATTATTTATTCTTTGTGATATCAGGGTGCTGGTCTCTCTCCAGACCTCTTCCCCACTTCAGATCCATTATCGCGTTAGACTCGTCTCATCGAGTGTTTGTGTCGGTCACGTCCCGCTAACAGCTCGTAGGACCCGTTCTCCGGTGGAGGCTGTTAGTGGGAGCCTTGTTTACGTGGGATTCAACTGCTCTCGAGTCGAGAGGGAAAGTTATTTATCGACCTTTAACTAAACTGAAACCTGAGGTCAGATCTCAAACTACGTGTTTGTTGAACTGAAGACTTTCTGTTCTGAGCTGGACAGAGATCAACAAATCCTTTATTCAGTCCTCACATGTGTCTTCAGTCCTCACATGTGTCTTCAATCCTCACATGTGTCTTCGGTCCTCACATGTGTCTTCAGTCCTCTCACATGTGTCTTCAATCCTCACATGTGTCTTCGGTCCCCTCACATGTGTCTTCGGTCCCCTCACATGTGTCTTCGGTCCTCACATGTGTCTTCAGTCCTCACACGTGTCTTCAATCCTCACATGTGTCTTCGGTCCTCACATGTGTCTTCAGTCCTCTCACATGTGTCTTCAATCCTCACATGTGTCTTCGGTCCTCACATGTGTCTTCAGTCCTCACATGTGTCTTCAATCCTCACATGTGTCTTCGGTCCTCACATGTGTCTTCAGTCCTCTCACATGTGTCTTCAATCCTCACATGTGTCTTCGGTCCCCTCACATGTGTCTTCGGTCCCCTCACATGTGTCTTCGGTCCTCACATGTGTCTTCAGTCCTCACACGTGTCTTCAATCCTCACATGTGTCTTCGGTCCTCACAAGTGTCTTCAGTCCTCACATGTGTCTTCAGTCCCCTCACATGTGTCTTCGGTCCTCACATGTGTCTTCAGTCCTCACATGTGTCTTCGGTCCTCTCACATGTGTCTTCAGTCCTCACATGTGTCTTCAGTCCTGACATGTGTCTTCGGTCCCCTCACATGTGTCTTCAGTCCTCTCACATGTGTCTTCAGTCCCCTCACATGTGTCTTCATTCCTCTCACATGTGTCTTCAGTCCTCACATGTGTCTTCGGTCCTCTCACATGTGTCTTCAGTCCTCTCACATGTTTCTTCAGTCCTCTCACATGTGTCTTTAGTCCTCACACATGTGTCTTCAGTCCTCACATGTGTCTTCAGTCCTTTCACACGTGTCTTCAGTCCTCTCATACGTGTCTTCAGTCCCCTCGCATGTGTCTTCAGTCCTCTCACGTGTCTTCAGTCCTCTCAAATGTCTTCAGTCCTCTCACATGTGTCTTCAGTCCTCACACATGTGTCTTCAGTCCTCTCATACGTTTCTTCAGTCCCCTCACATGTGTCTTCGGTCCTCTCACATGTGTCTTCAGTCCTCACATGTGTCTTCAGTCCTCACATGTGTCTTCAGTCCTCACATGTGTCTTCAGTCCTCACATGTGTCTTCAGTCCTCATATGTGTCTTCAGTCCCCTCACATGTGTCTTCAGTCCTCACACATGTGTATTCAGTGCTCTCAAATGTCTTCAGTCCCCTCACGTGTCTTCAGTCCTCTCACATGTGTCTTCAGTCCTCACATGTGTCTTCAGTCCTCACATGTGTCTTCAGTCCTCACATGTGTCTTCAGTCCTCACATGTGTCTTCAGTCCTCATATGTGTCTTCAGTCCCCTCACATGTGTCTTCAGTCCTCACACATGTGTATTCAGTGCTCTCAAATGTCTTCAGTCCGCACATGTGTCTTCAGTCATCACATGTGTCCTCAGTCCTCTCACGTGTGACTTCAGTCCTCACATGTGTCTTCAGTCCCCTCACGTGTCTTCAGTCTTCTCACATGTGTCTTCAGTCCTCTCACATGTGTCTTCAGTCCCCTCACACGTGTCTTCAGTCCTCTCACACGTGTCTTCAGTCCTCTCACACATGTCTTCAGTCCTCTCACATGTGTCTTCAGTCCCCTCACACGTGTCTTCAGTCCTCTCACACGTGTCTTCAGTCCTCTCACACGTGTCTTCAGTCCTCTCACATGTGTCTTCAGTCCCCTCACACGTGTCTTCAGTCTTCTCACACGTGTCTTCAGTCCCCTCACATGTGTCTTCAGTCCTCTCACATGTGTCTTCAGTCCTCACATGAGTCTTCAGTCCTCACATGATTCTTCAGTCCTCTCACATGTCTTCAGTCCCCTCACACGTGTCTTCAGTCCCCTCACACGTGTCTTCAGTCCCCTCACACGTGTCTTCAGTCCCCTCACATGTGTCTTCAGTCCCCTCACATGTGTCTTCAGTCCTCACACATGTGTATTCAGTGCTCTCAAATGTCTTCAGTCCTCTCACATGTGTCTTCAGTCCTCACATGTGTCTTCAGTCCTCACATGTGTCTTCAGTCCTCTCACATGTGTCTTCAGTCCTCACATGTGTCTTTAGTCCTCTCACATGTGTTTTCAGTCCTCTCACACGTGTCTTCAGTCCTCTCACATGAGTCTTCAGTCCCCTCACGTGTCTTCAGTCCTCTCACATGTGTCTTCAGTCCTCACATGAGTCTTCAGTCCTCACATGATTCTTCAGTCCTCTCACATGTGTCTTCAGTCCTCTCACGTGTCTTCAGTCCTCTCACATGTGTCTTCAGTCCTCACACATGTGTATTCAGTGCTCTCAAATGTCTTCAGTCCTCTCACATGTGTCTTCAGTCCTCACATGTGTCTTCAGTCCTCACATGTGTCTTCAGTCCTCTCACATGTGTCTTCAGTCCTCACATGTGTCTTTAGTCCTCTCACATGTGTTTTCAGTCCTCTCACACGTGTCTTCAGTCCTCTCACATGAGTCTTCAGTCCCCTCACGTGTCTTCAGTCCTCTCACATGTGTCTTCAGTCCTCACATGAGTCTTCAGTCCTCACATGATTCTTCAGTCCTCTCACATGTGTCTTCAGTCCTCTCACGTGTCTTCAGTCCTCTCACATGTGTCTTCAGTCCTCACATGAGTCTTCAGTCCTCACATGATTCTTCAGTCCTCTCACATGTGTCTTCAGTCCCCTCACATGTGTCTTCAGTCCCCTCACGTGTCTTCAGTCCTCTCACATGAGTCTTCAGTCCCCTCACATGTGTCTTCAGTCCCCTCACATGTGTCTTCAGTCCTCTCACATGTGTCTTCAGTCCTCACATGTGTCTTCAGTCCTCACATGAGTCTTCAGTCCTCACATGATTCTTCAGTCCTCTCACATGTCTTCAGTCCCCTCACACGTGTCTTCAGTCCCCTCACACGTGTCTTCAGTCCCCTCACACGTGTCTTCAGTCCCCTCACATGTGTCTTCAGTCCCCTCACATGTGTCTTCAGTCCTCACATGTGTCTTCAGTCCTCACATGTGTCTTCAGTCCCCTCACATTTGTCTTCAGTCCCCTCACATGTGTCTTCAGTCCTCTCACATGAGTCTTCAGTCCCCTCACATGTGTCTTCAGTCCTCTCACATGTGTCTTCAGTCCCCTCACTTGTGTCTTCAGTCCCCTCACGTGTCTTCAGTCCTCACATGATTCTTTAGTCCTCTCACATGAGTCTTCAGTCCTCTCACATGAGTCTTCAGTCCTCACATGAGTCTTCAGACCTCACATGTGTCTTCAGTCCTCACATGAGTCTTCAGTCCTCACATGATTCTTCAGTCCTTTCACATGTGTCTTCAGTCCCCTCACATGTGTCTTCAGTCCTCACATGTGTCTTTAGTCCCATCCACGTGTCTTTGTTTGAAACTTGTCAAATCTGCTGCAGATTCTCCTGAGTTCAAACCACCCTGGAGTTTAAGAGTCGCTAAACCTGAGAAGTTTGGAAACACTGATGGTTCTGTTTTAGTTACATGGATGAAGCCTTATTGGTTCAGAACCAGTGGTTTAATAAAGTTTTGTTCTGCTCCTGTGAACAACTTAAAAGGCTTTTATGGACTTTTTGTAATTTTTCTTTGTGTCTGACTCATATTTTCCAGTTGCTTGGATATTGAATTTACTGATTTGCCTTGTGTGTCGTTTCTTTATATACATCCTTTACTTATTTCCTTATTTTAACTGTGTGTGTCTGTAGTGTTGTTTTTTGTTTGGATCCTCAACACAGAGCTTGGGCTGCTCTGTCCCTCTGCACAAACACAGACACACACATTATGAAATTTTTTTTTTAATTAATTTCGCTCAACGTTTCCCTCACTGAGCTCGAGCAATCAGGATGATGGCACTTGCCGAAGATTCACACTTCAAACTGCATTAGAGATTTTTGCATAATCAGTCGGATGTGTGTATAATTTTCAGGAGCCGTCATTCTTTTCCTTGCAGTTTACCTGAGTGTGTTTGTCCAGCTGGGATCGTCGTGTCCGGCCTGACTCGTGTGACTGACTGAGGCGCCGGCGAGAATGGGCAAATGAAAAAATAGATAAAATGACAGACAGCTTTGTGTTCTTTATGAATGCATTTCTGAAAAAATTGCAAAACACTGTGAAAGAAAAGAGCGATTCATTAAGTCAAGGTCAGAAGTTATCAGAAGCTGGAGGCAACAACATTCTGTGGAGGTTCACAAAACGACCTTGAACCTGGAAGTGAAGGTGCAGCAGGGTTAATAATAACTTTTCTCTTTTCAGCCGTAGGAAACCTTGTCAAGTTTGTTTTTGTCTAATGTTTTTTGTAAATCAAGAAGCAGAGGCCGTGCAGCTGGAAATATCATAAAGAATAAACAAAGCTGATAAATGACAAACAATTCAACCTTTGAGAAATGCAGTTCGACCTTGTTGCTCACGACAAAAGGAGCCGACATTAATTATCATGTGTCTGCAACATTTATGCCCCATGATGGAAACCAGTGTGCTTTAATCTGATGGGTAGAAAGGTGGATTTGTTCTTTTTCTATTGTCCCGTATGTGAAATGTGGTCGTGTCTTTACTTCCGTCCTAGTTCAGTTCAGAAGACAGATCTTTACATTTGAGCCGTGGCTGTTTAATTGAATAACCACCGGAGGTTATTCAGATTGTGGATCCAGGATCAGTGACGAGTCAGTGATGGAGCCTGTGACAGAGCCGGCTGCTGAGCTTTAAATTAACCTTATTACTTTCATTTCCACCGACTTCCCTGCTCGGCCGTGTGGAACCTCCTGCTCAGAGTCCGGACCCACAGGCTCCATGTGGACGTGAGCTGGATGATAATCTGTTCAAACATGAACGTGATCGCTCATCAGGACCCTGACTGTCATTTTCAATAACTCAACACAGCTGTGCAATAGATATTATATAAAACATTTTAATGCATGACCAGTGTCTCTCGTACAAAGTTGTGCGTTTGTTGATTTGTGCAGCTGCCATGAACAATATTTTCTGTAATTCGGATTATGTGCGAGATGAGTTTGACATGTTCATCATCTCCATCTGCTTCGGAGTGAAGGACACAGATGTGGTTCATTCTGCAGCGTCTGTATACAGGTACAGGATGTTGTTTTATGGTTATTTGTGAGGGAGACAAATAGAGGAACACTTGACGAGCAGAGTGGGATTCATACGATAAAAATCAGATCAAAACTGAGCTGTAATGAAAACTTTAATTATCTTTACATGGATTATTCTGGTGTCACAAGACTTTGTCTCTGACAAACTTTAAATCCAAACACTTTACCGCTTCCGTCCCATTTTCTGTATTTGTACATCATGTAACTTGCAAATTTGATTTTAAATTGAATATTCTGCCTGACAGTACGAGACCTGCGTGGTCATCCTTGGAGCTCTGAGTTGAAGTCCTTGTTCATTTGAATAATGTGTTTTGATGTTCCAGTTCTAAAAAAAACGTATGTAAAGCACAATTTAGAGTGAGGTCCATGAACACGGATTAAATGAAACTCCACAGGAGACAGACTCCGGTTGTTTGGTGCAGAGATTGAGATTCACTTCTCGTTCTGTTTGTGTCTACGAGGATATGAGGGAAGGACCATTCAGAAAAACAACATCAATTTCTGTTCTTCTGGCTCATAGTTATCCAGAACTCGAGTTGTGCGTCATGAACTTTTTACTGATCAGTATTTGTGTGTATTTGAACACAGATTGTCTTTCTGTGAAGACATATTCTTTATTTTTCTCACAGTGAGTGTGTTTGGTGACAATATTGTTTATTTAACACCATATTTGGGAACCCATTAAGATGTCGTCCATTGGTTTAATCCAGTTTGATAGTTTGTCCGGTGCCATCTTGGTTTTATGAAACCAGAAGTGACCATATTTGGAGGAGCGGAGGGTGGAGAGCTCGAGGACAGTGCACGCCCACCTCCACCCATTGGACGCTGCTAGCTGTCAATCACACAGGCCCCGATGCACACGATGCTCTATCCTCTATTTGACTCTAAATGTGCAATAATTTACAAAATGAACATCCGCTGTGTTGTAGAAATCTTGAAACTAGAGATCGAGACAGAAACTTCCCAGGAAAATGTTTCCCGACATTATAAAATGACAAGTAGAGTCATTTTTTCGTTGTCGCCCCTTGCGGGTCATTTGAGAGAAAACAGGTTCCAGGCCCATCTGCATTGGCTTCACTTTCCTGACCTGGAGTCAGCCTCAGTTTTTATGTGTTCGGAACAGATACATAATCAGAGGGTTTGAATAAACAGATAAGATATGTTTTAATCTTTAAGTCAGAAGTGAATCTGTCTAATGAGACCTGAGGCTCGAACACAACTCTCAGATCTCTGGATCTCTGAAGCAAAGTATAACATGTTTGAAACAATATCAGCTGGTCCTGTATCTGCCTCTGAATGATCAACTCTCCCAGGTTCAGTGCACTGATCCGGGCTTCGATCCGCTCGGCTGCTGCTGCTGCCTCCGCGAGGACGACGGCTCTAACAACAGCAGACTTGTCAAAGATTTGAAACAGCTGACTGGACACATTGAGGAAACACTTCACTAAAATCCTGCTCATGAATTACAAAGTGCAGCTGCGGCGCCAAGCTGTTTATTTAGCAGAGGCTTCATTTGACAAATCAACAAAATGTTATTGACAACATGATGAGGAAGAAATGGTTTCTGGCGTCAACAGTTGATTCTGATTTACATATCAGCCCAGGTTGTTACTGACATGATGCTCTATTCACACCTTGATGCTCTATTCACACCTTGGTGCTCTATTCACACCTTGATGCTCTATTCACACTTAATGCTCTATTCACACCTTAATGCTTTATTCACACCTTGATGCTCTATTCACACTTGATGCTCTATTCACACCTTGAAGCTCTAATCACACTTGATGCTCTATGCACACCTTGATGCTCTATTCTTACTTGATTCTCTACTCACACCTCAATGCTCTATTCACTCTTGATGCTCTATTCACACTTGATGCTTTATTCACACTTGATGCTCTACGCACACCTCAATGCTCTATTCACTCTTGATGCTCTATTCACACTTGATGCTCTATTCACACTTGATGCTCTACTCACACCTTGATGCTCTATTCTTACTCGATGCTCTACTCACAACTCAATGCTCTATTCACTCTTGATGCTCTATTCACACTTGATGCTTTATTCACACTTGATGCTCTACGCACACCTCAATGCTCTATTCACTCTTGATGCTCTATTCACACTTGATGCTCTATTCACACTTGATGCTCTACTCACACCTTGATGCTCTATTCTTACTCGATGCTCTACTCACAACTCAATGCTCTATTCCCACTTGATGCTCTATTCCCACTTGAAGCTCTATTCACACTTGATGTTCTATTCACATGTTGTTTGGTTCAGACTTTTCCCTTCAGTGTGAATCTATCATGTATGAAAGGTTCCTCAGACCAGGGGCCACACCAACAGCCTGTCACTCAGAGAAGCTGCCTGTCAATCAAACGACATCTGTCTCCTGCAGATGTAGAAGAAAAAGGAAACGCTCACTTTGCTCGGAGCAGCTTGGTAACCTGTCATCACGCCACCTCCTCACTCAGCCAGTAAGGATTGGATCAAACTGGGACCCTGTCTGGATCTGCTCGGTTCTGATTGGCTCAACCAACGAACAATCTCTCACAGCGCCGACACATTTCTTCAAGATGGACGAGGCGCAGGATATGAGGTCGTTGACATCAGACTCTCAGGGGACCCGGGTCAGTGAGCGGCGCTTTGCAGAGAATCAATCAGACGAACACGCCGCTCGTGTTCTTCTGATGAAAGACGTCATGATTCTAGAAGTTAATTTCCATTTAATTTTCTTCAAGTGGCACTAGAATCCCTCAAAGTTAATAATGTCACATGCTGTCCCCGAGCTCCAGTATAGAATAGATCCTCACCTGCATTCACACATTCAGCAGGAAAACACATCAGTATTCATCATACAGACACAGATGAGGAGCAAGAGGCTGAAACCTCACCTGAAAAAACATAATGTTTTATACATCTATTAGTATTTAAGATTATCTGAGTTTAATCATGTGGCTTGTTTGTCACTTTTTATTACTAAAACACATTTTCAGTGTGAACTTAGTTTGTACTAACTCTGATTGTTGTGATGTGACTGTAACAACTAAGTTTATTGTTGTAAACAAGAGGAGGAAGGACGACAACTTTTCTTTTTCAAGGTCAACGGGGATCGATGCATCTGCTGATGTGTTTCTTAGTTCTTTCTCTGTATCGTCTTTGTTAGAGTTCTATCTCTTTTCTCTTCCTGTTGTTTCAGCTTCTCTTCGATGGCGCCCTGTCGAAGGCTGTTTCATTCAGAAACGGTCCTTGGTTGATGTCTGATGGAGAATCCTACACATTTTACACTTTCAAACAAAAGCAACAACATTGTAACACAAACCCTCTGATCTCAGCTCATTCTGCAGGTTGTTTTGTCGACTTAAAAATGTAATCATGTACAAAACACGAGCATCAGCGAGGTCGTCCGCACCTGAGCCGAGAACAAGTCAACTCCCCGACACGGACTCTTCTGGGAAATGTGTTTGCTCTTCCCAGCGCTTCAATATAACTGATGAAAACTGTGTTCCAGCCCAACACAATTATGTGTTTCCATGTATGCACGGGCACTTCACACTGTGAGGACACTGCTGAACTAATAAAGTGAGACTTTTCGTGAGACTGCAAAACAATAAATCACGTTGCCTCCACGAGACGGTGAATTTGAATCTTACATTGCAATCAGTCTTTAAACATCATGATTATAGTCAAACTGCTTTTTACTGACTCACTTTACTGATGATACTGAATACAAGACATCAGCAGCTCCTCTGGTTCAGGTTTGGTCCTTGCACCCCCACATCTGGACTGATTCTGTCAACCACATGATCCTGTGTCCAGAGTCCAGATGTGGAAGCTGTGTTTTGCAGTCGTCCCTGTACGTGGGTCAGAAAGCTTTTCTATTAGAATAAATCTGATTTTATTAGTTATTTATTCGATTTTTAAACACTAACAACTATTGCTACTTAATGAATTTACTTAATTAAACTTATTAAGACATGTTTATTCATACCAAACACATGCACAGACATGCACAACACACTCATGCAATGGCAGGCAAATTCAACCTCTGCATTTGACCCATCTGGTGCAGGACACACAGAGCAGTGAACGACCATGTACGGCACTCGGGGAGCAGATGTTGGGGGAGTAAGGTGCCTTGCTCAGGGGCACTAGACAGGGTAGGGAGACTCTTGGATTTTTGGACAGATCAATCCAGGTTCGTCTTTTGTTGTCTCTCCGTGGAGTCGAACCAGAGACCTTCTCTGCCCATAGTCCAAGTTTCTGCCACTAGACCACCACCTCTTTCTTAATGAACCTAATTAGAGGAAGTGACCTTTGTTTGTTGTTTGGTTTGTTTGGATGTTGTGGATGTGGGACAGGGAAGAACCCATTAGATCAGGATCTAACATTTACAACATTTTTGTTGAGAATAGCTAATGGATCTCGATGAAACTTTCACATTTAAAGGGATAACATCAGAATTTATTCAGCCATCCAACACAGAAAATAAGTTTCATCCCCTTTAATGACATCAATCTCAACACACGTACATGCATTATGCTGATAGAGTCCAATCAGACTTGATGCAGGTGTGTTACGTACGGTATAGAAACTATATCGAGCTCTACGCAACAAAACAAATATGTTTTCCAAAATGTCGGACCACCCTTTTAGTTCCATAAATGTATGTACAGTATAAATATAAAACAGCTTTTCTGGTTAATTCTGCAAAGAGCCTCAGTTTGAGGCCGGGGAGCCGACAGTCGCTCTCCCTGGAAAAAACACATTAAGCTTTTCCCACCGGCTGCGAGAGGGCGACTAAGTGTTTCTCCGTGCGCTTCCACCGGAACACGGGAATCAAAGCTCGGACAAATTATCACAGACGACATGCATGTAGGTAGAAAACATCATTACTCGGGAGCAATGGAAGCGATGAGCCATGTTTTTTCGAGAGTCTGAACTCGACCTTGATTGGTGACAATGACGAAGCAAAGTTACATGAAACCAGAACCAGACGCTGCAGAGAGGAGTTCCTCTGTGTTGTTTCACAACCTCGTATTATACAAATAAGAGATTAAAGTGGGTAAAACTCATCATATATGAGAGACCTGAGAGAAGTTTGTGTCTCCAGTGGAAACTTGGGTCATCAGCGTCGTCTGAGGTGCTGCTGTGGTCCATTTAATTATTCCTCTTCTCCACTGTTTGGCGTCTGCATCTTTCATTTGTCTGGAAATCATGCTGATTTGTCTGATGCTTTAACACAAGAAATGTTTACCACGGCGAAAATGAGACATGTACGACCCACAGAGTTCGTGCTGAGCTGTTGATAAATTCATATACCTCTTGTATTTGGATTTTGCATTTAAATGAGGCCTTAGGGATAAAAACTGTGCTTCTCTCCTGACCACAGAAAACCTTTCCTACAGAATAAATCTGATTTAATTAGTTTTTTATTAGATTTTTTAAACAAATATTGACACCTAATTCATTTACTACGGTAGTTACCTTTTCCAAGGTTAGAATTTTTTTTTTGAAGAGAATAATGAATGGATCTTGATGAAAACATTCACATTTCAAGGGATAATATACAGAATTCATTCAGTTTGGTTCCAAATGAAAGGTATTTGTGTAATCCTGCTAAATAACAAACCAAAACCATTGAATAAGAACATGTAGTTAAAAGCCCTATTTACACTGAATCAGATATTAACATTCGAACCCATCGTTTAAATCCTCCTGGGGTTGAGCCAAGCATGGAAATATTCAGGGGCTCAACCTTAGCACACGAGGACACATCTCTCCACTTTCCCACCGTGTCATTAGAGCAAAACAAAACCCCATTTCCTCTCCCGGCCTGAATCTGTCATTATGAGGGAGAGGGATGTGCGTTTCCTCACCCGCTCAGTGCAGCATGTTTTTCAGACCGAGAGCCAAACGCAGTTCAACCTTTTGTTCTCCGCTCGTTGACTCACTCTGTCGAGGTGTCGGTTCTAAACCGGCCATCACTGCAGTGTCAGCGCTGTGTTTAATGAATCAATCCAGTGATATCACCTTTTAGCTCCTGGTCTTTTTATAATCACACAAATAACAAAGTGAATTATCAAAATCTAAGAGAACATCTATCTGCTAAAGGACGTAAGCCAATAGTGGGATATTAATTTTGCCCATTATGTCACTTTTCTGTGATTTCATTCATCATCTCTGAAATGCAGCAGAGGCTTGGTGCCCGGATTTTTCTCTTGAGAAAGAGGTTTTCCTTTCAGTTTGTCACGAGTCAGGTACACGGCTGTCACCAACACACAGAATATTAATGCACCGTGAGGCAACCTGAGGTGAATCATAATGGACTCGCTCTGACCATCAGACACGTCAGAGGAAAAACAATAGGTCGGATCAAATCTATTCTTCAATAAAAGATCTGCTTATTTCAAATCCCTGACATTCACACATGTAAATATTCATGTTTTTTGTTGAGTTTTGACTCAGACATTATGATGGAAAACACACGGCAGGGACAGATTGATCGGCTCCGACCGGAAGAGTCTGGGGTCTTTATGACTTAGGTAGAGCAGGTTCCTAACTGGGTACCTTATAATTAGTTATAATTAAAACCAAAACTTATCAGAAACATGAACACTGGAATATACATCAGTTTGGTCGCTGCCCCCTCTGTTAACATGGAGGGGCGGGGTTTATGACCACCAAGGGGGTTTAGATGCTTTGGCGTCACTTCTCAATCTATGATATATCCCAAGCATTTAATTGGTTAATTGGAAGCAAGAAAATCAGCAGATCAACCAGAAATGAGAATAATAACTGTGGAATCTTTTTCAAGGTTTTCCACTTCATCGTGCTGGTGATAGATCAGACATGACTTCCTCCAACCGAGAGAAATAGATTTTAGAATATCACTGTATGTTGCAGCGTTATGATCCGTCATGAGGAATATTACAAAACAGGGAAAGTAGGAAAAACAAGCCCTCCAACAAGGAGACATGATTTCCCAAGTCGAGTAATTAGCGGTCAGTACACAATGTAGGCTTCTCCTCCGAGGAAACTGTGTGGGCTCGTGAACCTTGACCTTCAGCCAGCGAGAAGAACACGGTGCACATCATCAGCGCAGCTCAACACTGGTACCACAGGTTAACAAGTGGGCGCCGAGCCATGTATTCAGACCAGTATCTCCTGAGACGAGTGGGGATCAATGGGAAGATGAGGTCTGATGGACTCTGCTCTCGCAATAAAGCAGAATATTCATGACTCCGAGCACAAGGTTCCCCAGGTTCTTTAAAAGTTCACTGACAGAGTTTAGCCTGGAGCAGAGATTGTAATGTGTGGGATGAGATGTTCTGCTCATTCATTCCACAGATGGGTGATTATAGTGTGTTTCCATAGTAATGTTACACAGGCTCCCTCTCACGCATCCAAACAACTCTGCTGCTCTCTAGTGTACATAGGGTGGAAGTACACGGTGACAGTATTTTGTTTACATTTTCTATTTTAAGTCATTATTTTGGTTTTATTTCAGAGACTTTAAAACATACCAAGACGACTTTGAAGTAAACACAGGCTCCAGATTAATATTAAAAATATATATAATAAAAAATATTTTAAAAATAATCCATTAATCATGTTGAACACGTCAATCAAACATCAAGACTTTACATTGTCACGTTTTGAGACTCTACACAAATGTAATCTTGGATGTGGAAAGACAATTCCACATATTTAGTGTGTTTGTGTAGAGTTATTTCCTGTTTTTAAATTTGTGACTCTGTGAAAATTCAATAATCTTACCTTCTTACTTGTCCAAATCCAGCTCTCAAGCAAAGAAGAGTAAAATAACTGAAATGGGGGAAATTTCATTCAAAATGTAACACAACATGGATATTTCACTCTCAAATACTTTAATTTCTCCTCCTTGCTCAATTTTCCATTCTATTATTTAGTAAATATTTATTATAAGATAGTTCATGTTTTATTATTATTTAATTTTATTATTTTATTTGATGTCGTTTCATTTAGTTTCATTTAATTCTAATATTTGTTTTTGTGCTACACTGACAGTCGACCGGGCCGGAAACGATTCCGGGCCTCTCATTGGCCAGCACCAAACCGCTGATTGTGATTGGTCCATTCCCGTGTCCCGTCTCCTAAACACTCCGGCCAGAAACCCTGCCTCACGGAAAGCGTGGTACCTAGCAGGTAAGTCATCGTTCTGCTCAGCATATTTGAAATTAACTAAATTAAACATCAATTAAAAACATGTCGGACTCTAACAGCTGTTGGTTTGTGACCGGACGATGAAGACAGAGACACGTGTGTGTGTGGTTTCACCTCCTCCTCGTCGTTTCCTATGTGTTCTCAATGTAGCTTAGCATGATGTGCGAGCTAGTTTGCTACCGTGTTGCTCAAAGTAGCTTCTGTGAATAACACACCACACGAGCTCATTCTCCTCCAACACTCACGTGCACTCGTCTGCTTCCGGCCACGCTCCTGCAGCTTAATATATTTTATAAATATTTTAATATATTTGCTTTGTAAACCAGTTTCCGTTACACGATTGTTTATTGTGGCCACTTTTAGCTGCAATTAAATGCGCCTGTGATAACAAGATATCTTCAATGAAGCCACTTGGATCTTTAAATACATTAAATATAAGAACCCTTTGTCTAGTTTATAAGATATCATAAGATATGTTCCACTGAAGTAACTCAGGTTACCAGTGGTATCCCAACAGGGGACTGGACCATTCCCAGTGGAAGATGTTATTCTCTGTCGCCCAGTGAAGACAAGAGAAGTAAATACTTATAGTTCAGATTTAGAAAATGTCTTGATTGATATTCAGATATGTGCACATGAGATTCCCGGCTGTCTAATGACAACTTTGTCTTTGTTGGTCTTTACTTGCTCTTCTTTGTCTCGTATGTTGTGTTGTTACTCATTGTTGTGCATGGCCTGAATATTGGTGTGTGTATATTGTTTGCATGTGTTGACTTTAACGAGTCATTTTGTATTTTAATGTTAGGTTGCCATCTTGAGCGAACTCTCTCATTTACAGTCATTTTAATGTTGATTAATGAGCACCGTCCCCGTCGAATAATCAATTAAATGAAATATGAGATAACACTGTACTTATAATTCTTATTTTTAACATAAAGTCATCAAACATCACTACAACTAAACCTAATAAACACCTGTGTGGCTGTAAATACACTGTTAACAGGATTCAACAGATTTACGAGAGGTTCAACACAGTCCTTGTTTATTTAAAAGAGAGAAATAAAAGCTAAATGTTTAAAAAAAGTGTAAATAGTTGAAACAGTTGGCGTCTGAAGGGGAAGAGGAAGAAAATTATATAATAATGACACAGGAAAACAACAGTAAAGATGTTAAATTCATCAACAAAACATACTACTATTAATAACATGACAAAAAGCTTGTTTCCCTTAAAATAGTAACAGCTCCTTATCTTAACCATGACTTATTAAAACGTTACTTAAGTCCCAGACACAAGAAGCAGTGCAACTTTAAACACTAAAGAGTAAAAAATACCAGAGGAAACTACGTCTCCATAGTTCTGAACTTATTGTCATTGATGTCAATTAA
Organism: Platichthys flesus; assembly: GCF_949316205.1. Classification (NCBI taxonomy): domain Eukaryota; kingdom Metazoa; phylum Chordata; class Actinopteri; order Pleuronectiformes; family Pleuronectidae; genus Platichthys; species Platichthys flesus. The sequence goes on from NC_084965.1 coordinate 1,857,405, forward strand.
GTAAAAATAACCTAAATAAATGTGAATTTTAACCTGATTGTTGTTATTTCTTTTGGCAGCCACAGTCATGTCTTTCCAGCAGGATCATGGGGGAACCAGGGGCGGGATGCCTCCAGGCCAGCACGGCTCTCCTCAAAGCTACCGACCCACCAACCTGAGACCACCCCCCCCACAGCCTCCTGTGCCCCCATACCACTACGATCAACAGGCTCCTCCAAGCTCCGGTTATCATGGGAACAACAGCTACATGCCTCAACACTCCGACTTCATGGGATACCCTCCTCCAGCACCATCCCAGACTCCAGGTTCTCTTAACCAGTGCCCCATGCACCCGCCTTTCCCCAAGCCTCCAGTCCAGCAGGGCTTCTTAGAACCCCCACCTAACTTTCCACCTCCCACCATGCCCGGTGCCACAGGCGGACCGACACCAGGCTCCCAGGTGTCTGCTCAGAATTCCTACCACCCGTACATGTTGCCACCTGTGGCCCCACCACCGTTGCCACATTTGTCCATGCCTCACCAAATGGCTCCTCAGTCTATGAGCTACCACTCTCCGTACTCCATGAACTACCCTCATCCTCCTCACCCTCCATTTCCGCCACCCACTTTCAATCCTGGCTACACACAGATCCCAAGCTCCTCAACCCAAGCAGACAACAGCTTCAGGCCCGGGGGTCCGTACAAGTATGATAAACCCCTGGAGAACCGGAGGTCTCCAGAAAGAGGCTATCGTCATGATGACCACAGGCAGAAGGGCTACGCCTACGGTAACCAGGGCGAGAGGCACAAAATGGAATTTCCCGGAGACAGGAAAGACCGCGGGCGGAGTCCGGACAAGCGCATGAGGCCGGAGGGCGGAAGGTACAGGTCTGAGTACGACCGAGGCCGGACTCCTCCCAGACACAGGAGCAGGGATCGCAGCAGGTACTCAGAGGGCACTTTACTGAATCACATCCATTTGTGAAATGTGTATTTGTTCCTCACCACTGATTGTGTGTTTGTGTGTTTGTTCACAGAGAGCGGCAACGACACAGAGAAAGTCGGAGTTCCCAGTCATCTGACAGGCCCAGGAAGAGGCCTCGCAGGTACACGTGTAATCCCCCAGTTATTATATTAGAGCTGAGGTGAAAAGCACAGAGGACAGGTTTTATCTCTCATCCTGCTTTCTGTCATTTGCAGTCGCTCCTCAAGCAGAGACAGGAAACGCGGTCGCTGGGAAGACGAGAGGGACAGGAGGTCGGAGGCCTCCTCGGGTCTGAGCAGGGAGCGCAGCTACACGTCCATCAGGAGCAAAGACTCCGAGGAGACCTTCAGCGACAGAGACCGAGAGAGGGAGCGAGACCGGGAGCGGGACCGAGACCGAGAGAAGGAGAAGCTGAAGGAGAAGGGGGATGATTATAAAGACGAGGAGGACCTGCTGAAACCTGCCTGGATCCGCTGCACCGACGCTGAGAACTACTACTCCAACGACCCCATGGACCAAGTGGTACTGTGGTCTTAGTTATACGTCCTTCGTTGAGCTGCTAATCGTTTGTCTCTTGTAAATCATAATTTGGCAGCAGTTTGTTTAAGGTCGTTAAAACAAGAGAAGTGTTTGTTTCGACCTCCCTAATTTTATTTACCTCCATTATAATTTAGTCCTCGGCCGTAGTGTCAAAGTTGGATTAGTTCTCTTTTACACTCTATATTTTCGGCCTTGGACGCTCTTCACAAATCGCCGCCCGACCCTTTTCTATTCTTCCCTGACGTCTCTTGATCTTTTGGACTTTTGCGACTCATTTTTCTCTTTTTGAAGTTTTGACCTTTTATCTGTGAGCGCTTGCCTCATGGTGTCCTCAGCTTCTGTCTTTACATGAATTACACATTCTGGACGAGAGCTCAGCCGTCCTTCAGTTAGCTTAAGTGTAGGTGAATGTTGAGACGGAGCCGAGCTTTGTCTTTGTCCGACCATGAACCGATCGATGCCTGTTATGTGCGTGCTGTGACGGCTACAGTGCGACCAGTGGGAGTTTGTTCCAGTAGCTTCACTAACAGGAAGTTGAGTCTCACATGTGTGTGCAGGACACGGCGTTGGAATCTTTGTGTTTAAAGCACGGCCTCTGAATATACAGTTATTACTCATAAACAGATACATCTACGATTTTCTTCATATCCTATTTCAAGAGTGTATTAGTGAATCCGTCTACCAGCCAAGGTCACACTCGACCAATATAATATCCACTGATAGAGTGACGCACAAAGCGCCTGTTGCTGTGAGTGTGTTAAACACTGACGGTGTAATCCCAGCATCTCCTGGTTCTTATTTGCTCTCTCACAGATTCTCATGTTGTGTCTGAATGTGTGTTTCTCTTTCCAGGGAGACTCGACGGTCGTGGGGACCAGTAAACTGCGGGACCTGTACGAACGCTTCGAGGAGGAGCTGGTGAGGAGGCAGGACCGAGCCAAGGCTGCTCGGCCATCATGGGAACCGCCCAAGACCAAACTGGATGAGGGTCCAGGTGGGTCCAGTTGAGAAGCGTCTACCCGGCCTCCGATTGGCTTAGCCTGATATTTTAAAACATCTAAATCCCGATGTATTTGAGGGATGGATCATTTTTTGACTTGTGTCTATTCTTTCACATAGATTTGTTGAGTTATTATGTCAAATCGGTGCATATTAAAAACCACCAGTGTGATGTAATCTGAGATATCATTTCTGTTTTAATCTTCCGGCTCTAAAGATCACCATTAGTTGTTTTTTTTCTACCTCGGGCAGCCGTTGATTGATTACGTTCTGTCGTGTTATGTTTGTACTCGTGTAAGTTGTTGCTGGTAAGTGCAGCGGCTAAATAACATTCAACAATAAACACATTCGTCGACAACCTTTTGTTATTGATGCGCCATAAAACCCGGCTGCGTTCTCAGCCGTGCGTTAGGCCGAGGCAGACGTTCAGCTCAGTGTTTATGATCGTATCTGCGCGGTCTCTTCCAGCGCCTCAACAGTTTCAGTCTCGCTCAATGAGATCTAATAAAACTAAACACGTAAGCACAGAATGTTTCACGCCCGATCAAAATCTGCATCAACAAAACAGTTCTGTGTGACGTCATCTTGTCCTCAGAGCTCAGCTGTGCCTTCACACCGACAGCAAAGTTAATGTGGCAAAATGCTAAAGACGTATATTTGTCTGCATAATGTGAATAAGGTCACGTTTTAATTTGATTGTTATTGTTTCCACGGCAGTAATTTATTCTGCTGTCTTAATCTGGTTAATATCGGAACATTGAGACGTGTGTTCTCACCTTAGCTCCCTCTGACAGAGGTTTTATTCGGGAGCTGGAAGGTAACAGTCTGGAGTTTCCCTGGAGCAACTGACTCTAACATTTGTGTTCTCACATACAGCTCCTCTGGAAAGTTTCTAGAGATTATCCAGAGTTCAGTGCACGTCTAAAAGAAGCTTCAGTGTCCATGTAAACATGTGTGCTGTTTCAAAATAAAAATAATCCAGCCAAGTCAATCGTTTGTCCAAAAAAGTGAAGGTTTAAGATTTCTGGATTTGTTACACCGATTTGTTCACTTTGTGCATTGTTTTTATAGTAAATAACTCAAGTTAAATGATAAGAATAGAAGTATCTACTCATCTAAAGCCACAAACTATTCAGCTGATTAATAATAATCCTCATTTGGTTTCTTGTCAGTGACAGAAATAAAGAAAACATGAGATGTCTGCTGCTCTTTAATCTCACAGTCATCAAAGTCTGCAGATGGTTAAGAAAGTACAACGAGCTGGAATATTTAATCAATGAATCCAACGTAGTGATTGACAGATGATGCAAACACTGTGTTTCCCTGATGAAACATTGAAGAGAAGAACATTTGCTGTGTCATCAGCATTGTGTGGATAATTATTCCTCTTGAACAGCTGACTGAGGCGTTTTGACAGATTGCTTCCCTGTGACTTCGTGTTGTGTGATAGTGTGCGAGGGCACAGCTGAGCGAGGGGGGGGCTTAACCACTCGACCGGCTCCCGGCTCAGCGAATTATGTTTCACTTGTCTGCCCTACAACGCTCTAATGATGGAGGACCTTTTGTGAACTTTGGTTCCAGACAACAGCAGCAGTGAGTCAGACTGCGAGTCAGACGGCGAGGGAAGCACCTGCTCCAGCAGCTCTGACTCAGATGTTTTTGATGTCATCGCCGAGATCAAGAGGAAGAAAGCTCATCCCGACCGCCTGCACGAGGAGCTGTGGTACAACGACCCAGGACAGGTTGGTTTGTCTTAACCAAGGGATGTTTAATTTGTTTTATCATGTTACAAAACCACATTTTGCCATTTTATCAACTACATTTTATTATTGGTATCACTCAAATCGAAGCCTGAGGACCCAAACAGAAGAATTGGGCCCTAACACCAGAGAAAATGTTGACTCCTAGAAAGAAAGTAGACCCTGAACTATATGGATTTAACAGCTAGGGTGACATGCACAGTCCAGACATGACTTCATTCAATTCTAAAACAGACCAGAAATCAGATCTCCCAACTCCTGCTGAACGTTGAATATTGCAGAGAAACATGGGGGGTGGGAAACTCAGGCACTTTGACTTCAGGTCAAACAGTATTATTAATTTAGTTTTAGAGGATGTAGGAGGAAGAAAAGACAAATGTGGATCGGCTCTAGGTCTCATCAGGAAGGAGAGAGAAGTAATGGGAAGCTGCACCTCTGACCCGTTAAAGAAAGAAAACGTGTTGGGATTCTGGTGCCAGGGAATCTATCATTTATATATACGTCAAGATATAATACTTTATCAAACATTTAATGCCTTTTCCAGCAGTGTCTGTCAGAGCAACAAGTTCACGTCTCTGGGAGCTTCTGAAAACATTCTAGTAAATGATGCTTCAGTAGACGAGGCAGGAAATTGAGCTTCAGTTTTTTCGAATTTGAAATGTCAATGACTTAAGACAAACTCGTAGGTGAGCAGTTTTTCACTTTGTGTCTTGATGAAGCCTTCACGTCAGCCCGACACCACCACACAGGAAAAACTTTTAAAAAACCTCCAAGCTCCAGTGGAGGAGTAAAGGTCAGGGGTGTGCGTTCAGGAGATGTGAAATGTTCCGCGGCTCCGGTGTTGTACCCGGCAAAGTGGAGCGGTTGTGTCTGATTTACGTATTTTCTTTCTGTCCAGATGAATGATGGCCCCCTGTGTAAGTGCAGTGCCAAGGCCAGACGTACAGGGATCCGCCACAGCATCTACCCGGGGGAGGAGGTATGACACGCTCTGAATAAATCACCCTCTCCTAACCTTGAAGCTGTGCCACACGGGTGCATGGGTATTATTCTAGTCAGCCCAAATATTCACTTAAAATCACATCATTGGTTTTATTATAATGTGAGAGCAAAGCATACATTTATAATTCACTTTTAAAGTTGATAAATGTTATTGAGATTGTGTGTCTTCTTTCTTTCAGGCGGTGAAACAGTGTCGTACCATGAACAACAACTCAGGGAAACTGTTTCACTACAGAATCACCGTGTCTCCGCCAACCAACTTCCTGGTAGGAATCTGTCTTAAGAAAGATTAAGATGTGAATATTAACACAGCAGAACTTAAATAGATCAGTGTCATTACTTCATAGTTGAATGAATGTAATCGCTGTATAACAACGTGACCTGCTGTGTCCTGCTCTCAGACCGACAGGCCGACGGTGATCGAGTACGACGACCACGAGTACCTGTTCGAAGGCTTCTCCCTCTTCTCCCACAGTCCTCTCACTAACGTAAGCCGGCTTTGTTCCTCACCACGATGCCTTCGCAGTTCTGACAGGAAGTGGGCGTCTGTTCTTTTGTTTTTTACATTTCATGTCATCGTTATTATTTATTTGTTTACCTGGAGTTTGCAGTTTGTGTGTTTTTCAGAGGCAGTCGTCTCAATGAGTATTCGACTGTTTATGTTTACGTGTGCTTTTTACGTGTTTCTCTCCACACGGATGAAACAAGGAACTTTTCAACAAGCTAAAATAAAACTCCACTTTTCACTAAGGGAAATTAATTCCATATTCAAGTGTTATGCATTGAAAAAACAAGTATTTATCTAATAATAATAACAATACACTTTCTTTACATTGTGCTATTCTTAACCTGCAAAGAGGACATATCACCATAGAGGAAAACACTCAGAGGGATAGAACAATAACACAGTTCCCTCACTGCACTGAAACACAGCTGAAGGCCGGATATTACCCATGATCCCCGGCTTCCTTAACCAAAAGAGTTTGTGCTGTAACTAATCCACCAATTTCTGTTTAGAATTCATCATATTTTCAAAAGTTTCCTGGCTGAATATTGACGATAAACACCGGTTGACTTCTTCGCGTCACATATGACTCTTCTTCTTTCTATGTGTCTGTGAAGGCTGCAGATATAATATATCCTCCTCCTTGAACTCCCCATTATTCAAAAATATCTTCTTATTGGCATTTGGCTTCAAGTCGTTTGACATTTTGTCGCCTGGACAGCGTCCTCCTCTCAGCGCGTTGACCTTGTGCAGAGTCGTCTCCATCGCCTCTGAACGTCAGTGACTTTTGAACATGAGAGAGGTCGTGACTTAAAAGGGCCGCCGCTCTTTCTGCAGCCGTTTGAGCCCCGCCCTCCCCCCCCGACTCTTAAGTTCAAACGAGATAAGAAATCGACGGGAGACAATAAAAACCTGGTTTCTTGAAAACTCCCTTTTTAAAGGGTGAATATTCCACGTGTGCTTTTTGTGGGTCAGCGTCTACACGTGTGTGTCCTCCTGCATGTTTGAATAATAAACCACTCGGTCAATATCTGCCTCGTCTGAACAGGGCTCAGAGGATTAGGCGTGATTTAAACTGGATAATTTAAGCAGCCCTTGTTAAAAGCTGGGGTAAACGCTTTGTGGCAGCGCGGGGATTAGGAAACCTCGGAGCGTGGTGATATTAGCCTCCTGCTAGTTAGCCGCCAGGATGGGCAAGAATGAAAGTGACTCCCAGGTTAATCCCTTAAAATGTCCCCCTGCGCTCAGACAACAAAGAGCGTGTAACTAGGGAGATTAAACACAGAAGAGCAGGCTTATCTCTTCAGTGAGATTTGAGTTACTTAATTTTAAAGAGTCAGGTGCATGTCATTGAGTGTGTGTACACGTCTCGGTGTTTAATTTGACCGTATGTTCTGCTTGTTTATCCGCACACAGCGAGTCAGAGCGGGGTTCGAACCTTCTCTGTACACGTGAGAGCTCCACTCTGGACCAGCTCTGCGAGCGGGGATGAGTTTTTAATGAGTTTCATTGAAAAGCTGTAACCTCTACCTAACGCCATGGTAATGAGTCGGCCCGTCCTTTCTTCTCCCTGTCCTCTGCTCCTTTTCATCATCACAGATTCCATTGTGCCGTGTGATCCGCTTCAACATAGATTACACCATTCACTTCATAGAGGAGATGACACCCGAGGTCAGTAAAACCCCACTTTATCTCCCGGCTCCTTTTCACCCCCTTTGTCTCTTTCTTTTATTTTTCTTATTTTATTTTATCTCAAGCGGCTCAGCCTGATGGAGCTGAGCCGCACGCGTAGCCCTCGCACCTCGGCGCCCGGGCGAGCCGAGGTGCTAATCCTTTCAGAGGAGCGAGAGGGGATTCTTTTTAACCTGCTGAAGTTGATTACAGCGATACAGTGGCTTATGTGATAAAGTTAGAGAACTGGATTTACTTATCTCTCATATCTACATGAACACTGAGTCTGGACTGTATGTCACACACCGTCCGTCTCCTGTGTCCAGAACTACTGTGTCCGAGGCCTGGAGCTGTTTGCCTCCTACTTGTTCCAGGACGTCCTCGAGCTGTATGACTGGAACCTGACAGGTAGGAATCCCAGAAGACGGAACCAGTTGCTTTTACAAATTGGGATTTGCAGTCAGTGCTTCCACAGAAAGCAGAAAAAGATTCTCCACCAAATAAACTGATCCATACTGGCTGAAATGGCTGAAATGGCTGAAATGGGAGAATCCTTATTTTTTCTGTTGCTGACCTGTAAAGATTATTTGGAAAAAACAAAAATATATAACTTAAAAATAGAAAAGAACAACACAAGGATTTGTGTTACTATTTAAAATAGATTGTGTTTGTCCGTTACAGTAACTTAGATAAAAGTCTGAGTGTATTTATTTTGAGACAAATGTGTTCAGTTATAAATAAGATTTGAAAAGACAAAAGAACAAACTCACGCTGCGTTGAAAGTCTGATTCTGATAACTGTCGTGAAATTGGGAAGCAGCAGAACTGTGGTTGTCATCCCAGCCATAACTTTCCACTCTAAATCTTAGATGTGTGTGAAAGTCAGACCTGTCAGACTTGTGTTGTGCAAAGAAACAAACAACCAAACAAATAGAAATTCTTCTCTCTTGTCCAGGGCCTGAGCTGGAGGACCAGACCTCCGGATGTCGGGGTTTCCATTTCATGCCGCGTTTCGTCCGGTTCTTACCTGGTGAGCCTCTTAACCAGCGGCTCAGAGCCTCCACTGCTTTGCTGTTTGTCTCCCTCTGTTGGTCAGTGGCAACGCAGCTTCCCGGTTAAAAAATGCAGGGGGAGAGAAAAAGAGGTTGCACGTCTCCAGCAGTTATACATTTCTGCATGTGATGCTGATGTCAGCTTCGGTTACAGAGCCCGAGCAGCTGTGTGGCTGCGTGATATTCATCTTCGATGCACATGATGGTGCTGGTGCGCTATGATATCACCGCTGAGTTTGTTATGACAGCCGTGCCACCTACCTGCTTTCCATCAGAAAACCATTTCTCTCCCAGCTCTTCCCATTTGGTCCGCTGCAAACATGTATCTGCCTCTTTTACAAAAGCACAAAAAAGAAAAGCAAACTGTCCAGTCCGATGTTTGTGATATGATGTATAAAGAGAGTGAGAGCACGGTGTTGTTTGGAAGTTACAATGTGTGCGTGTGTTTGTGTGTGTCTGCATTTGTTATTTTCTTAATGCATTTCCAGGACTGAGAGGGCACTGGGTTTTTCAATCTGTCTGTCCATGTGCACACACATAAATGGAGGTCAATCAATTTTGCATGAGTGTCTATTAAACCGAGTATGTTTGACTTAGGAGAGTGCATGTGTGTGTTGTATTTTCTGCACGTTCATAAGGGACTCTCTGTCCCCTCCTGACTTTGTAAGTACATATTTGAATGTTATTCCTTCAGCGTGTCATTGTGTGCCTTCACGTATTGTGCGCTGCCGACCTTTCAGCGGTGCCTGTGTTCACCTGTGTGTTTCCTGAACATTGCAATTGTGATGCATCGGGACATTTTCAGAGAGCATGTAATATTGGCTCCGAGGTGAAGTGAGGTGAGACGCTCGTAGAATAACTGAGTGTGTTTTTAAACATGAATGTTGATTTTTAGGCCAAGGATTAAAGCAGCGAATGAAAACATCAGAGAAAGACCCCCCCCCCCCCCGTGGAGCCACAGCTACTGCAGCCATGACTCTTTGTCTATGTCAATTAAGTTGTGTGTATTTATTATCCGTGTGTAATTGCGTTGTTGAATATGTGTGTCTTAGATGGCGGGAAGGAGGTGCTGTCCATGCACCAGGTGCTGCTCTACCTGCTCCGCAGCAGCAAGCCGCTCGTGCCCGAGGAGGAGATTGCAGACATGCTGCAGTGGGAGGAGCTGGATTGGCAGAAATACGCGGAGGAGTGCAAGGGCATGATCGTCACCCACCCGGGCATGGTGAGGCCTCAGCGTCTCTGTGGCGACAGGAGGTGGCCTTGTCCGCAGTTCCAAGGGCAGTTTGTCGCCCCCCCCGACCCCGACACTGCAGGAATCAGGCTGTTGCCGTTAGCCTGTGACATCAGCCTCACCTATTCTCCCCAAGGGCGTTTGCTGTCATCAACAAGAGTCGGGCCGAAGCTTTTATGTCACAGCCAGAGTCGGTCGACCTTCTTCTTCTGGGCCCATATTTTAAAGAATGTACAGTAATTGTGTTTGGGTAAAGGTGAAGATGTCATTGCTAGCTAAGAGGTTGTGTATGAACAATGAATATGATTGTTTAACCTTTGGCGTGGTTGAGTTATCGAGTCACCTGCGCTTCCCGACAGGACTGAATCGTTGCTGTCATGTTTTTGCAGAGCGTCGGGTGTTTAATAGTCTTCCATCCCCAGACTCAAGTTAAAGATTGGGCTGCCACTCAAACAAAGTCCATTAAAAAAAGAACATAGACACAGAGACTTACTCTGTTTTACTGAAAGTGGAACAATCTACAGTGGTCCTCTTCATTGTCGCCCTCAGGCTCTGGTTTAGTGGGTTTGGTGATGTGTTGGTTTTTATTACCTCCGGTGTCTGAAGGGGGCTGAGAGCTCGGTTAATCCAACATGCAGCTTCTATCAAAGCTTTGTCCGGAAGACGCACAACTTACCCAGAACTTACCAAACGTATGGAGATACTGAGCCCTGTGGGGAGATGCAAGACCCATGTGAGAATGTGAAGGCTGTGGGTTTAGAAGTCTGTGTGCACGGATTTATAGTCTTTGCCCTCAGATTTGTAAGCTGTCGCCTTGGAGTCACTCAAACAACTTGGTATGTGAGTGAAGAGCAGAGGACACACGACTATGAAAGGGCTGAAACCTCTTGTGCACAACATCGAATGGCATGAACTCCACCGCGTATTCAACAAGGTTCCAGAGAGCAAAATACAGAAGATGTTAAGTTGTACAATGGCATGTGCAGTGCAGTCAGTTGTCCAGGTGTTGAACTGCCCTTGTACAGTTGATCTGCTCTTTCCCATTATCATGTCACATGTAGATGTGACATGATAATAGCAATGACTTGGCCTGCATGCCTTCAGAAAGACGCAGAGATTCCTCCTTCTATAGTTCAGCTCTATCAAAGGAGAATTGTCCTCAGCTCGGTACGCGGAACCTGAACTGGAGAAACAGTTCTTGTGTATCTCGTGTTTTTAGTCAAATCCCTGTCTTTCCCCCGATGTGTCTTATCATCATCCAGAGATGAGAGAAGGACGGTAAATGAAGATGTTTGCTTTTGTCAATGAATCTGTCAGTAAACCCTCTGGGACGGCCCCTAAAAAGACGATGAGTCGATTCATCAGTCGAGAAAACAACGAGTTGACTCTTATTTTGAAAGTAAGGAGACGCTGCATCCAGCTCAGCCCACAGCACGCTCTTGTTTTGTAGTCCTGTGTTGTGTTACGTCAAGGTCAACGTGTTTGCTGCCAATCAAACACGAAGTGCGATGGCTTTACACAGCGGCCTGCTCCACAACCTTCAATCAGCTACGGGCCATTAAAGCGCATGTAAAGAACCACGAGACGCTAAATGACCTCGTGTGTATGAATTAACATTTACAACCATTTGCATAGGGGCTGTAAACAGTCATCAAGCCGTCCAGCGAGCCAATCAAACCGGATCCTGTTGCCATAAAGACACAATCACAGTCGGCTGGTGACCTCTCGCTCCCGAATCAAAGTTAGTATTCAGGTTGTGACGAGCATGCGCGGCTGATGTCAAGGTGAACCCGAGCGCCTTGGGCCATCTGCCGTGCAGCTACTGGCGCCTGATGCTCCAGCCCCCTCCTCTGATCCCGCAGAATGCCTGACAGGCTCGCTGTGATTGGGAGTCTGCTGAGGACATGTTGCTTGTCAATCTCCCGCCCGATAAGAGCGTCAGAAGCGAGCTCGCCGTGCCCGACATCCCTTTATCATGGTTGTCCGCTCGCTACAAGCCTCGTCTGGGCCTCATCTCCTCACATGCCTGTGACAGACGACCCTCCTGGCCTGGATTATTTGTTATTTCACATATCGGGAGCAGATGGTTGACTGATGGCTGCCTCGTAGCCATATGAATGTGTTCATACTGTAAAGTGCAACCTCTCCCCCCCCCTAGAAACCCAGCTCGGTGCGTATCGACCAACTGGACAGGGAGCAGTTCAACCCGGAAGTCATCACCTTCCCCATCATCGTCCACTTTGGAATCCGTCCCGCTCAGCTCAGCTACGCCGGAGACCCTCAGTAAGATCGCACACGTGCACACAGACCCACACAGTCACGCACACAAATGCCATCCAAATAAAGATGCTTCCCCTTATAGTTCCCACCTGCTGCGTCCCGGCTCCCTTGTTCCCACGACTCCTTATTCACAAGCGCTCTCGCAGGACGCTTCGACGGCAGAATCCCTCGTGTTGCACGTGGAGCACAAGAATGGCATATGTCGATTAGAGGGGGGGTGGTGGTGGAGGTGGAGTGGGGGGCGGGGGGAGGAGATGGAATGGGGAGTTGAGGGTATGAGAAAACGAGTGGCATGACATTTTCACATGCATCGTCACGGGTCCCAGGTTTCCGCTGGGTGCCTTCGCCGTGGGAGCTGCTGTGGTTTGTCTTGTGAATAGTAATACCACACACACACACACACACACACACACACACACACACCACAGGCAGCAGTAGGGAATACTGTACTGTGCTGCTGCATAATTAACGAAAGCAATGTATTAGACCATCTGAGCCGCGGCCTCTTGAGGTGTTCCGAGTCAACGCCACGCAGCCCTGTGGGTGCCGCTCTCGTTCTAAATGTAACCCTGTGATTTATTTCTTTTCAAACTCAAATATCTGGTCTCGTTCAGGACTTTAAGAAGGAGGTGCGGGAGGAAAATGATTTTGATGAAGATGCAAACAAGAGGACAATCGGTAGGAAAATCCATTTAGCCGGTGTTAGTTTGCTTCCTCCCTCCGACTAATGTCCTCTCTCCCCTGCTGCTACGTTCTAGCAGTCAGTCCGCTGAGCTCTTTCATCCCCGTGCACCCTGCTGCCATGTCAGACTTCTCAAAGCTGCACACAACGACAAATTTATGGATGGACTGGGACATCATTAGCTGATGCCGACACAAGTAGTGAGGGACCAGTGGAAAGGATTTCCTACCGCTGCTAATGATGCATGAAGCGAGGGCAGGAGTCGGTGTTGATTGCGGCGGCAGCCTCTCAGAGAGGGAGCCGTGGACACAGCAGCAGTACACAGTCTATTTATTTACTCGGGAGACTGAAGAAGCTGTGCCGTCTCCCTCCCTCCGCTCGCTGGACACATTTGTGTTCAGGGCCGCCACTCGATCTTCTGCGAGCGCCATCACGACCGCTGAGGCAAGAATGATGACATGTCAGAGGTCAGCGAATGTAAAGAAAAGGCAGCAGGAAAGGAAGGAGCAGGACAGAGAGTGACAGCCGAAGAGGGATGAGGAACATAATGGAGGGAGGGATGGAGGGAAGTGTAAGACATGCAGCGATGTGAAGGGAATTTAAGAAACCGAGAAGAACATGAGTCTCTTCTCTGTCAGACGCAGATCACAGACCACTCCGTCTCTTTTTGACTCAGCCTCTCTGCTCCTCTACCCGTCCCTGTTCCCCGAAGGATGCAGCCTTTAAACCGAGACACAGCTTAGGCCTTTGTTATTCTTTTAATTGAGATTCCCCCTAGTGGCCGAGGTTACATACTATACATTTAAAACCTACCCTCTACATCTATCCTTGAACATCTAGTTAAATTCTAAAAGAGTAATTACTTCTGCATGTAGATGAAACCAGTGATGTTACAGATGGTTTGTCTGAGAACAGCTAGAGACAGGAAGAGGAAGCGTATGCTAATGAAAGCATGAGCAGGCAGTGGCGAGCACCACGGCAGTGCTACCCAGAGAGCACACAGTGGATCTGTGGAAAGGTCATCGGAGCGGACTGGGGACGAAGGGGCCTCCCAGGCTGGATAGACTCACTCTCCCTTTCTCTCTCTCTCTGTCTTTCTGTGTCACGCTTTCTCTTTCTTCCTCTCTCTCGTCCGCTCCGGCTGCTTCCGTGCGGAGGTGGTGGTGAGCTGATAATCGGGGCGGTAAAGCCGTCTCAGTCCCTCGTCTCAGTCTCTAATGAAGTCCCCGCTATTAAAGCTCTATAATTCTTCTGTTCCTCAGTACACCCTCCGCGTCTTTCCATCTCCTCTCTCTCTCTCCTCTCTCTCTCTCTATGCCTCTCTCGCTCTCTCTCCTTCATTGCACCGTCATATGCCCGAAAACCCCCCACCACCTCAGCCCTCCGTCCCACCAATCATAATTGAATAACTCTGGGTAAATGAGGAGAAAGTCTCCTGAATGGGAGCAGAACGGTCACACTCGGCCCTCAGTGCATCAATCAGGGGGTCTGATTGAAAAGAGAGAGGGAAGGGGGGGGGGCAGAGGTGGGGGAGAAAGGGGAGTCGGTTAGTGCGGTGGCGACATGTCACCTTGCCGATAACTCGCTGCCTCTGTTAAGATGCAAATGAGTGTAAAAGACAATAGGGCTTCACAGAAAATGAGAACGAGGAGGTTGTGAGTTTGCTCTTGAGGGCCGATCAAATGTTTTATGACTTTTTCAGCAGCAGAGATAAGAAGGTGGAGTGCACGTGGTCAACGTGTGCGTGAGCCTCGCAGTTCAAACAGTGGACGTGTGTGCAACACAGAGAATCTGCAGTGTACACGGGCCTCACACAAAGCAGCTGATGCAATAACGGCCCCAGGCTACTGTTAAATTATGTTTAATATCAGCCGAGCCGCCGATAAAATATTGATGTGCTGCTGCAAATCAGCAGAGTGAGTGGGAGACGGACTCCTGTCAGCCTGACATCACCTCGTTCTCTGTTGACAGGTACCAGAAGCTGTGGAAGAGCTACGTGAAACTGCGCCACCTGCTGGCCAACAGCCCCAAGGTCAAGCAGATCGACAAGCAGAAGCTGACACAGAGAGAGGTGGGTTGAAAGCTAACGCACGTCCTTTGATGTTCCTCGTTGCCTTTGACACACTCGTGTTTTAACGATGCCAGTCTGTAAATCGTTTGTGTTTCCGCGTGGATGTGGTGCAACGTGCGTTCAGTTCGAATCCTCCGGGGGAGTTCGTTCCCAGCGGATGAGAAAGGTTATGCGCTCGCTCGCTCGTCTGATACAAGAGATTCTCAGCCATTGATTTAAAACACCAAACTATTACCATTTCTATTACTCGTGCTGTGAGCGCCGATCCCACGGCTGCTCGTCTGGAAGCCACCGGGGGAAGTCAGCTGTTTCCTCACAGTAACAAGGATGCTGGCACTGAGCAGAGACACAGACAACAGCCATACTTTCACACTTATAGAGTCGTTGGACGGACAGATGACATCTTTCTTAAACCAATAAAAGGGAAGGTTCATGTTTCAACAGGAATAAGGATTTAGAACCATTGACCGGTTGTCATATGTTGGAGTGAATCAGTTTTTCCTCCTCTTCTTTGTGACCTTTAAGAAATAAAGTAAAAGTCCAAAGTCTGTCTGAAGGTAACACGAGGCTTCAGGAGTTCATTCGACAGATTATTGTTTTAAGACATCTTGAAAAATGTGAGTCGGTCCTTTGACAGCATAATTTAGATGAAACTACTGCTCAGGATAAGAGGGCGGTAAATGCTCCCCTGAGTTGAGAGTGAAGGTCAAATCCCCGCCAGGGACTGAAGCTGGAAAAGGTTCTGGGTTCAGTGAAGTAATGGCCGTGCAGCCATGGAGAATCACAGGGTACAGGTGCTGCCTGTGTGTGGCCCGAAGCAGCCGAGCTCCAGAGCTTTGTCCCGTCATATCTCTCCTGGAGGCCGGACTGCGATAACTTCTCTGCAGCAGATACAGCTCGTCCTCTCTCTGAGGACTTGGACGGCGCCGCAGATCCTGTCTCCGTCTCCACTCAGTTTGATTCGCTCTGAACCAATAATGAGCAAGAACTCTTGAGCTCAATTAGCTTGTTTCCCAGGTAGCTGTCGGCTAACGGCCCCTGACAATCCTACTGTCAAGCTGCACTGGAGCAATTAGCGAACCCAAACACATGCACACTCTCACACGGGGTCCGTCAGGCACCTCCGCGAGCGTGAGCTGCGTCAGTGTCTCTTCACCGGAGTGGCATCGATGCCTATTTAATGCCACTGGGAACGCTGGGGCTTCTGGGTGTAACTGGTCTGTCACTGACTTAACACCCGTTCCCCTGATAGACATTTGCTTCCATTAAGAATCAGCCTGAGAAGTTGGCTCCCCCAGTCGGACCTGTGGTTCCTTGGTGCTTGGTTTGGCGTTCGCTGAGCTTCAGGGAGATCAGCAGTGTGTTTAAACCACGGTGAGAACTGGACTTCACAAAATTCAAGAGAAAGTAGCCCATTAAAACAAGGCCAGAATGTGCCATTAAGAAAGTTTTGCAACGGTAATACAGACATTTGTTTCTTCATGATCTCATATCTCTAATTTGAATAAGTATGAGGTCCCGAGTCTGCACTTTGGCAGTGTATTCAGCTCGGAGTCTCTATCAGCTCAATGTGGATTTGGGGATTTGCTCTGATTCCTCCTTGCAGATTTGGTCGAGCTCGGTCGAGCTGTATGAGGAGATTCTTCACAAAGCTATCTTCAACTCATTCTGCAGATCTTCTTCTGGGCTTCAGCCGGGCCACACAAGAACCTGAGAGGGTTGTGTTGCCTATTTTCAGTCTATCGGTTGATACGGTTGCTATCCCACTCGATGTACATTACATACCTTTTATTTGTTTGATTCTGGGGCTTAATAAAGATGCAGAGAGAAAAATGAAGGTAACAAAGTACACAAAGTAAACTTACCTTTTGACTTTAGATACATTTTGTTTGAATATACATTCTGTTAGACATTTGTATCTTGTATTTGTGAATTAATAAAAGTGCATTTAAAATCTATAAGAAAAGCTATGTACTAGTACTAAAGTGCAAACAGACACCATTGACATTATTATAGTATTTTACTATTAATAAACTAGTTTTAAAAATACGTTTACATAAACATGAATGCTAAGAGTGAAATGTCTGTGGAATGTTGGTCGGGCTCCAGTCAACACATCCCTCATTACAAATACAACATTTTGATCTCAGAGTGAAGGTCAGCCATGTTGAAAAAAACATTATTTGTCCTCTGGAAACCTGAAAATCGACAGCCAACTTTTTTCCCAGACCTTATCGCGGACCATCTGCAAGTCCAGTAGCTTTCATCTTCTCCCTTTCCCATGTTCAGATGACGTGAGGAAAATACACAAAGCCACTAAATGAACCTGCAAAGGGAGTCGAGTGCAACAGATGTTTTTTTTGCCGTCAGTGGGTATTGGATTTCAGACGGTGTCTTTGGTGTTTGACCTCAACCTGATCCAAAAAACACAAACACTCCTCTCAGCAGAAGGATGTGATGACATAAGTCAAATGTGCCGTGACTCGCCTGTTTGACCGGCGGAGAGTTTCTCTCTCTACCTCCCCGTCCTAGTTCATTATTTACTTTCTGTGCTTGTGTCCATTCCCTGACCCCGTGGAAAGCCCTGCATAATAAAGTATTTACATATCATTCACGGTTCTCTGTGATTACTGCTCTCCGTATACAGTGGCTGGCTGTGCACGGGGAAGATGTGCAGCGTGTGGTTGCACACGCATGTGTTTGTGCGTGGGCGAGCGTGTTCACTTTGATGCACAGTTCAAAGTAGGATGGCATTATTTATTCATGCCTTTGTTGTTCTTATTTTCTCTGCGAGTCAAAAAAAATTCCTGCCGTTCCATTTTAGGCAGATCACGGCGAACTCCGACAGAGTCAGTGGCATCTCAGTTGAATGAAACACACACACACACACACACACACACACACACACACACACACACACACACACACACACACACACACTCGTACTCTTTGAGGAGGAGCAGTCTGTCAATACATCTCCCTTCTAGCTTGTTATTTGTAGGACCCTCTTGTCTCAAACTCAACCACCCCCACTGAATTTGCAGTTATTTGCTGTAGGGCTGACACGTGTGCGTGTGCGCGCGCGTGTGTGCGTGCGTGCGTGCGTGCGTGCGTGCGTGTGTGTGTGTGTGTGTGATTCTGAGTCCTGCTGTTGCTGATGGAGCATCCTCCAGGCTCTTGTGTGGTTCTCTTAATGGGCAGGCAGGTGCCTCTGCACAGGGTGGCTGGCTTCAGCATCAGCCCTCCTACACCCTGTCCCAGCACCACCACCACCGCTGACCCATGGCAGCGCCTCAATTAGCCAGGACCAACAGAGCTGTCACTTCTCCTGCAGCTCCTGTCCACTGCTGCACCGTATGCTTGTCGTGCCGTGCAGGTTTCATTTTATTGCATGTGCCAGCGTATCTGTTGGGAGAGAAGGGAAGGGGTGGTGGTGGGGGGGGGGTGTTGTGAGGATGCGAGCTGTCCCTGTGGGCTGTGCTCCAGCGGATCAATAATTGACTGGCTGGTTGTTTGGCAGGAAGCTCTTCAGAAGATCCGCCAGAAGAACACTATGCGCCGTGAGGTGACAGTGGAGCTCAGCAGTCAGGGCTTCTGGAAGACTGGCATCCGCTCCGACGTCTGTCAGGTAACACACCCGTCAACTGTATGCACACACACACACACACACACACACACACACACACACACACACACACACTGGCACATGTACATGCTGTAACACTCGGGGATGGAACACGTGGTCACATTCACATGCTCACAAATGTGTAGATTTGTGAAGAGGTTAACATGGACTCACTCACACAGACACACAAAAAAATGGTGTTTACATAATATCTCAAATGAAAAGCACTAAAAATCCTAACACCATTAAAAAAAGCTTTTAAACAAGAACATTAATTTGATCATTACAAATAAATTAAGTGCAGAGACACAACGGAGGCACACAAACAATAATATTCATATTAAGTAAGAAACGTGAAATGGTTTATGAATCAAGAGAATCACTTACGATTAGGGTTTTAATAAAAACAGATTTTCAATTTAATTTTGCCAATGGATTTGTTTCATTATCAAATGTTTTTTTTCAGGGAAGCAACGTTTCAAAGTAAAACGATGTCTCAAGCTTCTGGTTTTGTTTGACCAACAGTTCAAAACACCCTAAATATTTATGTGAAGTGTAGAAAAGAGCAAATCCTCACATTTAAAATGCGTTTTTAAACATTTTTGTTGATAAATGACTTAACTCACTGAGTCCATTGTTAAATAAGCTCCTTAGTTAAACTGTTAAGTAGACGAGGGGCCTTGTGTTTGAAAATACCTGAGGGGGAGGGGGGGGGGTGGTCGGAGTCCCAGCAAACAGGAGCCAGACAACCAACAGCCTCAGAAGTTATCATTAAATTATTAAAATCATTTCTAAAAGTGACTGAGGGCCAATGCAGCGCAGCTGAGTGCTATTTTCATATTTAGTGGAGATTCTGCCTTATTGCACCTTATCGTTAGAGTTTCTTTTACCATATTTCCTGTCTGTAATAATTTGTAAGTATCCAGGTAATGTGCTGGCAGTAAAGTTGTGAGCAGATTGTCTGTTGATAAAACACATTTCAATTTACAGAATGATTTCCTGGTAGAAATTGAGCCACTTATGCAAATTACTAATAAATACCAAACTTATCAGAATCATGAGCCCTCTGACATACTGTGTTAAGAACTACTTAAAATGAGAAACAAAAAATACGTATATAACATGGCTTTTTAGTGAAGTCCCATCTACTAACATGGAGAAGAGTTCCTCCCTGATGATGAAGACAACCACCAGGGGGCAATCAAGCCCTTCTTGTTTGTGGAGCTGTCATGTCATCCATCTTTGTTTACAGTCTATTTTTGAGACACAGCTACATCACACACATGACATCCCGTCAATGTGTGTCTGAATATAATATGTAGAAAAAGATGTCCCGAGCTGCAAGCATCTCCAGTACTCTGCAATTATCCTGTAAGCGTGCTCATGCATGCACACGGACGCACTTCCACTCAGACGGACACACACCAGTGCTCGCCGCGCAACCACGGCCAGAAACTTGCCGTGTGATCTTTCCACGTGTTGCGTCACTTCACCGTTCAAGTGTCAGAATCCGTGTCAGGAAAGTGGACTCCCACAGAGCCTCGGCAGCCGGACCCTTCATTAAGTAACGTCTCAGACCTGACAGTTTATTTATATACAACTGGAGCACCGCTGGCTCTGGCAGGAGCACATGTACCCTGAGCTCCTTCAAGCTCTTGTGAGGAGGCAAAATAAACCAGGACTTCCTTTTTTTTATCGCCACATACTTCACACTGAACGTAATCTGGATCTCAGGGAAGTGGCTGCGAGCGTATGAAGCGCACTTTTCCATGCTCAGTTTTAGCACGAGCGCTCCTAATGAGACTTGAACCATAACTCTGAATGTGTTCCCCATCGAAACATACAGAGCTACACTTGTTCACAGACTCGTGAATGTGATAAAATGCACTCGTGTGGTTTATTTCCTAATTCTCTTATTTATTGTCTGTTGCTGTATTTTCTGCCTGTTACTCAGAAAATAATTGGCATCAGTGTTGAGCATCTCTCTCTCTCTCTCTCTCTCTCTCTCTCTCTCTCTCTCTCTCTCTCTTCTCTCTCTCTCTCTCTCTCTCTCTCTCTCTCTTTCTCTCTCTCTCTCTCTCTCTCTCTCTTTCTCTCTCTCTTTCTCTTTCTCTTTCTCTTTCTCTTTCTCTTTCTCTTTCTCTCTCTCTCTCTCTCTCTCTCTCTCTCTCTCTCTCCCTGTGTGCAGTGAGGATAGCCTACAGCTGATACTCGTGCTCACACTCGGAGACGAATGACAGGAAAGTTCTAGCCGCGCACACCAGACCTCTCTTGCAGCAAGGTCTAGCAAAGAAGGAACCAATCCATAATTGCTGCCCAATTATATTTGCTTCAAGCTGTACTGCTACGACTAATTGGTTCCTGAATAATTTCACTTCGAACTCGGCACAACATGTGACACAGACGAGAGATAATGGCAAAACTGACCTATAGTTTCCTGATTCTAAAAGCAGCCGCTCCATTTGGAGCCAAAATCCGCCCCCTTGTTACTGACAAGGTTCGGCTACACCGAGGTTATTTCACTTGAAAGGCTCCGTCAAGGACCCGGCTGCACTTTACAGGCAGGGGGGGGGGATTTTATTTATTCATCAGTGTTTCTTTTCTAATTTTCATGTTTGCTCGTTTATGCTGCGAGTTTGTTTTCCTGCTTCTTTCTGTCCAAAACATCTCAAGGGAAACGCAGCTTGATTTCTGTGATGTCACAGAGAAATTCATGTGTGGGTGGGTCTTTACTCACAGAGACAATGATGTGCATCTATTTATTTTTCAAATAAATATAAATATATATATGAGAGAGATATGGAGAAAAAGATTTGAATTTCTATGTTAACATCAGAATAAATGAGCCTTTAAACCAAAAGAGGTTCCGTTAATTTTATCATTTATCAAATAGCTAAATTCTGGTGGTTTATGGAAAATAAATAATTAAATATTTAGTTAAAGTGTAGTTTGAAATTCATGCGTGTAAAATATCCTCCATGGAAAAAAATAAAACTGGTCTGGTTGGACGGCGTCCAAACTGTCAAAACATCATCCGTGACAGTAAATTAGAAAAGTCCCACCTTTTGATTACCGGAGTATCAACTCTTTCAAGCCCCCGCCCCACCTTTCCACACACACAGACACACACACACACACACACAGACACACACAGTCTCTCAGGCAGTGCTCAGAACAGGACAGGGACACAAATAGGGAAACCCTCTTTAGAGCAGGACGTCTCACTTCGGCTCAGACTTCGTGGACCGAGTCCTCTGAAGGACGTGGCGTCTTCTTGAGTCAGTGCAGTAGTGATCAGGGGATAAAGCCAGGGTAGCGATGTCCCAGCGAGCTGTCAATCATTAGGGTGTCACTCAGTTTTTATTGCAAACCATAACTAATTAAAAACCCAACCTGAACATACTTGTAATATTTCCGCCAGGGGAAAAGAAAGCTCGGGTCCAGCGGTCTGGTTGGACAGTGTCCAAGCTTCCCAAGCGTCATCCGTGACAGTCAATTAGAAATGTCCCACCTTTTAATTACCGGAGTATCAACTCTAACAAGCCCCTGCCCCTCTACACACAGACACACACAGACACACACTCACACTCTCTCTCTCGGTGATCAGAACAGGTCAGGAGCTGTGGACACGAGCAGGCCCTGGCTTTGTTAATTGGCTGCTTAACAAGGCCTGGGGAGTGTGTCACCGCGGCCCCTGTGATGGCCCCAGGGCTACGTGGCAGCGCTGCTTGTAGCTCCCGGGCCCCGAGTTCCCCCCCCCCCCAGCGCTAATTAAAACATGCATGGCTCCCTCCTCTCTGGTGTGGTGGCACGGGGTTAATGTGTGTACACCAGCCTCTGCTACAGTTCCTCAGCCTTGATAAGCCTCCACTAATGATTCTGCAGATTGGCTCTCTGACTGTCGGACTCATTTGCTGACCACTGGCTGTTTTCTCTCTTCCATGTCGCATTCCCTCCCTTCTCCTCCTCCCCCCCTCTCTTTTCCACTTTCCCCTCACTTTGTTGCACTCAAACTTTTTCTTTTAATATAATATACGCGGGTCACAGGGGGCTGTCAGTGTGTGAGTGTGTCAACATGTGGAGATGGGCTTTGATTTGACTGTCCAGGCCACGTGTGGATTTCCCTCCTCGCTGTCGTTCCTCTCGCCGTGCAGCGATTGGGTTTTGATTATTTCATCTCTCTGTTGCAGAGCACCACTTAATAAATAATGACTGTCTGATTGATTTCTCCCTCCCTGTTCCCTCCATCAACCGGCTCCCTTTCTTTCTCTCAATCTCTTCATCACACTTTCTCTCAAAACATGCTCCCCCCCCTCTCTCCTCTTTCATATATGTCACAATCCTGTTTCTCTGTCCTCCACAGCACGCCATGATGCTGCCGGTTCTCACGCATCATATCCGCTACCACCGGTGTCTCATGCACCTGGATAAGCTCATCGGTTACGTCTTCAAGGAACGCTGCCTCCTTCAGGTAAGGCACAGTCATGACTCCCAAGGTGTTGAGCATCTCATAGCCTCAAAACCAAGCTGCATTATTTAAAGCCCTGAACTTACAGGCTGGATAATGGTAGGCACATCCCCTCGGTTCTCTTTAGGAAGGCTGCAGTCTATAACTGGGTAAGATAGTCAGAATAAAAAAAAAGAAAGCATTTTGTGTTCCGGGGCTTCTTGTGTGCAGAGATCCAGGGAGGCAGCATTGGCCTCATTACGGTTTCCCGTTCCACCTCTGCAGGGATAGTTCAGGTAGAAGCAGGGCCTCAGGAGTCGGCTGAGGTAACCCACACCGCGGCCTGAGTCACATCTCTGCAGCGAGCAGCCCGGCTCGGCTGTGAGTTGCAGTGACAGTAGTGAGGACAACAACAGCCTCCACCGTGATGCCAGCTCTCCCTTGTCAGGTCTGCAGCCTCGAGCTGTGTGCTCCTGGAGTAAGCCCCACGGCTGCCTCCAGCAATATTGAAGACCTGTCATAACCTGATACATTAGAAATCAATGTGTTGTAGCCTATACAGAGTTAAAAAGGGAAAGGATGCATTAAGATCTGCTCACGGCTCTGTGTGTGTTTGTGTGCGTGTGTGTGTGTATGTCCAGTGCACTGGTTGTGTTTATGAGCACAGATTTCACGTATTGATCAATGATTGGCCTTTTGCTCGTCTGTTTAATGAGGACCTGTCATTATGGGCACTGAAAGGGAAACACTGACCCGCTGCCAGCTCCCGACTCGCTGTGGCCCTCTCACGGAGGAGACGCCCATTTGAGTTTGACATCTCTGTCTCTTGGGGACAAGTAAATGGATTTATCCCTCCCCTCCTCTTTCTCATTCGGTTCCTTCATCTTCCCCCCCCCAAAAAAAAAGACAGACAAACAAACAAAAGAAAAACGCAATCAGTTTGATCATGACAGCTCACACACACACACACAAACACACACACGGCTCTGCAGTGTGTGTTGCCTGTCTGTCTGCGTTGCAATTCTATCCAGTGGGGTGTTAATGCCGTGACATTGCTCTTTGTGCGTTGTGTTGTGTGTGTGTGTGTGTGTCTGGACTGTCAGCAGTTCACCACTACTGGGACTGAAATGGCCAAAGTCGGGAGCCATCATCGCCGGGCTTACAGGACCCCCCCCCCCCCCCCCCCCCCCACTGCACACACACATCTGTGGCTAATGTCCCGCGGTACACACACACTTCCTGCCCAGATAGGTTTGGACAGAACGGCGGCGGCGGTGAAACGGTGCCGGTTCAAACAGCCGTCTTCCAGTCAGAACTCATTTCAGATCACTTCCCATTTGCCTCCTCTCTGATGGGATGATCACATTTAATGAGCTGAATGTTTTCCAGTGGCAGTCGCTTCATTGCAAACACGACACATGGCACCACTCTTTGATTGCATTACTATGGATTGAACTCCGATACAAGCTGCGCATGGTTTGAATTTATTAGATTTATGTAGCTGTGTTTATGTGATTTATGGGTGAGTTTTAAACTTTTCAAGCTAGAAAAGTGGTTTTAAATAACAAAGTAGTAATAAAAGTAAATACACAGTTGGTGAATCGTCACAGGGATCATAAAGAGTAGAGGAAAAGTTGTGAGGAAAAGTTTGCATTAACATTCAAAGCTTAACTTACTCCACTGCTACAGAAAAGGTTTAAGTTGAACAATTTCCTTATTAAATATTGACATTTTCTACTTTTTCATGACCTCCTGTATGTGTTTGCTTCCCCTCTGTGACGTCTAAAGATATTCATCGGACTTCGGCTGCTTGAATTCCACTAGAAAACTGCAAACATTAGGATGTGTGATTGACGGGGCGAACTCTGGGAACAGGCCTCTGAACCGTTACTGGGTTTAAGTCTCCTTTTGAGTTCTTTTCCAGGATGATTGACATCGGCCAAGCGTGGAAATATTAATGAGCAGTGGTCGAGCACGGCCAGGCGGGAGTTTCCCCTGGGGAATGAGATGATTGCCTCCATGCAACTGCGTGTTGCCAACAGTAAAGGCACTGACAGCATAATATATACCAGTGTTAAGTGTTTTGACATTATCAATTCCAACTGGCACTCCGTCCCGGTGAGCTGGGAGCTGTGGTTACTCTTAAGGAAGTGTTTTCAGCGGAGGAACGGGACGTGGGTGGTCATTCTTGGTTTCAGGACCGTTGAATTGTTTTTTTTTCCGAATTGGAATCTTTGTTCTCGCCACGAAGAGTAACGAGCTGTGCTCCCGTTGAAGGAAACTGCTAATTTATTTCCCTTGTTTCATATTTTCCTTAGAAGAGATGAAAGCAGCCGATCATCTGGGGGAAACCGCAGAGTTTGTACAGAAGCAGTTTCCAGCTCGTTCTCTCTAATGTTTTAATGAAAGAATATATCTGTGAATCAATACTGCAAGAACATATGTCGTAAATTCATAATCACTGTGCCGAACTGCGTCAGTGTTAAGCATCATTTGATCCTCTCTGCAGCAACACACCTGTTATTGCATTACCGTGCAGAGATCTGACCGCGGCATGAGGCAACCTGCAAACACACAGCCTCTGCACCCCCCCCCCTCACCTGGTACCAGTCGAGCAGAGGCCCTTTGAAGCTCCTCTTCTAAGAGCCTCCCCTTTAAACATTTAACATTTAAAACTTAGGGGGTGGGGTTTGGAGATGCATGTGTTCGTGGTCGCCACATGCTCCCGCATCCCCACATCCACCAGACCCTCATAATCCGTCCCCCCCCCCCCCCGTCCCCCCCCCCCCCCCCCCCCCCCCCCCTGTGGTTCCATTCCATCCCCATTCCTCACTTTTGCCCCACGCTGGCAGAACGAGAGGCATCACAGAGGATCTCAATAATTCAAGTGTACAAGGCCCCGGCTCTGATATCACATGCTTTTGTTTGTGCTCCTTCCTGAATGCGGCTGTGACTCCGTATACAGAGCACCTGTGTGTTTTTATCAGTTTGTTTTTATTCATGGCGATGCACCCCCCCAACCTGGTGATGGTGGTGTCCACCTTCTTTCAACCAGGGCTGGCTTGAATAACATTTCACAGGCTTTGAATTTATCCAGCGTTTCCTCCAGGAGTTGTTTTAGCAGCCGGGGCAATGCGGCCATTATGGACCCTGATTCTTAAAATGCTGCGTATCAGATTTTACATGTCAAGTATATGGAATATCGAATATCGAATTTTAATCAAATTATCGATGCCAGCACTGACCAGTGATCTGGAACACGACCCAGCTCCTGAGGTCGCATCTTGACTTGTGATTTATACTTGTTGCAGCGGGTTAACAACCCCCCCCCCCCACACCCCCTAACTGCAGATGTTGATTTATAGCTCAGCTTCGAGTTTCACCAGATGATAGCTCCATGGCAGCGGTGAATGGACGTATCGTATGATCAGGCTGTATAATTATATTTCTCTCAATAACCATGTGCTGTGATTTACTGTGATGGAGGCCGGGCTGGTTTCTTGTGGTCTCCACAGGGTTCGTCCGTCTCCGCCTTAACCTCAACGAGTAGTAACATATTTTTTTTTCGGTGGGGGGGGGAGTTCCACGCCAGCTGTAGTGGGGCTACTCCTGTCACTCTCTCTGGCTTGAAAGTTAACACACAGCTATAAATCCAGCCTCATGTCCACATGTGTGTCCTTATGATTCAGTAGTGGACCAAGTTAGAAAAGAAAATACACACATGAGTTGTGAATCTTTGAGATCCAGTCTCCAAAATCCTGCAATTTGAGTTGATAATTATCTTACATTTGCTTCTCACATTGCCACTTTGCTGTATTGTGTATAAAAAAATCAAAAAAAAAAAATCAATTATTGCTGCCTTTATAAAACTAATAACACTGGAGCTCTATCAGAGGAAGTTATCCCCACTCCCACAGAGACAAAATCTTTAAACCATTACCTCAAGTGCTCTGTGAATCCATCATAATGACACCTGCACCCAAACTGAGTCAAGAAGGAAAGTGACAAAATACTCAAATAACAGTTTGGACTTTTGAATTCTGTCTTTTTGGGCCAAAATAACAATCTGCTGAGAATAAAAAAAGGCTGTTTTCACATGTTTTATCAGAAATGAGAACAGAGGCCTCAGTCCATTCAATCTGTCGTGTGTACCCCTGAATCCGGATTTACTTTGATACACACACTACACACGTTATATTCATAAACTATGCTCATCAGTTCCATGAGTGAGCGATGGTGTTTATTCCTGTTTAGCCGAAAGGAAATGAAGCAGCAGCAGCCGCCGTGTGATCGCTGAATCCAAATCCCTGCGATACTTCCCGGAGTCGTTCCGCTGACGGGAACAGTTGCAGTTGTCGATCGCGGCTCTGGAAGCCAGAGCTGCCGTTGGATGTTTTTCCTTAACGGCGAAGGACCTGCAGTGTTTACAGAACAACTGATGTGTTTCACTTGATACGTCTCCTCTAGACTCGGCACTCTGCAGTGCAGGCTGTGTTGTAGGCAGTCATTGACTTGTGTCTGACATCGCACGATGGGGGAGCAGAAATTGGAAATCTGACGTGGTTGTTGTTGTTTTTATTTATATTTTTATCGAACTGTCAACGCGGCGCTGAGAGTTGCTGGATTTCTGCTTGTGTCATGTCACATTATGAGCTCTTTTCCTCACTCATAAAAAGGCTGTTCCTCTTAACCACAGGAGAAAAAACACACAACTGCTGCTGAATTTGTCGTGTCTGTGTTCAAGGCTACAAAGCTGAAGGCCTCTTGAGCAACCATAAATATTGAAACCTCTCTGTTAACGTTTTACATATATATCTCATTGGAGCTTGAAATTGAGTTGAAGTTGGCTGAAAGGAGACAAGCATTTTGAAAAAAGAAAAGCCAGAGGGGGGGAGAGTAGACGGATTTCTTTCTATTTTTTTTCGGCGACTGAGATTAACGTTCTCATAATGTAAGATTGATAAAGGCTTGACATATCCTACTGAGCGCTATCTTTCTCCTTTTCCGTTCCTCAGCGAGTTCTGAGTTCAGCCGCAGCCGTCTTTCCAGGCACAGCAGTTTTTCTTCCTCTCTTCAAACAAAGCAGAGTGTTGACTAATGTGCTTCGGCTCCTTCAGGGTTATTTTACCTTTAAATCCCACTTTGGGAAGGTTTGAAAGTTTGAGTCATTTAATTTTCATACAAACAACTTTCACTGTGACAAAGAGGCAGCTGGGACATTCTCTGTCTTTCTGTCGTGGTGGCTCCACCTGTTTGTTTTGTCTATTGAGCCAGTACAGATCCAGAATCTGTTGGTTTATGAGCTCTGATCAGTATTAGCGTTTAATTATTAAAATATACTGTTTTACTGGAACACTTACTCCACATCATATGTGATATGTGTTAATATAAACCATATTGATGCTATATATCATTTTATACAATAATATTGTCTTTTGCACACTCTGTCTACATATTCTTACACTCATATTATATTATATTATCTATTGTATAGTCAAATACTTATATTTATACCTCTGCTATATATCATATCATATTATATTATACTCTTTGTATATTCAATGTATATATAAGTCTATATACACATATTTATACATGTGTACAAGTTATTATTATTATATTTACTATTATTATTATATATACTGTTGCTGCCATTACTACTATATACTGCTATTATATTGGTATAATAACTATTGTTTATAAATATATAATATGTTATATTATATTATATACTATATATACTGTACTACTTTTATATACTGTCTAACAATAACATTACCATCATATCATCAGTATTATTACCATCATCTTGCCACTGCACCTTATCTACCTATTTATCTTGTGTTTCTGTTTTTATTCTTTCTACCTACCTCAATATTTTTTTTATTTTTGTTTTTTCTATTGCATTGTATTTTATTGTATTCAAATATACCGGCTGCTATGACGACTTAATTTTCCTTCGGGGATGAATACAGCAATCTATATATCTATCTATCTATATAAATATCCATCTATCTATCTATCTATCAATTGGCCCTTTGGTTCCTCGGACCAAGGTCAGGGCCAACAGACCTTCAATGTGAAACCCAAACCAACCAGATCCACAAAGGAGCAGAGACTCGAGGCTCTGACCTGAACTCAGCAGCTGCGGTGTCTAAAAGCTCTTTTGTGAGTTCCTGTCCACATCTGAATAACTGTGAAGGTGAAGTAATTCAGACCGAGAAATAAATTGCTTCTCTTTCTTGCTCTAGATAAGACGACACTATCTCTCCCTGCATGTTTTTATGTAATTTTCTGCTCAGATTTTTTTAAATGGAAGCTGCAAAGCAGATTTTTTGCAGAGGTGGGATAAAAGACTGGAAACTGCCACAAAGACAAGATGCCAAAATAAAGTACTTGTTTTTGTTTTGAGGAGAGAATTAGTCTCAAATTCAGTCCTTGGCTTCTGGCTCACCTCTTTGCCGCGGGCCTGTCATGGCGTGAAGAGGCGGTGAATGTTGGATTATCGGATTCAGGAAGTCACAGACAGGGTCGGACACAAGCCTCCGTTATCCCGGTGTCGGAAAGGTGTGGGGGGGGGGGGATTTAGTTGCCGAAGCTAATGGACCGTCCAACAAGCAGTTCACAGGCCACTTCAGATTTGTTGTTTTGAGTGTGTGTGTGTTTTACAGAAATTGGCCAACAGCCCAAATGTGGATCCATTGTTTTCGCCGCCTGTGTTGCCGGATCCCACTCGCTCGCTCTTTTCCGTGGTGCTTCTCCGTTGTTGTGTCGCTCATCGCACGGTTCACTGGTTTCATCAATTTCTCTAAAACAAAGGAGGAAGAGACAATGGCCCCAGAAAACTCACAGGGCAACAGGAAGTCGCCCTGCATCTCCTGAATGCCTCCTCGGCTGCACTCACACACCCTGTGATTGTTGGATTGCAACAAATCATGACTCGTGACATATTGTCCGATATGACAATGATCAGAATTCTGAATATAAAGTGACTGCACCTGCTCCAGAGAGTAAACACCCTCATTCATCCAGTGTTTAGCGAACGGGAGGCTGTTGTTCAGCGCAGGACTTCATAGAGAGATTATTTTGCACAATATGAAACACAGCAGAGGAAGCACAGTATATTTAGACCCTATTTTCTCCGGTGTAGACACAGCTGAGGTTTGTTAGTTCATGAAAATGGTCCCGGAGGTGAAAAGTGATAAATTACAGCTGTTTGCTTACCCGCTTCCTCTCTCTCTCCTCCTCCAGCTGGCCATGACTCACCCCAGCCACCACCTCAACTTCGGCATGAATCCCGACCACGCCCGCAACTCGCTCTCCAACTGTGGCATCCGCCAGCCCAAGTACGGCGACCGGAAGGTCCACCACATGTACATGAGGAAGAAGGGTGGGTGTTGCTGTCTCACTGTCTCTCTTGTCTAATGACCAGTCTGTCTCGTAAGTGTCCCCGACCCTTCACACCTGCGCATGTCTTTTCTCTTCTGTCAGGAATCAACACATTGATTAACATCATGTCTCGTCTGGGGCAGGATGACCCCTCCCCGTCCAGGTAGGCCCCTCCCCCCCGCCGCCACATATCTGTTCACGCCATCACTGACCACGGGAGCAATCAAAGGGACCAAGCTTGTGATTAATATACCCGGCAGGCCTGCTGACAAGAAAATTAACTTTAACTGTGCAAGGCAGGGATATCTCAGGGGAAATGAAATGAGCTAATTTTAAGGGCAGTGACTGCTTATTATTGAATGTGAGCTGCTGTTCTGCTCAGAGCACTGATGAGGTGAGCAGCAGTATGTGTGTGTCTGTGTGTGTTTGCATAAAGTCCGTCTTACTTGCAACTTCTTCAACTGCCTTCACATCTCCACCCCCCCCCCCCCCCCCCTTCTCCCGCCCCCAGGATCAATCACAATGAGAGACTGGAGTTCCTGGGCGATGCTGTTGTCGAGTTCCTCACCAGGTGAGAAAGTGCTGGCGCATCTTTGATAGACGCAACCGCTAATTGAAGCCGACTACAACACTCAGCCCTTTCTTACCCCCCCCCCCCCCCCCCTCGTTCCCTCCTCACCCCTCTCTCACTCCGTTTCTCCTGTTCTCATCGTCTACATCTATCTGTCACAACCACGCTCCTCTCCATATCCTGGACTCATTCATAGACAGTGATTTACTGGTAATTGGAAAGGGGATGTAATTTTTCCCCTCCCTTACGACCCCCCCACCTCTCTCTCTCTGTAACGGCCTGAAATTTTCCATGACAACTTGCAATTAGCTGTCCAGAGCTGCTGTCTCGAATGCTGACTGTGTTATTGACTCCCAGGTGAGTGTGAGCGATGCTGCCCGGCACTTATCTAAACCCAGCGCTAATTATATATAGCCATTATTAATCGCATAGACTTCCTGCTATAGTGTGTGAGTGAGCGAGCTGCCCACTAACCAACTGTACCTCCTCGTTTCAGTCTGAGTGGAGGTTATTAGTGGAATATATAAAAAGCTGCTTCCTGTGTTTCCACACGGCTGAGCACTCTCATGTACTCACACCGGTTTGTGGAAAAAAGGGGGGAACAGATTTGTATCTGACTTTCATTTGCCCAACAGCATAACTCCTGCGACCAAAATGCAATTTGTAACCATCGATGCTAACACTTCCACAACAGTGAACATTCAGGAGCGGGATTAAACCTTAATAGGAAGTGACACAGTGGTACACAGGACGCTGCTTCTGCTCCTCATGCGGCGGGAGCAGTGGTACTCAGAAGGCGGTTAGCCTCCGTTTCTACAGATATCTCTGGGCATGTTTTGCCAGGCTCCCTCCTTCGCCCCCCCCCCTTCCTCGGCCTCCCTCCTTTGATTGTTAGCGTCCGACGAGACATGCTTGGCCTACACTCTGGCCCTCTGAATTATTTATCAGCCTCTTGTCCAGTTAAATGGGAACAGCAGATCCAGCCAACTGCCTCGTGCAACACCACTGCACACTGCCCTCGGAGGCTGCTGCTGTCTGCTCCTTACACAGGGAGTTAGTGTTGTACTTGCAATATTTGTCGTGTATCGTCTGAGAACGATTTAATATTTCATCCGGGAGGCTGGAAAAGATCAGGTAAGTTTTAAAATGAGCAATAATTATTAAAGGCTTGAGCAGGAGAAGTAGAAATCCTCACTGTAGCAGCTACAGGAGCACATCACATCTGTTTTTGGGTCCGTGAGGCATAAAGTTTAAGAATCGCTGCTGCCGAAGATGTAAGGGAAAGCAGACTGAATAATGGATGACAGATGAGACTCCGAGCCGCCGCCTGCCACAGCCTCTGTGTTCACTTAATGACCCTCAGATGTAGAGTGTGGTCAGTGAGGTCAACAGTTCACTGCATCTCAAAGAATGAGGAACGAGCACATTTAAAGGACACACGTCCTGCTCACGTTCAGGTTCATCACTTTTATTAGTGCTATTATTGGAGAGGGACAACGCATCACTTTCTTTATACTGTGAGTTACTGAAGCTCCATTTTCCAGCCTCTGTCTGAAACACTTCTGTGAATGTGAAAGTTCTGCAAAGTTGAAAAGTTTGTGGTAAAGTGAACTCTGAAATTTGCCACGTTTAACTTAATTATAAATTGAAAATGAAGCGAAATCATACATTTCTTACTTTCTTACATCACATTCGAACGTTTACGATAACTATAGTCCTGAATCGGTTCAGGTACCTGCAGGTGGTCATGAGGTCCTTACCCAATTGATGTGTGTGTGTGTGTGTGTGTGTGTGTAGCATGTGGGTCTAGTCAGGTTTGATGGGTCGGGTCGCAGTCAGATATCAACTGGTCTAGATTTGACTGGTACGGAGCTATGCAGGGCTGGGTTTGAATGGACCCCTGCAGAACTCGGTGGCACACTCCCTAACAAAGTCCCGTTCTGAAAACAGTTGACCAATCACAACAGAGGGGATCAGCTGACAAACAACCGTACACTGGGCTTCATTGAGAGAAGAGAAAGGAGCTAATAACTATATAAAGCTCACTAGAGGAAATAAACACGTCCTCTGTCTCATTTAGGTTTAAGTAATAAAGTCCCAATATCTATAACATGTAGATTCTTGTACCTGGAGGACGCCGTGCGGCCCAGTACGCCAGTTAGTGGGACTGACACGTTCACCAGCTAGAAAGAGACTCTGCTGGAATTATTTCCCATTACTCTCAAGTGTTTTTTTATTAATTCCAAGTGCTCTGTTTCCACAGTGAGATCACAATGCTCTGACAAATAGACCTCTCGTGAATTTGGAAAACAGAACGCCACCTGCTCGTCCCTCTCTGCATTGATTAGAAATGACTGAATTAAACGGCCTGTTTTAATTCAAATGGAATCAAATGACACGCAGCGGTTAGGGAGATGCTGGACCGTAATGAAAATGGAACCTGCTCTCCCGGAACCCAGCTGTGGAACCAGCGAAGCGACCGCGTTGGGGGGGGGGGGTTCCAGCACAGACCTGGAGAGGCTGGAAATCTCTGGGAAATGGATTAAGTGGTCTTGATAAATTGGGTAAATGCCGGATGAGGGCGAATCACAGAAACGTCTCTTTACATTAAGGTCACATTACTGCTGCTTTTTGAAAAACAATCCTCAGAGAAGAAACTAAGCGATTCTATCGAAGAAAAGAAACCATGAAATCTAAAATCCAGGGAGTCTAACCTGTTTTTCATTTCTCTTCCCACAGTGTCCACCTGTACTACCTCTTCCCCAGTCTAGAGGAGGGCGGCCTGGCCACGTACAGAACAGCCATCGTGCAGAACCAGCACCTAGCCATGTTAGCCAAGGTAAACTCCTGCACCTCCTAACAAGTCCCCCCCCCCCCCCCCCCCTGCAGGTCGAGCCGATGAGAGGTCGGCGATCTGACAGGAGAACGTGTCTGAGACGGCGTTATTGTTTTTTGAGTCTCGCTGTTATGACTTCGCTTCTCTCTAAGGGGGCGCTGGGGAAAAGTGTAATTTTGTGTTGCTGCCATTCGAACCCCTTCCTCGGCCCTTCAGGTTTGTAATTGGACATAAAAGGTTGTTGTTTTGAAGGCCCAGACCAGTGCAGCTGGGGTCCCAGTGGGCCCCTAGAGGTCTTCCTGAAACACTCTCCAGTTCCTCTTATCACCAGACCCCCTTGCCTCTCCCCCACCCGCTTGCTGGCAGCACGGCCGAGCCAAGCCGCACTCCACTGGCACGTTTGTAAAGAACACAGCAATAATCGTCCCGTGATGTGAAGAAAGCAATTACAAACTTCAATCTTTCATGTTGCTCCCCGCTGAATACAGAGATGCAGCCGCCCGAATCTGCATTAGTGCTGTGTAGCAGTTTGGCTTGTTTCAATTTGCCGCTCGCGGTAAAGTGAGTGTGATACAGTGTTGGACGGTGCCAAGTTGTTTTCCGGAGCTCCTCGAAAGCCGTCTGCTCAAGAACACTCGCAATTATCTTTTTAAAAAAAAAAAAAAAATCTTCTGCGAGCGACAGCACAATCCACCACTTCACTCGGAAGAGGCTTAAAAGTCCGAACGGGTTCCCTCTGAGTTGGAGTATTTATGAATTGTGATTTTTAATTTGTGTGTGTGCAATCACGGGAGGTGGGATACCACCAACAGTTAGCAGCCGTAATTAAATAGCACCCTGACTGTTTCTTGGTGGCTAATCATCTGTGGTGCGCTGCCAGTGAAGTCAAGTTGGGCTGCTTCTGACTTGGCTCAGAGGAACAGTTGGAGAAAGTTTGACTGACCCACACATTAGAGACTTTCAGACTTATTTACAAGTGCCGACGTAGTCACTATTTTTTACTGCATTCGTCTTTGTTCTCAAGTAGTTCAATCAAACAGAAGTTAACAAATGGATCCACTGAAAGTTCAGAGTAAGAACGTGTTCAGGAGACGGGTGTCTGTGAGTGTGTTGAGTTTGGTGCAGATCCAAATACGAATCTGTATCTTGTGAAATTTAAACGTTTCATAAAGAGACTGTTTGTGCCCGGGTGGAGTTATGAGCCCTCTGTTCTATTTGTACATCTGAAAACATTCACAGGTAGATGACAGTATTATAAAGAGATAAACAGGACATTGGATGTTGTGATAATATTACCAAAGATAATGGAGTTGGACGCTCTGTGGTGTTTTAGAGAATGAAGGTCAGCCACTCTACCATTTCACAATTTGTCCAGGGATTATCCAGCGCCTGTGTGTGTGTGTGTGTCTGTGTGGTTTTGTGCATGCATGTATGCACATTTTCCTTGTGTGGCGGCTTAGTGCATCATGCCACAGCTGGACAACACATGGGCACATCTGTCAGTGCCATGAAATAGAACCTTTTGCAGCAAGGTCGAACAATCTTTCTTATTTCCCTCGAGTTTTTTCTGCCCTTTTTATCCCCCCCCCCCACCACCTCTTTTTTCCCGTGGAGAGCCGACGAAAATGTGCAATACCAAAAAATGCTATTACTTTTTAAAGAGGCTATTACCGAGGTGCCGGTGGTGGCACGCTGATATGAATGTGTTTGTCTTTCACAGAAACTGGAGTTGGATCGCTTCATGCTCTACGCTCACGGACCGGATCTGTGCCGGGAGTCGGACCTGCGACACGCCATGGCCAACTGCTTCGAGGCTCTGATCGGTGAGATTCCCCACGAGACAGAGATAGCACCTCCCGGGTGATGGTTTGTGCAGGAGCCCACAGAAAGAAAAGAGAGGAATAAATC
Organism: Platichthys flesus; assembly: GCF_949316205.1. Classification (NCBI taxonomy): domain Eukaryota; kingdom Metazoa; phylum Chordata; class Actinopteri; order Pleuronectiformes; family Pleuronectidae; genus Platichthys; species Platichthys flesus. The sequence continues at coordinate 1,892,937 of NC_084965.1, forward strand.
TGTGAGGGAGCTTGATATGTAAATCTGTTCCTGAAAGGACTGATTTACATCAACACTGTTTCTTATTAGCACAACACAAAAGTGAGTCGGGGCACGACACTCTTTAATGCTTATAGTTTATAGTTTAAGGAGAGGCGGTGGTCTAGTGGCAGAAACTTGGACTATGGGCAGAGAAGGTCTCTGGTTCGACTCCACGGAGAGACAACAAAAGACGAACCTGGATTGATCTGTCCAAAAATCCAAGAGTCTCCCTACCCTGTCTAGTGCCCCTGAGCAAGGCACCTTACTCCCCCAACATCTGCTCCCCAAGTGCCGTACATGGTCGCTCACTGCTCTGTGTGTCCTGCACCAGATGGGTCAAAAGCAGAGGTTAAATTTCCCTACCTGCATGTCTGTGCATGTGTTTTGGACTAATAAATGGATCTTAATCTTTTAGTGAGGTGCTGCTCGGCCGGACTTTGTTTTATCTGAAATTCTTTTAGCATAAACGTGTTAAATGCACCTGCTACCTTCATGTTCTCGGAAATCAAATGGAATAGTTTATAGTTAAATTCAGGTTTTTGTGTGTTAAAGTGTGTAAATAGCTGCAGAGGATTTCCCATTAGGCCGTGGAAACATGACGCAGCTCTATCGATCTCAGGAGATGTGGTTAGACCTCTGGCTGGACGGCCGATCCCCAGAGTGCCGCTCTGCTTTGCCCACACCAAACGCATACACAGGCTCGCTATTCATCTTGATAGCGGTTCAGTGATAGAGTTTGTGCAGTGATTAGGGCCCTGTGCTGGAAACCGCACACTCACAGTAAAGTCTCACACACACACAGACAGACACACAATCTCTGGGTGGTGACGATCTCCTCCTCTCCATCCAGCCCCATGGGCAGCGCTAAGCTAAGCCTCACTCCTGGAGAGCTGCAGCGTCGGCAGCTTTCCTCGTCTTATCACCATCTTGATTGAACCAGTTCAGCCATCTCCGCGCTCCCCCGATGATAGATACAGGAAGTGGGTGGCTTTAAAGAGATCTTCCTCGCCTCCCTCTCCTCCCCCCGCCGCCGCCGCCGAAAAACAGCGGCGTGCGACGAGCAGCGGGGGAAAAGTGCTGACTGGCACCGCGGCCCCCTGTCGGCCCCGGGGCCCCCGCACTTGTTACGGGTTCATTATCGACAGAGACGAAGTCATAATCTATTCTGTCCCGTGGCTGTCCCCGCCTCACTGGTGGAGGGGGGGGGGGGGGGGCACCAGACTGGAGTCCTCGCTTCATTCCTTCCTTCCTCCTCACTTTCCGTCTGAGATTTCAACTTATTAAATGTGATGAATAAACAAGCTGGTTATAAAAGGGAACCTGTGAAAGAGAGCCGCTGTCAGAGAGCACCCTGTGGTGATGAGTTTTAGATTGCTAACTCAAAAACATCAGCAGCACCCCCCCCTCCCCACTCACCAGAGACACACATGCTGCGGGGCAGAGCGCACACATTCAAAGTCACTTGCATCGTGAACACCGTGTGATGTCGCGTCTCTTCTCTCACAAACACTTTTTGTCATCTTCATTTCCGTTCAGACCTCGCTGTCGAAGCGTCTGTCTCCACCCTCCTCTCCCCGACTCACCCTTTATGCCCCCCCCCCCCACCCCCCCTGTGATGTAGAGTTTGGGTGTTATTAGGTGAACGGCGTGCCAGGCGGATGATGAGTCATCCTGTCACTCTGTCATCTCCTCCTCCTCCTCGCCCTCCAGCCCCTCTGACGATTCTCTCACTGAACTGAGCTTTTTTTCCAGTTTGCACGACAAACGACCGAGCGCTGGCACGTGCCTTCTGATTGGTGCAGGGGCCACACAGAGGCTGTCATGTCATCCTCACACGTGCCTCTCTGTCTGACATCAGACATCAAACCAACACTTTCACAAAAGCAGCGGGCTGCACATCATCATGCTCTTGCAGATGTGTCGCTGGCTTGTTGTCTAGAGGTTCCATCTTCTTCTCTTCTTTCTAACGAGTCTCTCTCCAGCTCGCCACATGCGTTGAATTCCAATCTCCCTCTTTTCTAAGACTCCTGTTTTGAAAGCCGCGATGGAATATGACCCGCTCATAATATTTCCAAGGCCCTGGCAGATAGCTTTAACGGCTTACTATGCATGTTTTCTGACCTTTGTTTTATTTGTTTCTCAGCCACAGTGACCGTTGAACCCGGGCTGTGGTGGAAATGGCAGATAATCTCCTGCTTTGCATGGGCAGAGCTTTCTGTGCACGGAGCCGAGAATGTGTCTATCTGCTCACCCCGAGGCAGGGCCATCCTGCTGCTGGAGCCAGAGAGAAAGAAAGAGAGAGGAGGAACGGAGGGAGTGAAATAGAGGAATGGAAAGCAAAGGCATCTGCAATGCAAATGGGTGCCCTGCAACCCTGAATAATTCAAAGTGTTGAATGGAAATCTTGCTTTTCTGATCCCCCGTCATTAACTTCTGCCGGAGTGGGCCATTCTCATTTAGGCTCTTTTGGCCTGTGCGCCTCCCATTCTGTACCCCCCCCCCCCCTCTCTCTCTCTCTCTCGCACCCTCTCCCTCTGTACTTTTGCTCTTGCACACTTTACCTCTTCCGTCTTTAGAAACCACTTTCTCCTTCTGCTTATTCAGAGAAGCTCGGCGCCTGTTGCCCCCCCGTTTCCCTCTCCGGTCCTCTCCGCTGATAAGCCACGTCGCTTCCCTCCTGCCGAACTGTTTGAAAAGAATTGTGAGAGAATAAGAAAAGAGGCCCGGCTCTGTTTTTATGGCCCTAATTTCTCCGTACAGTTGATCGGTGGATTATACGCTGCCAGCAGCCATGGGGGATACAGATGGTGAACCTTTGTGAGGGCCCTCTCTAAGCTCTCCCTATTAAAAGAACGGAGAGAAAGGATTATCTCTCACTTGCTGAATATCAGATTCATACACAATACCGCCGCTGTATTCACTGAACAAGTGCTGCTCCCTTTGTTAATTGCTGCGATGGCAGCAGCCGTAGTGGAGCTGGTTCCTTTGCACGCCCTCTTCTCTTCTTTTTTTTTTGTTTCTCCTCCTCAGCCTCTGCTCCGAGCCTCACATTTGGAAAGTAAGATGTTTGATGTGACAATGCACTCAGCCTGTCTTTGTTGCCGCCGCTGTGGTGAAAATTCTATTTTCATGTTTTGGTTTCGTTTATTTCATTTCATTTATTTATTTTTTTACTTTAATATGTTGCTTTCTGTGTCCGTCTGCTGCTTCAGCCGCCGTTGAGCCGAGAGGGAGCGGCTTAATATATTATTTGATGGATTAGAGCCTGAGCGTTTTTGAATAATTCATTCTAGGTTATTAATGTGACTGTCAGCCGCTGGTGTTTCATATGCCCCTGACTCTGGCTTTTTATTGGTCACTGAAAGCCCACAGACATTGGAATTCCATTCCTAAACATAACACTGTACAGCCGGCGTGGCCGTCTGAATTAGACTGGTGACAGATGTGGAGATTCATTAGTCGCTGGCCTTCTCTGGCCGTGACTGATATTCTCTTCACAGTGCTGGATCAAAACTTGGGTTAAAGTTTGTTCTCAGTTTTTTCTCAATGTGCTGTGAAGTTTTTTTAATCATCGGTTTAGAGGTTGAACTCGATCTGGTTCAAGTTCATTTTTTATGTCCGGTTCAAGTTTAGGAAAACTAAACAAAATATCTAAACCCTCTCTTTTATTTCCTGTCTCTCCAATAACTAACTCCAAAACTATTGAGTTATATACAACTCTTAGATCTACTTGACTTATCATAAGTTCAAGTCAAAATTATTTTGAATCTAGAGAAAAGACAATCATGAAAATTTAATCTGAAACTGAAAAACAGGTAAATGCAAAAACAAAAACATTGCTTTACATTTAAAGTAAAGAAATAAAAAAATAACTCAGATGTTATATTTTAAATAATAGAGAATGTTGTCTTTTTTGTTCTATATCCATTTTTACATTTGTAGGAAATTATTCTGTCATAAGTCTTGTTCAGTTTAATTCATTGAGGTGATTTTTTGTTCTGAATGGTGAGAACAAAGTTTAAAATCTAACACAAAACAATATAATTTATAATTTAATATATATTTCTACAAATACCAGATTCAATTAACTGCTGAACTCGTGTCCTTACGTGTCACAAGGACGACCAGGAAACCTCCGATCCACCATGATTCTTCCTCTACATATCAGGCAGGTCCATCTCAGTGGATTGTCTGAGCTCTGACACTGCAGAGTGATTTAGCCCGGGCATGATGCTACTGCAAGATGAGCTGCAGAGAGACGATAGCACAGAACGTTGTGTGGAGCCGGGCGTCTCTTTGTGGTGATGTGTGTATTCAGGGCGTCGGCTGCAACTTTGCAAGCTGATGGGCTGAACATAGATCTGTGTTTAATGATCGCTGCGAGTTGTGCGATTGATCGAATGGCTTTGGGGCACAGTTTTTGCACGGAGAGCCTCCTTGTCAAAAGTGTTCTCGCTAGAATTAAATGAATATCTTGGTTTCTTCATCCATGGGCCCTTTGATTGACACCAAAGGTGTTGCTTTGAGATTTTTAATACCGTTTTAAATCCCTCGAGGCACTCCTGGTCCCAAACCCCCCCCCCCCCCTCCCTGCACTCCCCACCTTCTCCTTCCTCCTGGAAAAGTTTTGAAAATCTAATAAGAAGCTAAAAGTTTGGGTTTCAACAACTTCGAGGCCTAAGTTTGTGTAACTTTCTGAATTTGCTGTGTCATCAAAACACAAAGAAAGCTGCCTCCCGGCCCCACCCACTCCCCGTCAGCCTCAGTGTTCACTCACATTGATGCTTTATGTTGAAAGACATTCAGAAGGCGGTCCTGCGAGGGAGCTCTCATCCTCCCACAGCTGCTCTCCAGAGGAAACATCTGTTACGCAGTAGCGTTTGGACCTGAGGTCCACATTATGGTAAAACCACAAATCTCCACGCCGGTGCTTAGTGGGAAAACATCCTGTGATGAAGCGCTCCCCCTCCAGTGCCGGGTGCGGTCGGCCTCAGTGAGACGCTCGCCCCATCACGCCACGATTACAGAGGCCTCGCTCACTGATACACATCTGTGGGCCCGGAGAGGAGAGTTTAGATTCATGGGTATTGATTTATGGGCTTTTTGTGTTTTGGATTTTGAGCGTCACAGGAAATTACTTTTTTCGGTCTAAAAGCGTCAGTGGCTGGGACCTTCCATAGAACACAAGCCACTTCCATCCTTTTACCTCCCAACCAGATCTTTACATCAGTGATGAGCCTCCGAATGAACCAGAGCCAGAGTTGCTTCTGGGTGAGACGCAGTTGTCAAGCTTAATCACATTTTAGGAACGTTTGGGCAAAAGGCTGGTTGTAATTTCCCTCTCTGCTCAGAGGTAAAGGGCATGTAATGAAGAAAGAGGGGTTTGTGTTTGTGTTTGTGTTTGTGCTACATGGTTTGTTTGTATTTCTTTATGGCTTTTGGCTGTGTAGACTGCATCTTCATTGTGTGTGTGTGTGTCTGTGTTTGTGTGTGTGTAAATGGCCTGTTAGCCATCTGAAAACAGTTTCCCGCCCCAGATGATGAATCCCTCATATGTTTTTGATGTCATCCATGAAAGCATTTTGTGCGTTTCGACTTGCAGCCGCACCGCGCCCCATTTCCACCGGCTCATTTATGCACATAATAAAAACTGCCGCACGATTGTATACCCAATTTGCCAGGTGGTTATTGCTTTCTAAATTGAATGAGCCACCCTAAGTGTGATGGTTGGAACTTGTCTGCAGCTTAAAGGGACCATGATAGTTCCACTGATTTGAGTAGAAACAGTAGAAGACCAAAACAACAAACACACACAAAGGGAGACTTGACTCGTGCAAATGAGATGCCGATTGCGGCACAACGAGCTGGAGATGTTGCATATCAGTCACATCGACGGAGACATTTTGGAAACTTGTCCTGGTCTCTGCTCGCTGTGGCAGCAGCAGCAGCTCTCTGCAATCTGAGACCACTTTTCTATTGAATTTCTTTCTTTGTCCCTTGTCTTTTGTGTATGTGTGTGTTTGTTGTGCACACCTTGTTTTTCTGTCAGAGTTCAAGTTGAATTCAAGACATTCTGTGTTGTGTGTCTGCGCAGATAAGTTATACCTGAGTGTGAAGGCGAGTCACAAAGAGGACACTGCACTTTTGTTCACGCTGTGCATGAATGGGTTCGAGCACAAAGTACACACGTCTGCAAGTGAACCTCTGTGTGCGTTTGTCAGTATGGAATGCATGTGACACACACTCAAATTTGATGTTTATGTGACCTTGGCTACTTCTATCTCAGTGAAGTGGATCCATCCCCCCCTCCTCCTCCTCCCCCTCCTCGTCCTCCTGCACTGTGACAAGAGGAGGGGGGGGGGATCTGCACAGGAACCCCGAGGACATTTCACCGTCAAAAAGCAATAAAAATGCACTCCTACTTTTAATAAAGCAATTATAACTCATTGCCGGGGTTCAATTAATTTTAAGTTTTCCATTAGGAGGAAAAGTCTGGAATAGGCTCAGAATTGCTAGAATTTTTTTACACCAGTAATGCACTGGTGCAGAGTCCTGGTTTTTTACTGTTTCCTGAACAATTTCAAGGAATTACTCAACACAGTGTTCATCCGTTCACTTATATATACGTATTGATTTCTATCTTATTTACTCATTGACTGTTATTACTTTGTGTGTTTCTTCTGCCCCCAGGTGCTGTGTATTTGGAAGGAGGCCTGGACGAAGCTCGGCAGCTTTTTGGTCGACTGCTTTTCAACAGTGAGGTAAGGGATAAATTCATTTCTGCTGTTTGCCGCTTCAGTTTTATGTAGAGAAGTAATATTTGCACTAAGGATGGAAACCATGACGGCTTCCAACATCATCCTGCTCGCCATTAACCCTGCCTCCTCCATGTTAGCAGATGGAGCACGGACCAAATTGTTTCTTGGTAGTTTTGATCAAACTGATTGATGATCATGTGCTTGTTTCTCTCCAAGTTTAATTTTAATTAGTTATTTAATTATATAAAACTGGTCTCAACATGATTGACAGATGAGGTCTCGATGGGGACCTGGATACCGCGGCTCTATCACCTCATGATTCAGACTCGGGCTCCAAATGTTCCAGGATCTCACAGTTTCATAAGTGAAGAACACGTCAGTCACAGAGCGGAGCCGCAGACACACTCGATGAAGTATTCCTATTTTGATCTGTGGATATTTTTTGCGTGTGTTGTTTCACCAGTCTTGTCTCTATTATTCGAGCAGACTGTGTTTAGCTGAAGAGCCACGTCTTCCACGATGTTGAGGCCTTTCTCTCCTTCCAACCTGAGATCTCACATAATCTCACTTTATCCTGCAACACAATCAGTTACACAGTGATGACAAAACACAATATTTGGATAAAGCCGTAGCAGCAGAAACGGGTTGATTTGAGTTTGTATGTTGTTAAATGAATTGGAGGTGTGTGTGTGTGTGTGTGTGTGTGTGTGTGTGTGTGTGTGTGTGTGTGTGTGTGTGTGTGTGTGTGTGTGTGTGTGTGTGTGTGTGTGTGTGTGTGTGTGTGTGTGTGTGTGTGTGTGTGTGCGTTGCCTGAATAATTGATGAATGGATCAGTATTTGCATTTATCTTGGAGAGAAATGTTATGAATCAAATAAATGATTGCAGCAGGTCTAGTATGAAGCAGCAGGCTCGTTTATAATTGGCTATCGAGGGCATTTGTCTAATATTCGGGCGGCGACCCCCCCCCACACAGGGATATATATATATATATATCCAATATGTCTGATCAGGTCATCTTTCGGAGACCACATCAGAAGCCTCTGGACTTACTCAAATTATCACTAATTAGGAATCGCCCACCTGTAAGAAATACAGCATTATAAACAACAAAAAAAAAAAGTTAAGATTCTAGATCAATAATTCACCCTCCTTTCTTTATTTTTAACTTTGAATTTTGAATTTTCTTTTCCCCTCTCACTGAAAAGGTTTGGTTTGGGTGCAGGTACGAGTCCCCTGCACTGTGTGGCCAGCGACTGGGCTCCAGTGCTTTAGTGCTGAGTTTTTGTTTCTGTGTGAAAAAGCCCAAACGTCCTTGGCTCTGTTTTATTGTCGTCCTCTGGCCGTGACAGCGGTTATCAAATTATAGAGCAGCCGTGATGTGGAGGTCTTCATTTGTGTGATGAGAGATTTATTTTATCAGGGCCGACTCTTAAGAGCTGTGTGAACAGATGTAGATTGTTTTTGTTTGAATGATACAATTTAAATTTCTTATCATAAAGAAAACGATGCTGCATCTATCAGAGCAGACGGAGCACAGATTACATCAATATCCCAAGGCTACGGGAGAAGCCTGCTGCTCCACGTGGCGATGATGGTCTTGATGGTCTCACTGGTCTCGCTGGTGATCGGAACCAGAGCGCAGGTGTAGTTTCATCACTCAGGGAGACAACAGACGAGAGGGAAATTAGCTTCTCTTACGATAGAGTTTCCAGATGGAGCAAAAAAACACAAAGGCAGGTTGTACCAACTGTGAATTCTACGGAAAACTTAGACGAGGAATAAAATACAAGACGCAAAAACCCTCATTCTTCAATAAAATCCTGGTATAATTTAGAATATCGATAGAAACTGTGAAGCTACATCTCAGGATGAATGATGAAGGAGGACATTGAAGTCGCAGATGCAGACTAGACGGGAGATACAGCGCTCAACACTTAAGTAATCACTGAGATCTTAAAATCAATTCTGAATGGAGGCCTGTAGAACGGGGGATGTGTGATCTATATACTTTGTTCTATTGAAAAGGGCCTCTTCTTTTAGAGAGTGCCAAAAAAATAATATAAGAGCTTCAACCTTTACAAAAAAGGAAAGTCAGGATCATCAGATAGATCTAAATGATACATGTTGATGTCTTCCTTCTTTCTTAGTACTTTTCCTGTTTTACAACGTGGATGTATTTGAAATTTGGAACACATAGAAAAGCCTTCACACAGAGTGGGAGTCTTAACCCTTCAAGGGGCTTTGGTGCTGGAAGAAAGAGAAGAAGCCTCTGCTGCTTCTAACCAAACCAAAGAAGGTCACTCTCCTCCAGCCTGACAGCCAATCATGTCAAGTGTCTGCGTGGAGAGTACTTTGTACAGTCCAAGGTGCTTTACAGTGAGTATCAGTATTTAAAAACAGTGAAGTATAACCACAGGTCGGGTTGTGTTGAATAGAGCCACGGCTGCAGAGGGAGCATTTGACTCCGACGCACAAGAGAAGTTATTCAAACCAAAATTGAGTTACTTTGGTTTGCAAGTTTTCAGAGAAGCAGACCAGGGACTGAAATAGTCTCTCTTCTCACCCCCCCGCCCATCCCCCCACCCGCCCCCATGCTGAATCCTCCTGATGGCTGTTCTGTCACACAAACTGAGAGGAGACAGATGGACACAGACCAGAAAGCCAAACACCAGCCAGGTGGTGCGATGGGATGGGGGGGGGGGGGCAGAGCCGAGCCGAGCCGGTCAGACAGTGTGAGATACGTTTCCATGGTCTGCAGGACCTCATGCATCCTTTTCCATATTTCTACCTTAACGTGTCGGAATGGCTCCTCCACACAGCACATTACCAAACTGATGAGATGCTGTGCAAAACTGAAGGACAATGCGTTTGTCTCCGGTGTGATATTCCATTCACACACATGGCTGATCACTCCCGTACCCTCGTCTTCTGTCTGCGGCCTGCTTTCCTTCAGTTCTCCTCTACCACCAGTTCCCAAAACAACTGAGCCCTCTCTTGCCGATGATGGAATCGAGCTTCGCCGCGCACAGAAGCCCGGAGGAGCCGATAGATTCTAATTTGCTAATGACATTACTGTGGAGGGTATTAAAGCGTCAGCGGAGAGGCAGGACGCGGCTCCTTCAGGGCGAGCTGCTCAATTGCTCCCAACCTGGACTCAACAGCAGTTCAATATTGCCGGGGAAAAAGAAGATGTTGATGCCGCCGCCGCCGCGACGTCCTGAGGGAAGAGCCTCTCTTACGAGGAGCAATCACGATAATGATGATCTCACCAGTCGCCCATGGGCTAATCTGCCGGCTTTTATCAACACCAGCTCACGAGCCTACGCACCACCACATCCAACAAAGGTTTCCTTGACAACTGAGATGGGTCACCATGGCACTGCGCTGGTCGGCATCGAACCTTTCACACGTTTTTAATTTCAAACCAAACAGTGAAATTGTCTCTAAATCAAACCTGTGTGATAACCGTGACTTGTTTTTATTTGGATCTCTGGGTGCACCAGTAGTGTGCGAGGCTGACTTGAGTAGGGTTGCAAAATTCCGGGAATATTCAAAGCTGGAAACTTTCCACGGTAATATACGGGAATAAACTGTATTTACCTTGTCATATACAGACATAAATATATACATTTTGTTTTGTCACAGGCTGATTTGAGCCCTCAGGAAACTTTGGGCACTTGACTATGTGCTTCTGGATCTGTGTGTCAGTCTTAAAATGGGTCTTTGCACAGTATTTGCAAATGCACACAGCCTCTCCTTCTATATTGGATGGGGTGAAATGTCTCCACACTTCAGATAGTGCACGTGGTTTTGTTCTGTGGAATAAGATGAGAAAAAAAAACACTAATGCAATGCATGATGTTCCGCCCCTTTGCAACCCTAGACATGATCACACATGTGGAAGGCTGGAGGGCAGCACCCTGCATGTGAAGGCCACCTCTCCTGCCCCCCCCCCCCCCCCCCCCCCCCCCCCCCCCCTGTGGGAGGTGGACCCAGTGACACATTCTTTTGTAAAAGAACATCCACTGGACAATAATGGGTCTGATAATAAGGGAGTGTTTCTATTTTCTGTTGCATGAACCACGACTGCACTTTGCCACCTTTCCTCCCTGACGTCCCCGGTCCTCTGTTGAGATCTTTGCAATATGTGCACTTTGTCCTGTGACAGCTGTGGCTAATATTTACAATGTTTGAATGAGAGCGCTCTCGGCTCTGTCCTTGGTTTAGTAATGGCCTGGAGAACGAGGGCATGTGCACGTTCAAGAGCCATTTTTTCCATTCACACGCACTCCTGCCCACACACACAGAAGAAGGGAACAGGGTGAGCTCTCTACCTCCACCATGAATCGCATGATGGACTTCACCAAAATGTCCACATTCGTTTTCCCATATTTGGAAGATCACCTTCACCATTCACCGATAGACGCCTGCTCTACAGAGCTACAGCTGCTTTTATGTCGGTATCGATCAGCGGCGCTTTCTCTTAATCGATTTCTCTGCTGCACTACTACGTTTGATGGATTGATTGGCAGCCTGTAGCTAGAGACCAATTTGTCAGGGAGCACTGGACCTTGTCAGAGGAGAGCACCAGAGAAGAGCACCATTATGTCCCAATCATGGACGGCCAACAATCCCAGGGGTGAGTGGGGCTGGAGAAGACGTGTGTGTGTGTGTGTGTGTGTGTGTGGGCGGAGGGAATAAAGGTGTCGAGCTATTCACGGATGACTTGTGATCCCTGAGTTTGTGCAAGACTAAGCCTGTGTGTGGATCCCGCAGGGGGGGGGGGGGGAGGCTTGAGCCGCTCTGATTTGAAGGACACCTCTAAATGGAGATCATATAGGTGGTTTCACCGAGTCGCTTTTCCATTCCAGTTCTTATTATGAGTAGGTTGTTGACACTCGAATAAACACGGCTGAAAGAAAAACATTCCTTCTGTTCGAAGCCACGAGAGCTCGGTCCTCCAACTGGCTGTGATTCAACTGCTGCACATGTTGATTTGTGCCCCCAGTAATTATACCTTTCTCGTGCTGGGAGAGAGAGAGAGAGAGTGTGGGGAGAGCAAAAATCTGTTGTTATTCTTAAATCCCCACTCGATGCCGGCTTAATCATTGTCTGCCTCGTCTTTGGAATGGCTGTAATTGAAACATTAGCTGTTCGACTCTATATACAGCATGTGGGCGGATCACGTGCGCCCTGTGGATGGATTTTAATCATAAGCCAAAGCAAGTTGTGTGTACTTCACCCCCCCCCCCCCCTCCCTCCTCTCTTTGTTTTAGCCTGTGTTGTGTTTTCTTGTTGCCTGTCCTTTCTCACTCTCTTTCTGTATGTCCCTAGATGTGTGTTGTATGTTTTAGATGCATCACTTTCTCGTGTTTTATGGCAATTTGTGTGTCTGGGAAAAAAAAGAATCCCTGTCGAAAGCAAGTGATCCATTAGTCAGTGATATTGACTTTCACTTTAAACGATGGCGTCCTCGACGGCCCGAGGAGCTGTGTTGTGTTGGCGAGCAGCCTCCATGTGTTGACTTGATACCTGCTATGAACTTGGAGCTCCTCGACTCCGGTCCCAGGCTGAGACGAGCAACCAAAAGGAAGCTTTCGCTCAAATGTATTGACCACTTTCATGAATTTTTCATCGGCTGCTCAAGGCAGTGGGTTCCCAGCCGGGTGGGTTGTGAAGCTGAGGCGCCCATTTGATGCCGTTGACCACACACACACACACAACTCTCCAAAAAGAGGAGTGGCGCATTTGAAAGGTTTCAGTCCTCAAACCTTTTAAACACTTGAGTGATGCTGTAGTTTAGAGGCCCTCGCTGTGTCTCTGTCAGTGCTGCGTCTCAAATAACAGACACCGGGACCAAAACTACCATTTCTCTCTCTCTCTCTCTCTCTCTCTCTCTCTCTCTCTCATTCTGTTGTGTTTTCTTTTCAGCCCTTTGTCATTCTACCATTCGGTCTCGTAGGGTTCCTCCAGAGCAGGGTTGAGGGAACGAGTTGATCTGGCATCTCTCTCTCTCTCTCTCTCTCTCTCTCTCTCTCTCTCTCTCTCTCTCTCTCTCTCTCTCTCTCTCTCTCTCTCTCTCTCTCTCTCTCTCTCTCTCTCTCTCTCTCTCTCTCTCTCTCTCTCTCTCCCTCCCTCTCTTTCTGTTGTGTTTTCTTTTCAGCCCTTTGTCATTCTACCGTTCAGTCTCGTAGGGTTCCTCCAGAGCAGGGTTGAGGGAACGAGTTGATCTGGCATCTCTCTCTCTCTCTCTCTCTCTCTCTCTCTCTCTCTCTCTCTCACCTTTCTTTTCAGCCCTTTGTCATTCTACCGTTCAGTCTCGTAGGGTTCCTCCAGAGCAGGGTTGAGGGAACGAGTTGATCTGGCATCTCTCTCTCTCTCTCTCTCTCTCTCTCTCTCTCTCTCTCTCTCTCTCTCTCTCTCACCTTTCTTTTCAGCCCTTTGTCATTCTACCGTTCAGTCTCGTAGGGTTCCTCCAGAGCAGGGTTGAGGGAACGAGTTGATCTGGCACCTCTCTCTCTCTCCACGGTCCAGGAGGAGGCCGAAGGATTCCGACGATGTGTGTCTCCAGAGAAGGCACACATCGACAGTGTGCAGCCCCCCCACCCCCCCCCCCCCCACCCCCCTCACCCTCGACTCAAATCCACCTCCCCAGCCCCCTCTATCAGTCCCCAGTGGGGGGTCGAGACACAGACCTATGGGTCTGGGAATGAGATGCTGACTCATTTGCTCTTATTCCGCTGCCTCCCACTGGGGCGGCTGATGGCACCTTAGACCACTCGGATTGCCCCCCCCACACACAGAGCCATCAATGGGACATCATCACAGGCTATTTTACTCTTATTTTGTCTAGCACATGATAAAAGAAATAAAACTTTGGTACTGAGGGTTAGATTGATTTTTGATGTTGACAAACAGAAGTCTCTGCCGGTCAGAAGGTCCAGGGCTGCGTTGGTGGACGGATGGAAATAGGTTTGGTTTTGAAAACCCACTCGAGTTTCATGAGATGTTCTCATCAGTCTCTGCTCTTACTTTTCACCATCGCTCAGTATTTTCTGCAACTATACAGTCCAGTCTAATTAGACAATCTGCTTTCTGGTGTGTTTGTTATGAGCGGCGATGGTTACTGGAATCGTGTGAGTTTTAAAAATCTGTTGTAAAGCTGCTCTGATCAATATTTTGACATTGCCAATTACTGTGTATCGGTTACTGCCACAGAATTATGCACAGATTCCTCATTCCTCATCTCTGTGAAGCGTCTGAGTGTCTTTCAGCTCATTGCTTCAGACTTACGACGGCAGAGAGATTCACTCTCACTGCTTTCATTAAGCAGCCGCAGCAGCAGGTGGCAAAGAACCCACAGATAAATCCTCTACTCACTCCCAACCCTGCACCAAATTGCAGACTGACAAAGTTAGCAACAAGCTGGAGGAGTATTTAACTGCTAAGGAGCCGGAGATTTCCTCGAGGACTTGTTAGAAAGCAGAACGCTGCGATATTGAACATAGGAAACATGACTCAGAATGAACGCTGACGTTAATCCATATCTGCTGCGTGAGCAGTTAGATAGGAAACTGTTTTCCTGATTATTCCCAACTAGGGGGTGATTATGTGTTGCGGCTGTGTTTACATGTTGTTCTGCCGCCCCTGATATTGCCAAAAGAAAATGCATGAATGCAGATAATTATGATTAACCAGGTTCAGTGAAGAAACAACACGTTCCCCAGACTATTATCCTAAACATCCATACATATATTCAGTTATATGAAGATCGAGGTGTTTTGGGGGAGCTGTCCATCTTTAAATACAATCTGTGGTCTCTACCCGTTAGAAATATATATCAGATGTGAACTGCTATGTTTACTAGATGTCTACAAATGATCAAAAATCAATATTACACATTATATTACCATTTGTATCAGTTAATTACCATGTTTGCTTTCATGTTAATGATTTATAGAATGATATTTACCAACATAGACGATCCTAATACATTATAATCTCACTCCTCATCTCTCTCTCTCTCTCTCTCTTCCACCTTCTGTCTTCACAGGATCTACGGGAGGTCTGGCTCAACTACCCACCCCACCCCCTGCAGGTCAGTCCAGATATGTTTTATTATTGATGTTTACTTAGTCGAGGAGCCTTTCGTCAAAACTCACCTCGCCCTCAAGACACATCTTGAACATCTCTGTTCACCCATCTTTGAAGATGTTCCAGCCTGAACGTATGTTTGCGTGTTTGAAAGTGTGTTTGAATGTGTGTGTGTGTGTGTGTGTGTGTGTGTGTGTGTTGCAAACAGAGGTGAGCAAGCTGTTAGTTATTCTGCCTGAGGCTGACCGAGGCTTTTATAGCTGTCACAAGCCCCAGTAGCCTCCACGAGTCTCTATTGTTACGCTCCTATGTCTCGCTGCTCTCCATTTTCAACGAGACCCTAATCCTCTTTTTCCTCTTCTCCGTCTCTCTTCCTCCGTTGCTCTTTTTTCTCTTCTTCTGCAACATCATGGTTCTGCCCTCGCCCTCGCTGTCTCTTCACTTGCTCACTCGCTCTCTCTCCATTCGTTGCTCTACATGATCTGCCCAGAAACATTGAACATGTCAACAGTGTTTGTTTGAAATTAGGATTTGGAAGAAGAGATCAAAGATGCCGTAACAGGATTACAGTCCCGAGTCACATGGGGCCTCCAGGGACCGTCAGGCATCCTCCTCTCTGATGTTTCTGTGAGGAGAACGTGTTTCTTTGTGTGTTCGCAGCGACTCGTCTTCAGGCTGTTAATTCTCCCGCGTGTGTCTCTGCGTTTCTCTATGTGTATTTTTGCATATCACTGCCTGGCCCAATGAAAGAAAAACATTGTGCTTCTGCTTGGGTAAATCTCTACGTGTGTGTATATATATTTGGCTTTTTCCACATCTTTGCCTCCGCACGCCTTTATTTTGTTATCCCCGAACGCTGGAGATCAACAGAGCATCTGGATGTTTCCACCGAGCTCCTCGCTGCTCAGAATAAACTCGTGTTCTCCTGCAGGCGGTTTCCTCGGCGAGTCGGACGGCAAACGCTCAGGCGGCCGGCCCCCGTGGTCAGGGTGGTGCCCCCGGGGTCAACCCTACAACCGCTCTGTGGTGCGACGGGGAAACCTCGGCAGTGCTCTGCATGAGTAGCGATTAGCCACTTCAGAGCAGCGGCCTCATTACCACTCGCCGCGCGTGGCTGAGGTTTCCTCCGGGTGGTCCTCCTCCTCCACCTGGGGGGGGTAATGCCTGTTAAATTGTGCCAACCTCTGAGTAGCTTGATAGCATCTTGACCTTTTGACTTGAGATGATATAATTAGATTCACACAATGAAAATAAAACATCTTTCATTTATTATTTATTTTATTTGTTACATAATTGATGAACACTCCTGCGAGTTTCAGGCGAGAGGCTGTTGCTGTGAGGTAACAAGGTGTCCGCTCTGCTCGGCGAGATGAGGACAACAAACCAGAGGTGAAAGAGGAGCTGCCTTAATGAGCTTTGAGAGGATGGCAATGGCAGCTCGCCATGGCGTGGGTAATTAGGCATGCAGCCATCTTTGGCATACACGCTGTGCCACCGTGGTATGCTTAGTGGTCGACAGGCACGTCTTCATGTCTTTCGTGTTCTCTGGATTCGCACCAGCGCGTCATCACCCGCAGCGCTCCACAAGAATTTATCAGAACGTCATTTACGTTGAGTGTGGATTTCAAAATTTCTCCTTTGGTTTATCAGGGAGCTACAAGGATGTCAGGCTTTCAGGGGCCTCAGAAGACCTCGGCTCTGATTCCGCTTCTGTCCGGCCGGAGCTGAAGCTTTGAAGCCATTTCAAAAGTGTTTTTTTATTTTTTATTTCTCATAACCGCTGTTGATTTTTTCATGTTTTTTTTCCTCCCCTCTCCTCACTTCGTTTGAAGCCTTGCTGCCGGCCATTCCCCCCCGAAGGACAGCTCGCGCCTGAGAGGGCTGCACTCGTCAGATGTCGTTAGTTTTGATGCATGACATTTTAAACGCCTTTCGTTAATTAACAGAGGGAGAAACCGGGAGAAAGGGAATCTTTCTTCGGACGCACTGGAAGATGGAACCATGACATTACCGGCAGCACTCCAATTAAAAACACTGAGTTTGAAAACAGATCTCTCTGCTTTGCTCACTGGCTTGACATGGGGGACTCGGAGGAAGCTGTTTACTTGTCATCTCTCAATGAACAACAAAGACGCTGGGAAAATGAAGAAAGTGCCCATCGTTTCTCAGAGAGCCTTGACAGCAGCTTTCTTTATTCTTGTGTGTGTGCGATACTTTATAGAGTTCCGCTAAATGGATCAAGCTAGGTCACCTGAATGTGCTGCCTGTAAATGTCCACGTGAAATTGTGTTTCTTCTCCTCTTTCTTTGGAGAAGATGTCTTGGTCAAGCTGCACAACGCAGAGACCAATTTCTAGCTGCCTAATTAATGCACCCATAAGGATATCTCTTGATTCAACAAACTCTCAGGCCCATATTTCCTCAGCGTATAATTCCACTTTCTAATGAGCATGGGCACGAGCAAATACTGTCGTTAGAAAGAGCAGCGTGTTCCTGCTGAAGCAGCCTACCTCTGAACTCACCAGGCCCTGCAGCTAATGTTTAAAGCATAATCTGCAGCCGTTTTCACAACTCAAAGAGCCATTCCTTTAAGAGACCCATCAAAGTCAACGGGGTCTCAGATGTGGCAGCCTGCCGCGGGAAAACCTGCAGTGCCACGGAGACACCAGAGATATTAAGTGGCCGATTGAATCACCAGATTCAGGGAGAGGGAGAGAAAAGACGAGCTGTTCGACTTAAAACTTAATGACGAAGATGTTCCATCTGCTGCAGATCATCTGAGTTTGTTTTGAGGAGCAGTGAAAACACACACACTCGAAACACAGGCCCTCGAGCAGCACATACTGTAGAGATCCGTTTCAGTTAAGGAAGAGATCTGACGCGTCTCTGCAGTGTCTGGTGTGAGGATCCATGAAGAGGTTGTTACTGTTCTACACACATGCAAAGACCAAAGGAATAAATAAATCAAACAAAGAAATAAGATGTTTACGCCAAATTACACCAAAACAAATCAATTCCATCATTTAAATCTCCACGGCAAAGAATTCTCAGACCATTTATTCCTCTTGTTTATTCTCTCCATGCTTTTTTCAAACTATAATCGATTCCGAGTGTCCTCACCTGGGAAGCTGTTTCAAATCTAGACCCATTCATCACAGTCTATGGCCAAAAGGATATGGACACCAGCGTCTTGCACAATCCCATCCTACCCATTAACCCCAGTCGTTAGTGGAACCTGGTCCCACGTTAGCTGATGTTTGACGTCTTCATTGTTCTTCCTCGTCTTGTCCAGGTCCAGGAGCCTCAGACGGACAGGCAGCTCATCGAGACGTCCCCCGTCCTCCAGAAACTGACCAGCTTCGAGGACGCCATCGGAGTGCTGTTCACGCACGTGCGTCTGCTGGCCAGAGCGTTCACCCTGAGGACGGTGGGCTTCAACCACCTCACCCTGTAAGTACAGTCGCTGTCTGTTTGTCTGTTTGTTTGTTTGCTTGCTAATAGAGTTACAGCCAATAAAAATGCAAAGTGAGGCGCTGGCAGGCCAGATGTAATTTGCAGGGAGGCTGCAGGAGAAGCCAGACGTGGCCCGCGGCTCCCTGAAGAGGTGATAAGGAACCGGTGCATTATGGTTAATAATGTGATCTGAGATGCCGGGAGTTTCATCATGAGGCATTTTAGATTGTTGTTTCTGCCGCCGCCTCCTCCTCCTCCCACATCATCACATTCACCCCCCCGCAGCCTACACATCCTCTTACAGTCACTTCCTGTATGAGGAGCCATGTCTTCAATGTCATGTTTAAATTACCTTGGTGGAACAAGAGGCCTCTCTCACTGTGTGTTTAATCAGAGGGCCTCACAGCTGACAGGGAGAGGGGCCCAGGGGACTCTCTAGTCTGTCTGTAGCTGGGAGGCCATGACCCCACTGCCCCATGGGAAATGGGGTTTTGATTCACTGGGTTGTCCACGGCTGGATGTTTATATTTCTCTTTTTCTTTCATTCATCGCAGCCGCTTCTCTTATTTGACAGTTTTCTTTCTCTCATTGTCGAGCTTCAGCCCTTCCTGTGAAATCCTGGATTCTCACTTGTTCAGTCCAGATTTAATGTGGACGGCAGCCGTGTCCCACTGAGGACGCACTTGAAGACTGATTGCTGTCACTTTTTTCAAAAAAATCCAATGAATTTAATATGACGTGCATTCTGCTGTCCCACCTCCGCTGCCTCCCTCGGGTGGAACGCAGATCTGTAATCGTGAAGAGTAATGCAGTTGCTCCTTTGCCATATTTCCACACGCCTGCTTCTGAGATGCTTTGGTGTCTGTGCTCAGGGAAGCTTCGAGTGCTACTGTACTGTATATTCCATTTTTTGTTGGGGGCGAAATTATGTAATTCTTGCGTCACGCCAGAGCAACTACGCCGTCCGATGTTACATGTTCTTCACATGAGCCCGACAAGTCACCGCACGCCGGCCACGAGGCTCATCGGCAAAGCTGTGCAGGTGCTCGAGCTGCAGGAAGTACAACCGATCAAAGTAGCAGATGATGCAACAGCACAAGCGGGAGCACCTGGTGACGTTAACAGGAAAACCTCACGTATACCACCAGTCGAATTCAGCCTCGCAGACCGAGTCCCTTTGAAGGATGCAGCTCCTGAGCCAGGGACACACTTTGCTATGTACATAAACTGCCCCACTACATTCTGCTGGAGGATGATTTTGATTTAGTTGTGTTGCTCTGTTCCCTGCAGTGTGTCACAGTGTTGCTGTGGTGATTTAGCACCGATACTGGAAATGTTTCTGTTGTGACATTTGTTCGATCGCCTGTAAAGTTGCAAAAACTTCTGCAAAGACGACTTAGAATCAGAGAGCGAGCGGGTTCCTCCACGATGAGGAGTTTTAAAAAGAGACGGCTGTTTTTATATGAACATGTTTTCACTAATGAGACTGTTCACTCCAATTTGAGGTGATTCTGAGAATGAGAGGATTATCTGCAATGGAAGCTTAACTCACTTCTGAGCTACACAACACAATAGTGAGTTTGACAGCTGAAGCAAATTAGTCTTGGCAGTGCACCTCTGATATCCTATTGGCAGCCTGCAGTCCGTAATTGCTTGCTTAGTTTTGCCACAAGGACATTGCCGTGTGTGTGTGTGTGTCTGTGGTTGTGTGTGTGTGTTGCACATACACACACATACAGTACAGTGCTGTGTTGGCTCTAATCCATCACTTAAATGTCAAACCTCTCCTCACTCATGGTCAGTGAAATCGACAAGAGGTCCAGAGGCTCGTCTGCCACTGAGCTTTGAGGTGTTTCTTCTCAAGGTTGATGGTGATGATATTTTCTAACACGGTGGCAACACGTTCAATAGCTTCACTTCGATCTATCTAATTTTAACCTACTTAGGTTTTTTATATATCCACATTTGTTTTGTTAATTTTCCTGAAGCAAAAACAAAGAGATAATTTTTCAGGGTAATTGATGTTCATTAGCTCCTTAGTGGCCAAAGGCAGGTTGACCTGGATAGAGCCGACTGACTTGAAGATGGAGCTTGGCCACGGTTTCCCGTGAGGACCAAAGGTGAAATAAAAAGTAGGTCGCTCCGTCGTGAGGGAAAGAAGAACGAGATGAGATGAAGCAAAGCAAGGTCAGACAATAAGGCGTGCAGCAAATGAGAAGACAGGAACCAGGTTGACCTTTAGCCCGACAGCGCTTTGTGTTGGAGTAGAGGACAAAGTGACCGAGAGGAGGACGGCACGAGAAGCAAGGACGGGGGTTGACCCTGTGAGAGGTGGAGAACATGGGCCTCCTCCTGACAGCACTACCAGAGAGCCGTGGCCCCCAGGCACCGGGCGGCTGCTGCTGCTGCTTCTCCTCCTCTCACTGCGGAAACGCAGGGTGTTGCAAGAATTTCACCATTTGTGTAAAAGTGTGTCCACTTCGCCTCGTGTTCGCTGTTGTTTGTTGAATCAAAGTGTGTTTCGTTATGCGGCTTTGAAAGTGGCTATTTGAAAATATACATGCAATTAACTTCCATTAGCTGGATTTAGAGGGCAACAAAATGGAAATACGTAAAAAGCAACTTTTCTGTGCGTTGCCATTTTTTTTAAAGCATGGTTAAAAAGCTTCCAAAGCTCTACAGCTTAATTTTACTCCTTCAAATCTAAAGTATATTCTGGATATAAGAAAATTAATAAATAAACTATTTGTGAAATTTGGGGAAAATAAGTAGAAAAATTGCAAAATAGTGAGGGAGTGGGTTTTCTCCATAAATCACTAAGCATCATATATGTGGGTAAAAGGGTCTAATTATGATGATTGTTCCAATTACAGCCGTCTTTTTGCAAATAGGAATTTTCTTTGAGTGATGCAGCTCAGAGTCTGTTGTGGTTTCCTGTAGAAGAGGGGATTTTAAAATGGCTAACAGGCCACTTGTGGAAAGGTAGAAAAATACCTTATCCATTATCGTCTGTGCTCGATCTGGTGATTCAGAGTAACTCTGGTGAAATATCTCAACCAATTTGCTTTTGGAAGAAAAAGTCTGACTTCTGATTTCCAGCAATGGATTAAATATCGTGTCTGTAAAGATTTCATGTTATTCGCACTTAAACTTTAAATCCAAGGGAATATTTTTCCCTTTTGCAGAAAAAAAACTCATTTTCAGTTTTGTGCATTCTTTATAATAGAGACCCTGAGAAGTCATTATACCAAAGACTCTTTTTTGAATTCATATCAATCTGTTGTTGTTGGCGAAATGTATTCCCAGAACATCCCTTTGCGGTGGATCTTTGCTCCTGAAATTACCCAAATCCCGGAGTCCGGAGTCGCGGCTCCACTTGTCCTCCGCAGTCGCACTTTTGAACCTCGCACAAGCGGCGCACATTTGAAACAAGGACATAATTTCCCTAAGAAGCGAGAGGGAGAAATTGCCTCACGGAATGGAGAGCTCCCCACTTTGGGAGCGGGCGGCCCGTCGCTGCCTCTTCACAGAGGCTGTTAAAGGTATTTTAGATCAAAGTCAAAGGAGAATAAAGACCTCGGCTCCACACTTTACTTCAATTTCCCCCACCTTGCCGGAGCATTGTGCGGCTGCTGTTGAAGTGAATCAGGGATGGCTCTTTGTGCTGCTTCACACAGCAACGCATTCCTCTTTGACCTGCTCTATCTCTCCTCTTCCCCCCTCTATCTCCTCCATTTTCTCCTTTCGTCTCTCACTGTCACTCGACTGTTCCATCTCCCGCTCTCCCCACACCTTCTCAATCTGTTTCTCCTCTCCCGAGCTCCCATACAGCGTATCAGCTAGATTCTGATCAAATCCGCAGCGAACCCGATGACGTCCAGCCTCCACCTCTCTCCTCTGCCGCTCTGCTCTTGCCTCCTCTTCCTCAGCTCTTCTCTTCATGTGTTGTGGCAGATTCTTTCCATTAAGAAGCTCTGTGACTATCTTTAATGTAGGAGTGTGAATCAGGCAGTGTTCCTTGACTTCCCTTCCTCTTAATGAAGCTCAATCCTGGGTCTTTCAGCCCAGCCGTGAAATATAAAGTAGTTATTTAAATTCTCACTTATTCTCTGTCCCTGCAAACACCTGCAGTCGCTGGATTGATTTGTCCATTTGCAGGACAGGAATTAAAAGTGTTGGAAATTGGTTATTTACACAACAAAACTGTTTTTCTTAAATGTTTCTGTATTAAATAAAAAATCCGTGGAATCCTTTGTCGTGAGAAAAATATGAAATTTGTTAAATGTCGACTTGAGTGTGTAATTGGTGGACATTTAAAAAACTAAATAAAAGAAAATAATCTTTTAGGAAAAGCTATTGACCAATTTCTTGAGCTGGAGATTAGTTTTTTACAGCGAAAAGCTTTTGTACACGTTCAAAAGTGATGATTTGGTTTAAGGGAAGAGGATTAATTCTTTGATTTGAGTTATGAATTGACAGCTGAGCTCCGGTGAAGACGCTCAAACTTCTCTCTCACCGAGTCTCTAACTCAGATCTCATAAAAAGGTAGCAGCGCCGCCAATCGGACAGTAAACTTTGACCTTCCTCCCTCTTTGAAGTCGGCCTCCCCCTCTCGTCTTCGGCCTCTGCGTCCTCCTCCCTCTCATCTTCAAACTTTCCTCCCCTGTGAAGATCTGAGCTCTGTAGATGGACGTGTGCTCGGCTGCTGTCTATACCTCTCTGCTTGTATGGCACTTACTTACGCCCCCCCACACTCACACACACTTCCTGCCTGGCACAGCACCAGCCCCCTTCTGCAATGCTAATCTATAATTCTGTTTAATTAACGACCATTACAGCAGCAGCAGCAGCAGCAGCAGCAGTGCACCACCACCCCCCCTTAGCTCCTGCTGCCCTGTCTAGCTCTGTGCATGGAGCCACAGTTTGCTCACTGCCTCTCAGTGATGGCGAGAGCGGCAGGAAGCCGATGCACAGTATCACACTCCTGCTTTTAGCTTTTCTAGGAATTGTTAGAAGGTTGAAAGTTGTTGAACGCCTCCTGCTTTGCATGGGCTTAGGAGTTCGACCGGCTCTCCTGCAGGTGCACCGGAGGGTTTCAAAGACTGTTTGTTTCCCCATTGATATTAGACTTTGCAATCAAAGCTCGATGTTTTCCTCCGAAGGCAGCCGGCACTTGAGTCGGCCTCCGAGTTGTCACGCAGCCGGAAACGTACATCAGCCGGCTTCACTGTTTCTCTTAAAAGCCCCGGTAGATTTGTCAGGAGAGCGCGGCGCCTTTCATGACCCTCTGATGTACGGTTGTGTAAGTGAAACCTTCCCTCTCCCTGGCTTCTACCCCCCCCCCCCCCCCCCCCCCGCCCTCCTACTTCACCCCTTCTCCATCAAATCCTCCTGTGACCTGTTTTTCTTTTCTTCACTCCTCCTGTTACTTAACTTTATCCATCCCTCCATCTTTTCCAGGGGTCACAACCAGAGGATGGAGTTCCTGGGAGACTCCATCATGCAGCTGGTGGCCACAGAGTACCTCTTCATCCACTTCCCCGATCACCACGAAGGACATTTAACGGTAAGATCCATAATTCTAAAATGATATTTGTGCCTAAACGTTGCCAGAACCGATGACGCCGGTTGTGTCTGTTATTGCTTTGGCAAATTGGAAGTCAATATTTAACACATTAACTTTTGAAAAGTTATATATATAGATAACAAATTTAGTCAAGTGCTTGAAATGGGTCTAACAAAATCACATAATCAATAAAACCTTACCCATGTCAGCTCAAATTCATTCTGTCTACAACTGCAGCTACAACTATGACGTCTGACTGTAGACTGCCTGGATGGTAACAACTTTATGGGTGATAACAACAGACAAATTAGAAAATTGTATATAGCATAATATACAAAATACAAATTGTTTTCAATCCTCAGTTTGCCACACTTTCACCAATAAGCTTTAGGGGTTTTATTGTGGTGTCTCCTGGAGGATTGTGTGTGTGTGGAAGCTTTTTGTTTTTTTATCCTTCCTCCCATCCATCTTTGAATCTCCAAGTGGCAGCCTTTTGCTCGTTTCCACTGAACAACTCCTCACCCCACACTGCTCCTGTGTGTTTACTGTACTTCCTATTGATGGGCATTGTCATGAGACGACATTGTTCAGTGGTTTTCAATAACACGTCTTTGTCTGCAGATTTTTTTTACTGGAGCTGTCAAGTGTGTGTGTGTGTGTGTGTCTGTACGTGTGTGTGTGCGCATGGCTTTTAACACAGGTACAAAGCAAGTGATCACACTGTGAACATGTAAGTGTATTTTTCTGACGGCGTCAAACGGAGATACAGCTCCGTCTTTTCACTCGACCATCAGCACTTCTCTTCAGAGGAGCGACTACTCAAGGCTGGGGGGGGGGGGATGAGCGGGTCTCAAACTGAATAAGAACCTCTGCAGTCAGATGCTTATTCCTGGATTTTCCTTATAGATGGAAGCCTTGATGCTAGTTGTATAAAAGCTTCCATCAAGCGCTCGCTGAGAGCCTGAAAGCTTCAGCGCTGCCAATGCCCAAGAGCCAAGATGGAGGTACATCTGAAATGGATTTCAAATCGGGGAAAAAGTGCTCATTCAACTAGTGTGAGCGTGTGTGTGGGAGTGTGTGTGTGTGCGCGCTTGTGTGGCTCTGATTGCGATGGCGTGTGTACTGTTAAGGAGGGCACATCCCAGCAAGCCAGAGCCAGTCAGTCAGTCAGCCTGCTTCCATTTGCTCCTTTGCTCATCTCGCAGCTATATTTAACATGTTTGTGTTTTTCCCTTTTAGAGACGTAAATGCAGCTCGCCCAGTCTAACATGTTGTCATCCGCTCAGCCCCCAGTCACCATGCAATATTTAACAGAGCAGCGTGCAATCTCCCTGAAACATTTACTCTGCATTACCATTCTGTCTTTGATGAATTATTCCACGTTGGGCTTTATTTTGATGTTTTTGTGTACTTCCGTGTACTTCCGTGTACTTCCGTGTCTTCTTTCCGTGTACATCTGTTTGAAGTACTTCTGCGGCGACGTGTTCGCACCTCGAGTTCGATTCTGACGTGTGCCGTCCTCTTTGCTCCACAGCTGCTCCGCAGTTCGCTGGTGAACAACCGCACGCAGGCCAAAGTGGCCGAGGAGCTGGGCATGCAGGACTTCGCCATCACCAACGATAAGACCAAGCGCCCGGTGGCCCTGAGGACCAAGACGCTGGCCGACCTGTTGGAATGTACGTGCACGGTTCTTTTGATTCGTTTGCAGAAATATAAAACAAAGAAGAAAGAGAAATGACAGATATTTTATAGAGCCCTCCTCCACATGTTTCATTTCTCACTCCTGAATGTGCCGTTTAAGAAAGTCAACATTAAGTGCCACCATCGATTTCTTTGCTCTCTTTGTGTTAAATGTCAAACGCTGTCACGTCTCTGCTGAGGACACGGGATGACGCTCCCTGTGTCCTCAGTGTCACAGGAGCTTCTTCTCCTCTGCTTCTAATCCATCAGCTGCAGATTGCACATCTAATAATCGACTGGTGGTGTCCTGCTTGCTTCTCTGGATCAGAATAAGACACGGAAAATAGGTTCAGCTAGAGCTGAGTGATGACAATATCAATAATTATCCCAGTATGATTTTCACCAATAGCAATGGTTTTAATGTTCTTCTTCAGATTTGTAAAATGGTTGCTGTTTTTATTCTTTACCCGTAAAGAAGAGGTTAAAACCACAACCTCTCACTCAGGAGAGAAAATCTGCTTTTAATAATAATTATAATGATAATAATGAATTTGAATGGCAAAGCACTTTTCAAAACACACTTAATAAGGGCTTTACAAGTTTAAAATTAATAATTGAAGGCAAACAATAGGAAAATAATTAAAAGCAGTTTGAAGATCTCACATTCGCCAAACATAAGAATCAAAATAAGAAAAGAAAAAGGGTAATGATTAAAATGTTATGTCAAATTAGAGCCAGGAATTCAAATTGTTTTATATATTGTTTTAAATAATGAATTTTTCAAATTATAATTTATTAGAAACAATCATTTGTCCTAAACCCCAAAGATATGATACAAATAATTGTGGACAGAAACTGTCAGAAAAAGAAAATAAATAACATTTAGCAAGACAAATATGTATTTCAATTTAGAAAATTAAGATTCATGTTCAAGGGACTCTTACTTTTTAGATCTGTTTTCATAAGTTATAAATTGAAATGAGTGCAATTGTTATGTAAAGGTTCTTATATCAAGTCTTGTTTAATTTTCTATATTACAAACATATTGAACATATGTTATATTGAAATGAAAACAATGTGCGGTGGCAGGTGTGAAGTTTGCGGAGACACTCTCACTGTGAAGCGACTTCAGTCTCTGGCTCTCCCGCCTCTCGTCCTGTTGTCAGACCCATTTGTCAGCGTCTCTGGGTGGGACGCCTGTCAGGGATTATCTGGTGGCTCTCCTGACTCCAGCTGGAGCGTCAGGTGGTGGATCTCTCTCCTGACGCGTGGAAGAAGAAATCCACGGCCCGGTCCCAGATACCTGCCGACTCCGTCTTCACTCTGTATGAAGCCTCACTCGTCCTGTTCGGGGTAAACTGGGACATCGACAACATTCTGACCATGTTCCACCGTAACAAGGGAATTCAAAGGTTTACGAATCAGTCAGCCTGCTCTTTACCTTCCTGGCAAATGTACCAACATTTTCAGAAGAGGAATATTTAATATGTTTATCATTGAGAAGATGCTTTTCCATTATATAAAGTATTGCTGACCACTGACAAGTTTATATTTCCCTTGTTAAATATGGATCTCTGTATAAAAACTGGTCAAAAATCCAATACTACATATTACATTGACAGAGACAAACGAGTGATATATTTCCCATTAGTAACTGGTTTCATAAACGCATATTATTCCTCTTTTACACAATGAAAACTTAGTCTTAGTAAAATCCAGGATTAGTTCGGCTTTAAAAGAAACTAAGGACAACTCTCCGCTTTTCCATTTAAAATATATATATCTCCTAATCCCAAAATGAAATAGATAACTTTAATATATAAGCATAGACACAATTGTTCTTTGTATTTTATCTTTACTGCACAGTACCTTTATTTAAAGGCTTATTTGAGGTCATGCATTGGAGGAGATTCATTACTGTCCACACGAGGCCAATAGAGGGCGCTAGCAGTGACAAAGATGGTAATATGAAGGAATAATGCATACTGACAGAGACAGTAGGAAAAGCATTAATATGTTCCAGGTCTGCATCAGCAGTCAGAGTCATGCATGAATCTCTCTCACACACACACACACACACAGACACACACACACTGGAGGTCAAAGGACAACTCAGAGCTTCATATCATTTGCCTTTCAAATTATCCCTCAGAGTTCGGGCCGGAGCAGAGTTGGCGACTCGGGGAAGGGGACGAGGGTCGGAGCTGGAAATGAGTGCACCGCTCCCGCATATGAGCAGCCGTGCCCCGGGGCTGCAGCCGGCCCTCGCTGGCCCCCTGGAATATTACCTATTATCCGTCTCTGGCGTCCCGCTGTCTTAGTCACGGGGATGGGTGAATGCAGCGGGCAGCTAATGGAGGAGCGAAACAAAAGGGAAGAGCCAGAGATGGAAATGACACCGAGCACCTACCGCTCACTTTTCAGATCGCCTGTTACTCTCGATTCAGCTTCCCCGTGCAGTTTCCTCTTGTGCTGGATGTTTCTGTGAACTCTGCGCGGCCCCTGTGCCGCAGCAATTTCCTGTTTGACGGAAACAGAGGGACGTGGACAGAGCCGTCCTTTTCCCCGTTGTTTACATTAACATCACATTTGGGTTTGTCCTCTGGTCTTGGTTAATGTTTTATTTGTTTCAGCAGGGAGGCAGGCACATGTTTAGCAGAGCAGAAAAAGACGCTGCACGTCTTCAGCCATTTATTTTATCGCTTTTTTCCCTTTTCTCTTTCTCTCTCTGCAGCTTTCATCGCCGCGCTCTACATTGACAAAGATCTGGAGTTCGTGCACACCTTCATGAATGTCTGCTTTTTCCCCCGACTGAAGGTGAGTCCCTATTGATGGCTATTCACCACTCGCACCTGATCAATGAGCCGCTGAGCTGGACGCCTCCGAGAGAAAGAGCCGGGGAGATGATGATGAGGAGGAGGAGGAGGAGGAGGAGGAGGAGGAGGAGGAGGGAGCTAATGGCTGGAGCCTAATGGTGCCACCATCGACGCAGGGCCTGAAGTGGTGCTCGGCCCTTGAACGCCTCTCGCACTGACGGCTCAAATAGCTATTTTAGTCATCTTTAATGGGAATCACAACAGTGTCGGGTTGTTGACGTTAGTCATCAGCGGTTTTCCATTGATCCAAGTAGAGCTCGGGCGCTTGATGGCGTCCACTTCCAGGAGTTGGATAGATTTACTCCATGGCCACATGTGAGTGAGGAAGGACGAGTCTTTACTCTCGAGCGCCATCGAATCGTTCAAGTTTAAAGAGAAGAGTCTTAAATGCGTATTCCCATTAAAATCACCGCTGTGGTAAAAGACACAAACTATTACATACACTCTTATACCTAAACAGGCATGTGCACGTGTTCTCGCACACACACACACACACACACACACACACGCACTCGCTCATGCACGAGTATCCACGTAGCGAGGACCTCTCCCTGTGAAGCTGCTGCAGTGGTCTGATATGCCATGCTAATTGCTGTCTTGGTGTGCCTCTCCAGGGAGAATCCCCGGCTCTAGAGGAGCTGAGCTTTGCGTCATGGTCGCTGCAAGAGAGCACCTAATTTCCACTTCCAAGAGAAAAGTTGTGAAACAGCCAGCATGTCTCCTTACATGGGCTTCTGGAAACCACAGCGTTTTGCACAGTGTGATGCTTCATCCAATTTGGATGGAAATAGAGAAGGAAAAACCAGGGACATAAACGCTCCTTTCCTTATGTTCGCATTTCTCCCCCCGCTGCACTGTGTGATTACGCATATAGAGGGTTTGTGTGAGTGTCAATGCATCCATGCACTCGAAATTGCTTGTACCAGCGCCGGGCTATATGCTGCGCTGCTTTTCAAAAACCACCCAAATTTTTCCGCCTAAGGCAAAATGAGTGAAGATGCCCCCCCGAGTGAGGAAAAGTGAGAAGGAGCAAAAGGGAAGTAAAGCACGGAAGCAGGAGATAGAGGGGTTGTGGAGGGGAGGGGGGGGGGGGGGGGGGGGGGAACAGAAGCAGGAGCACTCTTTGTAGAAAATTAATAGGAGCAGACAGTTCTGGATTCAAAGTCTGCCTTTTTATGACAAGGCTGCTTCCCTGTTAATGGAAGGGCTTTTAGAAGTCCCTGTTGGATAAGAGAAATGTATCAGGGCTGCACACCTGGGAGACTCCCAGACGCTCTCTGCCTCTGGCCCGGGATTGGCTTTTGTCTTAAGTAGCCTGTGATTTGTACTCAGCGTGAAGACACAGACGGAGAGCCAGTCAGAGCGAGAGCAAATAAGTGAGAGCAAAAGAAGTGGAGGGGCGGAGAGGGTCAAGGCAGGAATGAAATAAAAGCCTCAGCGACCGGGGGAGATGGAGTTTGTAACTGCAGCAGTTTTCTTTATTTATTTCCGGTGTCTTCGATTTTTTGAATGAAGTGTGTGTGTTTGTGTGTGTGTGTGTTGCAGGAGTTCATTCTGAACCAGGACTGGAATGACCCAAAGTCTCAGCTGCAGCAGTGCTGTTTGACCCTGAGAACCGAGGGCAAGGAGCCCGACATCCCGCTCTACAAGTAAGACTCCGGGAAAACACTCCGAGCCGACCCGGGTGCTACGTCTGTGGAAGTAAAACACAAAACGTTTTATCTGTCAGCCGTGAATCTTTCTGTGCCCTAAATTGAGGTGGAAGTTTGTCTGTGCCACCTCTGAAAGTAAAGGTCACAAGGTGACGCTTCTTTTTAAGAAAGAAAACATTAGGAAATTGTGTTTTTCATAATAATTTCAACCTGGATATCGTAAATTTAAAATTAAAACCAAATGACAGAATTGGATATACCAGTAAATTAAATACCTAACAGGCACTTTGTCACATCAATGCAAGAATAATGTAAAAATTCAAAATACAAAACACCTGATTATTAATTTATATTTTTCCCAAACAATGATGCTGTACAGTGGGCCCCAAATTTTAAAAAACATTTATCCAGCTATTTTCAATTAAACAACATTATTTACACACAGATATTTGAGCCATTTATTAATAAGCTAAGTGTGTATCCTCCATTTTTAACCTGAACTATTTGAGCCATAACTCTTATTAGAATAATTTTTTTTCTTCTGTATATGACCCAGAACTCCACGGTGGCGATGGGTTCAGTTAACTGTCACATGTGCTCCAGTCCCCGTTCAGAGAAATGAAATGGAACAAACTCCATTTACTGGACTTCTATCCCTTGTTATTGGTCCCTGGACATTTTGAATAGCTGTGTAAAGGTCTCTGTTGTTGTGATAAATAACCACACGGCCAAACAGACCTATTTGACAAAAGGTCAAGGAGCAAGTGTTATTTGACAGAATGCTTTTCAGAGCTGTCCCCATGGAAACTGACAAACTGTATTTTCACCGGTACAAAAAGAAAGGGCAGAGGTCAACGGGGGGGGTTGGGGGGGGGGGGATCGGCTGCAGCCGGAGCAGCTTCATACACAATGAACATCTAATCAGTCGCCTCTCTCTCGTCCACGTATTCATTTGAATGGCAGCTTCCTCCTCCTCTGTTTATTATTTTGTCCGTCAGACACAGGGAGAGATTTGACTCAACACAACTCTGACACCACAATCATCAGTTTCACACGAGGGCGTGAACGAGAAACATTTTGGCACACGTGCAAAAATAACTCATGCACGAGTGTAGCCGCAGATGGATTTGAAGCCACTGCCTGTTCGTTGAAAATTCACAGTAGCAGCCGATCTCCCCATGAGCTGACCCGACCCCCTGCTGGTCGATAAGCCAGAATCATGCAGCAGCTGCCGGTGTCTTAAGGGTCCGTCTGAATTTGTTTACAACACCGGGTGAGACAAGAGTGTGAGTCACAGAGGAAGAGAAAGAGAGTGAGTAAATGACCGGGGCAGGGAGGACGGGGGGAGGAGCCAATGCCCCTCGTGCTCCTGCTGAAGGTTCCCTGGTGGACGTGTCTGCCTGATGACAGATCCACACCTCGACCCCAGCACCATCCCTCTGCTGTACATATGGTCTGTGTATAGGACCCACCAGGGAGCAGACACATGTGCTCACTCTAACATGGTGCAGAGCACGGCCTGAGTCAGTCAGTAGCTGCCGCCCCTACAGACCCTACAGACGCTACAGACCCTACACGCCCCGCTCACTTCCATCTGTGCGTGCAGCCACTCACACTTGATATCCCCACAGCCTCACAGATTCCTTCTCCTGCTCCTCCCGTCTCGTTTTGTGTTATTGTAGCAGCACAATGATTCTAAGTGACACCTCCTCCCTGTTGAGATTTGCACCGGAGTCCTGTTTGCTCCCGAACACGCGACGTGCCACTTCATCTGTAAGTGAGAATGGGAGCTGAATTATTGATCAAGTGTCATAAGTGACCACGAAGCATTAAAAATTGACTGCGACTCCTGAAATAAGTAAATTGTCCGTGAATAATTCAGGTGACTTAACATAACAGTCTTATTCTCTCATCTTAGATTTCCCCCCCGCCCCTCAGCTGTTTTCTGTGTTTACCCTTCTAGCTCACCAAAAGCTTTCGCGTCCCTCAAAGACGAGTCATTCTTTTATTTCTATTCCCCCCCCCCCCCCAACTTGTCATTTTTTTATTCTTTTTGTAAACCACACACAGATCTTTGTATCTGACGGGTGTGGGGAGCAGGGGGAGGCTTTAAAAGTTGTTTATACTGCGTGTCCCTCAGATTGCTTTGTGCGCCCTGAAAGCACACCAGTGAATCAAAGCGCTATTCCCCCCCCCCCCGCCTCAACCTGCTGCTCGAGATGAATTATATTTGTTCTGATTGAAAACCTTTTTTCTTTTTTCGCCCCTTCTTTCTTTTTTAATGTTATTTCTCTGAAGAACAATGTCCCTGAGTGTCCTTGCGTCTTCTCTCTGGGGTGTCATTGCTGCTGCTCAGCCCCCCCCCCCCTCCGTCTCACTCCATGTTTCTGTGTTTTTGAATTTCTCAGGACCCTGCAGACAGTCGGGCCCTCGCACGCCCGCACCTACACCGTCGCCGTGTATTTCAAAGGGGAGCGAATCGGCTGTGGCAAAGGCCCAAGGTGAGTAACACGGTGCGATATAACAAGACCCAACAGGACCAGGCGCTCTCCCTCCCAGTGCTCCGCTAATGGGCTCGAGAATAATGGCTGCGCTTTATTGATGGTGTTTATTATAGCAATTAAGCTCCTGTTGGCCTGTGCTATCGGGAGAGACATTATGCAGAATGAAAATGAATCGATTCATTATTGATTTGACGTAAATTGTGTTATGGAAACATCACTTTGTGTAGAAGAGGAGTCTGTGGTGAGGCGACACTGCATCTGGGGCTGCACTAGGGTCTACCTGGGATTGTGTGCTCACCGCAAGACAGGTGTGTGTGTGTGTCTGTGTGTGTATTAAACCTTTGGTTGTGCTCACAAACACACACACACACACACACACACTCTCGCTTTTGTTCAGCGAAGAAAGTGAATCTCCGCACCAAGGCCTTTTCAGGGCTGTGGGGGGGGTTGACGATAAAGCTGCAGCTGAGCCTTCGAGAAAGGAAACGTAAATCCATCAAACATCCCTCCCCCCCTTCACATGTGGAAATCCCCCCCCCCCCCCCCCCCACACATACTTGAAAGCGCTCCCTCTCGCTCTAAGCTAGCGATAACTTTGTCCCTTCCATAGGATCTTTGACAGCTTACTGTTTTTGTATTTACATGAGTTAAGCTCCCATCCACCTCCAGTGTGGGCTCTGATCACATGGTGGATACGCAGGGGCCGGGAGTAAACAGTGCCCGGCACACAAGCCGCACCAATAGGCTTACCTTTTTGAAAATGTGTGCACGGCTGCTACCTGTTATTGTTCAGCAGAGGGGCTCTCATAAAAACATAAATAAAAAGCACTTTTGATAATCCGCTCAATATTAGGCCTGTTTTTTATTTGACAGAATTTCAGAAAAGGGACATTTTGAAATATGCTAAACACCTTTTCTCTCTTTCTCTCTCTCTCTCTCTCTCCCCCCACTCTCTCTCTCCTTTTAAAAATATTTCTAATCTAGCATCCAACAGGCGGAAATGGGAGCTGCGATGGATGCACTCGAGAAATGTGAGTTGTTTGGCAACACAAGCGTCTCCTCTCCAACACACAGACACACACACTCCCACATTTTAAGCCTTTCACACTCTCTGCCTCAGTGTTGAATATTAGCCTTGGCTGTACAGTAGGCAAGATGGCTGGCGGAGCGCGGCGGCCTGACCAGGCGGTTGGCGGCAGCAGACAGGACATTAGGCCGTTTGAAGTGCGAGCCCAGAGCACAGGCACGGGGCCGAGCCAGGGCTGGAGAACCAGTACAAACCAGCATGAGGCGAGCGAAGCCTCCTCCAACGTGTGTCCATCAATCCCCCCAGGGAGCGCGGGAAGTTTATGTCGAGGGCCCGCGCAAAAGTTTGTGTTATTTTGGGTTGTCGTTGTGTTTTCGAGCCCTTTCTGTCGACCAGGAGAACGAGGCTTCCCGCTCTGAGCGACGCTCTCTGGCGCTCTTCAGGTTTGAAGTAGAGCGGCGGACGCCTCTATCCTTGGCGGTTTGTCATCTTGTCATCAACCACCACTTAAGGAAAATAGATCGGGATTTTTCGGCATTTACTGCCAAGTAGAAACACAATTACAGAGCTCTCAGAAACACACAAACCATTTCCATCATCTCCCCCCCCCCCGCCTCTTATACCCGATGCACATGTATGTGGACTCATAATATCACACATCACGTGGAGTGTGTTGAGAGAGCGCCACGTGTTCCAGGGTTGTGTTTGAACTCCACTCCGCTGCCGTCCCTGTGACCGGCACATTAATCACATGTAAGTTTTTTTTTCATTCCATAACTAATCAGTGTGAAGCGAACACACAAATGTCTTTGTTGGATCGGACCTGTGGAGCGCCGCGAGGGCACAAAGGTCAACCTCTGATTCCATTTGGCTCCTGAACGAGGCCTCCAGCCGCACGTGATTGATTCTGTTTGTGCACCGGAGCTTCACTTTCTATGAAACATTAGCGTTGGGGGGGGGGGGGTTGTTGCTATTTAAAACTGTTGATCTCCTCCTGCTCCCGACTCCCACCCCCCCCAACCTCCCTCGCTCGCTCCTTATCAGGGGGCGTAGTTCAGTGCACACTCTCCCTCTCCTCCACCTCCCCCCCTCCCTTAATTCCTCCCACTTCCTCTCCCCGGTGTACGCCCCTGTCACCATGATTGATAGATGCTCATTGCTAGTAAATGAACATTTCCCCCCTCATAAATTGCGGTTTCATGTGACTAGATTAGCAATTCCTTTTCCGAAAGGTCAGTTAATTTAAAAATCATCTCCCAGAGTCTTCCTCCCTTTGGTGCAAACCACTTCCAGTCTGAGGGCTTTGTTTGACTTTGTGTTGTCACTTGATTTAAACGCCCCCCCCAGCGCGATGTACTCTTTTCTCTCACCCCGTGCTCCAGAGAACCCGAGGTGAGTCCGTTATATTAATCAAATTAATTAACTGGCTGGAAAGAGAGAAGAGAAGGACGCTCGGTGCGAATGAGATTAAACACAGTTGCGATAGACTAAGAACAAAATGATGATTAAATGATCGACAACAGTTTGATAACGGATAAATCAAAGAAGTCGTTTATTAGTGTGTGTGGGGGGGGGGGGGGGGTGTCACAGTTCTGTTTTAATTGGAAGTTGAAGTTCATTTTGTTTTGGGCGATTACACAAAAACAATTTACAAACCTTGGCTTGATTCTCTAGGAACCATCTCAAGGTTGATGGACGGTAGTAAGGAAACAGATTTCATCTCCTGTCCGTCCTCTGTGTTCCTCTGGTCCACGTCTTCTGGAAGCTTCAGGACAAGATGACGTGTTGCTTCACAACGTAGAACACACTCGTAGATTGTTGGACACTGATGAAAGTAGCCTCACAGCAGAAATATGATCCTGGAGACTCATCAGTTAATAACCTTTATTAATAAAGACTAATCAATACTTCAAATGCACGTGTTGTTGCCTTAATGTGGCTGAAAAATCCAGAGGTCATGTTCTGAATGAAGCTCAGCCATTTTCAGAATCCACTTGTCAGGCCTGGATTAATGATTTCGGTGCGGGACGTCTCCTCAGAACATTTTTAATTCTGTTCCTGTTGCAGCATCGTCTCGTTGGAGACAAACCAGGGAAGGTCAGTGGACGGGGTTCAAACGAGTGTCTCCCCCGACTGACAGCTCTGCATTGTCTCTCCTGTGAATGTCGAGGGCCTCGCTCCATTTGTTCACAGACTGATCAAGGACATCAGCCCCGGTGTCATGTAATTCCTCATTGATTGTGTTGTTGGCCCTCGCTGCATTGCGGCTACACAATCCCTCGTCCTGTTCGACAGCCCCTGACTTGTGTTACTCTTGAATCCAGAAACAGCTCAGCCCAACGTGTCAGGATTCATCTCCATGTTTTATTTAAGGCCTCCTGGAGCATCAGAAGCACTTTGAGCCGGACGGAACTTTCTTGTTTCTGCTGCAAAACTTCTCCTGGCCGACAGAACCGGCGGCTCCAGCCGTGTCGGGCAGGTGAGAGACATGGCCGTGTTCAGTCAGACAGCTCAGAGCTCATTAAAGAGGCCGGGGCCCGGTGTTTGGTGTGTGCTGTCTGCTAGCCGATCCGCTGGTGGCTCGGCTGCTTCTCGTTTCATTATTTGATGGCCCACGTTTTTTGACAGTCTCCTGCCTGTGTCTGTCCAGGCAGAATGAAATGTTAACCAAGGCCCAGACTGGGAGAAACATGAGTGCAAACAAATGGAGCAGAGAGCAGCCGGGTCGGGGAACTGGATCGACGGAAGGAAGCAGAGTTCCTCGGGCCCTCGGGCTCCGAGCACCACGCGCCGTGAGGTCTGAGGCGACATCAAATATACATGGAAACGGCTTAAACCATTTATCATTCATCCTCGCAGATAGTACGCTCTCTGTTCAAAGTCGGCAGTCGCTCTCTGAGACTCCCTCCCCTTCCTCTCCAGCTTCTCGCAGCTGCTTGTTTCTCAAACAATGCAATATCTGTTGAATGAGAGAAGGAGCCTCGATCCAGGAGCTGGAAGGGAGATACATTCCTTCCTCAGCTTCCTCTAAACCTCTTAATCTCAGGATGAAAGCAGTGGAGGGATGGAGGCAGAGCAAAGTACAGTATGCAGGATCTCTATTCACTGGTGTGAGTCTTGTGTTTGCCCTTTGGCACCATCGGCTTGTTGACTGATGTGGTGCACGTGAGCTCCGGCTGATGGACTCAGCCGCTCTGTGGTGGAGTCGTCTCACAGCCTGAGCTCCGGCTGAGTGGGTGAAGGCCTAGGTGAGGTAGCCGTGCATGTTCTCGTGCACCTTCCCCGTCAAGTTCCCCTCGGTGCAGACAACAGAGGTCTAAACGACCCAAAAAGCCAAACCTGCTAATGTCCGTCCGTCCTCGAGAGACACGTCCGCTCTGTGGATAGAGCAGCCGAGTCGAGCTGCTCTAGAGAGAGTGTGTGAACGCCTCCGACAGGGATCAGAGTGCCATCTTCTCCAGGAAGACAATTCTCACTGCGTCTTTTCGATGTCCAACACAAACTGACACAAAGAGCCTTGTGTGTTCTTTACCAACCTGGTTCTCTGACCCCTGCTCTGGTGCCGCATGCTAAACAATGTAAATGGCCAAACGCTCTTTTTTTTTTTCTTCCTTCCTCTTGAGTGGGTTATTCTCAAGTCATCTCCCCGGGGAGAAATGCCGGTGATTTCCATATTTTAACTGCAATATGTAGTTTTCTCTCCGAGGCTCAGCGAGTGTTGCTTACTCACTGAAAGCATATTGAAATTGATTGTGTGTTTCCTCTGTGTGTCCATACTTGTGTGTGTGTGTGTGTGAGTCTCAAATTTCCCTCTAAAGGATTTTTCTATTTTTTTAACCATTTGATCCGTCTCCTTTTTTAATAGGATATAACCGTAATCTTGCACTTTTTCCTCTCAGCTGCCATAATGACGAATTATTGCGTCGAAGGAGGAAGAAAAACCTTCTCTTCTTCTTTTCACGAATCAAACCCACATGTGCTTTAACAGGTTTTTCCCAATGTTTCATTCCTGAGTTCTGATTACAGGAGGTGGTCGCAGATAAACAAACCACTTTGCAGCTTTTAGATATTTACGAACAATTCCTGCCGACAATCAGTTGAGAAAATACGTTTGACTTGATTTACAAGAAGCAGAAACTCTTTTTAAAGAATGCATCTGTCCGATGTGGTGCTCCTGTGGACAGCAGCAGGTTCCAGTAAACCCAGTATCTTCACCAGGAAGTTGAATCATCGCCTCAAACCCAAGGCGTCACGTTATCAGTGTCTGGACAATAGTAATAATTAAATTCTCTTATCCATCAGAGGATAAGATCCAGTATCTGCCCACGATGCAGCAGCAGGCCCTGAGTATTTAGACAGGGATCATCTTTTTCTTCTTCTGTTGTTTACTGTTGTGTTTGGAATGAAACGGGGTGTGTTATGTTTTCATAACCCTGTGAAGTGTCTGCTGATCTCTGTGTGTTTTCTGCAAACATTTACAGTCAAATATTAAGGGAATATTATTAGGAATATTTATAGAATAACATGTACAATCCCTCCACTGACAAAATCAATCTCCTCTTATTTCAATCTCAACATGCCGAAACTTGAAAGACACAATTTTGTCGAGAGATTTCACGATCGTTGTCAGCGACCGGAAAAACTGCACCGTCAGATTTGTGTCTCGGTGAGTTGACACACAAACCACTGGGCAGCCGTCCGGCGTGCTGTTTTAAATTGAAGTGTGCAGCGGTTGGACCCGGTAACACTTAATGGAGAATTACCAAAGCTATGAATATCAAGAAAAGTACAGCGTGTGTTTCTCCTGACGAGTCGCTCGGCTGGAAACCGGAGCCGGGATCCAGAGGCTCCCCGGTGACTTGAGCTCTCCGGTTTGTTTTTTAACTAGAAGTGAAAGAATCAGTCGATTAGAAAAATAATCAGCAGCTGTTCTCGAAGTCGCTGAAATGATCTGGTGCCAGAAATTTTCTTTTCATCTTTTTTCTGTTTAACATGAATTAAAATACTTGTCTTGTGGTTTGGGAATATTTGGATAGAATAAAATAATAAATTATTATTACAGCAACTATAACAAATTGATATTGGAAAATAAATGATAGGT
The DNA here is from genome assembly GCF_949316205.1 of Platichthys flesus. Classification (NCBI taxonomy): domain Eukaryota; kingdom Metazoa; phylum Chordata; class Actinopteri; order Pleuronectiformes; family Pleuronectidae; genus Platichthys; species Platichthys flesus. The sequence goes on from NC_084965.1 coordinate 1,931,669, forward strand.
TGATTGAGATTATTAGCTCGATATATTTTTATTTTCATATAAATTGAGACGATCATTTACATTCATGTCATTAATTCACTCATTAATCTCCACAAACCTGAAAACCTGTTTTAAAATGATCTGAAAAATTCACATTGTTGAAGATGAAAGTTTTTAACAGTGTAATGTTTTGGAATCAACTGTGCCTGCAGTGCCTCCAGTGACCACCATTAACTATTAGCATCAGAGGAATTCTTACTGGAAATATCTTATTTCTCCATTGCTTTACTCAGTTCCTGTGTTTCCACAACTGGTCCAAAATGAAATGGTTTCATTTTTGGGTCCCGTCCCACTCCTCCACAAAATCTCACGGAAACAGCTTTTTCAGTCTCGAGTTGTCTTCTAAAGTTTTCCTCCTTCGTTGACTGAGTTCTTAACTTTCTGTTCCGATACAGTTATTATGGTTTCCACTTCATCTCCTCGTTTCCACTCAGCCTCGGCATTTGCCAGAAATGGGAGTCGTGTCTCAGTAGCCGGGATGGCAGCGAGTGAAGAAGCCAAACTGGGGCTTTAAAACCTCCATTCAGAAACCAACATGTAGCCAATGGTACAGTCGAGTTCCTCCCAGTCCACTGAGCCAAGCTGTGGAATCTGTCTGCTATAAAGGAGACGTGGTCATTCAGCAGGTTTATTGGAGATTTTTTTTCAACACGTTGTACAGATCGTCTGTTCTTCAGCTGCGGCAGAAAAACAAGTTGCTCTGTTGTTCTGTCTCATTCGCTCGCGTCCTGTTAACTCAGATCTGCTGTGTTCTCTCCTCGGCTGTCACCGTCTTATTAGAGAACTCATCTAGAAACGTTCCTCTGTTAACAGACCTCCCAGCCGTCGAGCTGAAACCAAACCAGGCCCGTCTAATTCCTCGTTGCTCCATCGTGATTAATGAAATAACGGGGGGGGGGGTTAGAGATACTCTCTTAGAGACACTCCATATAGAAACTATAGTCGGGAGCGATTCGAGCCCTGAACTGTTGTCCTGTCCCGTTTGGAAACTGACCTTGTCTCTTCACCCCCCCCCCCTCTCTCTCTTTATCTCGACTTCTCTCTGTCTCCCGCTCTGCCTCTTCTTTCCCCCCCGACCAGATAACTTCCCACAGATGGCTCATCAGAAGCGCTTCATCGAGCGGAAATACCGGCAGGAGCTGAAGGAGATGAGACGTGAGCGCGAGCGGCAGGAGCTGGAGACCGACGAGGTGGAGGAGTGCAAGAAGTGACAGCACCTTTTCTTTTTTTGGGGGGGGGCGGGGGTGGCGGGGGTGGCATCAGTACCCGCGTCCAGAATAAAGAACCCTGTCGGCACGTGTGGCGCCCGTCCAGGAGCGAGCTGGCAAAGCGGAGGAGCCACGGGTTTAATGTTGGAGCACCTTAGTAAACCCCTTCAGCCGGTAACCCCTTCACACTAAAAGCATAAATTGTGTTGATATAAGTTGTTAAATTGATTTATTTGTGTTACCAGTTCAAGAAGTGGTGCAACTGCTTTTCCTTTTTTCACCGTACTTGTAAACCAGTGACTCGCTGATCGAACCCGAGCCTCAATTTGAATGTTGTTCTGTTTTCCTTTTATGCTCAAAGTTAAACTTATAATGGAGCATTAGGGCCACTCGAGAATAAAGTGGTAGTTTTATGAGAATAAAATCGTAATTTTAAGATTTCATTTTATCGCCCTATCAGGACCTTTATTATCGTGCTGTTTATTAAATTACATAACGTCGTGACTCAACTGCAGAATTCTCAAAACGCCAAGAATGTTTTCCTTCAGTTTGGCCCCGACACTGAGGAATCAAGTTGTTAGAAGACAGATGATTAGGACTGAAGCAGCTGTCATGTTTTATACTGTTGTGTAGTGTCGCTCTGTCAGACGTGGCCTTTGTGTGTTTGTTGCCGAAAAAACTTAAAAGCTCTCGAGAAACTTTCAGATCCAGAAACGCGCAGCAGGAGCTCGAACCGTTACTGACACGTGCCAGAAATCAAACAGCCCAGAAAGAGGACATGTTTTTAAATGGAAAGTGAAATGTGAAACAAATATCAAAGTAATAATATTGTAAATAAAGTTCCAGACCCCAGTTCTAATTTGCTGCCTTGTTATTGCAATCCTCTCTCGTCTAATCCAGAAAGAAGGAGGTGGAGACAATTACACTCGATCGCCCCCGTGCCACCATCTGTCTCACATCTGCCACTCATCCTCTCATAATCAAAATGGGATTTCTCTTCTTTCTTTTTTTTTTTAAACCTTTCCCTGAATCCGATTGGCTGACGCAACAGATCTTAATTATAGATTGTCTAATTAACAATTTCCTCAGCTCGGTCGCCTCTGGATCCAGATATTTAACAACAGCCAGCGCATTAATAACTCTCTGACACGTCGGGGGGAGTCTTTTGTTCTGGGATTTATGGGAGATAATAGAAACACACCTGGGAGGGAGGGAGAGAGAGAGAGAGAGAGCGAGCATCTCAAAGAAGAAGAAGAACGAGAGAGAGGCTGATTTTTAAAGATATTTAATTGTGTCATATAAATATTCAGTACAAAATATCACGGTTTACAAAGCAGGTTGATGAACGGGCCCCTGACGCTACCACGACCGCTCAGACTGTTTCTACACTGACAAAACTCCACTGCTCAATCACATTGTCACCAACAGAGTAGTATACCGGGGTCGGGGGGGGGGGGTTGAGCCCCGGGGCCCGACCGCGTCTACACATCAACAACCACAGATCTATCGTGTCCGGGCAGCGGCGTCTAGTCGCCTCGATGTAGAAAGAGAAAAACACGAGTGTTTTTATCTGTAGCCGAGCGCGGTGCCGACGCTCTGAGGCGAATCACACCAGTCTTCATAACGCCGATGTGCTGACATCCCGGTGACGGCTGAAGGATGGAATGCGTTTTGGCGAGCGCCGCGGCCGTGGTGATTTTCCACTTGAGGCCCCGGTGGCACCTGGAGGCGGAGCAACGGGGCAAAGGGGTTTTTAAACCCATTGAATTCTTATCAGAGCCGCGCTGCCACAGTCTGACATGGCTCATAAACAAAACAACAACAAAAACCATGTGTATACAATAATAACCGAGCAGAAAGGATTCTCCAAACCACGGTGTTGTAAATTGGTGTGTTTAACGTCGGAGAGGAGAGTCGCTCTGTGGTGATTACGCCCGTTGTGTTGTTACTTCTTCAAACGTCTGATGAATGTCAGCCTCTTCTCAGGTTGGCCTTTCGCTGAAGTGAGGGCACAGCTTGTTCTCAGCTCGGCGAGTCTCTTTTTGTTGTCGTTGATTTGGTTCCGTCCTCCCTCTTCATCCTGTCGTCTCCGTTTCACCGCCCGGAGATCTCCAGTCGTTAGAGAACATCACCGCTAACGCATCGTTTTCACTGCTCTGCTCCTGAATCGCAGTTTAAAGCGAGTTTGTGAGTTTGTGAGTTTCTCGCTGTGACCTTCTCTCTGAGCCGAGGACCCAACCCCCCGGGTTCGGGGGACTTGTTCCACGAGGCTCAAAGGTCAGGTGCCCGTTGATGAGCATCTTTATGGAGAAGGTTCGTGGTCCCACAGGAAATCAGCTGAGTAAAGCCTGAACACTCCACCGGCTCCAGCGGCTGCACCGGCTGCACCACGACACACAGGAGCTTTAACGTCGGGTTAGAGGAGGATTCTTTAAAAAGGAAAATACTGGTGTTCTCTGCTGTTTGGCACGTTACAGTCAACATCACCTGGTTTATGTTTTAATGCTTTAAGTCGTGGCTCTTTCAGATTAATTTATTTTACTTTCTGATTCATATAACACAGTTTTCTCGCTCGGGTTCATCGATTGATTCAAATCCTCAGATTCCGTTGTTCTTAATCACTTGAGGAAATTAAATAAAACCGTTTACAGGCTGAAAATAAAATTGCACGATGAATTTTAATGTTGAGCGTCCACGACACGTTTCACCTGATCTGATCTGAGGTTTGGAGCTCGGCAGCGTCGACTCCTCGTTGAACCTCGAGAAGAGAAGTTCAACACCAGTATTTTCCTTTTTAAACCAACACTACACAACTTCATCACCTTAAAGCAGCAGCTTGATTAACATGAGATCAGCAGCGTCTTGTTCTCTTACTCTGGTGAGTGGGTTCCAGCTCCTGTGAGAAGAACTGACTTGAGAGTCTCAGCTTCGGTTGAAGAGCGAAGCTGAACCCAGATCAGTTAAAAACACTCACAAGTTATTGGTTTATTTCCAATGTTCAGCAGGAAACTGTTAAAACATGAAGGATTCTGAACACAGTTTGGTGGATCTGATACATTAGCAGCTCTTCAGGAAGCCGGGGATTATGGGTAATATCCATCGTTCAGACAGAGTAAGTCCCCACACGTGGCTGCAGGGGGCGCTGCGGCTCAGTAAAACGTACATAGTGCTGCTTTAACTGAGTCTGGCACAAGTTAGTGATTTTCTATATATATATTTTTTTTTTAATCAGCTTTGAAAATAACACTGTTGCTTTCACTCGTGACGACATTCAGCTCAGGGAGTGTTTGGTGTCTCGGGCTCGACTCACAGCAAACACACACAGCAAACACACACAGCTGTGTGTAGAGAGCAGTGCAACACAACTTCTCTCCTGTACAAACCAACACTGTCCGGCACTCGTGGCTCAGAGCGCCGCTGTGGGGAAGTCGCTGAAAAGGGGGCGGAGTCACGTGGACGATAGAAAACGACTGTACAGCGAATCATGTCACCGCACGTACACAAGCTAAGATAGAACTCACAATATGCAGCATGAACACACTGAAAAGTACACAACTGCTTGTTGAGCGAGTCCGTCACAGGCAGCTTTGGAGAAACAAACCCCCCCCCACCCACCACCCCACCCCAAAAACAAAAGAAAATGTCGGTATAGATATATTTGGGCCTCATGTACCCCCCCCCCATATACACACAGAGAAAAAAGAGTCTCGACACAAAGTCTCTTCACTGTTCCCTCGCAAGAACGCAACTAACACTGGACACACAAAGTCTACGTGAGGTCACCGAGGGGACGACTGAACGGTGGGCGGTGTTCGGTGGAGGAGGACGAGGAGGAGGAGGAGCTCCCGGACGGACAGGGTTCGATCCTCCGTCCCCGCGCCGCCGCTCTCCTCGCCACACGTGCACCAGAACCGGAACGTTTTCAGCGTGTGCGTTGCTCCGGGCTCTCGTTAGGAGTCCCTGTCGCTGTCGTCCCCCCCGTACATGTCCGCCAGTTTCTTAAAGCGCGGCCCCCACTCGCTCAGGTAGTTGTAGTCCTGGTCGCCCTCGGTGGTCACCGACTCCAGCGAGCTGAGGGACTCGGCCACCGAGCCGTTCCCCTCGTAGGCGTACGTGGCCAGGGAGTCGTACGGCGGCGCCGTCGGGTCGCCGTCGTTGTCCTGGAGCCGCTGGTTGATGAAGTCCCTCACGTCCCCGTTATTGTCCCGGGCCGGGGGGGGCAGCACCGGCCGGCGGACCGGAGGGTAGAAGGTCTCGGGGACGATGTCCCTCCGCTGCTTGCTGTCCTCGACGGCCTCCGGGTTGCGCAGCGTGCCGATGTCAAAGGCCTGAGTGTCCTCCTCTCCGCCCCCCTCGTCGTTGTAGCTGACCACGTTGTCCCTGACGTCCTCCTTGGAGATGATCAGAGGCTCCTTCTTCCTCTGTCTCCTCAGGGCGGCGAACAGCACCACGATCACTGCGGGGACAAACGAGGACAACAAACAAACAGAATCTGAGACTGGTGCTTCTCTGAAGGCCAGCGAGCGTCCGGGGGGAGTCGTGAGGCTGCCGGAGTGTTCACTGATATTCAGGGACTTTGTCTGACTTTGTAGAACGAGCACGAGGATGCATTATGTATTTCCCCCCCCCCCCCCCCCCCCCCCACCCCCCCTTTCCTCCTCCTCAGGGCCACGGCTGCTTAAGGTCACAAAGGGATGCAGTTTAAGAACACTGCAAATTACCTTGTGTGCTAGAAACACAACTTACTGTATATAAGGACATGGGGGGGGGGGGGGGGGGGGGGGACACAGACTTAACATCAAACATGGAGTCAATGAGCTCTGAGCAGCTGAACCAATGTCCTTCATCCTAAAGCACAATGTGTGTTTACAGGGAAACATAACGTTTGATTCCTGCAGCTGAGATTCTGTTCAAATTAAAAGATCCTATTGGCCATGGTCACAGCCAGAGGATCCGCCCCCAGGATCCGCCCCCTTAACCCCTGTGAGGCGCCATGTGACGTCTCCAGTGCTCGACTTGAAGCTGAGGTGCATGCTGGGAAGTTAACTCACTGAGCAGGATGATGACACACAGCAGGATGGCCACCAGGGCCCCGGTGCTGAGTCCCGCCCTCGCCGTGAGCGCCTCGGCGTTGCACAGCTTCATGTTTCCCTCGCGGTCGCACGTGCACACCCGGATGGTGAGCGTGCACGTGCTGCTCTGCATCGGGAACACGCCGTCGGAGATGACCACGGGCACGTGGTACATGCTCATCTGGACGCTGTTGTAGCTGTTCCTGCGCGTGAGGATCCACGCCGTGTTGTCTGAGGACGACAGGATGTTCTGTTAGTGAGCAGCAGGAAATCAGCTGAACCAGAACCTGGAGTCTAAACCTGCTTCCTCCTTCAGGCAGGTTTACTGGTGACTCTTGAAACCTCTTGATGACATGAGGAGCGTTTCTTACCTTTGTTATCACGCACAGAGAAGTTGGCCTTCCCAGCAGCCTCCTGGGCGAGGCTGAAGGAGAAGCGGTGACCTCCGAGGGGCTCGTCCGGGTCGGTGGCGCTCACGGTCTGAATCCTCTGAAACAAGAAGCAGACGGGCGAGTGAACACAAACCTCCACTTCCTGGAATCGAACCGTGTAAATGAAACACGGGATGATGCTTCAAGAGCTTTTCACGAGTCCAGTGCATCAGCACGTGACCAACTCCCCCTCAGTTATTTGTATTATTGGTTTCATTATTCAGCCCCTTCTCCTCCTCCTCCTCCTCCTCCTCCTCCTCCTCTTCTTCTCTGGAGGCGGACGTCCACCCGCCCTGACCTGGGATCTGTTCAACCTTTCTACATATTAAAGGACAGAGCTTCCTCGGGGGAAATGTCGGGTCTCTGTACATATTCTGATATGAAGTGTGAACCGGACCAGCTCTGAATTGACCCCGAGATGTTTTAATAAAACTGAACTTTCAGTTTTTTTGAAGTGAGAAGTTTTATCAGATTTGTTATATTTTTGTTTTCTAGGTTTTATTCAATTCACAAAAATCATTCTGCTAAAACAAAATTGGTCCATTTGGTGTTTCTCCAGATGGATGAAGTGACGTGAGGCCTGTTTGTAGCTTCCGTCTACACAACACGTGTGTCTTTCCCCCTCGACTCACCTGATTGGCTTTTGCGTTCTCGCACACAAACGTCTCGTAGCTCGAGGCGAACGTCGGAGCGTTGTCGTTCACGTCGAGCACTCGGATGAAGACGGGCACTCGGCTGATCTGTCGCGGGTTGTCTGAGAGAGGGAGAGAGAGAGAAACAAAGAGAGAGAGAGAGTCAGACTGGTACTGTTTGGTCACGTGTTCGTTGTGTGTCGCTGATTCCAGTGATTTAAAAAAGGAAAGCCTGAAGTAAATAACTCATCTCTTAACTCATCGTCGCTTGTTCAGTAATTTTTCTTTAGCCGACACGTGTAAATGATTAAGATAATTGCATTCTGGGGATTAATTAAGACAAATAAATATATAAAACATTATTCAAATACAGCAACATGAGTAAAAACCGAAACCATTGATGCTACATTTAATATTTTGTCTACAGGGACTCGAGCCTCTGAAGGTTTTCAGGCTAAATCCGTGATTCAGTTTTAATAAACACTAACGAACCCTAAAAAAGCATCTGTCTCCGAAGGTTTGAGTCTCACTGAGAGGAACAAACATGAAATTAGTCAACATTGTAAGAGAGTTAATGAAGTAACAGGCAGAACTGAAGTTTGCTGCCGTATCAAACAATTCACAAAATGCAATAAAACTTTCTAAAAACAGACTGTCTGGTTTCTCCCACTTCCTGAGAACAAACACCAGCCATCGGTCAAAACTGGGTGAACTGGATTAGTTCTGGTTCTTTGCTGACTCGTCCCAGACGTTCCAGTCCGACCATTAAGATCGTATCAGCCCCAAAAACCCAATTTGTCTGGGAGGAAGCGGCCGGAGAGAAAGTGGCTGCACTCACTGAACTCGGTGGCGATGACGGAGATGTTGTGCCAGGCGTCCTCCTCCCGGTCGAGCTCCCGGAGGATGAACACCGAGCCGTTGCCGGCGTGCACGTTGAAGACTCGGTCCATGTCGGTGCGCCGGTCGATGGAGTACCTGCAGGAAACACACAGAGAGAAACTCCCCTGAGTGGGTGGAGGTGTGACGTGGTCCCAGGTGGAGGGACGAGTTCTTTGGATCTGAAACCAAACCCTCACACTCAGAGATTGAGTCTCTTAAAGAAGCCGGACTTGTTTCGTGAAGATCCATCTGGTCACATGAACCTGAAACTATCATCAGGACCTGACACAAGACGTAAGTTAAACAATACACACGTGTGTCACTGGTGAATTGACCCTCTAACAAACTACACTCACACAGACACACACACAGACACACACAGCGTTGTGTTGTTTCCTCTCTCCCTCCAGACGACCGGGACACATCAGTGTGATTAATGGAGGAGCAGCATCAGGAGGCCGGGTGAGAGAGGGAGGAGACCCCGAGGGGAGACGGTGAACCGGGGCTCTGACTGCACCGCTGCACCTCCTCCCTCCTCCTCCCTCCCTCCTCCCTCCTCCCTCCTCCTGCATTAACCACTTTAGTGTCTTTTTCCAAACACTCCCTCCACCTCCACCTCCCCCCTCCCTCCACACAGACACTAACTCTAACCTTGTTAAAGCTGCGTCGTGCTAATTGCTTTTCTAATATTCCCAATAATTCAGCCGGCTGGGCTCTAACCCCCCCCCCCACCCCCCCGCTGATTAATGACGGGGAGATAACGGCGCCTCGTCCGGAGTGCTGCTCTCAGCAGGAAGCTGCAGGGAGGCTGAGACTGAGGACACACAGGGCGAGAGGACAGCCGGGTCGGGACATGTCTCCTCTGTCCTCTGTGCAGCTGGACCACGACCGGCCACTGGCACCACAGTGTTTTCACAAGTCACTGGTCTCCCAGTAGAAGTATCTATCTCCAGTGTGGAGGTCAAAAGGTTTCTGGTTTGACACGTGATGAATCGGAGGAAGTATTGAAGTCCCTCAAGCTGATCCATAAATATAAGAGAAGAAATGATGATAAACCTCGTGGTGTGAATCCTCCTAACGAGGCCTCGTGTCTCCAACCTTCTGCCAAAAGCTTCATAATTTAGTTTCTGTAGCAGATGAGGAATTTATCACTTTGCTTTTATCAACAGAGTCGACTTTGTGTGAAGTTCTGATGATGAAAGATTGGAACTATGTGGTTCTGTGTCATGTGCTTCCATGACTGCAGCTCTTGTTTCCCAGGTTAATAATAACTCAGATCTATTGACCCCCCAGTCACTAACAAACACAAACAGTGTTGTTGATGTTTAAAATTAATCTGTCGGGTTGATTTTCAAAATTCTGCTTTTTAATGTGAGGAGTGAAAACAGCAGCGAGAACATCGCAGCATTAAAACGCTTCTTTGAAACAGGACAAATAAAAGATTCATAAAAGAGTTGTTGTGCCTCGAGGAGGAAGTGTGTGTGTGTGTGTGTGTGTGGGGGGGGGGCGACTTGTGACCTGAGAACAACATGTGAACGGATGTGCGAGAGGAAAACAACTATTCGGGACAAATAACTTTAAATAACTTTAAAAACGCTCTTATTTTTAAAACTGTTTAACTTAAACAACCGATGTTTCAAAATAAAAGCTGGATATGAAGCATTGCAGCGACAAAGCAAAAGTTGTGCTTTTACTCTGAAGTCAAACTGTCGAACAGGAAGCTTCTCGGTCCGATATCAGAAGAATCATGATTTGAGGTTTGACCCGACTTCAGTTTGTCTGAGGACGTAGAAGACGGCAGTGTCCTCTACACACGTCCGTCCAACAGGGGAACTTGTGTGTGTCTGTGTGTGTGTGTGTGTGTGTGTGTGTGTGTGTGCACTGAGGCCTAAATGTGCACGTGTCAGCGTGTGCGGCGGCCGTGCCACCTAATAAAGATAACCATCTCCTGCCAGGCAGCCCTCAGGTTCCCCGACCCTCCTCCTCCTCTACCTCCTCCTCCTCTTCCTCCTCCTCCTCCTCCTCCTCCTCCTCTTCCTCCTCCTCCTCCTCCTCTAAATGCCACCGGGTGGCTTCCTCCTTGATGATGGGCCATAAAAGAGAATGATATCATATTTGACACCTGCAGTAAAGTGCTGGAACTTCAACCTTGAGAGCCAACTCCCTCAGTGCGTCATAAAGATGAAAAGTCTTTGAGACGCAGCCTCACAACCCGGCGCTGCCATCACCCCCCCCCCTCTAACAGGACACGAGTTGTGCGACCGAACTTTTGTCCCATTTGGGTGCTAAGCAGCGTTTTGTGAGTCTAATTGACAGGGTTGTGTTCTCGTGATGTGTGTGTTTGTGTTTGTGCTGAAGGACAAAGACTCACCTTCGCAGCTTTTAGCCTCATTTCACACTTTAGAGAAGTGAGGATATGAAACTCATTTTGAACTCAGTGGATTCTTCACTGAATGTGACTGAGAGCTCAGGAGAGAGTGAACCTTTAATTCATCAGTTGTATCAAATCACACAATTATTAGAATGGAGTTGAATTAAAAGGTCAAATCATGAAAAGTCTGATCCAACTTGTTTTAATGACTCGAGTTTGTCTTTTTGCAGATTGACAATAAAACTTCTGAACCACTTTCAACATATTTTTATTATCAAGATTAGATTTTTATCTATATCTTCTGTAAAGCCCATTGAGATGCATTTCCTGTCTGAACGCTGCTGTACAAATAAAGTTTATTCTCATTATTAAAGTAAAATTCATGTGACTTTAGAAACTTGAATGATGAAGTTAGAATTAGTAATTCATGGTTTTTTTGTTTCCTCACAAGCTGAAGAACTTTTCTTTAGTTTGAAGGTTTGATATATCATTTAAGTTAATTCATAATAAATCCATTTGTTGTTGTTTGTATTCCTAACAGTTCCAACTCTGTTTACTTGTTTTGATTTGTTGAAATAAAGCCTGTGAGTTTTATGAATTAACCCTCGAGTCCCTGGACGTACCTGACCAGGCTGTTCTTGTCGTCGGGGTCGGAGGCGCTGACGGAGCCGATGATGGTGTTCCGGGCCGCGTCCTCCTTGACCTCCATCACGTAGCTGGCGCGCTGGAACACCGGCGGCTCGTCCACGTCCTCCACCACGATCTTGACGGTGGCCTCGTCCCTGAAGGGGCCCATGGAGAAGAAGCGGGGGTCGATGTGCACGTTCTCCACCTGCACGCGGAGGCTGTACTGACGCTTCCTCTCGAAGTCCAGCGGCTGAAAAGCAAAGGAAGAAGTTTGACTTCACCTGTTTCTCTGGTTTCTTGCAGTAAAAAGAAAAATCTCTCTGTGATGTTTTGTGTTTTCTCTTTAATCGAAGCTTTTGTCCTTTCACATTAACTTTTAAACCTTCATCTGTATGCAGCAGCATGTTCAGCCGAGGATTCTCAGAGAGCTAATCTTCATGCAGAGCATCCGGCCGCGTTTAACTTCAGGTCAGATTCTGATTCTGTTCATTAAACTGACAAACTTTTCCAGAGCGTCGTCTAATGAGCGGGTCCCGCTGCAGAGGAACCCACACACTCAAAAACACATTGAGATATTTTCACTCATTTCATGTTTGTGCTTTTCCACTAATTGATTTTCTGATTCTTTGAAACGATCAATCAAAGTCGACTCTTGATGTTTTTGCTGTTTTCTGCTCTTTTCTCTTTTTGTCTCAAAGACGAGATCATTGAGGCAGATTGTGTCATTCAACTTCACAAGGGAAATACAGATTATAACTATTATCATTATTATTATTAAAGGTTTTACATGTTTCATTATCTCCACAGAAAACACATGATCGTGATGAAGTATAAAGTCAAATGACGAGAGGTTTTCCGTCCTCATCCTATTAAAGGCGTCGTGCTTTATGTTGATTCTGGACTTTTCATTTCACCGAGTTCTTTGCTTTTCATATTTATTATGATGTATAATCCTGCGTGTGCACCTCCATCCTCTGATGAGCTTTGTGTTGTTGTGCATGTTGGCAGTATGTTACATCTTTTATGTTCCTTCTCTGAACTTTGTTCTGAAGTCGCAGCCACTGAAGGTATCTCCCACCCCCCCCCTCCCCCCCACCTCCCCCCCTTATTGATGGAAATAATTGCCGAGCGTTGCATCTTAACGACTGGGCGCCCAGTGGCGGGGGGGGGGGGGTCCTCGCCGGCTGCCTCCTGTACATATGAAAGGACGCCGGCTCCGTGATCACTGGAGTCGACCCATGAAAGCTCGGGATGGAACAAACCTCCTTCTGAAGCCATGAATAACAACATATTGTGAGTCGGTGGTTTCTGCTGCTTTGTGTTAAGGTGGGAGAAGGGGGGGGGGGGGGCTGCGTGTTGCCTTGAATGAAGCGGTGAAGGCTCGGACGGGACGACGCTCTCCCACTCCACAAGCCCATTTAATTAGCCGGTTCAGATTTAGGCCAGGCCCACTCCCCACAAACACACACTCTGCCGCACACCGCAGCACAAAAGGCAAGTATGTCATCTTCCACTTAATGATGGGATGATGGAGGCGATCGATCGCCGGCTGCAGGGAGGCGGCTTCACGAGGCAGCTGCCGGGTTCTGTTGAATACATCAGAAACACACCGCGGCACACCACGATCCATACCCAGCATCAATACTCCTGCTTTGGTCTCGGCCGAGAGGAAGAAAGAATCTCACTCACAGCACGTGGAGGGGAAGTGTAGGTTGAGATCTAATAACTGCAGACGGCTGCAGACAGAAACGGTTCTGTGGTTTGGATTCTTTATCGAATTCAACTTCAAAGAAATGTTTCCTGCTTGTACACAAAGAGCAGGTTTGGTGTGAGGATGAAGATTTATGATGCTTTAAATTAATCATCCTGAAGACTTTCATGAAGTTTAACTTTAATTACGACGCATGCACGAGGAAATTAAAGTTCATATCAACGTTTAGACCCCCCCCCCCCACCACCACCACCACATAGACTGACCTTCCTCAGCACGATCATGCCGTCCTGCGTGCTCCTGTTGGTGGCGATGTCGAACCAGCCGGGGCCGTCGATCCCGATGACCCGGTAGTCCATCGCCGCGTTCTCACCGATGTCTCCGTCCACGGCTCGGATCAGTCCCACCGTGGAGCCCAGCTCGAGGGACTCGGGCACCCGGAACTCGTACACGGCTGTGGAGAGAGAGAGAGAGTTTTAAAAGTTGGGCGACAAGCTGCAGGAAGAAAAACTACCAAGAGCACCTCCTTAATTTTTCTGTTGAGTTCAATTTTAATGTTTTCTTTCCAGGATGACATTTAGTAAAAGGTCAATCAATGCTTTTATTTTGAATTGGTGCAAATTATCATAATTAAAAGCTTAATTAAGAAGCTTTAACGACCTTAAATTGGACCAAGAGATTAATCTACAAAACGCACAAAGGAGTCAACTGCCCGAGCGCCTCTTGTGAGTGAGTCTGAACCAATCAGAGAGCGGCACTGTCGAGAAGAAGAAGAAGAAGAAGAAGAAGAAGAAGAAGAAGAAGAGCCGGTTTCATATTTCATCTCACATTTGATCTTTTAACATAAGTTTCACGGCACCGACTCCGAGTTTCGGGACGGAACATAAATCCTCGGCCAATTTGCTCAACACAAATTAATTGCGTCTCCTTTTTTTTGCGTTGTTATTGTGCCAGATGATTTCCTGGTTGGAGGCGGGGGGGATTGATGGCGTCCTGTCAGCCGCCGCGGCCGCGCTCGCTTCTCTTGTGTTTAAATAAATATCTGGACTGAGGGAGCGTGATGTACACACAGTACACACACAGTACACACAGTACACACACAGCCTGCGGAGACAAACAACACTGACACACTAATAAAACACGCTGACAGTGTTTTGGCAACGCCTGAGTCGGCAGGTCGCCGTGACGCTGACACTTGCCTCCGCAAACACACACACAGACACACACACACACACACTGGAGGTGACGCACCAGGAGAAGGTTCCCTAGGCTAACCGGTGTTTAGCATTGGGTGGAGGAGAAGAGGAGGAGGCATCACTCCTGCAGACGACAATCATATCGCTTCCTGACACTCTTCCTCCTCTGGGTTTCCCATTACAATATTTCTTTCTCTTCCTCCCTCTTTCAATCTTCCTCTCTGCCCCCCCCCCCCGCTCTCTCCATCACGGCCTGTCTTTTGGTCGTCTGCCTCACTCTTCGTCTTTCTTCCTCTATCTTCCCCTCCTGTCATCCCCTCATCCTCTTTGTATCCATCTCTCTGTCTCTCGCTCTCCGTCCCTCCTCATGCTGTTCATTCATTGGTGGCGTGGCTGAGATGACAGCATCTGCCCCCCCCCCCCCCCCACCACCACCTGCCTAAACACTGATGGGAGGAGGAAGAGGAGGAGGGTGATAAACGGAAGGACAGCAGGAGTTCTGTGGTTGTTTGTTTTTCCTCTGCATCAGCCATGCCCCCCCCCCCCCCCCCCGTACAGTAAGCTCATGGGGGGGGGGGGGGGGTAACACAATGACACCGGTAATCTGTCAATCTGATCTGGCTGTTGTCGGCAAAATGCAGGAGAGGAGGAGGAGGAGGAGGGGGTGAGAGCCATAGGGAGACAATGTGTGAGACAGAAAGAGAGAGAGAGAAAGAGCGAGTGAAGAGGGATTGATGTATCATGAGTGTAACATAAAAAGAGCAACGCACCAAGGACAGTTTGAAGCAGTGAATTGAGAACATTGGTTTTATGGAGTAAAAGGCAGCAGGAGAAAGACTTAATAACGACAGAGAGACAAAGCGGGAGGAAGAGGAAGAGGAGATAAAACCCAGTGAATGTACTCTCTCCATTTAATAGGGATTACAGGGATGATCTGATGCACTTTGCGGGACCTCTCCCTCCGTCATATGGCTCTATATTTAATTATTCCCTTTAAGAGCCCCGGCCTCGGTGGCACAGAACCCAGAGCAGCCGGCAATAATCCAAACTCGTTTTGAAACTGACACCAGATGGGGGCTGCTCGCTCGGACGAGAGGTTTCCACGGGTCAGTGTGTGTGTGTGTGTGTGTGTGTGTGTGTGTGTGTGTGTGTGTGTGTGTCTGTGTGTGTGTGATGGCTCTACTCACTCTTGGTAAAGCGCGGCGGGTTGTCGTTCACGTCGGAGAGAGTGATGCTGACCGTGGTGGTTCCCGAGAGGCCGCCCATCTGACCGGCCATGTCTTTGGCCTGGATCACCACCTGGTAGTTCTCCTTGACCTCTCGGTCCATGTCGGGCAGAGCCGTCTTGATCAGGCCTGAGCAGAAATACACAGATTAACACAGAGAACATTCCTCTCCTAATCTAATCTAATAACGGTAGATTTTGGACACTTATTTTCCTATTTCATGTATCTGAAGTACATTTATTTCCAGGTAGTTTTCACTTTTAACTCCACCGCAACATCTGTAAGTTTCTGTTTATTTTACTAACTTGTAGGAGTTAAAGTTTTTATTATTATTATTATCTATTATATTCAAAGTGAAAAACCTGAAAACGAGCCAGAGAGCCATTTAAGCCTTTCAGACTCTTCTGTTTAATCGTTGCCTCGTTTGACCGTTTGTAATTTTTCTCTTTGCTTCCCAGAAATGAAAATATCTGACGAGTGCTCAACACAAGAGCAGCTCGTGACCTCGTGACCTCCAGACCTTTCACCTCTGGTCGTTTTACAGCTGCTGATGTAACGTTGGGATTGTGTGGGAACATAAAACCCGAACAAGTATAAACCCAGAAGTAGCCCAGGTGGACCGTATCTGACAAATCACTGAACTCGGCCGAGAGAAAAGAAAAAACTCTGCCTGCCTCGTCCGTATTGAATTAAAGACATTTCATTTGTTTGATTAATGCATCTACAGGCCACATAATTAAAGCACTAAGAACCTTTTATTACCGAAAGGTCAGTGCCCTCGCTCTGTAGGCGCAGGAGCACGTCGTGGTGGATCGTGCTCTCGGGGATTTTGCCGATAAACCGAAAACCAAAGACGGAAAAAAGAACCACAGAGAGTGCTCCTTTAATTCTCCACGTCTCCCAAACGCCGGATCATTTATCTTCTCTTTGGAATTAAGAGTCTGTTAATGTTCCGGTCTTTCAAGTGCCGGAGCCGCGTGGCGCTCCTCTGCTCCGGCGAGTCAGATCTTTGGAGTCGGGACGGCGAGCGACTGAAGCCGTAATTGGCAGCAGATTCAAAAGGTGCGTCTGCGTCTCACATCCTGTCAGGTGGAGGCGGGTGGCGACAACATGAAGTGTGGGAATAAAGATGAAGGCAAAAAGAAATCAACCCTAAATAAACTGCTTTGACAAAACTTCAGCTGCTTCGGTCTGAACAGATGATTCACTGCAAATCAAACGAGGAGGAAGAGGAGGCGCCTGACGTGGCTCATCACTCAGATCCCACCGGCCCCTCCGACTCCTTCCTTTCATCCTTCCACATAAAAACCGTGGTGAGGAGCGTGTGCATGATGTCACTTCCTGCGGTGAGGCGGTGGACTAGTAGCAGAAAATTGGGAAGACATCCGACTGGAAGGTTTCTTGTTCGACTCCACAGAGTGACAACAGAAACACACCTGGATGTTCTAAAAGGTCCAAGAGCACCCTTCCTATACCCCACTGTCTAAGTGCCCCTGAGCAAGGCACCATACTCCCCCAACATCTGCTCCCCTGTGTGTCCTGCTGTGTTCACCAGGTCAAAAGCAGAGGACACATTTCCCCCATGTGCATGTAGGGTGTCTGTGCATGTGTGTGGGATTAATAAATGTATCTTGTACTTTAGAGAGAAGGCAGGCGAAGGTGTTGTGTACCTTTTGTTGTTGCTTAATGACGACAATACACGCACACAGAGGAGGAAAGCAGAAACAAATCCTGCTTGTAATGGGATGTCCAGGCATGTCTCTGTGTACGGGGGGGATGTCAGCTTACATTCCACATGTGGGATAAACCATATTACTGTTAATCCCTCCGCTAATCTGCAAATGGCTTCTTCTTTTTTTTAGCTGTTGTCGTCGTTTCCCTTTTGTTTAAGCAAAAATAAAGACAGGGGGGGGACGCGTTCCAAATCGCACATTAATGATTAAAACTAGCACGAGGCTGCATGCTGGGGTTTGGTGATGTGCCGCTCTAGCTCTCTCTCGCCAAATCCCTGTCGCTCCAGAGGAGGCCGACATGTTGTTTCAGGATTCGCCTTAAAGGGAAAGTTCTATTCCTGATGAATTGTTTTAATTTGCTCAGCCCGGTGACTGGGTTCTGGATTCCTCAAATTTCCCCGGCCGAGATTTTAACATTAGTCTAGAAATTCTCCACAGATTCATATCCAAGTTGCTTTCACAAATATTTCATTATGAAAATAGGATTTTAGGGTAAAAGTGTGTGTGTATACCTTTAAGACTGGATATGACATATTCAGTGTTGGGGTTAGTGTTTAAGTGTTTCAGCCTTCAAATGATTTTCATCATTAAAGTGTTATTACAAGTTTCCTCTGGTCCCAGTGGGTTTAGAGAACCTCCCAGTGGATTCGAACTGGTGACTTACCGGTTTCCGGGTCCACGGAGAAGTAGGGCTGCCCCTCCAGGATGCTGTACACCACCCGGGCGCTGTTCCCGTAGGTGGCGTCGTCCGCGTCGATGGCCGTCACCTGAATCACCGAGGTGCCTGCGGGGGGGGGGGGTGGATTCACAATGGGGATTCAGTTGGATAACTGGCTAAGCTGATAAACCTTCTGATGAGGGTTCGGATCCCCTTCTGTTCACGCTTACGCAGAACGGGACCGATCGGCTCCGCCCCTTTCGCGTCACCACGACCGACCTTTCCTCCTCGGCCACTCCCCCCCCCCCCCACACCTGATTGCTTCACGCGGCTGATCGATAAGTCCTAATGTATTTTTTTTCTAAAGTGAATCTCTGTGAGCTCCAAACCCCCGACAGCCCATCAGCGAGTCCCCGGTTCTGTGGAGTGTGAGAAGCTGAATATCAGATCGGATCCATTTCCTCCTCCAGAGAAAAGCTGGAGCTCGGTTTCAGCAGAACAAAGGGAAGCGGTTCAGCCAAGTGTTCCCCCCCCCCAACCGGCGCCTGGCGGGGCCAAGTGCTGCCTCATTACGTGCGGGGGGGAATTAATTGAGTAGAAATATTTAATAGCAAAGTGGTATAAATATAGAATTGTGCGATACAAGGAGATAACGACCTCGTGGAACTTTCTCTTGATTTGATGTCGGCTGAGATGAGAGTGAGTTTCCTACTTTTTTTTAAAAGATCACTGAGATGTGTGAGGATGACGGCTGAACGGAGCCGAGGAACCGGGCACCAGGTCTGACTCGGTGCCGGTGGCGGCTCGGGAGGAAGTTCACCGAACCCTGATCGCTAAAACCTTTAACGAGGGAGTTAGACTCCAAGAGGCTTTTCTGACCCGGTGGCTTCCAGAGGAACTTCACTGATCCACGTCCGGGCGTCTCATCGGCTGCTCCGGTGCAGGTGGAGTGAGGGGGGGGGGGGGGGGGGGGCAGCGTCTCTACGCAGTCACTCGTGAACACATGCTCTGCCAAGCGGTGACATCACACCTCGGTTGCTGCCCTTAGATAAGTGCTGGGGGGGGGGGGGGGGGATCCAAATGACAGCTCTGTCACATGTCTCTGTGCTGCAGGAACCAGCGTCCCCATGTCCCTCACGTCCCTCACGTCCCTCACGTCCCCATGTCCCCATGTCCCCACGTCCCCACGTCCTCACGTCCCCACGTCCACCTGTCCCCACGTCCCCCACGTCCCCACGTCCCCACGTCCACCTGTCCCCACGTCCCCCACGTCCCCACGTCCCCATGTCCCCATGTCCCCATGTCCCTCACGTCCCCATGTCCCTCATGTCCCCATGTCCCCATGTCCCTCACGTCCCCATGTCCCCATGTCCCTCACGTCCCCATGTCCCCACGTCCCCACGTCCCCATGTCCCCACGTCCCCACGTCCCCACGTCCACCTGTCCCCACGTCCCCCACGTCCCCACGTCCCCACGTCCACCTGTCCCCACGTCCCCCACGTCCCCACGTCCCCATGTCCCCATGTCCCCATGTCCCTCACGTCCCCATGTCCCTCATGTCCCCATGTCCCCATGTCCCTCACGTCCCCATGTCCCCATGTCCCTCACGTCCCCATGTCCCCACGTCCCCACGTCCCCACGTCCTCACGTCCCTCACGTCCCTCGGGCCCGAAGCAGCAGCAGCAGCAGCACAACACAGAGTTCACTCCATGTTTTCATGCAAGTATTGATTAGGAGGCTTTTTATATTGTTTATCTATATTCATGAGGCCGGCGTGCACTGTGAGGCCGGCAGCCGGAGCAGAGTGCACGGTGAATTAAAGTTTCATTTGGTGCCGAGCGGAGACGCAACAACTGAAAAACAGGAGCTGGCGACCCAGAAATAGAACCGGCGACTACTCGCTGTGATGACTGAGCCGGCGACGTCGGTAATTAAATTAAAATACCGTTTTTTAATAAGACACAAAACTGTATTTAGGAGATTATCTGCACCGGTGCTGTGACGCGGTTCCTTGTTTGTTCTGTGGTCGTTAAACAAACGTCTCCCTGCGTTAATTAGTGACTCTTTATTATGATTGATAAAGTCCCAGTGATCCGGTTAGACTGGCATCTCCGTGCTGGGTGAAGAGGAACCAGTAAATCCAGATCCTGGTGTTCCATGATTTGAAATATGGTTTAACACACGGAACAGGATTTGTTTCTTCATTTATCATTTAAATCTTTTCCAGCAGTGGAAGATAGAAATATCATCTTTATATTTTAAACTATAAAATGTAAAATAGAGAGAGTGTTAGGAACTCACCGATGTCGGACATCTCCGGGACTCGAGCCAGGTACGGGTCCTTGGTGAAGCGCGGCTCGTTGTCGTTGATGTCGTGGATCTTGATGATGAACTCGGACTCGCCCTCCAGCGCCTCGTTGGTGAGGCGGTTCACGGCCTTGGCGTGGAGGATGTAGTAGGCCTTCTCCTCCCGGTCCAGCCGCTTGGTGGCGTGGATGTCCCCGGACTTCTCGTCGATCCTGAAGAGGGACCCGGCCCCGTCCCCGGTGAGGACGTACCTCACGCTTCCGTCTCCCCGGTCGGAGTCCGAATGAAGCTGAGGAGGGAGAAGAGAACGAGGGGCGATCAAGCGGTTTAACACGGCTGTTTGTGGTGTTTTTCTGTTTTAATAAATTCCCACTTTGCCGCTCTCTGTTTCTAATTGTTACGGCACAGCTGTGACTCAAACTCCACCTCATGAAAGCTTCCACATTGGCTTAATTTGCCGGAGAGTCGGCTGGTTCTTTCAGGAGAAAAATAGAAGTTAGCCTGAGCCGACATAACACGTCCAGCAGAAAATGACTTTTAAAAAACAGGAGTGCTGGCTGCTCTGGTTTGATTGACGGCTGCAGACACACACATCCCAGAAACGAGCACTTTGAGCCGGAGACGGTAACAAAATCAACTTTCAGAGCAGAAAGCACTCAAACATTTCTGATACACTGTGCACATGTCAGTAATCGGGCCAATCTGGGCCTTGGCAGAGAAACTCTGACAGCTTTGATGGAGCAGTGTTTTCTTTCTAGCAGATTCACATCATCTCCAGTGAACTGAAGGTGAAGCTGCACGTCCACCTCGAGTCACGAAGAAAACACAAGACCTCACAGGGGGGGGGGGGGTTTGAACCCAGGAAGACATTTTAACCGTGCTGTAAACGCCGGTGGTTCGAGTCTGTGAAGTAACAGCATGAGGGCGTGCGTACCGGCTGCCAACCCCGATGGATCGGCATCGAGCCGCCGTGCCAGACGACCACGAGAGCCCGCCGCTCCTCCTGTTCCCTGTCCTCCATCTCCTCTTTTACATTTTATTTATTTTTTCCGCATGAGCAGCAGCTTAGCATGCTCTGACATTTTAATTCCACCATTAAATCCTACCCCCCCCCCCCAACATATTTATCTCAGAGAACTCATCAAAAGCTTGTCCAGTCAGCCCCCCCCCCCCCCTCACTGCTTCCCCGTCCCTGCTCTAATAACCAAGGACATGCTAATAACTGCCGGGGGAGGTAAAGGGCGGAAGCAGGAGGTCACGTGTTCGCAGACGGGGGGGGGGGGGGGGGGGGCAAACATGTCAAGCACCAAATGAGCCAAAACACAGTTTTTAATGTGTTTCCCCCCCGATAAGTGGAAAACATTCTCTATAGGATGAACTTCTGACTTCTGTTATTGACACGTCATTAACCGGAGTGAGACGTTTGATTCTGATGGGTTGTTTCCGAACGTGTACTTTCCCTTTGAGCGGCGAGATGTTGTTGTGTTGTTACTGTGCCGTGCCGTGCCGTGCCGTGCCAAGCCTTCTTGGCTCGGCCGGTGGACAGACTGCGGGGGGGGGGTGGTATTCTACGTTGCAGCTGGGTCACGTGGGATCACGCTGCAAATAAAAATCTCCGCGCTCATCATATATTCAGAAGCTTTTCATCCCAGGTGCTCGGGAGCTTTACTAATTCATGCTGTTCCACCGGGGGGCGGGCTGGCACACGCCGGAGCAGCCGCTTCGTGGATTAACATCTTTGACACTATTTTGTTCTCGTGCTTGAAAAATGACAGTTTTCATTCCTTCCTCGTGTCTGACGGAGCCACTCGAGTGTGCTGCAGCATTTTAGCATCGTCGGATTAGGATCTGGAGTGGAGCACTGTTCCCTTCACCCACTTGTGTGTGTGTCTGTTAGTGCGTCACTGTGTGTGTGTCTGTGTGTGTGTGTTTCCTTACTAACCAAGCCAGGAGAATATCTCGCAGTGTTTTATTTGTTTTCGGTTCCGCTTTACAGTTCACGCTTCCAAACAGAGACTCAGTTCGGCTGAAAACAATCCACTTCAAAATTATTACCTTTCTCCTGCTGTTATAGCTGCAATGTTCTTTTCTATGATTGTCTATCAAGCGGCCTATCTCTGCCCGGCGCCACAATTCAGTTAATAACTGTTGAGTCCTCTCCTTTCGGGCTGAGATGTGAGATCGACACTGTGCCACACACACACAGCTGTCATTTCTATGGAAACAGAGAGATCCCCCCCCCCCCCGAAGGATATTACAAGGCGAGTGCGGAGCATCGAACCCCCGGCGTCTGCTGCGGTGACCCCTGTCCCTCCCGGTTGCCCACCGTGCCGGGCGAGGACAACATTTACTGCCGCCTCTCTGCTCGAATTAAGAGGAAGGGGAAAAAAACCTCTCCCGGAAATCAATGTGGCAGCCCGACGTGCCCCCCCCCCCCCCACCCCGATCAATTTATATCGAAAATACAATTAAACTGTCACGGGGGTGAGAAAGGGAAAGCCACATGTGCAGTCGGTATGGTCACCAAGTAGCCCGGACACATCGATAGCCGGCCTTTTCTCCTCTGGCCTCCTACGGCACCGGCTCGTGAAGAAGCCAGAGAGCGTGACGCCATTAACACCGGGACCTCGGCTCTTTGTGAGAAGGAGGACGCTGAGGCAGATATTCAGGGAACAAGAATGAGAGGAATATAAGAGGGCTGTTAAAATATAGATGTCTTAGCTTTGCTTAACAGAAGAAGCTCTCAGGGGTTAAAGTGCAAAACACACGAGCAGCTTTTGCATAAACTCAAATAAAAATGTGAAATGATATTAAAGAAATATTTTGATTTGCAAATCCTGCGTTCTCACATCGGCTCCTTCGGACATTCTGTGGAGTTTTCACTCGGGGATTTGAGAATCGGAGAAACTCCAGCTCCTCTCTCTCGGACTCGTTCAGCCGCTCTGGACGATGTCAGGAGATCAACCCTCGAGTTCAGCGTCTGTCTGAAAGAATCTTTATTTCATTTCTCGCCGAGCGTCAGATGAGACGATGGATTCTTCTCTCGTGTCTGGAAGAATCTGGACCTGCAGGCGGCAGCTTGTTAGCCTAGCTTAGCGTGATCCAATCAGTTAATTAGAGTCTTCTCATCTAACTGTTTTCCAAAGTGTCAAACTATTTCAACCTGTTTGTAACAGAGGAAAACGAATAAACCAAACACGGGTCTGTATCCTGAGAGAAAAGAGGATGAAGGGAAGTTGCTTGAATCAAGACAAACTTAATTGCAGAGGAAACTTGAAACGTTGGAAACCGGTTGAAAAGCTCTCACACGCTTTGAGAGAATCACACGTTAAGAACTCAGTTACAGACACGTGACGTGTTGAGAATCAGCTGAGAGGAGTTTACCTAAAGAAAACCATTGTACCTCCAATGAAATGATATATATTCACTCAATTAAACTTTTCTGTGTCAGTGACAACACAACGTTTCCGGTGAGAGAAGATATTTATTTGCGTTCGCCCGTCTCTCAGTTTGAAGAGGCCTGAGAAGTGAAGTGGCCCTCGTCAGACATCTGTGCGTGAGGACTTACCAGTGAAGCCGTCTTTGTTGGTGGAATTAATCAGCTTCGAGTGCGGCAAACTGTTAGAGCCGAGTCTCGAGCTGGCCGCCATTTGTGCCGCACTCGAGTCAGGGCCAAAGAGATGGCACAGGAAACGGGCTGCTCGGGGGCGATTAGCCAGTTAGCCTTTAAGGCCTCGTGTCCCGGCCTGTCGGGGAACTGGCGGCCGGCTCGGCAGCCAGATGGTAGCCGCAGACTGTGAGCACCGAAAATAGCCGATCGAATGTCCGTTGATGTGTGAACTCGAGATGTGTGGTGGGAGCAGCAGACACTTAAAGGTGAAATGTCAGTTAACATTTGTTTCCGCTCTCGTGGATCAGACGTTGGTTCGTTTCCTGCATAATTTTCCCACAATGCTTTTCTTCTAGAGAGGAGGCGATTTCCCAAAGGTTCGTATCGGCCACGAGTCACCGAGTCATTCTCCAGAGCGACACCGAGCACACGGACGTGGTGTCGCTCTGGAGGATTCAGGGTCTCGAACTCGTCTTCACACTCAACAGAAACACGTGAGTTACAGTTCACGTCTTATTAATGGTTTATTTCATAAGCTTTTAGACTTTAGCTGTAAATTTGATATTGCAAACTAAAATAACATCTATAGAGGGCAGTTAATAGATGTCAGTCCTCTAGATGAGCCTGATTGAGATGCATGAATTATTCCCTGGATCACAAAATCTAAAAACTTAAATTAGTCTTCACATTAAAAACAACTGCTACTGTGAAAAAGAATAATCTATTTAAAGTTTGTGTTTTTAAAAGACACAAATTGTGGAAAATGCTTAAAAAAGAGTTTATTTATTTGTTCTCAATACAGGACGTGAATATTCATGGTTTTTGTGGATTTCTACCAACAAAATAAGATCTTAATTTATGAAATAAACAAATCTAATTACATTCAGATTTGTTTTTTGCAGTAAATAACAAATAAATTGAGATTCAGAAACAGGCTTTGAAACACGATTCTACTGTAACGTGGGCTGACGAGCACAGAAAATGTGATTAAATCACAATTAAATTAGTTTTAAACACACAGAATTAGAAGTTTAGTAAAAGTTCAACTGTTTTTATCTGTTTTTTATAATAAAAAATCTATTTGATGAGTCTGCTCGGGAGGATTTGAACTCCTGACCTCAAGCACCCCCCCCCCCCCTCTTCCGCCTCTTTCCGATTCAGATGATAGAAAATCAATGAATCCCCCCCCCCCCGGGCGTCTGAAGGAGTCGTGATCGGGCGACAGCGGTGAGAGAAAGGCGCGGCGCCGCGGTGACGATGTCAAACAGATGTTTGTGGGTTCTCACCACAGCATGACCTCATCGCACCCTGTCCTCCACCGTGCACGCCGAGGGGGGGGGGCAGCGTAATTGAAGTTGCCCCCCCCCCCCCAGGCACACAAGAGGGAACTTATCGCCTAATCAACAAACATCGGCAATGTGTGCTCCAGGTCGCCGCTGGAGAGCGGGGGGGCTGCCACGGCGCGGTTACTTCCAGGCCTGTGCCATATTGCAAACTCCTCTGCCAAGGTGAGCAGCTGGTAATGGGGGAGCATGAGCACAGAGCAACAACAAAAAAAACAAAAACAGCCCACCCCCCTACAAACAAACACACAGAACCCTGCACCTCTCCACTCGGCTGCTGTCGCTCAAGCCCCCCCCCCAGGACGCCTCAACCACTGAGTCACGCAGGAGTGGGAAGCGAATTATGTCTGTGTTCATCTGCCTTCTCCTTCACCCCCCCCCCCCCTTCCTCTGAGTTCCAGCCCATTACTGTGTGTGTGTGTGTGTTTGTGTGTGTGTTTGCTCACATGCACAGAACGCTCCTCGCTTGCAAGGGGACTACGTTGAGGAGTCTACCCACCAGGCCCAGAACCACTGGGGCCTATCAGGGGCTGTAAATACTTTATGAGATATGATAGTGCAGCACAAACACTCCTCAACCACAGGCCATTAACCATTTTCAGAGGATACGTGCCCTTTGGTAAAGTAAGAAATAATAAAATAAACAAACATTCTCTTCCCCCAGTGACAGAGCAGGCCCCCGGAGGCCTGTGTGCAGCTCGCCTGCTAATGAGAGGCAGCGTACGACCCCCCCCCCACCCCCACCCCCCCACCCCCTGCAGGAGGAAACACAGAGTCGCTGGCCAATACAGCGAGATTAGCACGATTAGCAGCCAACCAGCTCCCGGACGAGACGCTGCCAGAGTCTCCTTCTCCGGCTCCTCTCCATCACTTCTGCTAATTCCTTCCTGTTCCGACTGCTTCTGTTGTTGTGCTCGTTCAGGGAAGATGGCAAAAATTTCATTTGTTAACTCGATAAAGCCTTTGTTTAAAAAAAAAAAAAGAAAAAGAGCAGAAGGAAGAAAGAAGCAACAGCGGCAGGAGGGGGGGAGGGGGGGGGTGGATCGGGTTTTAAACAAATAACTGGAGACAGGAAGCTGTGATTCAGGAGCAGTGTCATCATCTTCTACGTGTGTCGAAGAGCTGCTCCCTTGTTTGTAATAACATGCCATTGTGTTATTTCCCATTCTTCTTTTTTTTGCCGCACAAACACAAGTGGGTCTGTTCCGTCTGTGGTTGCCATGAAGTCACTCACGATGACAAAAAAACCCTCTTTTTTTTTAGCGCCGCTTTGTCGTGTTTGCTTTGTCGTCCTTGCTTTGTGCGTTTCCTCTCCTTCCGACCTCTGCATTGTGAGCGCCCGGCCTCCACCTGAGGACACACACGCGAGGCGGGTGTCGAGCGATGTGTTCAACTCAACCAGACGCTATTCATTCCCCTGCAGGGCCTCGTTCATCATTTGTACTTTATCTCGCAATTAACAAACAGTAATTGCAATCAGATAAGACGCACGCTCTAGGAATCCTGCGTGACGACCGGCGAGGAGGAGGAGGAGCAGGAGGAGGAGGAGCAGGGCCCAGCTGCATGTGCTGTGGGGGGGGGGGACAACAAGTGCTCAGAGTCATGATTAAGTGCGGCACTCGATGCTTGATGCCTTAATGGCGTCTTCAGGAGACAGGCTCTCAGGATGCGGCCTCTGGCTCTCTAAGTGTAGACCACACTCAGATAATCCATTCTTCTTCTGCTATTAGTCCTTTTACAAGCTGGAAGGACGAGTGGC